>NC_086449.1:288308646-289021146 GCF_028390025.1 Pseudophryne corroboree
CATCTCAGTCTGACATCAAAAGATGTCGGACTGGGATGCGGACGCAGAGGAGGAGAGGGGGGAGAGTCGCAGGGAGACGGGGGGACAGCCAGTGGGCATACAGGGAAGATCAGCGCTACAGTAGCGCTGCAGCAGGATGTCACTCAGCTGTCCGACCTCACGGCAGCTTCCACCCAGCTCCAGCGCACTGCTGGAGCCGGGTGGAAGCTGCCGTGAGGTCGTGCAGCTGAGTGACATCCTGCTGCAGTGCTACTGTAGCGCTTATCTTCCCTGTATGCACGCCGGCTGTCCCCCCGCTGGTCTCCACGCGGCTCGCCCCCCTTCTCCTCCTCTGCGTCCCATCTCAATTCGACTTGAAAAAGTCGAATTAAGATGGGATTGAATAGGGGTTGTCGGATCCATTCCGACAAATTACATGTTGGAATGGATCCGACTTTAATTGAATATAGCCTTCTCTCTTCTAGAGGCAACTAGATAAATGTTAAGTAAAATCTGATTAGTTGCTATAAGCAACATCACCTCAAAACACCTCTCACCTTAGTAAATGTATCCCAAAAAAGATGCACCTTAAATGCAGGAAGATCACCCAAGGATCAGCCTCCCGGTAAACCGGCAATGGGCCGATGATGTCATCAGGGCATGTCCTGCTGCACTATGCATCACCGACCACCAACGTGGTGTATGGTAACTATAGTAATCGTGCACAGTTTCACCAATATAAACAAACAGTGGGGGTAATTCCAAGTTGATCGCAGCAGGAAATTTTTTAGCAGTTGGGCAAAACCATGTGTACTGCAGGGGAGGCAGTTATAACATGTGCAGAGAGAGAGATAGATTTGGGTGTGGTGTGTTCAATCTGCAATCTAAATTGCAGTTTAAAAATAAAGCAGCCAGTATTTACCCTGCACCGAAACAAAATAACCCACCCAAATCTAACTCTCTCTGCACATGTTATATTTGCCTCCCCTGCAGTGCACATGGTTTTGCCCAACTGCTAAAAATTTTCCTGCTGTGATCAACTTGGAATTACCCCCCGTGTCTCTTCAGTTGCACTAGAATAGAGACTAAGGAGCTGCATGCGTCTATAAACAATGGGACATGTGGGTGAAAAACTCAGTGCATTCATGCTCCTAGCCTGCAGTCAGCAAGGAAAAGCCCTAGTCTACTGAAGCCCTCCCTTTAAACAATGAAAAGTTTTGAATCCCTGCAGGTTCAGTCATTCTCACGTATACCGGTAGTAAATAACGTAAAGAAGAGTAAACAGCCATTGCTATGCATGAGGCTCCTTTCAATGGCATATCTATAATGGATGCAATGCACTAGAGATGAGCGGGTTCGGTTTCTCTGAATCCGAACCCGCCAGAACTTCATGTTTTTTTTTCACGAGTCCGAGCGACTCGGATCTTCCCGCCTTGCTCGGTTAACCCGAGCGCGCCCGAACGTCATCATGACGCTGTCGGATTCTCGCGAGGCTCGGATTCTATCGCGAGACTCGGATTCTATATAAGGAGCCGCGCGTCGCCGCCATTTTCACACGTGCATTGAGATTGATAGGGAGAGGACGTGGCTGGCGTCCTCTCCGTTTAGACACTTGATTTACTAATTTTGGGGAGCATTAGGAGTACTCAGTAGTGTACAGTGCAGAGTTTTGCTGATAGTGACCAGTGACCACCACTTTTATTTATAATCCGTTCTCTGCCTGAAAAAAGCGATACACAGCACACAGTGACTCAGTCACATACATACCATATCTGTGTGCACTGCTCAGGCTCAGGCCAGTGTGCTGCATCATCTATATATATTATATATCTGTCTGACTGCTCAGCTCACACAGCTTATAATTGTGGGGGAGACTGGGGAGCACTACTGCAGTGCCAGTTATAGGTTATAGCAGGAGCCAGGAGTACATAATATTATATTAAAATTAAACAGTGCACACTTTTGCTGCAGGAGTGCCACTGCCAGTGTGACTAGTGACCAGTGACCTGACCACCAGTATATAATATTAGTAGTATACTATCTCTTTATCAACCAGTCTATATTAGCAGCAGACACAGTACAGTGCGGTAGTTCACGGCTGTGGCTACCTCTGTGTCGGCACTCGGCAGCCCGTCCATAATTGTATATACCAGTGACCTAACCGTGTTTTTTTTTTCTTTCTTTATACATACATACTAGTTACGAGTATACTATCTCTTTATCAACCAGTCTATATATTAGCAGCAGACACAGTACAGTGCGGTAGTTCACGGCTGTGGCTACCTCTGTGTCGGCACTCGGCAGCCCGTCCATAATTGTATATACCAGTGACCTAACCGTGGTTTTTTTTTCTTTCTTTATACATACATACTAGTTACGAGTATACTATCTCTTTATCAACCAGTCTATATATTAGCAGCAGACACAGTACAGTGCGGTAGTTCACGGCTGTGGCTACCTCTGTGTCGGCACTCGGCAGCCCGTCCATAATTGTATATACCAGTGACCTAACCGTGGTTTTTCTTTCTTTCTTTATACATACATACTAGTTACGAGTATACTATCTCTTTATCAACCAGTCTATATATTAGCAGCAGACACAGTACAGTGCGGTAGTTCACGGCTGTGGCTACCTCTGTGTCGGCACTCGGCAGCCCGTCCATAATTGTATATACCACCTAACCGTGGTTTTTTTTTCTTTCTTTATACATACATACTAGTTACGAGTATACTATCTCTTTATCAACCAGTCTATATATTAGCAGCAGACACAGTACAGTGCGGTAGTTCACGGCTGTGGCTACCTCTGTGTCGGCACTCCGCAGCCCGTCCATAATTGTATATACCAGTGACCTAACCGTGGTTTTTTTTTCTTTCTTTATACATACATACTAGTTACGAGTATACTATCTCTTTATCAACCAGTCTATATATTAGCAGCAGACACAGTACAGTGCGGTAGTTCACGGCTGTGGCTACCTCTGTGTCGGCACTCGGCAGCCCGTCCATAATTGTATATACCAGTGACCTAACCGTGGTTTTTTTTTCTTTCTTTATACATACATACTAGTTACGAGTATACGATCTCTTTATCAACCAGTCTATATATTAGCAGCAGACACAGTACAGTGCGGTAGTTCACGGCTGTGGCTACCTCTGTGTCGGCACTCGGCAGCCCGTCCATAATTGTATATACCAGTGACCTAACCGTGGTTTTTTTTTTCTTTTCTTTATACATACATACTAGTTACGAGTATACTATCTCTTTATCAACCAGTCTATATATTAGCAGCAGACACAGTACAGTGCGGTAGTTCACGGCTGTGGCTACCTCTGTGTCGGCACTCGGCAGCCCGTCCATAATTGTATATACCAGTGACCTAACCGTGGTTTTTTTTTTCTTTCTTTATACATACATACTAGTTACGAGTATACTATCTCTTTATCAACCAGTCTATATATTAGCAGCAGACACAGTACAGTGCGGTAGTTCACGGCTGTGGCTACCTCTGTGTCGGCACTCGGCAGCCCGTCCATAATTGTATATACCACCTAACCGTGGTTTTTTTTTCTTTCTTTATACATACATACTAGTTACGAGTATACTATCTCTTTATCAACCAGTCTATATATTAGCAGCAGACACAGTACAGTGCGGTAGTTCACGGCTGTGGCTACCTCTGTGTCGGCACTCGGCAGCCCGTCCATAATTGTATATACCACCTAACCGTGGTTTTTTTTTCTTTCTTTATACATACATACTAGTTACGAGTATACTATCTCTTTATCAACCAGTCTATATATTAGCAGCAGACACAGTACAGTGCGGTAGTTCACGGCTGTGGCTACCTCTGTGTCGGCACTCGGCAGCCCGTCCATAATTGTATATACCACCTAACCGTGTTTTTTTTTTTCTTTCTTTATACATACATACTAGTTACGAGTATACTATCTCTTTATCAACCAGTCTATATATTAGCAGCAGACACAGTACAGTGCGGTAGTTCACGGCTGTGGCTACCTCTGTGTCGGCACTCGGCAGCCCGTCCATAATTGTATACTAGTATCCAATCCATCCATCTCCATTGTTTACCTGAGGTGCCTTTTAGTTGTGCCTATTAAAATATGGAGAACAAAAATGCCACTCCTAGATGGGCCCGGTGTTTGTGTCGGCCACTAGGGTCGCTAATCTTACTCACACAGCTACCTCATTGCGCCTCTTTTTTTCTTTGCGTCATGTGCTGTTTGGGGAGGGTTTTTTGGAAGGGACATCCTGCGTGACACTGCAGTGCCACTCCTAGATGGGCCCGGTGTTTGTGTCGGCCACTAGGGTCGCTTATCTTACTCACACAGCGACCTCGGTGCAAATTTTAGGACTAAAAATAATATTGTGAGGTGTGAGGTATTCAGAATAGACTGAAAATGAGTGTAAATTATGGTTTTTGAGGTTAATAATACTTTGGGATCAAAATGACCTCCAAATTCTATGATTTAAGCTGTTTTTTAGTGTTTTTGGAAAAAAACACCCGAATCCGACAAAAATAATTCGGTGAGGTTTTGCCAAAACGCGTTCGAACCCAAAACACGGCCGCGGAACCGAACCCAAAACCAAAACACAAAACCCGAAAAATTTCAGGCGCTCATCTCTACAATGCACATGGGGGGCCCACACCCTGCACCCGTTTATTATGTCTGTCTCTCTGGAGTATCATAATGACACTGAAATCACTGGGAAAATGGCGCTGCCACCATATTTTTCTGGGCTGTGCACATGTGAAGTACAGAAACCACAAGGAACATTGCGCATGTGCAATAGACTCTTGCACCGTGCCCCATCCTCTCTTAATCCACCCATGGCTCCATTTTTATTTTATTTTTTTATAATATGAGCTAGAGATAGAGATGCCTGATACAGATCACTGCAGTTTGCTTTTAGCTGTGTGTCCTACTTCTCCCCTAATCATCCACTCACAAGCATAAAACAATGAAGCATTTGTATAGGTAGTGGATGATTACATTGTGGTGCTGATATGTGTTATCACATCAAAGACAAGGGTGTATCAAAGATACTGTATATTAGATACAATCTCTGATCAGTTGCTGGACCCAGAGTTCAACTGCTATTGCTGTTGCCATTTATGTTTATCTTTTGGTTATATCTGCAGCTTCCTTGAGGGCAGCAAGTGTTACCACTACTTCTACCAACAAGAAAAACAAGTCTCCTGGATTTGTGTCCAGCAATGAGCTCGATTCCATATAAATATAGCGGGCACACAGTTAAGGCTTGCTCAGTGAAAATGGTGAGGGATGGTCCCTGGGTACCAACATCTGATCTGTCTTAAGATTTTAGAAAGACTGATACATATTTCATGTCTCCACCTTTCACAATCACTTCCCATTTTCACTATGCCACTCAACTGGAAGCTATATGGAACTGCCAGTCGCTAATTGCTTCCTTACTATTGGTGGGTGGCTGATTCTCACAGTAGTACTACACTACCTTTATGTATCTAGTGTTCTCCAAACCTCAAAGATCTCTAAGCTCATTTATACCCCTTTCAGACATATGACCCGGGAATTACCCTGCTCAAGTCCCAGGATTTTCTCTCCAGCAAAAACCCGGGTTTTTCTTCAGACTACACCACAGACCCGGGAAATTCCCTGGTTGGCCCCTTTCAGACATAAGCTGGATTTTTCAGTTTTTAAGGCAGTGTCATCATTTTAAGGGGACGGTTTGCAGGCACATAATAATGAGGTCAGGCAAAGGGGAGGGCAGGCTATGAATGGTCTGGGTGTGGTGCCCATAATGCATTGCTGGATTCATGGCTGACAAGCATTTGTGTAGCATGGAGAGTTTGATTGCTGTGGTGGAGTTAATTTAAATTCCATGTGTTAGGAATACAGTAATCCCATATTTATATACCAATAAATACAACACCAGTTTATCTTTTCTAAAAATGTTTATTTTAGAAAGAATAAAAGTTTTTTTTCAAGTTGTAAAACGGGTGTGCACATCTTTTTCATCTTTAATGAGATCCTCCCAATTATGAGGACATACAGTATATGGTATAGTACAAAAACTTTTTAGGAATGACAGGCGCATTACACCCACTTTAGCCATAACATAAAAGTGCTGCGGTATTGCAGTGCAAAAAAGTAGTTTTGCCGAAGGGCATGGTGTATCACAAGGGTCTTAAACCTTTGCCCTGCAGCTGTTATGGAACTTCAGTTCCCAGAATGCCCATCCACATTTTAGATTTTAGCCCATGCTAGACGGTGGCAGAAAATGCTGGGAAGTGTAGTTCCATAACAGCTGCAGGGCAAAGGTTGAAGACCCCTGTTCTACATTTTTAAAAAAAGTGCTGCGGTATTGCAGTGAAAAATACAAACGAGATAATCATAAGACTAAGGTGTAGGATGTACTCATAATTATGAGCGTATGCGCAATACCTGAATTTTTGAAGACAAACATACACATTTTAAACATACGCATTTAACAAACAAAACATTAACCAAAAATAAAGTTATGGGCACAATACTCAATAAACATAGAATAAACATTTACTGTATGTGCACAGTATACATTAGAGAATTTGGTACTGTGGTTTATTGCTGGGAGTAGATTCCTCTGGAGTTGTACTAGATAATGAATCTCAAAATTCTGGACCTCTCGGCCTATTCTTCAATGTATTCGAGGTCGAATTAAAGGATGTTGGAAACTGGGCTTGCTGCGCAAACTGGTGAGTATCCCCAAAAGTGGTGGGAGACTGGGCTTGCTGCGCAAACTGGTGAGTATCCCCAAAAGTGGTGGGAGACGGGGATTGCTGCGCAAACTGGTGAGTATCCCCAAAAGTGGTGGGAGACGGGGATTGCTGCGCAAACTGGTGAGTATCCCCAAAAGTGGTGGGAGACAGGGATTGCTGCGCAAACTGGTGAGTATCCCTAAAAGTGGTGGGAGACTGGGATTGCTGCGCAAACTGGTGAGTATCCCCAAAAGTGGTGGGAGACTGGGATTGCTGCGTATACTAGGATCTAGGCCCAAAATATGGGGGAGACTGGGCTTGCTGGGCATACCGTGTTTTTGGATTAAATGTGGTGTGAGAATGCGATTGTAGGTCAGAATGAGTGTTTGTAAATTGTGGTGTAGAGGTCATTTTGGAAACAAGCTGACCTAGGAATTCACGGTTCTCGCTGCTGATCTTATCCTGCATAGCTACCATTTGCGTTACCAAATTCCTCTGCAGTTCACGTTCATTGTCCATGAATTTTAGCAATCTTGTATCCTCTTGACTCTGCCAATCTGAATCCATCTTGCGTAGTTGGTCGCACAGGATATTTGTCATGGCTTTTGTAGCTATCTCTATTTTGGTCTTTTTCCTACGAGGCGGGACTGTGTAAACTGAAAAACAAAACAGAATTTCTTTTGGCCATCTCAAAGGTAACAATGGGATATGGCACAGAAGTGTAAGTTGCACAAATAGATTTATAAAAAATATGAATACATCTGTGCTTGCGGTTACCATACGCTAGCACAATATGAACGCAGCAACAGGTACAGTTTAATAATAACACCCTATTACGTCACAATATCATAGTCATTACTGTTAGTATACTACATAAAAGTATTGTCATATACTATATGTGAAATATGTCTCTGACAATGATAATGCAGGAAACTTACTGTTTGAGCGTAGGGTAGGCTTGTCTCCCTGGGTCTGTGGTAGGGAATCGTCCCCCGTGCTCTGCGACGATGCTGTCACATCTGTGGCCTTGTTAGGATCGATGATGATGGTGACATCCGAATCAACATCTGGATCATCATTAAATAAGCTCTGCGATGATGCCGGGCTCTGCTGGCTGCACTCTTGAGACGATGTAGCTGCGGCTGATGGTATAGCAGACAGCGTGCCAGCATCACTAGATGAGGATAGGGCAATGGGATTGCTAAGTGCTGTATGGCCAAACACGTTGCTGCACAGTTCATATAAGGGCCACTCAATCCTTCCCATACCACTGCGATTTCCATTGTGGTCATGGACTTTGGTATATTGTTTCTTAAGGGACTTTAGTTTGTTAAGAACTTGCTGTTGTGTCTTCACAATACCTCTGCTGGACAGGATCTTTGCAATGTTGCCATAGATCATGGCATCCTTAACAGTCCCTGTTATTTGTGATTTAATTTCCTCCTCACCCCTCACATGTAGTAGCTCCTGGACCACCTCCTCCTTCCAGTGAGCCATTATGAACAAAATGGCAGTCTCTTCACTGGCACCCTCTGGCACACTTCTCTGCACACTTCTGCAGACTTATCTGCACAGCTCTGTGTTACTTTGGCACCCTCTGGCACACATACATGCACAGCTCTGTGTACCTTCTGCACTCTGGCACTGCCACACTTCACAGCAAAGCTCTCTGCTTCCTCCCATGCTGCTGTGGCATCTGTTCCCCTCCGTCTGCCGCTGATGAGGTCATCAGCAGGCATCAGGTGGCTCTTTCTGACCAATGAAAACATCATTATTCATGCAGCCAGAGAGCAAATTCCCGGGTCTGCGCCTTTCAGACTTTAACCCGTGAAGCCAACCGGGAAGAAAGACCCGGTAAAATCCCAGGTCAATTGCAGGGTTGGCGACTTTCAGACATACCAATTTCCTGGGTTGATGCGCGTTCATGTGTAAAATCCCGAGAATTTAGAGCATGTCTGAAAGGGGTATTAGTCACTGTTTTTTTCCTATTCAGTCTGTGTCTAGTATGTACATTTCTCATATGTCCTAGAGGATGCTGGGGACCCCAAAAGGACCATGTGGTATAGACGGGATCCGCAGGAGACATGGGCACTTTAAGACTTTAAATGGGTGTGAACTGGCTCCTCCCTCTATGCCCCTCCTCCAGACCTTAGTTAGATTCTGTGCCCAGAGAGACTGGTCACACACAGGGGAGTTCTACTGAGTTTCTCTGAAAAAGACTTTGTTTATTATTTTCAGGGAGCACTGCTGGCAATAGGTTCCCTACTGCGTGAGACTGAGGGGAGAGAAGCAGACCTACTTCTGTGAGTTAAAGGCTCTGCTTCTTAGGCTACTGGACACCATTAGCTCCAGAGGGTCTGATCACTTGGTATAGCCTAGCTGCTCGTTCCCGGAGCCGCGCCGTCGTCCCCCTCACAGAGCCAGAAGAAAGAAGCTGGGTGAGTAACCGAAGCAAAGCAGACTTCAGTTAAGACGGCAGAAGACTTCACTGTCTCGGAGGTACCGCGCAGCGGTCGCGCTGTATTGCTCCCACACACAAATGGAACTACATGGGTGCAAGGCGCATGGGGCGGGGGGCGCCCTGGGCAGCAATATACCTCTGTTTACACCTGGCAATAAGGGTATACAGTACATAGGCACTGTATACAGACCCCCGCCAGATAAAAAATAGCGGGATTTAAGCGCACCACTAAGGGGGCGGGGCTTAGCCCTCACTGCTCTAATCAGCGCCATTTTCTCTTCACTGCAGCTGCAGAGACGCTGGTCCTGGCCTCCTCACTACTGTCCAAGTAACAGGGTGTAAAACGGGGGTGGGGGGGGGGCACAGCTAATTTGGTGTTGGTGTTGATTTAAAAAAACAAAACACTGCTGTTCAGGAGAGCCTGTCATTACCCAAAGTCGGATCATTATAAGTGTGGTTGTAGCTGATAGTGAATACAGCAGCACAACCCCCCAATTTGCACTTATGAGGGCTGGACCAATGGTGAATACTGGTGCACTCAGCGTGATTTTTTTAAAGGATTTTAATTCCTTGAATTTACTTGTGGGAACAACATTACCGCTAAATCGGTTTCTTTCCCCCATTACTCTTCCAATATCTATTGACATGAACCCCTGATGAAGTCCTTTGGGACGAAACGCGTCAGGGTATGGTTTTTCTGTGAGAACATCAGACATCCTGTATAAAATATTATTGGATGGAAAACACTGATTATATCATGTCTTCAACAAAATTGGAATCTGTATTTTAAATATGTTTGCTATTTGAATTTTATGTGGTAATCTATGTTCACTAAAGTATAATGTGCATAGATAATATGTGAATAAATCAAGTGTTTTTTATCACATTGTGGTCAGAATCTGGAAGAGTATTCCACATAATCAACACATACAGCTCCCTTTGACATTCTGTATTTTGTATTCTATTATCTGTACTCTAGCTAACAGAGAGTACATTATAAGGTTTGTAGCTCACATATAGCGCAGAATTAGGTCTATACCACAACTATATATATATATATATATATATATATATATATAAAGCGCTGCAGGTCTGAGGCATTGTATATCAGTGTCGGACCGGGTTAGGCGCTGGGTTTGAGCTGGCAAACTCACTGTGTTTTCTCTAACAGGCATTATTGTGGGTCTGTCCCCTATAGTCTAGTGTGATTGTGTCAGTACAAGTGTGTCGACATGTCTGAGGCGGAATGCTCTTCCCAGGAGGAAGCTGGAGTGGGGACAGAACAGAGTGTGGGAGTGAATCTGTCGGCTCCGCCGACTGCTGATTGGGTAAATACGTGTAGTGTCTTGAATGCAAATGTGGCTTTATTAAATAAGAGATTGGATAAATCTGAGGCTCAGAACCAAACATGGAGACAATCCATGGAAGACGGTCGTTTACCCAGATAGCAGACACAGATACCGACACGGATTCGGATTCCAGTGTCGACTATAGTGATGCCAGATTGAATCCTAAACTGGCTAAAAGCATTCAGTACATGATTGTGGCAAAAAAAGATGTGTTACATATCACGGAAGACAATGGTCTGTATGTTTAAAGGAAAGAAACCTGAGGTAACGTTTCCTCCCTCTCATGAACTGAACACTTTTTGAAAAGGCTTGGGAAATTCCTGACAAAAAGTTACTGATTCCCAAGAGAATTCCTATGGCATATCCGTTCCCCTCTGAGGATAGGGAAAAGTGCGAGTCAGTAGTGCGATTGAAAAATGGGCAGATAACTTGTCATCTGAATTAGACACCCTGGATAGGGATAGCGTTCTTTTGACACTGGGTCATATCGGGGACGCTGCAGTCTATCTAAAGGAGGCTGCAAGAGATATTGGCCTCTTGGGATCAAGGGCCAATGCCATGGCAATCTCGGCTAGGAGAGCATTATGGACTCATCAATGGAATGGTGATGCTGACTCTAAGAAGGCTATGGAGTCTCTGCCGTATAAGGGTGGTGTTTTGTTTGGTGAGGGCCTCGCGGACCTGGTATCTACAGCTACCGCGGGTAAGTCATCTTTTCTACCGTATGTCCCTGCACAACAGAAGAAAATGCCCCATTATCAGATGCAGTCCTTTCGGTCTAATAAATTCAAAAAAGGACGAGGGTCCTCCGTCCTTGCTACTAGAGGTAGGGGAAGGGGAAAAGGGTCACCGGCGGTGGCAGGCTCTCAAGAGCAGAAGTCCTCCCCGGCCACTGCCAAATCCACCGCATGACGCTGGGGCTCCGCTGCTGGAGTCCGCACCGGTGGGGGCACGTCTTCAATTCCTCAGTCAGGTCTGGGCTTGCTCGGCCGTAAATCCTTGGGTACTAGAAATAGCCCAAGGGTACAAACTGGAGTTTCAAGACGTGCCCTCTCACCGATTTTTCAAATCGGTCTTGCCAGCTTCTCTCCCGGAAAGGGAAGTAGTATGCGCTGCAATACAAAAACTGTGTCAACATCAAGTCATTGTCACGGTACCCCCGTCACAACGGGGAGAAGGTTTTTATTCAAGCCTGTTCGTGGTCCCGAAGCCGGATGGCTCGGTCAGACCGATTCTGAACTTAAAATCCCTCAATTCATATCTGAAAAGTTTCAAATTCAAGATGGAATCTCTCCGAGCAGTGATCTTCAGTCTGGAAGGGGGGGGGATTTTATGGTGTCAGTCGACATAAAAGATGCCTACTTACATGTCCCCATATATCTTCCACATCAAGCTTACCTGAGGTTTGCTGTTCAGAATTGTCATTACCAATTTCAGAGCTCTCCCTAACAGTCCTGCAACAACATTGTTGGCTCCTAAATTTTCCAAAGTCACAGTGGGTTCCAACAACACGGCAGTCATTCTTGGGCATGATCCTGGACACGGAACTGCAGAGCATTTTTCTCCCAGTGGAAAAAGTTCTGGAAATCCAGAACATGGATTCTGAAACCGGCAAGAGTGTCGATTCATCAATGCACTCGGGTGCTGGGGAAGATGGTGGCGGCCTACGAGGCCATTCCGTTTGGCAGGTTCCATGCCAGGGTGTTTTAGTGGTACCTGTTGGACAAGTGGTCCGGGTCTCACCTGCACATGCACCGGAAAATAAACCCATCTTCCAGAACCAGAGTTTCTCCTGTGGTGGCTCCAAAGTTCTCACCTCCTAGAGGGACGCAGGTTCAGGATCCAGGATTGGATCCTGGTGACCACGGATGCAAGTCTCCGAGGCTGGGGAGCGGTCACACAGGGGGAAAATTTCCAGGGAAAATGGTCAAGCCAGGAAGCTTGTCTGCACATAAACATAATGGAATTAAGAGCCATCCACAACGGCCTTCTACAAGCGGAACATCTTCTTCGCGGCCTGCCCGTCCTGATTCATTCGGACAACATAACAGCAGTGGCGTACATAAACTGCCAGGGTGGAACAAAGAGCAGAGCGGCGATGGCGGAGGCCACAAAAGTTCTCCGCTGGGCGGAAAAACATGCAAGCGCTCTGTCAGCGGTCTTCATTCCAGGCGTGGACAACTGGGAAGCAGACTTCCTCAGCAGACACGATCTCCATCCAGGAGAGTGGGGTCTTCATCAAGAGGTCTTTGCAGAAGTGACAAGTCATTGGGGAATTCCTCAAATAGACATGATGGCGTCTTGCCTCAACAAGAAACTTCAGAGATATTGTTCCAGGTTGAGGGACCCTCAAGCCAGTGCGGTGGACGCCCTGGTGACACCGTGGGTGTTTCAGTCGGTCTATGTGTTCCCTCCACTTCCACTCATTCCAAAGGTGATAAGGATCATAAGAAGAACAAGGGTTCAGGCGATGCTCATTGTTCCAGATTGGCCACGGAGGGCCTGGAATCCGGATCTTCAGGAATTACTCATAGGAGATCCCTGGCCTCTTCCTCTAAGAGAGGATCTGTTACAGCAAGTGCCGTGCGTGTTCCAAGACTTATCGCGGTTGCGTTTGACGGCATGGCGGTTGAACGCCAAATCCTAGCTCGAAAGGGTATTCCCGGTGAAGTCATCCCCACACTTCTTAAGGCTAGAAAGGAGGTAACGGCGAAGCATTATCACCATATTTGGAGAAAATATGTGTCTTGGTGTGAAGCCAAGAAGGCTCCTACGGAAGAATTTCAGCTGGGTCGTTTTCTCCATTTTTTTGCAAGCAGGTGTGGATGCGGGCCTAAAGTTAGGCTCCATTAAAGTCCAGATTTCAGGCCTTATCAATTTTCTTTCAAAAGAATTGGCCTCCCTTCCGGAAGTTCAGACTTTCGGGAAGGGCATGCTGCACATCCAACCTCCATTTGTGCCACCAGTGGCACATGGGACCTTGACGTGGTGTTGCAGTTCCTTATGTCACATTGGTTTGAACCTTTACAGAAGGTTGAGTTACAATTTCTCACTTGAAAAATGTTCATGCTATTGGCCTTGGCGTCCGCAAGGCGGGTGTCGGTATTAGCGGCTTTGTCTCACAAGAGCCCCTATTTAATCTTCCATGCTGATAGAGCGGAATTAAGAACTCGTCAACAATTTCTACCAAGGGTGGTTTCTTCGTTTCACATGAACCAACCTATTGTGGTGCCTGTGGCTACTGAAGCCTTGGCTGAATCAAAGTCTCTCGATGTAGTCAGAGCCTAGAAAATTTATGTAGCCAGAACGGCTCGTATTAGGAAAACAGAGGCTCTGTTTTTCCTGTATGCTCCCAACAAGATTAGGGCTCCTGCTTCAAAACAGACTATTACACGCTGGATCTGTAATACGATTCAGCATGCTCATTCTACGGCTGGTTTGCCGTTACCGAAGTCGGTGAGGGCCCATTCTACCAGGTAGGTGGGCTCATCTTGGGCGGCTGCCCAAGGAGTCTCGGCGGTACAACTTTGCCAAGCAGATACTTGGTCGGGTTCAAACACCTTTGCAAAATTCTACAAGTTTGATACCCTGGCTGATGAGGACCTCATGTTTGCTCAATCGGTGCTGCAGAGTCATCCGCACTCTCCTGCCCGTTCTGGAGCTTTGGTATAAACCCCATGGTCCTTTTGGAGTCCCCAGCATCCTCTAGGACGTGTGATAAAATAGGATTTTAATACCTACCGGTAAATCCTTTTCTCTTAGTCCGTAGAGGATGCTGGGCGCCCGTCCCAGTGCGGACTCTATCTGCAGTACTTATTAATAGTTATTGTTTGTTACACAAAAGTTGTGTTTCGGTTAAGGTCAGCCTGTTGCTGATTTTGGTTCATGCTGTTAACTGGTATTTAGTTGAAAGCCATGTTGTACGGTGTTTTGTGGTGTGAGCTGGTATGTATCTCACCCTTAGTTTAACAAAAATCCTTTTCCTCGAAATGTCCGTCTCCCTGGGCACAGTTCCTATAACTGAGGTCTGGAGGAGGGGCATAGAGGGAGGATCCAGTTCACACCCATTTAAAGTCTTAAAGTGCAAATTTCTCCTGCAGATCCCGTCTATACCCCATGGTCCTTTTGGAGTCCCCAGCATCCTCTACGGACTAAGAGAAAAGGATTTACCCGGTAGGTATTAAAATCCTATTTTTGTAGGTTGATGTTGGGCTGCAGGTGCCTGGTATCTGGAAGGCCCACTTAAAAGTTTCCTCCTCACTGGAATAATTTACCACCTTTGGTCCACTTCCTGGTGATGTAATGGAGTGAGCGTTCACACTGTCTATTTTCTATAGGTGGCTAGTTCATGATTCGGGCAGCTTTATGCCATTAGAAACGGGTGGGTGCGGAGGCGGTGTTGGAAGATGAGATCATCTCCACATCGCCTCTGCCTATGCTGTGAACGGGTCCTGGGTCACATCAACCCGGCAACCCGTCTACACTGCACCTGACCTGGTAATAACCCGAGAATAAACCTTCTTTATTTCTGGGTTGAATTACCGGGTCAGGCGACCCGGTATTTTATCAGCGACTCCTTTTCACACCGCACAGCGACCCGCATCGACTTTGCAATATACCAGGTTGATACCGGGTTACTTGTGTGGTGTGAAAGGGGTATTAGGGCGACCAACTAATTCAGATGCATGCACACCTCATGCTGATGGGATGATAGATCAATGTAATCTGATTCTTCCCCCCCCCCCCCTTTGCTTTTAATGGCCCGATGACCATTTCTGAGGTCCCCAAAAATATCTAGTTGCCCATTTCTAATGCAAGTTACTAGCATTTTGAAGCACATTGAATAACAAATTGCAAAATCACAAAAATGAAAATTAATGAAGCTAGTACAAACATCTTTTTAAGATTTATTGCATTTGGGGCCCAAGTAACTTTTTATGAACTGAAAAATTTCACAAGGGGGGGGCGTGGCTTGGCTGTGAGACTGAGAGGCCGTGTCTGCCTGTAGCTCCTGATCTACAAACATATAATTGGTCATCATCCCCTCACCAGGGGCGGATTGGGACGCCGGGACACCGGCCCAGTTCCTGCTTGGCCGGTCTCATTGTCCCTTTAGCAGGCTGACTCACCCCTCCACCTGGCCTCGGGCCGCGATCGGAGCTCAGCTCCGATCAGACAGAGCTTGGAAACGGCCCCTGCAAACAGTGCACAGCAACTACCAGTGATGCTGCAGTCCGTGCAGCACTTCCTCAAACGGCAAGCTCCGGACTCTGCATGACGTCATGTAGGGGGCGGGGCTTCACTCGGCACTGCTCTGCTGCAAGCCTGTTCTGCAGAGAAGTGACTAAAAAGACTACAGGGGCTGAAAGAGGTTCAGTAGCTCAATGCAAGGTAAAGTAGTGTACAGTAGAAGAAGGGATGAGGGAGAGGATAGAGAGGAATATATACGTTATAGTAAGAACTTACCGTTGATAACGGTATTTCTCCTAAGTCCACAGGTATCCACAGGATATCATTGGGATATGATGGAGCGACAGTGGATTGGCACCAAACGATCACAAGCTTTCAGGCCTCCCAGAATGCACCGGGCTCGTCAATATAATCCCGCCCACTGACTCAGTCAAATCAGTTGTTTCCAAAGCATATAGGCAAGAGCATTATGTAGAACCCTATTCAGGCGAAAAAACCCACATGCACACACTTCCATGCAAGAGGGAAGAGTTTAGTGAGTATACAGATTCTCAAATCAGGTGCATCAGGGTGGGACCCCTGTGGATACCTGTGAATTTAGGAGAAATACCGTTATCAACTGTAAGTTCTTACCATAACGTATATTTCTCCGGCAGGGTCCACAGGTTATCCACAGGATAACATTGGGATTTCCAAAAGCAATTTTTAGTGGTGGGGACGCTCCTGATTAATAGGAGAACCTTACGCCCGAATTGAGCATCATGAGAGGCAAAGATATCCCAGGCATAATGATTGTGTTTATTGGAAGCCATGTGGCTGCCTTACATATCTGTTCTGCTCAAGCACAATATTGTGCTACCCATGAAAGACCTTCCTTACATGTAAAGTATGCAGAGACATTAGCCGGGACAGGGAGATCAGCTTAAGAATATGCTTCTGAAATCGTCATTCAAAGCCATCTTGCTAGCGTCTGTTTAGTAACAGGCCATCTCCTCTTGTGAAAACCATAGAGGATGAAAAAAGAATGTTGTCTTTCTAATGGCACTGGTACAATCCATGTAGGTACTTAATGCCCGGACTACGTCCAGCGACGCACCTCCCGCAGAAAATCCCAATTCCTGAAAAACCGGGACCATATTATCTTCATTAAGGTGGAATATAGATCACCACTTAAGAAGATACCCAGACCTAGTTCTGAGAACTACTTTATCTGGATATTATCAGAAAAGGAGATTAGCATGAAAGTGCTCCTAAATCTGACTCTCTCTTCTAGCTGATGCCATAGTCAGCCAAAGGAGAACTTTAGCTGTCGACCATTTAAAAACCACTTCTCTTAGTGGTTTAAACAAAGCAACTTGACAGGCTTTTGAGGACTAGATTTAGATTCCCTGACCCTGTAGTAGGAAAAGGGGAAGGTTGAATGTGCAGCATTCCCTGGGAAAAAGTGCACACATTCTGCAATTTGGCTTTTTTCTTTTCCAAACCATACAGTCAAATGCTGACACTTGTATTTCCAAGGAAGCCACCGCTAAACCTTTATCTATTCCTGTTTGAAGGAATGGAAAAAACCCTGGAAAAGATTTCGGGTCCATACCTCTTTTATTGCACCAGTGCATATAAGCTTGTCACATTTGGTGATAAATACGAGTTAAGGACATTTTTCCTTGCCCTGAGCCTTTGTGAGAATCCTCTGGACCTCAGTATTTAGATTTCAAAAGCCACGCCATTAAAACAGTTGATCCAGATATCTGTGATAATCAAGGACCCTGTCTTTTAGTCTGGGCGTAGAGGAAACAGAAAAGGTATTCAACACTTTCTGCGGATCTGTGTACCAACACCTTCTGGGCCAAGCCGGGGCTTATTAGGCTCCCGGCATCTTTATTGTGTTTTCCTCACTATCCTGAGGGGATCAGTACTAAATGCCGCCGGCCAGAATCCCGGCGGTCGAAATACCGACGCCGGAATCCCGACCACACAATCCCGACAGGGGTGGCGAGCGGAACGCAGCCCCTTGCGGGCTCGCTTCGGTCGCCACGCTGCGGGCGCGGTGCCTCGCTACGCTCAGCACACTATTATATTCTCCCTCTATGGGTGTCGTGGACACCCACGGAGGGAGAATATGTCGGGATTGTGGCGGTCGGTATTTCGACCGCCGGGATTCCGGCCGGCGGCATCTTGACCGCATCCTATCCTGAGTAACAGGATGATTTGAGAAACGCATAAGAGAAATAAATTCCCATTAAAAAGATATCCACAAAGATTACTCTTTTGTTCCTGACCTGATTATGGCTTTTGTTGTTCAGATGGGACACCATGAGAATTATCTCTGGCCAAACCATTTGTCTACCAGAGTCTAAATGACTTTAGGGTGCAAAGCCCATTCATTTACCTGAATGATGTGTCGACTGAGAAATCAGCTCTTTAGTTTTAGGACTCTTGGAACAAACCCTGAGGGCAACGCTGGAAGATGGAGTTCTGCACATTATAGTATGTGATTTACCTCCTTCCTCGCTATTTATCTGCGTGTTCCTGTCTGAAAGTTAAGATACACTACTGCCATTCCCTTGTCCTTGCGGATCTGGACCGATCTTCCTTTAGGAATGTCTCGTGCCTGAATTAGGACACAGTATATGGCCTGAACTGCTAATAGATTTATTAGCAGGCACTTTTCTTCTGTGAAATCAAAAAACAAAAGGTTGAAAGCGCTGTCCACAATAAAAGAGTTTTTTTATTTTGTTAAAAGGTTATAGAATCACTAATTCACATATAATCAATTAATCAATACTTCGGATCTAAAAATTAGACATCAAAGCATATTACGGACCATAACTATTTTTCAGTGGTACCTAATCGTGAAACAGTTATACACAGTGGATACACTTGCATTAAATTGACACACTCTATTCCACATGAAACAATTGTATCATTCCAAGATGTCATATATATTACTCCACTCAGTGTATTTACTTCTGGTAATTATCTCCTTTAAGCAGCCTCCTACAAATAGGAATAATTGAATGGATTAAATGTTCACAGTCCCAGACATATCTGGAGAGATAAGGTCACCATAAACCAGGATTAGATTCACAAATTATTTTTATATATCCTCCCGCTGGGACAATGATCCATCCAAAAGCACAGATTTGAAGCACGCAGTATCTGAATTATAGCAAATACAAATACCAACTTTTCATAACACAGTCTCTTGACTGGAGACTACTGAAACTGAATTGATATAGACAGTTCTGACGGGCGTCCCCGTCTGATATTAAGAATTTGGGTAAATACAGTAGAACTCCTGTTAGATAATGAGCATGCTCCACAGTTCATTTATATAATCTTATTCAGTAATTGGAGGCCGCGTACACGGCTAATCTCACCACTGTTAGCCTCGGCTACAGCTCCCGCCGGGCGTCTGTCGGTATCATAGGCAGCACACAGCTGCTTCACTTGCACCAGAGATCTCGCGCCCGCCTCTCCTGTGTCAGTGTCGCAAAAGGCTTGTGGTGATGCAGCCTGTCGGGCTGGTTTGCTCCGGCGGTATCCGTCAGCGACTGCACGCTGTTCTCACTTCCCGAGATTAACCAGGTACTTTACCAACAGGAGGAGACCCATAAGCTGTTTCAACGATTAGGTCCACACACGCAAGGAGCACTCTTGACGCGTTTCTCAGCCGTATGTCTATGGCTGTTTCCTCAGAAGAATGCACTCCCCTTCCTATTCACTGCTTTTATCCTCAGTGGAGTATCAATCAACATCTTAATAGGGTCCTTATGTTCATTAACCCTTTCACATTTGGAATCCATTATTAGACATGTAGTTACTCATAGCAACCTTAAAGTATTGATCTTAAAAACCTACACAATAATTAAACATTTCTAATCTAAAACTATATAAGAACTGCTTTTTCACAGCTGACACACACACACTGCAGGACATTCTCTATATCGGATGTAACCCCTTTTTCACCACCCAGGGGCTATCAGTACATAAGTGCCTCCACCCAAGCTAGAATAATATCTATAGGCCCGCTTGGGTAAGCCTATATTAAGTATATGTGTAAATACAATATTACCTATTTAAGATGTTGTGTATCTCCTATGATGATTCTTCCTCTTTCGGGTCCCATGGATTTGAGTACAAGCGACAACTATGATAAGTATAACAACTATCTGGGTTTTAATACATCAATATCACAGTTGCAGTTAACATACGACAAACTATGCAAACATATAGAATTTCAAGGAATCCCTCCCCCTTATCTAAGGTGCCTATACAATAAAAATATATGCATGCAATACAAAAAAAAACTTTATATTAGTTAATGAGTGACCCGGGTACTCTCAGGAAAAATAATTGCGCAATTGCGGACCTTGAGCAATGTATGATAGTAGTGCTTTGACGGAGTTCAATTAATCCCATATAACAATTCCGATATCACTGAGATTCCTCTTAAATCTTATGAAATATTTATAATCCTCAGGTTTCAGATCCGGATTCTTTTCCTCTCCCTTCCTGTTATGTCACTTTTTATCGAACCACAGTTTCTGTATTCTTTGTACTATAGATATATAATAGTCCTACAAATTTACATTCCGGACTCACTAGCTTTTCAGCGAATATAACTCTTTCCTCTTGAATTAGCTCCGGCAGCTTCCTAGCATAAGCACTTCATAGATAGTTGTAATTATAGTCAGATACTATGTCTCTAATATTGCTATTCTTGGTGGTCAACTTAATACATTCTACATTTGTGTTGCATTAATGGTCTCTGGGTGAACCCTTAAATTTGATACAATGTAATTGCTCTCTGGCTAGGTTTCCCTTATATGCCCATAACTGACTAACAGTGTATGGATCTCTTCTTTGTATACGTACAACTCCCTGAATATACTTCGATCTTGGGGGTGGCACTACCTTGCCATTCCTTTTGGAACATTTCTCATTAACATTCACTCACTCCATTAACTGACTGGATTTATCACTCTTATAAATTGAGCAGTGTGTCCAGTCTACGTTTTACAAACAATTCCTTGCTCTTATGTTACTGCTTCCCATAGATATATACAGTCACTATTGCCGGCAGCTGTCCACACCTCTATGCTCTCTTGTACACAATCGCATTAATGTATGTAACATACTTCCACTATCCTTCTCCTGGGCTGCTAGCTGTTTTCCCTTAATGATAGCAGTTCAGTCTTATTGCAACCGTTATTTCATGTTACCTCAGATATGTCTTATAGCTATATATATGCTTTGCCAGGCAAGCATTGGTGCTCCGTTTTTTTTTACTGAATGCTGCCCAGTGATGGGTTATCAAATTATGCCTGGGTTGCTGTGTGTCCGAATGCATATAGATTAATGGGCTAAGTGTGCTGGTGGGGAATGATTCTTCACACTTACACCTCCTCTCTAGTTTCACTGCACATGCATCTGTCACTCCCCTGACTCCTCCTCGGAGGGCACAGCTGGCTGTCTGTCTAGCGCTGCGGCTTCACCCCTCACCAGGAAGCACTAAATGGAGCCTTTGGGTATGCTAACCTGAACCACCATCACTTCCTTTGTCTCTACCGCTGGAATGGCTCCCGGTCTGCTGCGTTGCTAGGGACCTCGGCTACCCTGCAGTCAGAGGGAGGTACAATAACCGCTCTGCCG
Source organism: Pseudophryne corroboree (assembly GCF_028390025.1). Lineage (NCBI taxonomy): Eukaryota > Metazoa > Chordata > Amphibia > Anura > Myobatrachidae > Pseudophryne > Pseudophryne corroboree. Next base: position 288,330,024 of record NC_086449.1, read on the forward strand.
CACCATTCAGTGCTGCTTTTCTCAAAAGCTCCGCTCTCCGGTCCTTCAGTACTGTACAGCCACCCGCCGCCGGGTAAGTCAGCAGGCACCTCCGCTCCCGCTGTCTCTCAGTCCCTCTGATAGTTGCTGCGCCTGGGAACCCTCGATCTCTCCTCAGCTGCTCTCCCACCGGGCTCTCCTCTGGAGGAATCACTGACCTCTGACCCCATCCACCAGTCCAACCGCTTCCCCCAACTGTCCCCACCGGACTCTTTCTCCCCGCATGCAGTCACTAGAAACTTCCTCACTACTACCATGTGCCCTGACACCTCCACCCTAAGGGGGCTTCCCAGTAAATTATACAGCATTTAACAGTCCCACATACATTTTTAATGTGCATATATAGTGTGAACATTGCTGGCATCATTAGCCCGTTTATAACGACAGGGCTACACGGATATAAAAAATAAAATAAAATAAATTGAATAAAATACCAAATCAATGATACTTTAAGGTTGCTATGAGTAACTACATGTCTAATAATGGATTCCAAATGTGAAAGGGTTAATGAACATAAGGACCCTATTTAGATGTTGATTGATACCCCACTGAGGATAAAAGCAGTGAATAGAAAGGGGAGTGCATTCTTCTGAGGAAACAGCCATAGACATACGGCTGAGAAACGCGTCAAGAGTGCTCCTTGCGTTTGTGGACCTAATCGTTGAAACAGCTTATGGGTCTCCTCCTGTTGGTAAAGTACCTGGTTAATCTCGGGAAGTAAGAACAGCGCGCAGTCGCTGACGGATACCGCCGGGGCAAACCAGCCCGACAGGCTGCATCACCACAAGCCTTTTGCGGCACTGACACAGGAGAGGCGGGCGCGAGATCTCTGGTGCAAGTGAAGCAGCTGTGTGCTGCTTATGATACCGACAGACGCCCGGCGGGAGCTGTAGCCGAGGCTAACAGTGGTGAGATTAGCCGTGTACGCGGCCTCCAATTACTGAATAAGATTATATAAATGAACTGTGGAGCATGCTCATTATCTAACAGGAGTTCTACTGTATTTACCCAAATTCTTAATATCAGACGGGGACGCCCGTCAGAACTGTCTATATCAATTCAGTTTCGGTAGTCTACAGTCAAGAGACTGTGTTATGAAAAGTTGGTATTTGTAATTGCTATAATTCAGATACTGTGTGCTTCAAATCTGTGCTTTTGGATGGAAAATTGTCCCAGCGGGAGGATATATAAAAATAATTTGTGAATCTAATCCTGGTTTATGGTGACCTTATCTCTCCAGATATGTCTGGGACTGTGAACATTTAATCCATTCAATCAGTGTCGGACTGGGGCATGTGGGGCCCACCGGGGGAATACAGTGGTAGGGGCCTGATTTTAGGGGTGTGGCCAGTCTATAGAGGGGGTGTGCCCAGCCGCCACATTGGTTTGCATAACCATTTTGCAAGTGTTGGTCCCCTAGATAAATATATACAGTAAATACTGTAGTGCATGCAAGATAATGTACTAGATTAGTAACAGCACAGTCTAGAACCTGATCCTTAGAGGAGGGGGTGGGGCCCCAGGCAGTAGGGCCCACCAGTGGTTTCCCCTGTGGGTTAGTCCAACCCTGCATTCAATTATTCCTATTCGTAGGAGGCTGCTTAAAGGAGATAATTACCAGAAGTAAACACACTGAGTGGAGTAATATATATGACATCTTGGAATGATACAATTGTTTCATGTGGAATAGAGTGTGTCAATTTAATGCAAGTGTATCCACTGTGTATAACTGTTTCACTATTAGGTACCACTGAAAAATAGTTATGGTCCGTAATATGCTTTGATGTCTAATTTTTAGATCCGAAGTATTGATTAATTGATTATATGTGAATTAGTGATTCTATAACCTTTTAACAAAATAAAAAAACTTTTATTGTGGACAGTGCTTTCATCCTTTTTTTTTTTTTTTTTTTTATATAATTACTGATTGTGATTCAACTACCCATTATTGAAAGCAGCAGTGCACAATTGGGAAGAGGTGTTTTACGTATATCTATTAATATTTAGGAGCTGTACTGCTGACACACATAAGAGCTTAGCGCTTTCTAAGTTTGAGGTTACCTTTTTTCTGTGGTCCATAATCCCCAGGATCATAATTTTCCGGAAATATGACCTCCATATTCGAGAAGACTTGTATTTGTTGTCAGGATTTCTCCACCTATTACTAAAAAGAAAAAGGTATACACTCATTTAAATGGAATGTCTGTAGCCCCCAGGCTACTTCTTACCTTTTTTTTTGCCAGTACCAGTACTTGTTTGTGTACTGTCCATCTGGCCCGTCTACATTACCTGGTATTCACAGACAGTCTTGCGCTCGGAGAATTTAACCAGGTACAACACTGCTTAACTTCCAACATCATTGAGATTGGACATATTCAGTGTGATGCGGCCTTAGATGGAGGAGATACTGGAAAAGTCTTGAGTGGAATTATGCCCACTCCATCATGTGTATTGTTAACACCATCAAACCCATAATTCGCATTGCTGCGTGAATCAATATTGTTTGACATTGTAACCACTCTCCTAGTTTTGCCTTGGATATCTTGTTCCGAGGTAACTACTTTCTGCAAACTCGAATTCAGTATAGCCCCACCGTGATTTATGTTACGGAACCAGAGATGATCCCATTTATGAACCACCCGTGCCTCAGCAGACAAGTTATTTGTATGTTGTAGATGACACAGAACTTTTCCTGTATTTGTGTCAGGATAGGACTGTGGTCAAGGTATGGCAATTTTTCTTAACCTCTACTAATGGAGATAAATTGCCATAATCATTCTGGTACTCTGGGGCTGTGGCTAACCCAAAGGGTAAGGACTACCTGAAATTTTGCTGAAGGATGGTAAATCGTGAGATAACACTGATGGACAGTGTTATAGGAGCCTGAAGGTAAAATTCCTGACTTATTCAGGAATACCATGTATTATATTGGCTCCTCGCCCAACTATGGAGTTGACTCCATGTGAACCGTGTTACCCAAATTTCTCTGTTTTTGAAATTGATAATGGGGTGCGGGATTGTTTTTGACCCAGGTGACAATAAACCCTCCATTGTGCATGGGTTATTGGAATGACAATTCCCGACAAAACGGCTGAAACCGATTACCTTTTAGGAGAATGGTTCCAGAAGGGAAAATATAACCTTAGAGATACTGCTTCTTGCACCCAGGCATCTAGTACTTGTAGACTGCTATCATTCTGTGCAAACTGAAGAAGTCGGCCCCTTATCCTTCTGGAATCAGCCAGAAGGAGACCTGCACCAACATACTGATGGCCTCTGGTTTGGAAGCTAGCTAGGTTGCCTTTGCTTCTTTGCCTTACCAAATTTATTGTATTAAGGCTGTTACGTTCCTTTATTACCGACAAGGCCGAACCAGACCCCATTTTGGGGTTATATGTGGAAGGGAACGTGACCTTCTTGGACTCTGGAATAACTGTTAAAACAGAAACTTCCATCAAAGGCAAAAAAAAATCCAAAACCTTCTTAGATTCTGAATCAGCTTCCTATGTACAGATGAAGGATTTATACTATAAGTAATGTTGTGCCTAGGCACAAAAACTAGTCAAGATAACCGAGGACCCATCTGTATGTGAACCAAGCTGTTCTTGAACAGCGATTGTTATGCTGATGCCCTAGAACATTAGTGTCCATATGAGCTATATGGGATTCTTACTCCCTTGCAGGCGCTGAAACCTGGCTTCCAGTACCTCAGCCTAATGTAGCTACAGCACCTGGTATTTCAAGGTGGTCCCCCTCCAAGAACTAACCAGGCGAACACTGCTTAGCTTCCAAAATCTATTGACATTGGGCCCAGCCAGTGTGGTGTAGCCGTAGACTACAAGGTGAAGTCCTGGCTGGCCTCATCACTGCCCCAGTCAAAGACAATATGGTCTTATTCTTTTGATAACAGAGGCCCTATAGATTTTTGCATTAGTGATGTGCATTTCTATTTTGGGAGGCATTTCCCTGTTTAAAACAGTCCCTAAAAAGATATTAGAATCCCATTTACTGGGCTTCTACTTTATTGGGTGTAACCCAAACCTTTTTCCTGAATTCTGCCCTCGTGAAGAGACCTTTTGGGGCGTTTAAACCGAAGTGCCTTATTTCCCCAGGCTCTGCTGCCTCTATTGACAGCGAGCCTATTTTTGCTCTCATTTATTCAGCTTATTTATTTAGCTGATATCTTTTACCTGTTCATCGTATGCTGAAGTAGAGTATATGGAGCTTTCATCATCTGATGATTTCATGTGTAGCCTGTGATAGTCGATGATGTATTTACATTCGGTTCATCAGCTTGTCTTATTGAAGACGCTGTTGGGGATATACCACAATCAGTGAGCAGCATGTGTTAATATTATAAGATTTAACATTTCAGCTAAACTGTACAAGGTCTGTGCAACATTGTCCATCTATACCTGATGTATCAGGAAATGTATTATGCTAAACAGCAAATCATTTTTATACATAACCATCCTGAACCAATCATAGAGGAGATTACAGTTTTTGCCGAACAACAACATAAATGTGTTTTGCTGCCCTTAGACATGATAAATACTCAGCACTTTCACAGTGTACTACACAATTTTGTGACTGTAATCAGTTTTCTCTAAAGCACAGGTTCTCAAACTTGGTCCCTAGGACCCTACACAGTGCATGTTTTGCAGGTAACCCAGCAGGTGCACAGGTGTATTAATTACTCACTGACACATTTTAAAAGGTACACAGGTGTAGCTAATTATTTCACTTGTGATTCTGTGAGACCTGCAAAACATGCACTGTGTGGGGTCCTGAGGACCGAGTTTGAGAACCTGTGCTCTAAAGTGATGTGTGACCCTTCCCATGCACCTGCATTAAGGATCAGAAATATCAACCGACAATCATTTATTATTAAGTCAGCATCACACTAGCAGTCAGTCACATATTATATATATATATATACAGGTTGAGTATCCCATATCCATATATTCCGAAATACGGAATATTCCGAAATACGGACTTTTTTGAGTGAGATGGTGAAACCTTTGTTTTTTGATGTCTCAATGTACACAAACTTTGTTTAATACACAAAGTTATTACAAATATTGTATTAAATGACCTTCAGGCTGTGTGCATAAGGTATATATGAAACATAAATGAATTGTGTGAATGTAGACACACTTTGTTTAATGCACAAAGTTATAATAAATATTGGCTAAAATGACCTTCAGGCTGTGTGTATAAGGTGTATATGTATCATAAATGCATTCTGTGCTTAGATATAGGTCCCATCACCATGATATCTCACTATGGTATGCAATTATTCCAAAATACGGAAAAATCCCATATCCAAAATACCTCTGCTCCCAAGCATTTTGGATAAGGGAGACTCAACCTGTATGTATGTGTGTATATATATATATATATATATATATATATATATATATATATAATCACGACAGCACTCAAAGCCTATGTATATAAAGCAAAAAATGGTGGTGCAAGGCAGCAATAAATATAAAACACTCACTTCTCCAGCGATGCAGAAAAAGTAGACAAGCCAGCACTCACGTGTAGATGAAAGAATAGCAGGATTTATTCCTTAGCCAAACGGCATGGTGAAGTACAGCAAATACAGAAAACACAGCCCAACAGCTGTTTCAACCGACTGGTCTTCCTTAGGGGCTATATAGAGGGACAAGTACTTGCGTGTTGTAATATAGATGGACAGGTGCTTGCGTGTTGTAATATAGAGGGACAGGGACTTGCGTGTTATAATATAGTGGGACAAGTACTTGTGTGTGTTGTAATATAGAGGGATAGGGACTTGCGTGCTTTAATATAGATGGACAGGGACTTGCGTGTTGTAATATAGAGGGACAGGGACCTGCTTGTTGTAATATAGAGGGACAGTGACCTGCGTGTTGTAATATAGAGGGACAGGGACTTGCGTGTTGTAATGTAGAGGGACAAGTACTTGCGTTTTGTAATATAGAGAGACAGGCACTTGCTTGTTGTAATATAGAGGGACAAGTACTTGCGTGTTGTAATATAGAGAGACACTTACTGTCTTGTTGATATATAGAGGGACAGGGACTTGTGTGTTGTGATATAGTGGGACAGGGACTTGCGGGTGTTGTAATATAGAGGGACAGGGACTTGCATGTTGTAATATAGAGGGACAAGTACTTGTGTGTGTTGTAATATAGAGGGACAGTGAATTGCGTGTTATAATATAGAGGGATAGGGACTTGCGTGCTGTAATATAGAGGGACAGGGACTTGTGTGTTGTAATATAGAGGGACAGGGACTTGTGTGTTGTAATATAGAGGGACAAGTACTTGCGTGTTGTAATATAGAGAGACACTTACTGTCTTGTTGATATATAGAGGGACAAGTACTTGTGTGTGTTGTAATATAGAGCAACAGTGACTTGCGTGTTCTAATATAAAGGGACAGGGGACTTGCATGTTGTAATATAGAGGGACAGGGACTTGTGTATGTTGTAATATAGAGGGACAGGGACTTGTGTGTTGTAATATAGTGGGACAGGGACTTGCGGGTGTTGTAATATAGAGGGACAGGGACTTGCATGTTGTAATATAGAGGGACAAGTACTTGTGTGTGTTGTAATATAGAGGGACAGTGACTTGCGTGTTATAATATAGAGGGATAGGGACTTGCGTGCTGTAATATAGAGGGACAGGGACTTGTGTGTTGTAATATAGAGGGACAGGGACTTGTGTGTTGTAATATAGAGGGACAAGTACTTGTGTGTGTTATAATATAGAGGGACAGGAACTTTCATGTTGAAATATAGAGGGACAAGTACTTGTGTGTGTTGTAATATAGTGGGACAGGGACTTGCGGGTGTTGTAATGTAGAGGGACAAGTACTTGCGTGTGTTGTAATACAGAGGGACAGGGACTTGCGTGTTGTAATATAGTGGGACAGGGACTTGCGTGAGTTGTAATGTAGAGGGATAGGGACCGTTGTAATATAGAGGGACAAGTACTTGCGTGTGTTGTAATATAGAGGGACAGGTACGTGCGTGTGGTAATATAAAGTGATAGGGATTTGTGTGTTTTCTAACATAGAGGGACAGAGACTTGCGTGTGTTGTAGTATAGAGGGACAGGTACTTGCGTCTTTTGTAATATAGAGGGACAGGGACCTGTGTGCGTTATAATATAGTATGAGTATGTACAGTAGTATGAGAGCGTGGAAAGATAAAAATTTAAGGAAACTAAAATGCAAACGAGATTTGGAGAAAGTAAAGGACGAAGAGTAAAGATAATGAGAATAATATTAATATGATAAAATAAGGGAGAGACTATATAATAAGTGAGTGGAACAAGAGTAAAGTGTAGGGCATGACAGAATGTACAAAGAAGAAAGAGGATAAAAGGTACAGATGAGACAGTGCGGTTCAGTATGATTTACCGTCGCCCAGGATGCCGAATGTCAGTAACCCGACATCGGCATCCCGAGCGATAGAATGCCGGCAGGGGGTCGAGCAAAACTAAGCCCCTTGCAGGCTCGGTGGCAAGCTTCAATCACCACGTGTTCTATTCTCCCTCTATGGGTGTTGTGGACACCCATAGAAGGGGAATGACCTACCTCACTGGTATACCGGCGGCAGTATGGTGCCCCCCCATCGGGATCCCGGCATCGGTATTGTGACAGTCGGGATCTCGACGAGCTAACCGCATACCAGAGAATGTAACAAAAATATAGTGTAGGAGCATAAGGAATCTAGTAGAACTAAGGGTTCAAGTTCAGAATATGGGATCTCTTGGATTAGTATAACTACACTGGTGAAAACATTAATAAGTGTACCATCGTGGGCTCGTGTCGCTCGCCATGCTTCGGCCGGGGTGGCTCGCTCCACTTTGCTTGCCACAGGTTATTGTTCCCATTAGATGTCCACGTGAATAGTGAAACTAATAGACCAGGGTTCCCATGTTCTGAACTTGAGCCAGACTAAGCAAGGACCACTGATTAGGACAGTAAAGTACTGTATATAATGAGAATAGACAAATGCCACCATGGAAGGGTTATGTAGTAGAATTAGCATGAAGTCACAGGCCCAACTGCAGCAAAAGATTAAAGGACGGCTGTGTCAGGCTCTATGAAGAGTATCCCACCCCTCTCAACATTCCTCACCCCCTCAACAGACCCCGCCTCCATTTGGGCTGCTTCCAGAAATTTTTCGGGCTGTTTTTCCATCCCATTCTGCCGCTGCCCCTCACTAACCAACTATTAAGCTCCTACAGCTCCAATAGGTGTCTCCTGAGGCGTTAAGAATGTGCTTCATAGCCGGGAGTCAAATTACTTAACTTTGAGGGTTGCGGCCTTCTCCCAGCGTGAAGCCGGGGGCCTCCATTCTCCTGCCCTACCGAGTGCTGAGCTCCAGTGGTCGTGTGCACGGAGCCGGAGGGAACTGTGCTCCCTCACCCTGCTGTTGGGACCCCAAGCAGCTCCACTCACCGCTCACAAAGGACCGCCGCACTGAGCTGTGGAGGCGGGTCCTCAGAGAGCCGCTGTTGCCGGGGAGAGAGACGCTGGGCGCGCCCTGTGTTTATTCCGACCCGACCTGGCTCCAGTCCTGTCCTCCTGCACCCTGGCTACTGGAGGTGTGTGACGCGGCTGGAAATGGGAGACTACTCATCTCCTGAGTGCCTGGCGGGCTGCAGTAAAGTATGGGGATCAGTGCCCATAACATACTGTATACTCCTTGCGCCACCCCCCTTGACTTTTTTTTTTCTATAAGCCACATATAATTATCACCTGCTCCTGGGTATGTCTCAGTGGAGTCTCCTGATTGTAGTAAAGGCAGAGGCTGTGCCAGAGTTAAAAGAGGGGAGGAAAACTGACTGGAAGTATAAGGGGACTGGCCGGGAGCTGCAGTTTTCTCTGAGAGAGCAGTGAGGAGCTGTGTGTGGCTACTTGAAGCAGATATAGGGGGTAATTCAGATCTGATCGCTCGCTAGTGTTTTTTGCAGCGCTGCGATCAGGTCAAAACTGCGCATGCGTATACACCGCACTGCGCAGGCGCGTTGCACAGTTACAAAGCGGATCCTTGCTGTGCGATTGGTTTTACAAAGAATCCATTCGCACAGCCGATTGCATGGAGATTGACAGTAAAAGGCAATTGTGGTGTCACGCTCTGCTTAAGTTGGGGTTCCGACAACCGAGTTTTGGCTGAAGGGACAGCTACCTGTGAGGAGAGTAAACGAGGTGGCTGAATGTAATTCCTCCTCATGGGGTGGAAGCCAAACTAAGTGTTAACATTGGCCGGAGGGCGTAAAGAAAAGGAGGACTTCATAGGAAGATAACTGTAGTTTTAATGAATAATCAGGCTGTACACGAATATTGGAGAAATTGAAGAAACTGGAAGAATTAGAGTCTATGGTTAAATGACTTGAAGAGTGAAGCTGAAGAACTCCGGTAAAGAAGAACTGAAGACTGTGTTTTATGATTAAAAGACGAGGCTGAAATACTTGGACTTTGAAGAAATGAAGAAGTGGTTTGTGATTGAAAGACAAGGCTGAAGAACTCGGACTTTGAAGAAATGAAGATGTCTGCTGGAACCGCCGTTAGCAACTGGAGCTCCTCTACGACCTGGGATCCCGTGAGCACTTCCACGAGTGGCAACGGACTTAGACAGCAGGACTGCAGCAGCGTTTAGGTAACCGATGGATGAGAGCAACCAGGACCAGGGAACCAGACGTAACCTGGGAAGACAGAGCTGAAGAACCTTTCACAAGGAGGTAACTTGAAGCACTGCCACTCTCCCTCTGAGCCAGCCCCCTTTTGTAAGGGGAGAACACGCAGGATTGGATGGACACAGATTGGGAACTTCATTGGTAATACTCTGGTCTCCAACATGGCTGCCCCCAGCACAGTAGACATACTTAGCTGTTAGCACACAGCTTTAGCCAGCTTCTGTCTCTGACACACTATACTGTGTCACCACTAGAGGACCTTACCACAGCGATCCCTGCCGCAGTGCCCTGCTCTCCAGACCCTCGGCCCTTGGCAGCCGCACATCCATCCAGGAGGACCCGCCGCCAGCAGCTCCGCCAACCAGCGGGACGGTAACCCGCGGGAACACCCGCCGGAGGTAAGGCTCCGGAGCCTGACATGTGGGTGGCAACTGACAGTTTTCAGGGAGTGGTTGGAAAAATGCAGGCGTGTCCAAGCGTGTGCAGGGCGGGTGTCTGACATCAATTCCGGTCCCAGACAGGCTGAAGTGATCGCAGCGGCTGAGTAAGTCCTGGGCAACACAGAAACTGCACAAAACTTTTTTGTACCGCTCGGCTGCACATGCGATCGCACACTTGCACAGCTAAAATACACTCCCCAGTGGGCGGCGACTATGCGAACGCAGGACTGCAAAAAACAGCTAGCGAGCGATCAGGTCTGAATGACCCCCATAATCCGCTCATTCAGATATATTGACCTGTTCCCGGAGGAGTGATAGTATATGGTCACAGCAGTGGGACTAGTGCAGGCACAGTCTCCAATGATCAATTATTATTCTTCCTTCCAGTGAGCATGAACAGCCTGAAGTGCTGAAAGCGGTGATTTGAGACATGCCACCCCCATAAGCTGGTTTATCCTCCCTCCTTCACTCCTTTATGATGTGAAGTAATCCGATATCACAGAAACTTGGTCTGGTGCTTTTTGTCCCCTTCTCAATTTATCATTTTCTCAATTTTTCTAAGTATTTCCAGTTATATTTTCGGAATTATATCAGACTCTTAGGTCATGCCACCTAAACGTCAGAAAGATCTGACTTCAGTCCCATCAGTGAATTTTTTTCAAACACTTAACCCCTGCCCAAAATGTAAAAAGCTGGCTGAACTCAGGTCGAAACAACTACAGGCTCAAGGAATGGCCTCAGATCAAACCATTTCAGATGGTAATAAGAATTGTGACGTGGGTGATGACACTCCTCTCGCGCTTGGTTCCATGACACAACTGTTGGCTTCCTTTTAAAGCTGACGATTTCACAGCAGCTTTAAAGACCTGTCAACAGTTGGTGGATGCTTTGTGTCAGCACACTGATCACCTTGGGAACAAATTGGAGGAAGTTGTGAAATCTCTCAAAGAATTGATAATGGGCTGTGAGGACTTACAGACAGAGGTTGAGGACTTGAGAAGAAAAGCATGCGACCTGGAAGCCAGATCACATCAAAATAATTTAAAAATTCTGGGTATTCCCGAATTGGTATCCAACTCAGACCTAAAACAATTTGTGAGAGATTTATTAATGAAACTCCTGCCTACTATCTCCATCAATGACTTCCTGCTGGATCGGATTCACCGGCTTCCAAAGGCTAGGAATGCACCAACAGATGTTCCGAGAGACCCTCTGATTGCTTACACTACTTCCATATAAAGGAACAAATTCTCAGAGATGCAATGCCATTGGACATTTCATCTTCTATTCTTGGGGGACCTCCTGGTGTTTTGCGATCTTTCGCCGGCAAATCTAGCTATGAGATGATCATTCTACCCGGTTACTAGAGCACTTCAAAAAGCTGAGATACCATACAAATTGGGCTTTCGTACCAAGCGCCTTATTAGACGCCATGGTTTCACAACAACAGTTTCGACCCCGGACGCGGGGATGCAGCTTCTAGTCAAATGGAACTTAGAGGACGTCTCAAGTAAACTCCTAAAGAACTTAAAGTTGATCAGAATTGGTCAGTTGCTGGAGGTTCAACCAGGAACCAACCACGCTTATACACAGATCATATGGGATTATTTCCTATAAGCGGTTTTTGTGTCTGCTTTTGTTCTTATTCCAAACTGGACTTGTTCAGTAATATTATTTAGTATTATGGAAATATGTGGGATTTGTTTAGGAATGTATTATAAGAGCTGCACCTGTTTGCACCAGCTCCTTCAGGGTTACCTAATGCTACTTTCAATCTGAAGTGGGGATGTTTGATTTAGTGTACTGCTCAGGCATTTTTGCGTTAACCCGTTCCTATCTTTGCAGTATTGATACATTTTGTTTCTTTTGGTTTTGTTTTTTTTATTTTAACAGAAAAACAAAAAACAAGATATGGCTATGGTTCTGATTTTCATGTCAACACATTGCACTGTCAATGAACGGATGTGACCATATCCTTTTCTTCGATGTTAGAGAAGATTTAATAGGGATGAGTTAAGTTTAAATTTGCCCATCTTGAAGAATGCATAGTTGGTTGTTATTTTTTGTTATGTTGATTGAGACATTTTACTATTAACTGACTAATATTAGTGTTACCATGTTTTGAATGCCAGTCAAAGATAGTTTCCCTTCTCTATACCGCTTATGTTTTAGGGAGCGAGGGAGGTTGAGCTGCCCTACCTTGACCCCATTGTGTTGCCTCTTTCGGCAGCCTCTGTTGGCACCCCAGAGTTGCCTCTCCTTTTTATATTTTTTATTTCTTTTCTCTCCCCTGATTTTTCCTAGACCTGCCCCTAATCTGATGTGTTTGGTATTGATTCTGGTACATATAAGTAGAACTTTATTTACATTTCCGGTGACGAGATTCATTTTATTTATCTATCCCTTATTTCTGTCATCTTATGGTTAATAGACTCTCTTTAAATGTTAAAAGGCCTGAATTTCCCCAACAAGTGCAGATTAGCCCTGAATCATTTTGCTAAAAATAAGGCACATGTGGTTGCTATACAAGAAACCCATTTTATTAATACATCACCGCCCTCATTTACTAATAACAAGTTCCCACACTGCTATATGGCCAGTGGTCCCGTAAAAAAAGCAGGGGTTGCTGTATTACTTTCTAATTCATGTAACTTTACAGTTGATAAACAGGTCTCGGACCAAGAGGGCAGATATACAATTTTAGTTGGGAAACTGGAAGACAAACCTACCAATCTGACGGTGCTTTACGCCCATAACTCCAGACAGACCCACTTTATAAGGAAGTTTTGTAACATATTACAAAAATATAGAATAGGATCAGTATTGATTTTGGGTGATTTTAATATGGTCCCACAGTGGATAAATCAACTACCCTCTGTCTGTTCCCTCTAGACACGTGATCACTCCCAGTCATTCAGGCACTTAATTTCTGAATATGAACGCACTGATATATGGAGGGCAAGGAACCCTGTTGGTAGGGATTATACTTTTTTTTTTTTTCTTCACATGTCCACGGTTCATATTCAAGAATAGATATAGCTCTGTCAGAAAAGTGGACGTTACAACAGGTGAAAAGGGCTTCTATCCTGCTAGTAGCTTGGTTATACAATTCAGCTCTTTTCTAACGTTGGTAAATTTCCGCAATAAGAATTCCCCCTAGACCATGGCATTTAGCTGTCTACCTCATAGAAGATTTGGAAGCAAAACAATCCATTTTACAGTCACTTTCTCTATTTCTAGAAACAAATGACCCGGTTGACACATCTCATTTCACCCACTGGTGCGCCCCTAAAGCAGTTATTAGGGGGACCTCCATAGAAGCAGCAGCCCGCATTAGTAAGGTATCTCGTATACATCAGGAAGACCTAGAAAACCGTTTGAAATCCTCCCCATCTAATAAAACAATCTACCGCGACCTCCTTAATACACGAGAAGAAATAAACAAATTGTCTCTTAAAAAGGTTCATAACATTTTTATTTACGTTAAAACAACATTTCTATGTACAAGGTGGCAGGGTAGGCCGGATGTTGCCAAGGAATTTAATGGGGAAACAAGGAAGAGCGGGGGAAAGTAATTTCTCATTTAAAATCTATCAAAGTCACAGACCTGGCTGATATAGCCAATGCTTTTGCTACTTTTTATTGTACCCTGTATAATTTAAAGGGAGACCCGTTGACTCCGCAGCCTACGACTGAAGGTATTGAGGCATTTCTTCATGGAATCCAGCTGCCCTCAATAACCTCTGAAACCATTCAATTATTAGAGAGACCATGGCCTCACGAAGAAATAAGGCAAGTTATTGATTTGCTACCCCTAGACAAAGCTCCGGGCCCAGATGGATATACCAACCAATTTTATAAAAGCTTTAAAGATTCTCTGATTCCCACTCTGGCATCTGTGTTTAATTATGCTTCTGACAGTGGTAAGTTACAGTCAGAAATGCTGGATGCTCGTATAATAGCCTTCCCAAAACCTGGAAAAATCCAGTATATACAGTAGGTCTAATCTCAGGTCAATACTAGACGGATCATCGTGTTGTATGCCTTCTCTGAATCGGATGCTCTGCTCCTTTTGCTTTCATTGGATGCGAAGAAGGCATTTGACCGGATTCACTGCGGGTATCTTAGGGCTGTTTTATGTAAATTCGGTTTTACAGGTAGATCGCTGACCTCTATATTGACATTATATATTGACCACCAATCCTTCAGCGTGAGTGTTTGTGAATGGGCTGTTGTCAATTATCTTCTTATATGATGATGTATCACGTGTTGTGGATGGGGCATGTAGCAGGGGTAAAAATGTAAAGATGTTACTCCCTAAAATATTATACTTGTTTAGGACTATACCTATCCCCATTCCTAGTCACTTACTAGCGAAGTTCAACTCTATTCTTACGTGGGTAAAGCCTTTACTAATAAATTATTTATTGTGCAGGCCACAAGGAAAGTATGGCTGGAACTATCATCCAATGTGGATAATATCCCACTTCCATCTTCTGATCTAACTTTAGAGGGGCTGGCGACACTCATTCCGGATATGAAGCTTGACACATAGGTCAATCGAGGAATATGTCCTTTAATGAAATTTCGAAAGAAGGCACTCTTTTCCCTTTTACCAAAATACAATCCCAGTTTTCAATTTAACACAAGGACTTTTTCAAATTCCTACAGTTAAGACATTGGTGGTCACAGTCTACCCCGCCTCCACATAAAATTCTCCCTATCCCTAATTATACCCGTGAATTATTAACTAGGAAAGATAGCAGAGGGGGTATAACTAAATGGTATAATTATATTATCATTCCTCAGACCCTCCAGAAACATCCCTTTCAGGTCAAGTGGGAGTTGGATCTTGCCTGTACAATCACCAACGAGGAGTGGATTATGGTTTTTCAGTCTTGCTTTCGTCTATCAAAGCGCATGTCTCATATTGAAGCATTTTTTAAACTTAGACATCGACTGTATTTCACTCTGGTTCATCTACATGCAATGAAACCAGATGTACCCAATGCATGTTGGCGTTACTGTGGCAATGTGGGAAAATTTTACCATTTCTTTTGGTCTTGCCCGCTATTAGCAAACCTTTGAATTTCTGAGTTTTTCTCTCATCTCTAGAGTCTTAGGATTCCGCGTTACTCCTTACCCTAAACTCGCTCTGCTCCATTTATATTGCAGGGATTTGTCAAGTAACGTCAGGTATATAATGAGTCATATACTCATTACAACTAAAATACTGATAGCGCGTCATTGGCGCACATCTTTAATCTTATCAGTGGATGCTATAGAAAATGTGGTCCATTCTCATTGTGAATTTGAAACGGCTGGAGCAGCTTATTATTCCTCTGCCAATTGCCCTTATCTTAAATGGTTTAAGTGGAACAACTACAGGGCCTTGAAAAGCTAGGGAGGTTTCCCCCACTTAGGCCTCAGATTCAATGCTAATGTATAGTGATCCCTCTATTTTTGGTTTTTAATTTGGTATTCATCGAATGTATGTTATGTGCCTCTAGATAACAGGGTACTTATTAATGAAATCTCTGGATGACATGTTGAATTGTTATTGTAACCTCACTTGAATCTCAATACTATGCTGTATACCTATTTTACTATATGTACCTATGTCCCTTTTTTCTTTTTGTATTACCCCATACTATGTTGTTTAAAAGTTGTAAACCGTCAATAAAACTCATAATTTCAGCCTACTTACAGTACTATATTTCATGAATTACTGTATGGTATATACCAAGTCAGCAGCTTTACCCATCTAAGATAATATATGGCAAACATTTAATGGTTTCTTGTATGCACATGCATCATCTAAACGATAAAGCCATATAGGAATACACACATTCAATGCTACCATAATGAAGCCTCTGGGTGCTTGTAAGTGTCATATTCCTGTGATATGCAAAGCATTTATTTATTATTTATGTATTGTTTATTTTTTATTACATTTTAATTTATTGTTAATTGTGTAAACAATGCTGCTTGTATAGGGAAGGTTTGCACACCTGTTACAAGTTATATTGCTCCACTCTAGTAAATGCACACAAGCATATATTCATAGGCATACAGTTCAACAACATAATATCAACATATGATATAATTGAGCTGGTTAGTATATTGTCCTTGTTGTGGCATATACTTAGAAATACAAATTAATAATATATCAATGATGGTTTATTAGTTTTTATTATGTCCAACTATTTTCTATAGCTTCATGAATGCATATAATGAAATAATTATTAAATGTCCTAGTCAAGTTGATCTCCTATGTAATAATAAAAATACGACAACCGATAATAACCTCTTCATCATTTCCATCAGAGCCTTCAATGCAGGCCTTCATTGTTTTATTTTATTTTTTGGGCTGCAATGACAGGTACATGAAGATAGATACAAGAATGTCAAATATAGAGCAGGAATGGAAAATAGGCAGTAATCTGTACAGTTTAACACATTTGTTTGACATAAGCCATACACAGGCTATTGCCAAGGGGTTATTTGGTTCTTATTACAGCTAGACTCACTCTTTAACTAGAGATAAAGGAAATTTGAAAGCGCTGACACACTGTATAAAATGTATAAGGAATTAATTAATTTCTATTTTTTTATAATATAAAATCATCATTTAAAAGAAGCTCTAAATCAACAAAATAATAACATTCACATTTACCCTCCCCACATATACCCTAAGAGTATCACACACTTATTTTTTTCTGATCTCCAGAGACTGCTCCAATCATTTAATACTTTAGTAACTTTTTCTTTTTATTCACACAGTCTCTGCAGAGCAGAAAATTTGATTACTCTACTAGAGATTTGCAACAAATTGTATCTTATTTATTTACTTTTTATGTATAAATAAATAAGATACATTTTGTTGCAAATCTCTAGTAGAGTAATCAAATTTTCTGCTCTGCAGAGACTGTGTGAATAAAAATAAAAAGTTACTAAAGTATTAAATGATTGGAGCAGTCTCTGGAGATCAGAAAAAATAAGAGTGTGATACCCTTAGGGTATATGTGGGGAGGGTAAATGTGCATTTTATTATATTGTTGATTTAGAGCTTCTTTTAAATGATAATTTTATATTAAAAAATAGAAATAAATTAATTCTTCATACATAATATACAGAGTGTCAGCGCTTTCAAATTTCCTTTTTCCTTTATCTCTGATTATATAGGGGCTGAGTACCCCTGGTTTGTATGAGAGCAGCGACAGAACTGTAGATTGAATTACTAGGTACCCGGTTGGCGCCGGGAAGATCTTTTTGTCACTCTTTAACTAAACTTACTAATGCAAAAAAAAAAAAAAAAAATGATAGCAATGTATGAAAATTGAGGGGCTTAAATAAAAAAAAGTTTTGTTTGTGCAATATTATTCATTACTATAAAGTAAGGCTACAATAAACATAAGCTATTTCAGTTAGAAGTCAGAACTGTCCCATAGTACACAATGGTACACACACATACTACAGTAGCATGGGCCATAAAACTGTTTCCACCCCTGCGAAAAATTCAAATCCTAGTTGAGGGATTTTAACAACTGCTGTGGCTTGGCGAAGCGCCAGTGTCTTTTCTTTTTCCTGTGCTGGCACCATTTCTTTGAGGATATCAGCGGAAAAATGGCACCACTGGCAGCAGGTATTGGGGAAAGGGGGTGCTTTAAACACAGTGGGTATTCAGGGTGCAGGATGTGTAGCACAGGACCCCCTTGATCTGTGTGCTTGTGTACACCATACACTGCACCCATTATAGCTATGCCACAGATGCTGGTGGTTGCTTGAGCAGAGTCTGTGTGATGCAGCAGTTTGCATGGTGTCTACAAACCAGAACTAAATTTGACTGGGCCAATGGACAGGTGCAGCTCATTTTTACACCGGACCACCATTAGGGCAGGAACACAAAGAGAGCATTCATCACAGGGATATTACATTACATATTAATTTAGCAACATTGGGGTAGCCTGAGAGCTCAAGGGGCTAAAATTTGGATTTTACCACAACATGCAGTAATCTATGATATCCCACATATCTGCTTCCCCACAGTTGCTTTATAAGTGGGATATTTCCACATAAATTCGAACACAAACACAGAGATACTCAGGAGCAGGGGCGTAGGGAGGGTGGAACAAGTGGAGCTTGAGCTCCAGGCGCCGCTGGGGACAGAAGGCGCCGGCTCGCTGCACAGCTGAGAGCAAGGATCTCGGGCAGGGGTAGGAGGAAATGACTAGAAGAGAGGCAATTGGTGGCCACCACACTGCCTGCATGTTGCATATCACTGATTGCACAGTGCAGAGAGTCCAGTGCAGTGTGGTGTGTTTAGGGAAGAGGGGAGGTTTGGAGGCTTGTCAGAAGACCTTTCCTGGCTGTCAGGGATCTGCATTCAGTGATCTGGAACATGCAGGCAGTGTGGTAAACCACCCCTTCCCTTTCCTCAGTCCTTTCCTTCTACCCATGAGGTCCAGCCTGTCAATCACATAGAAGCTCCGCCCCTTCAGGCTGGAATGAGGATCTGCTCTGCTGCTGCGCTCTTGGTGAGAATTAATTTATGTATACTGTGTGTTTATGTGTATATGTCTGTGTTTGTGTGTAATTGTGTTTGTGTGTATATGTCTGTGTCCTAATGTGTATACATGTATGTGTGTGTGTGTGTGTGTGTATGATATATATATATATATTAGTAACACTGTAAGGGAACAAGGTGCCGTTTCGTGGGGTAAATGGCAGCTATACAGCAGTTGAGGAATCACACAAGTCCAGTGTGTGATGCAACTGGCCACGACCAGTTTTATTAAACAGAAAACAAAACAAACATCAAAAGAAAATACCTTGCCTGTCCGGCACTAACTAAACATAAGACGTTCCTAACTGTCTCTAAACAAAAAACACAGAGTTTTCCAACCAACACTGTATGGCTCACTTGTGTAAGGAAGCATATTTCTCTCACAGAGATCCTGCAGTCTTCCCAGGCAGTCTGCACACACTAATCAGGCTAGCAGCCCTATAACCCACTTACACAGCTGAAACCCTGATTAGCCCTCTGTGAGGACAAAGACCCAAACTGGGCTCAATGTCTGGAACTTGCCCTATCTCTCTTTCAGGGCCCTTATCCAGCTTTTCCAACAAACTGAAAAGGTTCTGACAAAACAAAACATTTTCCTAATACATGTAAGACAAGAACCTGGGACAAACATACCTGCCCTCAAACACTATTCCGGTGTTCTTGTCACATATCCCCCTCCCCTGTTTCGACCTAGGGGCCGGAACACCTGTAGCCCCCAAACAGAAGATGCAGGACAATGCATCTGCGTTGGCCAATTGTGTACCCAGTCTATGTTAGACAGTAAACTTAAAATCCTGCAATGCTAGAAACCATCTAGTTACACGAACATTCTTGCCTCTATTTACATACATCCATTTTAAAGGGGCATGATCTGTCACTAGTCTGAATTGTCTACCCAAGAGGTAATATCTCAAGGTATCTAGTGCCCACTTAATGGCCAAAGCCTCCTTTTCCACAATGGAATACCTTTTTTCATGCTCATTGAGTTTCCTACTCAAATAAATGATAGGGTGTTCGTCCCCATCTCTGGTTTGGGACAGCACAGCCCCTATCCCTACCTCTGAGGCATATGTCTGTACCACAAATTATTTTGAAAAATATGGTGTTATCAATACAGGTTGTGAACACAAAGCCACTTTTAACGCTTGAAACGCTTTTTCTGCATCAGGGTTCCATTTTACCATATTTGACTGCTTCCCTTTGGTAAGGTCTGACAACGGCACTGCTGTGGTCGCAATTGGGAATAAACAGTCTATAGTACCCAGTTATTCCTAAAAAAGCCCTTACCTGTTTTTTATTCACTGGATGAGGCCAGTTTTGAATAGCATCAATTTTATTCAATTGGGGCCTAATCAGACCTCTGCCTATGGTGAAGCCCAAGTATTTGACCTCCTCCATTGCGAGGCAGCACTTCTTTGGGTTAGCAGTTAACCCTACCTCTCTGAGTCCAGTACTGCTTGTACTTTAACCAAATGGGACCCCCAGTCTGTACTGTGAATTACCACATCATCCAAATAGGCAGCTGCATATTTTCTATGGGGCCTCAAAATTTTATCCATCGCCCGTTGAAAGGTTGCTGGAGCCCCATGCAACCCAAAGGGTAACATCTTATACTGGTACAGCCCCACTGGAACCGAAAAGGCTGTTTTTTCTTTTGCGCTACCAGATAAAGGTATTTGCCAGTAACCTTTGGTCAGGTCCAACGTGGTGAGAAACCTGGCTGTTCCCAGCCTTTCTATAAGCTCATCCACACGGGGTATGCGTCAAACTTGAACACCTCATTTAACTTACGAAAGTCATTACAGAAGAGTATGCTACCGTCTGGCTTCGGGATGAGAACTATGGGACTGGACCACTCACTGTTAGATTCCTCTATGGCTCCAAGTTCTAAAATGGTTTTAACTTCTTTAGAAACAGCTTCTCGCTGAGCTTCAGGAATCCTATATGGCTTTAAATGGACCCTGACCCCTGGTTCTGTGACAATGTCATGTTTTATTATGGTTGTTCGGCCAGGCAGCTCTGAAAATATCTCCCTATTTTGGATGAGAAATTCTTTAACCTGATTGTTCTGATCAGCTGATAATGTCTCTGACACCTTTACTGCGGGAAGCAACCAAGGTGAAGACACCGAAGGGCAAGGCTCCGCTGACAGAGACAACCTATCTTTCCATGGTTTGATTAAGTTACCATGGTAGATTTGTTCAGGTTTTCTCTTTCCCGGTTGGTATACTTTGTAATTAACCTCACTCACTTTTTCCCTAATCTCAAATGGACCCTGCCATTTAGCTAAGAACTTGCTTTCCACAGTGGGTACCAAAACAAGAACTCTTATCTCCAGGAGCAAATTCCCGTATCTTGGCACTCCGGTTATATACCCTCTGTTGAGCACTTTGGGCCTGTTCCATGTGCTCTCTGACAATAGGTACCACGGCTGCAATCCTATCCTGCATTTGTGTTACATGTTCAACAACGCTTCTATAAGGAGTGGGCTGTCCTTCCCACGTCTCTTTGGCAATGTCCAACAGCCCTCTGGGGTGTTTACCATACAACAAATCAAATGGAGAAAACCCAGTAGAGGACTGAGGAACTTCTCTGATGGCCATTAACAAGTAGGGCAACAAACAATCCCAGTTTCTCTGACGTCCTAAGTGGATACTGGGACTCCGTAAGGACCATGGGGAATAGCGGCTCCGCAGGAGACTGGGCACAACTATAAAGAAAGCTTTAGACTACTGGTGTGCACTGGCTCCTCCCACTATGACCCTCCTCCAGACTTCAGTTAGAATCTTGTGCCCGGCTGAGCTGGATGCACACTAGGGGCTCTCCTGAGCTCCTAGAAAGAAAGTATATTTAGGTTTTTTATTTTACAGTGAGATCTGCTGGCAACAGACTCACTGCAGCGAGGGACTAAGGGGAGAAGAAGCGAACCTAGCTAACTGGTGGTAGTTTGGGCTTCTTAGGCTACTGGACACCATTAGCTCCAGAGGGATCGACCGCGGGACCCGACCTTGGTGTTCGTTCCCGGAGCCGCGCCGCCGGCCCCCTTACAGAGCCAGAAGCAAGAAGTGTTCCGGAAAATCGTCGGCAGAAGACTTCAGTCTTCAACAAGGTAGCGCACAGCACTGCAGCTGTGCGCCATTGCTCCTCATGCACACCTCACACTCCGGTCACTGATGGGTGCAGGGCGCTGGGGGGGGGGCGCCCTGAGGGCAATATAAGACACCTTGGCTGGCAAATCTACACCATATATAGTCAGGAAGGCTATATAGGTGTAAAAAATACCGCTGCCAGAATTCCAGAAAAAGCGGGAGAAGTCCGCCGGAAAAGGGGCGGGGCCATCTCCCTCAGCACACTGGCGCCATTTTTCCCTCACAGCTCCGCTGGAAGGAAGCTCCCTGGCTCTCCCCTGCAGTCTACAAGCTACAGAAGGGTAAAAAAGAGAGGGGGGCACTAAATTTAGGCGCAGTGTGTGTGTGTGTATATATATATATATATATATATATATATACAGAATCTGAGGGCGCTAGTGACTTATTGCAGACAATCAATATAGTTTAAAATTTATTCTTAAAATACAATGTATGTCTCTACTTCATCTTTTCAAATAACATTGTTATCATACAGGATGGATACAACATCAACAGATTTCGATATACACCAATCAAGTTTTGGCTCAATTACAGTACCCAGGCCCTCATTCCGAGTCGTTCGCTCGGTAATTTTCTTCGCATCGCAGTGAAATTCCGCTTAGTACGCATGCGCAATATTCGCACTGCGACTGCGCCAAGTAATTTTACAATGAAGATAGTATTTTTACTCACGGCTTTTTCTTCGCTCCGGCGAACGTAGTGTGATTGACAGGAAATGGGTGTTACTGGGCGGAAACACGGCGTTTTAGGGGCGTGTGGATAAAAACGCTACCGTTTCCGGAAAAAACGCAGGAGTGGCCGGAGAAATGGGGGAGTGTCTGGGCGAACGCTGGGTGTGTTTATGACGTCAAACCAGGAACGACAAGCACTGAACTGATCGCAGATGCAGAGTAAGTCTGAAGCTACTCTGAAACTGCTAAGTAGTTTGTAATCGCAATATTGCGAATACATCGGTCGCAATTTTAAGAAGCTAAGATACACTCCCAGTAGGCGTAGGCTTAGCGTGAGCAACTCTGCTAAATTCGCCTTGCGAGCGATCAACTCGGAATGAGGGCCCCAATTCGAATATATAACAATCAGGTTTTAATCAGATGTAGGTTCTACATCTGATTAAAACCTGATTGTTATATATGAAGATGAAGTAGAGACATACATTGTATTTTAAGAATAAATTTTAAACTATATTGATTGTCTGCAATAAGTCACTAGCGCCCTCAGATTCTGTATGTATTTATCATTTGTGAATCCTTGCTGAAGAGGGATTCTTCTAGAGGTGCTGCTTTTTCATATCCCGAGCGCAACTTGATACCATTCTTGTGTGTATATGTATATATATATATATATATATATATATATATATATATATATATATATATATATAAAGCAGCTATAAGGGAAAACACTCATTTATAGTGGGATCCCTGTGTTATATAGCGCTCTGGTGTGTGCTGGCATACTCTCTCTCTGTCTCCCCAAAGGGCTTTGTGGGGTCCTGTCCTCTGTCAGAGCATTCCCTGTGTGTATGCGGTGTGTCGGTACGGCTGTGTCGACATGTTTGATGAGGAGGCTTATGTGGAGGCGGAGCAGATGCCTGTAAATGTGATGTCACCCCCTGCTGGGTCGACACCTGAGTGGATGGTGCTGTGGAAGGAATTACGCAACAGTGTCGACTCCTTGCATAAAAGGTTTGACGACATACCAAATGTGGGACAGCTGGCTTCTCAGCCTGTGCCTGCCCAGGCGTCTCAAAAGCCATCAGGGGCTCTAAAACGCCCACTACCTCAGATGGCAGACACAGATGTCGACACGGATACTGACTCCAGTGTCGACGATGATGAGACTAATGTAACTTCCAGTAGGGCCACACGTTACATGATTGAGGCAATGAAAAATGTGTTGCACATTTCTGATGTTACCCCCGGTACCACAAAAAAGGGTATTATGTTTGGAGAGAAAAAACTACCAGTAGCTTTTCCTCCATCTGAGGAGTTAAATGAAGTGTGTGAAGAAGCGTGGGCTTCCCCTGATAAGAAACTGGTCATTTCTAAGAGGTTACTAATGGCGTACCCTTTCCCGCCAGAGGATAGGGCACGTTGGGAAACATCCCCTAGAGTGGATAAAGCGCTCACACGCTTGTCAAAGAAGGTGGCACTACCGTCTCCGGATACGGCCGCCCTGAAGGAATCTGCTGATAGAAAGCAGGAGGCTATCCTGAAGTCTATATATACACACACAGGTGTTATACTGAGACCAGCTATTGCTTCAGCATGGATGTGCAGTGCTGCAGCTGCATGGTCAGATTCTCTGTCGGAAAATATTGATACCCTTGACAGGGACACTATATTGCTAACCGTAGAGCATATTAAAGACGCACTTTTATACATGAGGGATGCACAGAGGGATATTTGCCGGCTGGCATCTAAAATTAGTGCAATGTCCATTTCTGCCAGGAGAGGGTTATGGACTCGGCAGTGGACAGGAGATGCAGATTCCAAAAGGCACATGGAAGTTCTGCCTTATAAGGGTGAGGAGTTGTTCGGGGATGGTCTCTCGGACCTCGTTTCCACAGCAACAGCTGGGAAGTCTACATTTTTACCCCATGTTCCCTCACAGCCAAAGAAAGCACCGTATTATCAGGTACAGTCCTTTCGGCCCAATAGGGGCAAGCGGGTTAAGGGCGCGTCCTTTCTGCCCAGGGGCAGAGGTAGGGGGAAAAAGCTGCAGCATACAGCCAGTTCCCAGGAGCAAAAGTCCTCCCCCGCTTCCTCTAAGTCCACAGCATGACGCTGGGGCTCCACAGGCGGAGCCAGGTCCGGTGGGGGCCCGTCTCAAATATTTCAGCAATCAGTGGGCTCGCTCACGGGTGGATCCCTGGATCTTTCAAATAGTATCTCAGGGGTACAAACTGGAATTCGAGACGTCTCCCCCCCCCCCCCGCCGTTTCCTCAAATCTGCCTTACCAACTACTCCCTCAGGCAGGGAGGCAGTGTTACAGGCAATTCACAAGCTGTATTCACAACAGGTGATAGTAAAGGTGCCCCTACTTCAACAAGGATGGGGTTATTATTCCACAATGTTTGTGGTACCGAAACCGGACGGTTCGGTGAGACCCATTTTAAATTTAAAATCCTTGAACACATATATAAAAAAATTAAAGTTCAAGATGGAATCGCTCAGGGCGGTTATTGCAAGCCTGGACGAGGGGGATTACATGGTATCACTGGACATCAAGGATGCTTACCTGCATGTCCCCATTTACCATCCTCACCAGGAGTACCTCAGATTTGTGGTACAGGATTGTCATTACCAATTCCAGACGTTGCCGTTCGGTCTATCCACGGCTCCGAGGGTCTTTACCAAGGTAATGGCCGAAATGATGATACTCCTTCGAAAGAAGGGAGTTTTAATTATCCCGTACTTGGATGATCTCCTGATAAAGGCGAGGTCCAGGGAGCAGTTGTTGGTCGGGGTAGCACTATCTCGGGAGGTGCTACAACAGCACGGCTGGATTCTAAATATTCCAAAGTCACAGCTGGTCCCTACGACACGTCTACTGTTCCTGGGGATGGTTCTGGACACAGAACAGAAAAAAGTGTTTCTCCCGGAGGAGAAGGCCAAGGAGCTGTCATCTCTAATCAGAGGCCTCCTAAAACCAAAACAGGTGTCGGTGCATCACTGCACGCGGATCCTGGGAAAGATGGTAGCTTCCTACGAGGCAATTCCATTCGGCAGGTTCCATGCAAGAACCTTTCAGTGGGACCTGTTGGACAAGTGGTCCGGATCGCATCTTCAGATGCATCGGCTGATAACCCTGTCTCCAAGGACAAGGGTGTCACTGCTGTGGTGGCTGCAGAGAGCTCATCTTCAAGAGGGCCGCAGATTCGGCATACAGGACTGGGTCCTGGTGACCACGGACGCCAGCCTTCGAGGCTGGGGGGCAGTCATACAAGGAAGAAACTTCCAAGGACTATGGTCAAGTCAGGAGACTTCCCTGCACATAAGTATTCTGGAACTAAGGGCCATTTACAATGCCCTAAGTCAGGCAAAACCCCTGCTTCAAAACCAGCCGGTACTGATCCAGTCAGACAACATCACGGAGGTCGCCCATGTAAACCGACAGGGCGGCACGAGAAGCAGGACGGCGATGGCAGAAGCCACAAGGATTCTCCGATGGGCGGAAAATCACGTGTTAGCACTGTCAGCAGTGTTCATTCCGGGAGTGGACAACTGGGAAGCAGACTTCCTCAGCAGGCACGACCTCCACCCGGGAGAGTGGGGACTTCATCCAGAAGTCTTCCAAATGATTGTAAACCGTTGGGAAAGGCCACAGGTGGACATGATGGCGTCCCGCCTCAACAAAAAGCTAGAAAAGTATTGCGCCAGGTCAAGAGACCCGCAGGCGATAGCTGTGGACGCTCTAGTGACACCGTGGGTGTACCGGTCGGTTTATGTGTTCCCTCCTCTTCCTCTCATACCAAAGGTACTGAGGATAATAAGGAGAAGAGGAGTAAAAACTATACTCATTGTTCCGGATTGGCCAAGAAGAGCTTGGTACCCGGAACTTCAAGAAATGATCTCGGAGGACCCATGGCCTCTGCCGCTCAGACAGGACCTGCTGCAGCAGGGGCCCTGTCTGTTCCAAGACTTACCGCGGCTGCGTTTGACGGCATGGCGGTTCAACACCGGATCCTGAAGGAAAAGGGCATTCCGGAGGAAGTCATTCCTACGCTGATTAAAGCTAGGAAAGAAGTTACCGCAAACCATTATCACCGCATTTGGCGAAAATATGTTGCGTGGTGTGAGGCCAGGAAGGCCCCAACGGAGGAATTTCAGCTAGGTCGATTTCTGCACTTCCTACAGTCAGGGGTGACTATGGGCCTAAAATTGGGTGCCATTAAGGTCCAGATTTCGGCTCTATCGATTTTCTTCCAGAGAGAACTGGCTTCACTACCTGAAGTTCAGACTTTTGTTAAGGGAGTGCTGCATATTCAGCCCCCTTTTGTGCCTCCAGTGGCACCTTGGGATCTCAACGTGGTGTTGGATTTCCTAAAGTCACATTGGTTTGAGCCATTAAAAACCGTGGATTTTAAATATCTCACGTGGAAAGTGGTCATGTTGTTGGCTTTGGCTTCCGCCAGGCGTGTATCAGAATTGGCGGCTTTGTCATGTAAAAGCCCTTATCAGATTTTCCATATGGATAGGGCAGAATTGAGGACTCGTCCCCAATTTCTCCCTAAAGTGGTATCAGCTTTTCATCTGAACCAACCTATCGTGGTGCCTGCGGCTACTAAAGACTTGGAGGCTTCCAAGTTGTTGGACGTAGTCAGGGCCCTGAAAATCTATGTTTCCAGGACAGCTGGAGTCAGAAAGACTGACTCGCTATTTATCCTGTATGCGCCCAACAAGTTGGGTGCACCTGCTTCAAAGCAGACTATTGCTCGCTGGATCTGTAGTACGATTCAGCTTGCACATTCAGCGGCTGGACTGCCGCATCCTAAATCAGTGAAAGCCCATTCCACGAGGAAGGTGGGCTCTTCTTGGGCGGCTGCCCGAGGGGTCTCGGCTCTTCAACTTTGCCGAGCAGCTACTAGGTCAGGGTCAAACACGTTTGCTAAATTCTACAAGTTTGACACCCTGGCTGAGGAGGACCTAGAGTTTGCCCATTCGGTGCTGCAGAGTCATCCGCACTCTCCCGCCCGGTTGGGAGCTTTGGTATAATCCCCATGGTCCTTACAGAGTCCCAGCATCCACTTAGGACGTCAGAGAAAATAAGAATTTACTCACCGGTAATTCTATTTCTCGTAGTCCGTAGTGGATGCTGGGCGCCCATCCCAAGTGCGGATTGTCTGCAATACTTGTATATAGTTATTGTTTAACTAAAGGGTTATTGTTGAGCCATCTGTTGAGAGGCTCAGTTGTTATCATACTGTTAACTGGGTATTGTATCACGAGTTATACGGTGCGATTGGTGTGGCTGGTATGAGTCTTACCCGGGATTCAAAATCCTTCCTTATTGTGTCAGCTCTACCGGGCACAGTATCCTAACTGAAGTCTGGAGGAGGGTCATAGTGGGAGGAGCCAGTGCACACCAGTAGTCTAAAGCTTTCTTTATAGTTGTGCCCAGTCTCCTGCGGAGACTGGTAGTGTGAGATAGTTCTTATAATCTTCTAGATGGAAAGTCCTTACCAGGCCCGACTGTAGCAATGGAGATAACCCAGGATTGTACCAGCTGGTGTTCCAGGAAAAGCTGGGCTGCTGTAGATAAAACGGCTGCTGTGGATACTGGCTGGAACCAGACTGTTGTTGGCACGGAGTGGATACTGGCTGGAACCAGTTAAATAATAAATGAACTTGGGAGCGATGAAATATGAGCTGAAGTTAGGAGTTTGAGAGCGGTGAAATTATAATACCGGTGGAGAGTGGTAAACTGTAGAAAGGACACCGGCCCTTTAAGAGAAGCTGTACTCTGCTGGAAGCTGGGCTGGAAGCAGGTAATGTTGTAGCTGGAAACAGATGAATCCAAAATGGATCGGAGAGTCAGGATACACCGCAGGTGGAATGCTGGTGCGGGTCTGTATGGTGGAAGTCTTGAGACAGGAGCTGGAACCTTGAAGACAATCACAGGAGAGAGACAAACAGGAACTAGGTTTGACAACCAAAGCACTGACGCCTTCCTTGCTCAGGCACAGTGTATTTATACCTGCAGCAAGGAAGGGATAGGCTAGGCAATTATGCAGATTATCAATACTGAGAACAGATTGGTGGAAATGATCAGCTGACAGAATCCAAGATGGCTGCGCCCATGCAGACACTTGGAGGGAAGTTTGGTTTGTAATCCATGTGGTAATGAAAACAGTAATGGCGGCGCCGGCCACCGGAGACAGGAGGCGCACAGCTGACAGGTGCACATCCAACCACGCGGACACAGCGGAGGCCGCGGCTGACGTAATCGCCACTCAGACACTCTGCATGCAGAAGCTCAGGGACGGCGGCGGAGGCCGCGGGAGACGCCATGCCAGGTGTAATATGGCGTTTACTGTGACAGCGTCTCAGAGTGACAGGAGAGGATACAGGAATGTAAACATCAGGATAACAGATGGGATCCGGTCCTGGAGCGCTGAGCCAGCCTTAGGAGGCAACTGATGGGTAAGAAATGGCGTCCAGATACCCGGATCATGACAGCACCCCCCCCTTTAGGAGTGGCCCCAGGACACTACTTTGGCTTTTGAGGAAACTTGGAATGGAATCTCCGGACCAAGGCAGGAGCATGGACATCAGAAGCATTGGTCCATGAACGTTCCTCAGGACCATAACCCTTCCAGTCAATAAGATATTGTAGTTGACCGTAACGGTGACGTGAGTCCAGGATCTTGGCCACTTCATACTCAACGCCTCGTTGAGTTTGGACTTTCGGAGTTGGAGGAAGTGAGGAATGAAACCGATTCAAGATCAGCGGTTTCAACAGGGAAACATGGAATGTCCTGGGTATTTTTAAGAAGGGAGGCAACTGGAGTCTGTAAGCAACAGGATTGATGACTTGTTCAATCTTGAAAGGACCGATATAGCGAGGTGCAAACTTCATACTGGGAACTCTTAACCTCAAATTCTTCGTGGATAACCATACCCGATCACCCACCTTGAGAGCAGGAACTGCTCGACGCTTCTTATCCGCAAACTTCTTGTACCTGAACGATGCCTTGAGCAGAGCTGATCGTACGCTCTTCCAGATATTGGCAAACTGATGCAAGGTGATATCCACTGCGGGAACAGAAGTTGCTGGAAGCGGTTGGAACTCAGGGACTTTAGGGTGGAATCCAAAGTTAGTGAAGAATGGTGTTGAAGCAGATGAAGAATGATACTGGTTGTTATGACAGAACTCGGCCCAGGGAAGTAATTGAACCCAGTCATCTTGAGAGGAGGACACATAGATGCGGAGGAAGGCCTCCAAGTCCTGATTCACCCTCTCGGTTTGACCATTGGTCTGAGGATGGTAAGCCGTGGAAAACTTTAGCTTGACTTGGAGGACTTGACATAAACTTCGCCAGAATTTGGCTGTGAATTGAACTCCTCGATCTGAGATAATTTCTTCAGGAAGACCGTGAAGTCGGAAGATCTCTTGTATGAATACTTGAGCCAACTTGGAAGCTGACGGAAGACCGGTGAGAGGAATGAAGTGTGCCATCTTGGTGAACCGGTCAACTACCACCCAGATGGTATTGAACTTGTTGCACATGGGTAAATCTGTAATAAAATCCATCGACAAATGGGTCCAAGGTCGACGGGGAACAGATAGTGGAACCAGTTGCCCCGCAGGCGACTGGCGGGATACCTTATGTTGAGCACACTTTGGGCAAGATGCAATAAACTCCAAGACGTCCTTTTTCAGAGTTGGCCACCAATAGGACCTAGAGATAAACTCCAGGGTTTTCTGGATACCTGTATGTCCGGCAAAACGGGAAGCATGGGCCCAATGCATGAGCTTCTTCCTTAGCATCGGTTTCACAAAACTTTTCCCTGATGGGGGCGTAGAGTCCATCCCTACCGTGGAGAATGCCAACGGATTTATAATAGGATGCTTGTCTGAAGACTCTGACTCATTTTCTTGCTCCCATGAGCGGGAAAGGGCATCGGCCTTGCGATTCTGAGAGCCCGGACAGAACTGGAGTTTAAAGTCGAACCTGGAAAAGAAAAGTGCCCATCTGGCCTGACGAGGGTTGAGACATTGTGCGCCTTTCAGATATAAAAGGTTCTTGTGGTCTGTAAGTATGGTGATTGAATGAGAAGCTCCCTCCAACAGATACCTCCACTCTTCTAGAGCGAGCTTGATGGCTAGCAACTCCTGGTCGCCAATGGCATAGGTGCGCTCAGCTGGGGAGAACTTCCGGGAGAAGAAACTGCAAGGGTGTAAATGGCCATCTTTAGCCCTCTGAGATAACACCGCTCCTACTCCAACGGAGGAGGCATCCACCTCTAAGATGAAAGGAGAGTCGATGTCAGGCTGTTTCAGAACAGGCGCAGAGATGAACCTTTGTTTTAAAAGATGAAATGCTTGCATGGCTTCTTCAGACCACTTGGACGGGTTAGCACCCTTCTTAGTGAAAGCAGTAATAGGCGCCACAATGGTGGAAAAGTCTCGTATAAACTTTCGGTAATAGTTGGCGAACCCTAAGAACCTCTGGACCCCTTTGAGGGTTAAGGGTACCGGCCAATTTTGGATTGCTTGTAGTTTCTCAGGATCCATCTCTAGTCCGGAACCGGACACAATGTACCCTAGAAACGGAATGGACTTGACTTCAAAGACGCATTTCTCTAATTTGCAATAGAGATGATTGACACGGAGACGGGACAGAACCTCTTTAACCCAAAAACGATGTTCCTCTAAATCGCTAGCAAAAATGAGGATATCGTCTAGATAGACCACGACATGACGGTATAGAATGTCTCTGAAAATCTCATTGACAAAATGCTGGAAGACAGCAGGAGCATTGCTCAATCCGAAGGGCATGACGAGGTACTCATAATGTCCGTCATGGGTGTTAAAGGCGGTCTTCCACTCGTCACCCTCACGGATCCGGATGAGATTGTATGCACCTCTCAAGTCCAGCTTTGTAAAGATGGTAGCTCCGCTAACTCTGTCAAAGAGCTCAGTAATCAGGGGTAAAGGATAACGGTTCTTGATGGTAATGTCGTTCAAACCTCTGTAGTCGATGCACGGCCGCAGACCACCATCTTTCTTTTTTACAAAAAAGAAGCCTGCGCCGGCTGGAGAAGAAGAAGGTCGAATGAACCCCTTTGCTAGGTTCTCTTTAATGTATTCCTCCATAGAATGCGTCTCAGGCAGAGACAACGGATAAGTTCGGCCTCGAGGTGGAACCTTCCCTGGAACGAGATCAATCGGGCAGTCCCATTCTCTATGAGGAGGAAGGATATCAGCAGAAGCTTTACTGAACACATCCGTGAAATCTTGATATGGAGGAGGTGGAACATCAGACGACCTGGGGGAGGAAGAACAGACAGGCAATACTTTAAACAAACATGTCTCAGCACAGGAGGAACCCCATGCAAGGATTTGCGTAGTCGTCCAATCAATTGTAGGATTGTGAAGACGGAGCCATGGAAGGCCCAGGACCACAGGATGTGTGGCTCTTGGAATCACTAAAAAAGAAATAAGTTCGGAATGAAGAACTCCCACTCTCAGACGAATTGGTAGAGTCCTTAAAGAAATAACTGCATCAAAAATTTTGCTGCCATCCACGGCAGTTAAAGAAATGGACGAAGGAAGTCTCTCGGTGGGTAGGGACCACCGTTTAACATAGGCTTCTGTAATAAAGTTCCCAGCTGCTCCGGAATCAAGGAGGGCAATGACTTTCCGATAACGTTGAGCAACTTGAAGCGAGACTGGGAGATTACAATCTTGAGGAGATGGAGAGGAGATCATTACTCCTAGCCGGCCCTCTCCTTGGCGAGCTAGGATTTGGAGTTTCCCGGACGTTTGGGACAGGCATTAATGGTGTGAGACGGAGCTGCACAATAAAGACAGAGAGACTCGGAGAGACGTCTTCGGCGCTCAGCAGGAGTTAAACGGGAACGGCCAATTTGCATGGGCTCATCTTTAGTTGGTGACAGTTGGCGAGGAGGAGGAGCAGAAGATTTTGGAGCAGATGATCTTCCACGCTCAGTTGCTCTCTCTGAAACGTAAATCAACTTTCGTGCAGAGTGAGATTAGCTCATCTAACTTAGAGGGTAAGTCTCTGGTAGCTAACTCATCTTTAATACGCTCAGATAAGCCATGCCAGAATGCAGCATACAGGGCCTCGTCGTTCCATGCCAGTTCGGATGCCAGGATCTGGAACTGTATCAGATATTGTCCTACAGTACGTGACCCCTGGCGTAAACGGAGAATCTCGGATGAAGCTGAGGTTACCCGGCCTGGCTCGTCGAAGATGCGCCTGAATGTTGAGACGAATGCAGTGTAAGAAGATAGCAGGGTGTCGGACCTCTCCCATAACGGTGATGCCCAATCAAGGGCTGAGCCACTGAGAAGAGAAATAATGTAGGCAATTTTTGTACGGTCACTGGGAAAATTGCCAGGTTGTAGCTCAAACTGAATCTCACACTGGTTGAGAAATCCCCTGCAGAATCTTGGAGATCCGTCAAATTTTGCTGGCGTTGGAAGATGAAGACGTGGAGCAGAAATGGGTAAGGTGGGTGGGGTTATAGCTGGAGTCACTGTGGTTGACGCACCAGACGCGCCTGATCCACGGAGAGTTGTCTGAATCCCATCCAGCCGAGTAGAGAGATCCTGGAGACAGCGGATGATGTGGCCCTGTGCAGCCTCCTGATGTTCTAGTCGGGCTGCCAGTTCTTGCATCGGCCTGGCCGCTTGATCCTGGTCTCCGGCTGGATTCATTAGGTCAGTGCTTACTGTCACAACTGAGGGCCTGAGCTGACGGGAGGCAGCCTCAGTTGTAGGGGCTGAGATGTACCGTAACCTGGGAGGTTGTATCAGACCCCTGGACATGTAAGTAACATGAAGAATAACCGCCCGAAGGCGTGACCATGACAACTTGAATAAAAGTCAATGATGTTTATTTATGACAAACTCCATGCATCACAGTAGCAGTAAAAGAAACATAAAAGTCAGCAAAGAATAAATACAGTTCCTGGGAACTACAGGGTGGCAGGAGCCACAGGGCACTGGTAGTGTGAGATAGTTCTTATAATCTTCTAGATGGAAAGTCCTTACCAGGCCCGACTGTAGCAATGGAGATAACCCAGGATTGTACCAGCTGGTGTTCCAGGAAAAGCTGGGCTGCTGTAGATAAAACGGCTGCTGTGGATACTGGCTGGAACCAGACTGTTGTTGGCACGGAGTGGATACTGGCTGGAACCAGTTAAATAATAAATGAACTTGGGAGTGATGAAATATGAGCTGAAGTTAGGAGTTTGAGAGCGGTGAAATTATAATACCGGTGGAGAGTGGTAAACTGTAGAAAGGACACCGGCCCTTTAAGAGAAGCTGTACTCTGCTGGAAGCTGGGCTGGAAGCAGGTAATGTTGTAGCTGGAAACAGATGAATCCAAAATGGATCGGAGAGTCAGGCTACACCGCAGGTGGAATGCTGGTGCGGGTCTCTATGGTGGAAGTCTTGAGACAGGAGCTGGAACCTGGAAGACAATCACAGGAGAGAGACAAACAGGAACTAGGTTTGACAACCAAAGCACTGACGCCTTCCTTGCTCAGGCACAGTGTATTTATACCTGCAGCAAGGAAGGGATAGGCTAGGCAATTATGCAGATTATCAATACTGAGAACAGATTGGTGGAAATGATCAGCTGACAGAATCCAAGATGGCTGCGCCCATGCAGACACTTGGAGGGAAGTTTGGTTTGTAATCCATGTGGTAATGAAAACAGTAATGGCGGCGCCGGCCACCGGAGACAGGAGGCGCCAAGCTGACAGGTGCACATCCAACCACGCGGACACAGCGGAGGCCGCGGCTGACGTAATCGCCACTCAGACACTCTGCATGCAGATGCTCAGGGACGGCGGCGGAGGCCGCGGGAGACGCCATGCCAGGTGTAATATGGCGTTTACTGTGACAGCGTCTCAGAGTGACAGGAGAGGATACAGGAATGTAAACATCAGGATAACAGATGGGATCCGGTCCTGGAGCGCTGAGCCAGCCTTAGGAGGCATCTTATGGGTAAGAAATGGCGTCCAGATACCCGGATCGTGACAATATCTATTTAATTGTTGTGATTCATTTTTACCTAGGAACACTGCAACAGTCTATGCCTTGCCTCTTTAATAGGCAGTGCTTAAAGTGGTCCTTGAGAGGTGGTGGAACTCACCCCACCTCCCCCTGGTTCCCTACGACGCGCGCCCCCCAAAAACGGGCGTGGTCACACAATAGTAATAAGGCCCACAGTAGTAGCACACCATAATACACAATGCCCACAGCAGTAGCGCCCCTTTTAAAATGCCCACAGTAGTAGTGCTCCTTATGCAATGTCCACTGTACTGGTAGTGCCCCTTATATAGAGCCCATAGTAGTGGTGCCCCTTATGCAATGCCCCCATTAGTAGTGCCCCTTGTTCCACCAGGAGTGATGCCACTTATGAAGTGCGTCCTTTACAATGCCCTCATTAGTAGTGCCCCCATTAGTAATGCCCCTGTGTAGTATTGCCCTCAGTAGTAATGTCGTGTGTAGCCCCCTGTAGTTTTTCCCCTGTAGTTTATACCCTGTAGTGTAGCCCCTGTAGTTATGCCTCCAGTGGTAATGCCCCTGCAGTTATGACCCCAGTAGGTTACCCCCACTTTAGTTTAGCTTCCCAGAGGTAATAGTTTAGCCTTTGTAGTTTTAGTCCTCATGTAGTTTAGCCCCCAGTGGTAATGCCCCCTGTAGTTTAGCCCCAAAGTAGTAATGCCCCCTGTAGTTTAGCCCCCAAGTAGTAATGCCCCCTGTAGTTTAGCCCCATGTAGTAATGCACCCCAGTAGTAATGCGCCCCAGTGGTAATGCGTCCCCAGTAGTCATGCCCCCAGTAGTCATGCCCCCTTGTAGTAATGCGCCCCTGTAGTTTAGCCCCCCTGTAGTTTAGCTCCCAAGTAGTCATGCCCCTAGTAGTTATGCCCCCTTGTAGTTATTCCCCGCTTGTAGTAATGCGCTCCTGTAGTTTGCCCCCGTGTAGCTTGCTCCCAGTAGATGCACCGCTAATACACTCACTCACAAATACAGTATGTTTAAAAAAACAAAACACCATACTCCCCAAGCTCCGCTCCCACGTCCGACCGCAGTGATTCTCCTGGCGTCCGCTCCTCAGCACTATATGAGAGATGTCATGATGTCTCTCCCATAGCACTCGCTGATAGAGCCGGAAGCCGGGGCTCAGTAGTGCGCTCCTGCCGCCAGCTTCCTCTGTGGAGAGGGTGCCGGCGCCTGCTGGTAACACAATCTCAGTGGGCGCCTGGCATGTCCCTGCAGCGCTGGGCACACATCGTGTTAGGTGAGGCGGAACTGCGTTCCTTCTCCAAGTGGAACTGACGGAACGCAGTACCTCCCCATTCCAGCTCACTTTAACCCCTGTTAATAGGACACCCCTGCCACTAAGGAAGCCACTGGCAGCAAGTTTGGGTTTCCTTCCTATACTAGGAGGAATCCTACTGTCCAGAGAGATGGAGTACAGCTGCAGTTTTAAGCCATGTCTGGCACTTTGGCTTGGCAAATGCTTTGCCTTGTCCTGCACATATGCTTACAGATAGCGTATTGACACGGCAGTGCTAATGTCCAGGTGTACAGAAACACTCTTTTGCACAGTTTTATCGCTCTCCATTAGTTTTGTGGAGTAAACATTTCAACACCCCGCAACACCCAGTTTTATATTAGTGATTTTATGACATTTTCTCCCCTCCCCCCAATATATACTAGGGGTTAAAATGTGTGTGGAGGGGGAAGGGGGGGGGGCAGACTGAGTGGAACCTGTAATTGTAGGTGCAACTAGTTACACCTCCTCCATGGCCCTGCACAGTAATTCCAAAGAAATGCCGACTCCACGACCCACGTCAATAGATGATAGTCCTGAAAGCTCCATGGTCCTCCTCCACCTGCTACCCGCCCCTCCTGGTACTCGCACATGCTGTGTCTGTCGGATGGCATTTTTGCCTCCTCAGGTCACTGTCTTCCTTTTCCAGCATGGTGTATGCAATGTCATGCTGTCAACACCTCTGAAGTGAAAAAGAGCCTCGATGAGGAACAGGCTGTGTGCATGCTGAAGACAAGATGAGATGTGGCTGATGAAACATAGGTGGGGAAGCTGCTGGAGGGACACAGGGCATTGAGCTGCTAGAGGGACACAGGCAGTGAGCTGCTGAAATGACAGAGGCAGAGATGTGTATAAAGAACACTACTGTGGGCATTATGTGTATACTGTCAGCGTCCGGAGTCTTACCGGTACGCTGGGGCCGCGGGGCTGGCTTCCTTGGCGATGTGCGGGCAGCGGTGGAGGTGGGCTACTGCGCCGGATCTGTGGGCAGCAGTAGCGGCGGTAAGGGGGTCCGCTCGTGGCGCCGGGACGCCGCTACAGCGGGTCGCTCTTGCTGAGCCATTGCTAGGAAACCAGGGGCAGTGAGCAATGTGGCTTTACAAAAAGGTCTGCATTACTGGGTGCCGCCATGTTGGAGACCAAGTTTTAAGCATAGTTCCTGTTTTCTGTTTCTTCCAGCCAATCCAGGGGAGGCTCTCCCTATAAAAGGGGGCTGGTTTAGGACAGGGACGCCAGTGCTTCAAGTAACAACCCTGTTGTAGGTGCTTTAGCCTGTGCTCCCAGGATTCCTGCTGTATTCTGGTTCCTCCTGATCCTGCTTGGTCGGTTCTCTATTGCTGCTGCAGCTCTGCCGTTTCTAGCCTGCTACTGCCTGTGGAAGCGCTCCTGGAAAACCTGGTCCAGTAAGACTCTTTGGGCATAGTCGGCCCCGGGTCTTCTGCCTCGTCTTTCAAGCCACACTCCACAGATCTCTTTCACCAGTCACGCCTTTGTACCACCGACCACAGCCTGCAGATTATTATCTTCAGACTCGTTTTCCAAGCCACAGTCCTTGTCTCCAGCCACGTCTTCAACCACCATCCACAGTACCACAGTTCATCATCTACAGTCTCGTCTTTCAAATCACAGTCCACAGTTCTTCACTTCCAGCCCGTCTTTAACCACTATCTACAGTTCCGCAGTTCTTTAATCACAACCTCGTCTTTCAAGCCACAGCCCGCAGTTCTTTATCCGCCATTACATTCCTTAACCATCGTGCTCCAGCCTCGGTTCTCTACCTCAGCCCTGTATATAATAAATACTTTCCATTGACTCTCAAACCCCGCCTATGTTCTTCATTGCTCCGTGTCCCATGCGAAGGAACTATATCCAGCCCCCTCATCTTGTTTATTCACAGCCTGCTACCTCCTCGGGCAAATCTCAGCTGCCGGATCCTCAAACTTTGCTAGACGTGACAGTAAGCACTGGCCGAATGGATTCGACGGGTGATCAGGCCTCAGGAGGGGATTCAACTGCAGATATCTGGTCTCACTTAAGTAAGCAGGAGGCCACACAATCTCAAATCGTGCAGTTCATGCAGAGTATGTCCGAACGTCTCAATTCTCTGTGTTGCCATGACGGCCCCTCAACTATCTACAGCTGCTCCCACATTAGCACCTCCGGTCCCGCTTCCTCCTGTACCAGTACCTCTTCCACGGTTGCATTTGCCATCTCCCAGTAAATTCGATGGGAATCCAAAACAATGCCGCGGGTTTCTTAACCAGTGCGAAATCCAGTTTGAACTACTGTCGGCCAACTTCCCATCAGCACGAACCAAAGTAGCCTATATAATTTCTTTACTTACCGGGCAAGTGTTGGAATGGGCTTCACCTTTGTGGGAGAGGATGGATCCCATCTTATCTAACTATCCAGAATTCGTGGCCACCTTTCGAAGAATCTTCGACGAACCGGGCAGGACTTCTGCCACCTCATTGGAGATCCTGCGCCTGCGTCAGGGCACGCGTACGGTCAGTCAGTACGTGATCCAGTTTCGCACCCTTTCCTCAGAACTGAACTGGAATGAGGAGGCTCTCATCGCAACTTTCTGGAGCGGTCTCTCCGAAAAGATCAAAGATGACCTCGCAACTCAGGACGTACCTGATACGTTGGATAAACTAATTTCTTTATACAATAAGTTAGACCTGAGGTACAGAGAACGCTGTATGGAGAGGTTGCGGTCAGATCGCCCTTAGGCTAGAGTTGTTCTTCCACCAACACCATTATCATCTGCGGAAGAACCCATGCAGATTAATCGCTCCCGCCTCTCCAATGAAGAACGTCAGAGACGGCGACAAGGGAACCTCTGCCTGTATTGTGGTGCATCTGATCACTTTGTTAAAACTTGCAATCTACGTCCGGGAAACGCCCGCTCCTAGTTTGTGCTGGAGAGGTCAAGCTAGGAGAATTCTCAGAATTACATACCAAGAAAGAGTCTGTCTTGTTAACCCAATTGGAGCTCCCTTCTTCTTTTCTTCTCATCCCTGCACTACTTGACTCCGCAGCCGCCGAAAGCTTCATTACGTCCGCTCTGGTCAAACGATTTGGAATAGAAATGGTTCCTTTGGTTTGTACCATTTCTGTTACCGCAGTGGATGGAAGTTATATCCCTGAGGGTATTATATCCTTTCGTACTATTCCTCTCAAGCTGAAGGTCGGAGTTCTCCATTCAGAAAAAATCTCTTTCCTTGTAATTCCTAAAGCCTCTCATGAACTAATCCTAGGGTTTCCATGGTAAATCAGACACAATCCCCACATAGATTGGCAAACTATGGATGTTCTCTCTTGGGGACAAGACTGCTTTCAGAACTGTTTACCTTCAGTTAGACCTCTCTGTTCTTCCAGCCCTTCCAGCCTTCCTGTGGAGTACCAAGCTTTTCAAGATGTTTTCAGTAAGTATGGGGCGGACACCTTGCCTCCGCTTCGTACTTGGGATTGTCCCATTGAGCTTGTACCCGGTAAGACTCCTCCCCGAGGTCGAATTTACCCTCTCTCACTTCCAGAGACACAGGCCATGTCGGAGTATATCCGGGAGAACTTGGAGAAAGGGTTCATCAGGTCTTCTACATCTCCGGCCGGAGCGGGGTTTTTCTTCGTCAAAAAGAAGGATGGGGGTTGTGGCCCTGTATTGACTATAGAGGTCTCAATGACCTAACCGTTAAGAGCAGATATCCGTTACCTCTGATTTCAGAACTGTTCGACCGTGTTAAAGGAGCTACTGTATTTACTTAGCTGGACTTACGGGGGGCCTACAATCTTATACGTATTCGCCCAGGGGATGAATGGAAGATGGCATTTAATACCCACGACGGCCATAACGAATACCTGGTAATGCCTTTTGGCCTATGTAACGCCCCAGCCGTCTTTCAAGAGTTCGTTAACGAAATCTTCAGAGATCTCCTCTATGACTGCTTGGTAGTGTATCTGGATGACATACACATTTTTTCTAAGGATCTGAAAACCCATCGGGAACAAGTCAAAGAAGTACTAACTCGTTTACGAAGGAATCAGTTATTATGTAAGTTAGAGAAGTGCACCTTTTGAAGTACCCATGATTCCATTCCTCGGTTATATTCTTTCAGGGCAGAGGTTACAGATGGACCCTGCTAAAGTCCAGGTGATTCAGGATTGGGCGCTTCCAGCTACCCTTAAAGGAATTCAACGTTTCCTGGGGTTCGCTAACTTCTACCGAAGATTCATTCAAAATTATTCTTCTGTCATAGCTCCTATAACCGCATTAACTAGGAAGGGAACCGATCCTGCCAAGTGGTCTCTGGAGGCTTTGGACGCATTTTCATCTTTAAAGGAGGCCTTCATGTCTGCTCCAATTCTTCGACAACCCGATCTCAGCCGTCCGTTCTTGGTGGAGGTAGATGCCTGTACTGTAGGAGTAGGAGCTGTATTATCCCAGCTTTTCGAGGACAAGAAGGTCCATCCTTGTGTGTTCTTCTCACGAAGAGTCTCCCCCACTGAACAGAATTGCGCTATTGGGGAACAGGAATTACTGGCAATTAAGTTGGCCTTTGAGGAGTGGAGGTATTTGTTGGGGGGAGCTTAGCATCCAATTTTCAGTGACCACGGATCACAAGAACCTCCTGTATCTACAGTCAGCCCAATGTCTGAACCCACGCCAAGCAAGATGGGCACTCTTCTTTACCCATTTTAATTTTAAACTCCGTTACCGACCAGGTTCCCTCAACAAAAAGGCAGATGCATTATCTCGCTCCCTAAGTTCAGAAGAACCCTCTGACCGTTCAAAAGAGCAATTTATCCTGGAATCCACCTCTTTTTCTGCAACTAATACCTCTCCACTTCCTCCAGGGAAGACCTTCGTTGCACCAAATCTTCGCAAAAACTTCTTACATGGGCTCACTCCTCCTCCTTCATGGGCCATGCGGGCGGTCATAAGACACTTAAATTCATTCTGCACTCCTACTGGTGGCCTCATCTCAGGACTGACGTTCAGGAATTCGTAGCTGCCTGTCCAAAATGTGCCCAGCATAAAAGTCCCAAAGGTCCACCAGCCGGGTTACTCCATCCTTTGCCGTTACCACTAAGACCATGGGCGCATATTTCTATGGACTTTATTACAGATTTACCTACGTCTGGTTGGCGGAACACCGTATGGGTCATAGTTGACCGATTCTCTAAAATGGCACACTTGGTTCCTCTGGCTAATCTTCCATCTGCATCCCAGTTGGCAAAATAGTTTATAGCAGAGATCTTTCGACTCCATGGTCTACCACAGGAAATCGTGCCTGATAGAGGTCCTCAATTTGTGGGCAAGTTTTGGAGATCCCTATGTTCTGATCTTGGCACGAAATTAAACTTCTCCTCAGGATATCATCCCCAAACGAATGGTCAAACAGAGAGAGTGAACCAGGATCTGGAGACTTTTCTGCGTTTATTCATGTCCTCCTCACAGGACGACTGGCTGGACTTCCTCCCGTTCGCAGAATTTGCCCATAACAATCTTTATCACTCTGCCACAAAATATTCTCCATTCTTCATAAATTATGGTTACCATTCAAGAGTTCCTGACTTCCAATTTCTGCCTACGCTCGATGTTACTACCGCAGAGTCAACACTTCGACAATTTACTGAAGCCTAGAAACAAATTCACAAGACTTTGCTCAAGACATCCAAGAGATATAAGACCTATGCAGATCTGAAACGAAAACCAAGCCTTAAGGTAGGAGATCGGGTTTGGGTTTCCACACGTAACCTAAGATTAAAAGTTCCTACAAAAAAGTTTGCTCCCAGATTTATTAAGCCTTACCCAATCGAAAAAGTGTTGAATCCTGTGGTTTACAAAGTGAAATTACCTCCGCAGTTAAGAATTCCTAATGCATTTCATATTTCTCTCTTAAAACCATTGGTACTTAATCGGTTCAGAGCTGCTCTGCCTAAATCACCCAAGATCCAATCAGCACATGGAGACAAATTTGAGATTCACAAGATCCTCGATTCTCGCAGACGTTATGGTCACATCCAGTACCTTGTTGATTGGAAGGGGTATGGGCCAGAGGAGAGATCTTGGGTAGATGCATAGGATGTCCATGCTCCAAGACTTCTTCGGACATTTCATGCCAAGTTTCCAACTAAACCACATAGGTGTCCAGAGTCCACCCGCAAAGGGGGGGATGTACTGTCAGCGTCTGGAGTCTTACCAGTATGCTGGGGCCGCGGGGCTGGCTTCCTTGGCGATGTGCGGGCAGCGGCGGAGGTGGGCTGCTGCGCTGGATCCGTGGGCAGCAGTAGCGGCGGTGAGGGGGTCCGCTCGTGGCGCCAGGACGCCGCTACAGCAGGTCGCTCTTGCTGAGCCGTTGCTAGGAGACCAGGGGCAGTGAGCAATGTGGCTTTGCAAAAAGGTATGCATTACTGGGCGCCGCCATGTTGGAGACCAAGTTTTAAGCATAGTTCCTGTTTTCTGTTTCTTCCAGCCAATCCAGGGGAAGCTCTCCCTATAAAAGGGGGCTGGTTTAGGACAGGGACGCCAGTGCTTCAAGTAACAACCCTGTTGTAGGTGCTTTAGCCTTTGCTCCCTGGATTCCTGCTGTATTCTAGTTCCTCCTGATCCTGCTTGGTCGGTTCTCTGTTGCTGCTGCAGCCCTGCCGTTTCTAGCCTGCTACTGCCTGTGGAAGCGCTCTTGGAAAACCCGGTCCAGTAAGACTCTTTGGGCACAGTCGGCCCCGGGTCTTCTGCCTCGTCTTTCAAGCCACACTCCCCAGATCTCCTTCACCAGCCACGCCTTTGTAAAACCGACCACAGCCTGCAGATTATTATCTTCAGCCTCATTTTCCAAGCCACAGTCCACAGTCCTTGTCTCCAGCCACGTCTTCAACCGCCATTCACAGTTCATCTACAGCAGGCATTCCCAACCACGTTTTTCAAGGCACACCAACAGTGCAGGTTTTAGTGATATTCAGGCTTCAGCTCAGATGGTTATATCAAAATAACTGAGGTACTAATTAAGTCACCTGTGTTCAAGCCTGGATATCACTAAAACCAGGGCTGTTGGTGTGCCTTGAGGACCGTGGTTCGGAAACACTGATCTACAGTCTCGTCTTTCAAATCACAGTCCACAATTCTTCGCCTCCAGCCACGTCTTTAACCACTATCCACAGTTCTGCAGTTCATTAATCACAACCTCGTCTTTCAAGCCACAACCCGCAGTTCTTTATCCGCCATTACGTTCCTTAACCATTGTGCTCAAGCCTCGGTTCTCTACCTCAGCCCTGTACATAATAAATACTTTCCATTGACTCTCAATCCCCGCCTACGTTCTTCATTGCTCCGTGTCCCTTGCGAAGGAACTATATCCAGCCCCCTCATCTTGTTCATTCACAGCCTGCTACCTCCTCGGGGCAAATCTCAGCTGCCAGATCCTCAAACTTTGCTAGACGTGACATATAAGGGGCACTACTGTTGTGGGCATTATGTTTATAAAGGGAACTACTGTTGGGTTATGCGTAAAAGCTGCATTTCTATGGGCATTATGCGTATAAGGGGCACTACTGAGTGACAATGTGAATAAGTGGCACTATGTGATATAATATGAATTGGGCATATATGAAGAAGATTGTGTTGCTGTGTGGCGTAATTTGAGTTGGGGGCACTATTGTGTGAACACACCTTTTCTTTGATACAATTGTCCTTTTTATAAAGTATGGGAGGTAAGGTACAAAGTTATAGTTTGCAGGGGGATACTGAAAACCCTAGCACTGGCACTCTGCCTAGTGAAGGGGGAGGTGCGGGATAAGTTCCACCACCTCTCCAGGACCACTTTAAGCCCTGTTCAGCGCTCATCTCCCATTTTCTATAATACATTTTAAGAACTCATTCCTTTTCAGGCACATTGAGTAGTACAGTAACTTTTAAATGTATTGAAGTACGTTTTTTTAATTTGTTAAGCATTTAAAAAGTACTTAGAAATATGTTCATAATAAACATAGTTTGTGACAATTCACCCTATCTGTTCTTGGTCCATAGCTGAATATTGAAACAGATACAATTCAAACCTGTGTCAGTTTCTATTTAGAAGCTGGCTTGAGAAGGCCACCCATATTAGATAGTGACCAAGAGGGACATTTACTAAGCAGTGATAAGAGCGGAGAAGTTGCCCCATCAACCAATCAGCAGCTCTGTATCATTTTATAGTATGCAAATTATAGATGTTACTTCAGTGCTGATTGGTTGCCATAAGCAACTTCTCCACTGGCTCACTTCTCTCTTCTCACAGCTTAGTAAATGTCCCCCCAAGTGCTGTTTGCACCTCCTCCAGTGGTGGTTGATGCAAGTATAGGAAGCATTGCAGTGATACAGGAGGTAAGATCTTCCCTTGAATATCTTTGTGGTCCTGTTAGTTAATCACTTAACTGACGATTTCCCCCCCAAAAAAAGGAGTGAATTAGGAAAAGGATATGAATTTAATCCTATCCAAAATGAAAAAAAGTTAAAAAAAAAATGTTT
The DNA here is from genome assembly GCF_028390025.1 of Pseudophryne corroboree. Classification (NCBI taxonomy): domain Eukaryota; kingdom Metazoa; phylum Chordata; class Amphibia; order Anura; family Myobatrachidae; genus Pseudophryne; species Pseudophryne corroboree. Next base: position 288,374,473 of record NC_086449.1, read on the forward strand.
TTAATAAAAAAAAAATATATTTTTTTTCAAACATCAAAACATTGATGGGGAACATCGGAAACATCGCGGCTTTCATGTTGAAAGCCGGGACAGCCTCTAGGTACACAGAAGGGTCTTGGGGGGGTTAATTTACACTCCCCAGCGGCTGCTATTGTCTGCAGCCGCTGGAGGGGAGGGTCCTGCCGTGCTGACCGATCAGCAGTGATTGTCAGCACAGCTATCAGTAGGAGAGAGTGCAGGGAGGCAGAGGGACCTTCCAGTCCCCCTGATAGCAGCAGCGGAGTGAAGTTTCCCTTCCCTGCCGCTACTGTTTATCTGACTGGTCGCATCCTGTCAGGCTCCGGAGCCTTACCTCCGGCGGGTGCTCCCGCAGGTTACTGTCCCACTGGTTGGCGTGGCTGCTGCAGCAGGTAGCTGCTGTTGGCGGGTCCTCCTGGATGGATTTGCACCTGCCGAGGGTCTGGAGAGCCGGGCGCTGCGGCGGGGATCGCTGCAGTAAGGTCCTCTAGTGGTGACACAGTATAGTGTGTCAGAGACAGAAGCTGGCTAAAGCTGTGTGCTAACAGCTAAGTATGTCTCCTGTGCTGGGGGCAGCCATGTTGGAGACCAGAGTATTACCAATGAAGTTCCCAATCTGTGTCCAGCCAATCCTGCATGTTCTCCCCTACAAAAGGGGGCTGGCTCAGAGGGAGAGTGCCAGTGCTTCAAGTTAACTCTTTGTGAAAGGTTCTCAAGCTCTGTACTCCCAGGTTACGTCTGGTTCCCTGGTCCTGGTTGCTCTCATCTATCGGTTACCTAAACGCTGCTGCAGTCCTGCTGTCTTAGTCCGCTGCCACTCGTGGAAGCGCTCACGGGGTCCCAGGTCGTAGAGGAGCTCCAGGTGATAACGGCGGTTCCCGCAGAGGTCTTCATTTCTTCAGAGTCCAAGTTCTTCAGCCACGTCTTTCAATCACAAACCACAGTCTTCATTTCTTCAAAGTCCAAGTACTTCAGCCTCATCTTAATCATAAAACACAGTCTTCCGTTCTTCTTTACCGGAGTTCTTCAGCGTCACTCTGCAAGTCATTTAACCATAGACTCTAATTCTTCCAGTTTTTTCTATTTCTCCAATATTCGTGTACAGCCTGATTATTCATTAAAACTACAGTTATCTTCCTACGAAGTCCTCCTTTTCTTTCTGCCCTCCGGCCAACGTTAACACTTAGTTTGGCTTCCACCCCATGAGGAGGAATTATGTTCAGCCACCTCATTTACTCTCCTCACAGGTTTGTCCCTTCAGCCAAAACTCGGTTGTCGGAACCCCATCTTAAGCCGAGCGTGACAGTAAGCACTGGCCCAATGATCCGGCAAGTGAGCAGGCTACCGGGGGCGATGCCTCTGTGGATATTCTGTCTCGTCTAAATAAACAGGAGGCCATGCAGGCACACATTGTACAGTTCATGCAGAATATGTCAATTTGTTTGGATTTTCTTCACGCAGCCATTTCCACATCTCGGACTCCGGTTCCAGCTTCCAATCCGACAGCACCTAATCCTCTAGTGTCGATTCCAGTTCCTCGTTTACAACTGCCACCACCCAGTAAATTTGACGGTAGTCCAAAGCAATGCCGTGGGTTCCTCAATCAATGCAAGATCCAGTTTGAGCTTCAGTCAGCTAACTTTCCCATACTCTCGAATTACCCGGAATTCGTGGCAACTTTTCGTAAAATCTTTGACGAGCCAGGACGGACCACCTCTGCCTCTTTGGAGATTCTGCGTCAGGGAACCCATTCCGTCGCCCAGTACGTGATCCAATTCCGTACTTTGTCTTCCGAAGTGGGCCGGAATGAAGAGGCTGTCATTGCTGCCTTTTGGAACGGTCTCTCCGACAAAATTAAAGATGACCTGGTCACTCAGGATGTGCCAGTTAAGGTCGATCAGCTTATTTCTTTATGTAACAAGATTGATCTGAGATACAAGGAGCGCTGTCTTGAGAGAACAAGGTTCGAGCAACCCAAACATCGTGCCTATCCCACTCCTAGACCATCCTCACCGTCTGCTGAAGAACCCATGCAGGTCAGCCGCTCTCGTCTCACCAATGAGGAACGTCAAAGACGCAGACAGGGCAACCTCTGCATATATTGTGGGGCGGCCGACCACTTTAAGTCTTGTACTCAACAACCGGGAAACTCCCGCTCCTAGCTTACGCAGCAGAGGTTAAGCTAGGAGCATTCCCAAACCAATTTACCAGGAAGGAATCACTGTTGGCTATATGTCTGGAACTTCCCTCTACCTCCCTTCATGTTGCAGCACTTTTGGATTCTGGAGCTGCAGAAAGTTTCATTACTTCCGCCTTAGTCCAACAGTCTGAAATACCAACTATTCGTTTGGAGCAAGCTATCTCTATCACCGCGGTTGACGGAAGTTATATCCCTGAAGGGATCATCACCCACCGTACAGTTCCTCTGAAGATGAAAGTTGGTATTCTCCATTCTGAAGCACTCTTTTTCCTGGTAATTCCCAAAGCCTCTCAAAAAATAATCCTAATATTCCCATGGTTACAGGAGCACAACCCCCGCTTAGATTGGCAAACAATGGATGTACTCACTTGGGGGGTTGTGTTCTCAAAGCTGTTTATCCACCGTCAAGCCACTCCTTACCCTACACTCCACTGATCTCCCAGAAGCATATCAGCCCTTTCTGGACGTCTTCAGTAAGCAAGGGGCGAATACCTTGCCTCTCCACCGAAGTTGGGACTGCCCTATCTATTTACTGCCTGGTAAAATACCTTCCAGAGGCCGAACGTACGCTTTACCTCTCCCGGAAACCCAAGCGATATTTGAGTATATACAGGAGAATTTGGCCAAAGGGTTCCTTCGCCCTTCCTGTTCTCCAGCCGGGGCAGGGTTTTTTTTTTGTTAAGAAGGACGGCGGCCTACGGCCTTGCATCGACTACCGGTGCCTCAACGAAGTTACAGTTAAGAACAGATACCCCTTGCCCTTGTTTCCCGAACTATTTGACCGAGTAAAGGGGGCTACCATTTTCACCAAATTGGACCTGCGTGGAGCTTATAACCTTATATGCATTCGCACAGGAGATGAGTGGAAGACTGCGTTCAATACTCGCAACGGGCATTAAGAATATCTGGTGATGCCCTTTGGCTTATGCAATGCTCCAGCAGTCTTCCAGAATTATGTCAACTACTGTAATTATTCCGAGATCTCCTCTATAAGTGCCTGGTTGTGTATCTGGACGATATTCTATTATTTTCCAAAGATCTGAAGGTCCATCGGGAACAGGTCAGAGAAGTCTTGAGACGTCTAAGGGAAAATCAACTCTTTTGTAAACTGGAGAAGTACACGTTTGAGGTTCCCTCCATCCCTTTCTTAGGTTACTTCATTTCCGGGAGGGAATTACAGATGGATCCTGCCAAAGTCCAAGCAATCAGAGATTGGACCCTTCCTACCACTCTGAAGGGAATCCACCGTTTTTTAGGCTTTGCCAATTTCTATAGAAAGTTTATTAAAGGTTATTCCTCCATCATTGCCCCGATTACAGCACTAACAAGAAAAGGGTCCAATTCTGCAGTTTGGCCACCTGAGGCACTAAAAGCCTTTTTCGTTTCTAAAAGAGGCCTTCATGTCTGCTCCTATCCTTCGGCAACCTGATCTCACTCGTCCTTTTCAGGTGGAGGTGGATGCTTCTTCAGTAGGAGTGGGGGCCGTCTTATCTCAGTACTTCGAGGATCAGAAAGGTCATCCTTGTGCTTATTTTTCCTGAAGATTCTCTCCGGCAGAACAAAACTACGCCATTGGAGAACAAGAATTGCTTGCCATAAAACTTGCTTTTGAAGAGTGGAGGTACTTGCTGGAAGGAGCTCAGCACCCAATCTCAGTAATCACGGACACAAAAATCTTTTATCTTCAGACCGCCCAATGTTTAAACCCATGGAAAGCCAGGTGGGCACTGTTCTCCCGTTTTTCTTTCAAGCTCCGTTATCGTCCAGGGTCTCTTAATCGGAAAGCAGATGCGCTCTCTCGTTAATTGAGTTCAGATGAGTCCACAGATCTTCCGGACAGACAAATCATCCTAGATCCTGCCTCCTTTGCTTCACTCCCTCCACCAGGAAAAACCTTCGTTGCTTCACATCCTAGATCCTGCCTCGTATTACTTCACTCCCTCCACCAGGAAAAACCTTAGTTGCACCAGAACTCCAAAAATGTCTGCTCACATGGGCTCATACCTCACCGTGTATGGGACACGCAGGTAGCCTCAAGACATTTAAGTTCATCCAACACTCCTATTGGTGGCCTCATCTGAAGACGGATGTTTTGGAATTCATAACTGCCTGCCCAAAGTGCGCCCAACATAAAAGTCCAAGAGGATCACCATCGGGTCTTCTTCATCCGCTATCGGTTCCACAAAAACCCTGGACACACATTTCCATGGAATTTATAACTGACCTACCTGTCTCCAAAGGACGAAACACCATTTGGGTCATTGTGGACCGAATTTCCAAAATGGCGCACTTTGTCACACTCACAGGTCTTCCAACTGCTCCACAACTATCAAAATTGTTAATATCGGACATCTTCCGGTTACATGGACTTCCACAAGAGAGAGTTTCCAATCGAGGGCATCAATTTGTAGCTAAGTTCTGGAGAGTAAGTTTCTCCTCTGCATACCATCCCCAAATGGATGGCCAGACTGAGAGAGTGAACCAAGACTTAGAGACTTTCCTACGACTCTTCATGTCTTCTCAGGACGATTGGCTGGACCATCTTCCATCTGCTGAATTTGCTCACAATAATCTCTACCATTCCGCTACCCATTACACACCCTTTTATGTGAATTATGGACTTCATCCATGTGTTCCTGCTTTCCAATCATCTCTTCCAGCTCTCAAAGTACCTGCCGCAGAGTTAGCCCTTCAGCAATTCACTAATATGTGGAAACAAGTTCATGAGGCTCTGCTTAAAACATCCAATAAATACAACTTTTTTGCAGATCAGAAACGGAAGGCTGTCCCTAGTCTCAAAGTCTGGGTTTCTACTCGGAACTTAAGACTCAAGGTCCCTTCAAATAAATTTGCCCCCAGATTCATTGGACCATATACTATTGAATCCAGTAGCATACAAAGTGACGTTGCCTCCGTACTTGAAGATCCCAAATGCATTTTACATCTCCTTATTGAAGCCTCTCATACATAACCGTTTTCAGGCTGCGCTCCCTAGACCTCCCAAGGTGCAAGCTGCTCAAGGAGAAGAATCCTGCATGTTCTCCCCTTACAAAAGGGGGCTGGCTCAGAGGGAGAGTGCCAGTGCTTCAAGTTACCTCCTTGTGAAAGGTTCTCAAGCTCTGTACTCCCAGGTTACTTCTGGTTCCCTGGTCCTGGTTGCTCTCATCTATCGGTTACCTAAACGCTGCTGCAGTCCTGCTGTCTAAGTCCGCTGCCACTTGTGGAAGCGCTCACAGGGTCCCAGGTCGTAGAGGAGCTCCAGGTGATAATGGCGGTTCCCGCAGAAGTCTTCATTTCTTCAGAGTCCAAGTTCTTCAGCCTCATCTTTTACTCACAAAACACAGTCTTCAGTTCTTCAAATAGAATGCAAGAATAACTGAAAACTCATCCAAAAGCGCTCTTATTTGAGGCTGCAGCTGTGTCTTTTATCGGAAAAAGCTGATCAGCCCATCAGCTGGAATACCACCAAACACACACAGATATCCTTTAAAGACTCTCAGCGCTGTCTCTTTTACTGAAGCGGTCAGAAACTCCATTTCTTCCAATTAATATATCACACTGTATTCCCAATTCATAAAAACAAAGTCCCTTTTATTTATAAAAAGTCTCTATAGACATTAGTAAGTGTTTTGGTTCACAGCGTTCTCTTGATTATGCACAGATAACAGCGGTCACAAAAAGGAGTTATCTCACCGGATTCCTGGGACATTCTCTTATTAAACGGTACTGCTTCCCCGCCTCAGGTCGTTTGTGCTCGGTGCTGCCGGCTCGCACCTGACCTCCCAGCTATGACTGCAGACTGTTATCCAAAACCTTCCACTCCACCTGTATTATCTGGTGTCCGTGGTAAGGTTTCACCGCTAAACGCCTCTCGGTGATTCTCTCTCCCAGCTGTCTTTACTGCCTTTCTGTGCCGCTCCTCCCGCTGTGCTACCAAAAGCACGTTGTTACCACACTGTAGTTATAGTGACCAAATCCACCATCAGCCGCCGACGCGTTTCTACCCGTAACGGGTCTTAGTCATGGCATAAGTGGATCTGGTCTGGTCACCTAATTTATATCCTGTGAGTCCGGTGTGCTAACTCCCCTTTCTTTATACATTATACACATTGACCTTTCATTACACACATTCCTGGGTTTTCTTAAAGGTATATAACCTATCATTAGTACTTTAAAGATATTTCCATTCTCTTCCTCTTTACCACTAAAGGAACACAATATTATTGCAACAGACACTACTGGTTTCGGGCATTATTACAAATACTCAGAGAAACCATTTGGTTTCAAACTCTCCGTTCAAACCCCCTGGCTGCAATGTTCTTAACTCATACATCCAGCGCATTTCTGCCCTTGCTAAGGCTGCTGCTATGTCATTCCCCCTCCAATTACCTTTCACTTGTTCAATTGCCTTAAAATTAATTATGCTATTTACTGAGCATTTGTGGAACTCTTTACAGTGAGAGGAGAGACAGTGTGTCTCAATCCCTTTTCGTATATGTTATTCATGTGCTCTCTCATTCTCACCTTAAATGGTCTGCTCGTTCTCCCCACATATTGCCTTTGACAGGCACACTGCACCATATAAATAAAATTTTTGCTTTTGCATGTTATAAATTGATTGATTTTGTATTGTTTCTTCGTTACATTTGAATAAAACGTTTCCATTTTACTCCCTTCATTACCCTTTATACATTTACATGCCATGCACAACCCGCACCTAAAAAAACCTTTTGATTTTATTCTGGTGGTCATGTTCGGTGCAGGAGCCACAGCACTTTTGACCATCAAGCTCTTCAAGTTCGGGGCTTTTTTGTAAATCACTCTTGGTTTTTCTGGAATTATTTTTTCCAGAATACTGTCACTTTTCAAAATACCCCACTGTTTTTTAAGAACACCTTCGATGTTCCTATATTTCTGATTGTATGTAGTCACAAACAAAACCGGTAACTCTCCTCCCTCTTCCTTATCCCTGGGCTGTAATAACGTTCCCCTATCTATTGTGTCTATCTTTTCCAGATCTTTACATAGGGAATCTCCATCATACCCCTTTAATAGGAATTGATTTTTTACAGTCTGTACTTGTCTCTTATATACTTCTTCCTCCGTACAATTACGTTTTATACGTCAAAATTGACTGCCCGGGACACCCCTTAACCAATTGGGATGGTGATTACTCTCCTTCCCAATGTAGGAGTTACTGTCCGTGGGCTTTGTGAAATTTCTTGAACACAAACTTAAATCATTAACATAAATTGTTAAGTCCAAGAAATTCACCTCTTGTATACTCTGAGTGAAAGTGAGTTTCACTCAAAAGTCGTTATTATTTAGTTTTTCCTGAAAGACACTGAGGGACTCTTCCCCCACCCCCCCTCTCCACACAAAAATAATATCATCTATGAATCTATAGTAGAGTGCGAGATCAGCCCCCAGCTCACCCCACACATGATGCTCCTCCCACAAGCTCATGAATATGTTTGCGAAACTGGGGGCGAATCTCGCGCCCATCGCCATCCCAAGGCATTGTAGATAATGCGTGTCCTTAAAGAAGAAATGATTATTAGTTAAGCAAAACATTATACTCTCTTTGATAAAATTCTTAATATTTTCCTCCATGTTCTCATGTGCAAACACCTCTTCCACAGCCTGAATCCCCCTGTTGTGCTCAATAATAGAATAGAGAGAACCAACGTCGGCTGTAACCAGGATATCCCCTGGCTGCCACTGTATCCCCCCTAGTTTATTAATGATGTCAGTTATATCTTTTAGATACGCTTTCCCTTTACATGCTAGAGGTTTCAGATGGTGGTCTATATAATTTGTGAAAGATTCGATGTCACTGACCCTACCCCTGCCACTATAGGGCGTAGGGGAGGATCCTTCACATCCTTATGGATTTTTGGTAATCCATAGAATACGGGAAGTACGGGGTCGTCTATTTTTAAGAATTCCCTTTCTTGTTCAGTATTTACTCCTAATTCATAGTACTTATCCACCAGTTTACAAAGATCCTCTTTTATTTTCATAATCTGGTTCTTTTTCAGCGTCTTATATGTTACACCATCTGACAACATGTTCTTTATTTTCTTCTCATACACTTCTGTGTCCATCACCACCACCCCGCCCCCCTTATCAGCGGGTTTGATGGTGATGGACACATTTTCCTGCAAGCTCTTTAGAGCCTCTCTTTCCTTTCTAGATAAATTATTATTTCTTCTTTTTTTATTGTGTGTCTGATCATTATCACACATTTTCTCTAGATCCCTCATCACCATTTTACCAAATGTATTCACTGCTGCACCCCTGCTATGTACAGGGTTGAAGCTCGATTTTTTCTTAAATTTCGACTGTTTTACAGTTTTACACTCTGTTCCACTGAAGCCTCCTCTCTCCTTCCTTCGATAGAGAAAAAACGCTTCAGTGACAGTTTCCTCAAGAATTTTTCCACATCTACAAATAAATCAAAGGCTTTCGCCTTATTCATAGGGGCAAATTTTAACCCTTTTTTCAAAACTCCCTCCTCCCCAGGGAGGGGTTAACACATATGAACTGATATTATAAATCTTCGTATCTTTTAAATCTTGTGTCTTAATTTCCTTTCCCTTTTTCAAATTATTTTTCCTTTCCCTCCCCCTTATTCTATCCCTTTCCTTTCTCTTAATCAAACCTCCCCTTCCGCCTCTTTTCCTTTTCTTATTCTTCACCTCCACCTGCCTCTTTGTGTATCCCGACGTTGCCTCCCTACTTTGGGACCTTGATGTTCCTCCCCTAAAAAACCTTCCGTCTGTTGATCTCTCCATTCCCCCAATGCTCTCCTACCCCCCCTCCATGTTCTATGGGGACCCCTCCCCTGTTCTATATATCTCTCTGCTTCCCCCTCATCTCGTCCTCCTCTCGGATCTCTTCTTGTCCAGTCTCTTTCCCTTCTACCATATGTCAATCTTCCTTCCCTTACCGGAGATTTAATGAATCTACTCTTATTCCCCACACTTTCCCCCCTCCATCTCGCAATGTCCTGTCTTCTCAAACTCCTCCCTCTTTCCCAACCACCCCCCCTACCTTCTTTATTCCCATTATCTGTCGTATGTCCCTCCGTATGTTGTTTAACCTGTTTCCTCTTTTCTCTCTCTCTCTTTCCTTTTCCAATTTCTGATGACATTCATTCTCTCGTTCTTTAACCTTTTCTATAGTATCAAAATCCTGATAATAATTTCCACTTGTCCGATCCTCTCTATCCCTCCAAATCTTTCTTTGTTTCTTTTTCCTCAGATCCTGTAGATTTTTTTGAAGTTTACTTACAACATTTCTTTCTAATTCTTTAAAATCCTCCAATTCTTTATATGGATTTATAAGGCTACTTAATAGTTCTATCTCTCTCTCTACTACCCGCAAATTTTCCCTTCTTTCATTCACAATTAATTTCATTAATGAAATGGAGCATGAATCCAAGACCTTATACCAATCTTTCTTAAAATCCTCTATACCCGTATTACAACTAGGCAGTTTTTTTTATTCTCATTCCCCTTGGTATCAGATCCTGGGCACTGTAGGTTTCCAAAGTAATGATTTGCCACCACAAATTGCTCTCTTTCAATAACAATTTTTGTAACTTCAACATAACTCCTTCCAGATCTTCATCAATTAAGTTCTGTGTCTCACAAGGTAAGTCAAATACATTGTTGTATGTGTTCTTTCTTTCCTCTCAGAGGCAAAACATTTCTTGCATTCTAGTCGAAATTACTTCAGCCTTTTGGTAACTTTCAAGTAAGCGGCTCTGTGGAAGAGATACAAATGTTTTGCCTCCGAGAGGAAAGAAAGAACACATACAACAATGTATTTGACTTACCTTGTGAGACACAGAACTTAATTGATGAAGATCTGGAAGGAGTTATGTTGAAGTTACAAAAATTGTTATTGAAAGAGAGCAATTTGTGGTGGCAAATCATTACTTTGGAAACCTACAGTGCCCAGGATCTGATACCAAGGGGACTGAGAATAAAAAACTGCCTAGTTTTTATACGGGTATAGAGGATTTTAAGAAAGATTGGTATAAGGTCTTGGATTCATGCTCCATTTCATTAATGAAATTAATTGTGAATGAAAGAAGGGAAAATTTGCGGGTAGTAGAGAGAGAGAACTATTAAGTAGCCTTATAAATCCATATAAAGAATTTGAGGATTTTAAAGAATTAGAAAGAAATGTTGTAAGTAAACTTCAGAAAAATGAACAGGATCTGAGGAAAAAGAAACAAAGAAAGTTTTGGAGGGATAGAGAGGATCGGACAAGTGGAAATTATTATCAGGATTTTGATACTATAGAAAAGGTTAAAGAACGAGAGAATGAATGTCATCAGAAATTGGAAAAGGAAAGAGAGAGAGAAAAGAGGAAACAGGTTAAACAACATACGGAGGGACATACGAGAGATAATGGGAATAAAGAAGGTAGGGGAGGTGGTTGGGAAAGAGGGAGGAGTTTGAGAAGACAGGACATTGCGAGATGGAGGGGGGAAAGTGTGGGGAATAAGAGTAGATTCATTAAATCTCCGGTAAGGGAAGGAAGATTGACATATGGTAGAAGGGAAAGAGACTGGACAAGAAGAGATCCGAGAGGAGGAGGAGATGAGGGGGACGCAGAGAGATATATAGAACAGGGGAGGGGTCCCCATAGAACATGGAGGGGGGGTAGGAGAGCATTGAGGGAATGGAGAGATCAACAGATTGAAGGTTTTTTAGGGGAGGAACATCAAGGTCCCAAAGTAGGGAGGCAACGTCGGGATACACAAAGAGGCAGGTGGAGGTGAAGAATAAGAAAAGGAAAAGAGGCGGAAGGGGAGGTTTGATTAAGAGAAAGGAAAGGGATAGAATAAGGGGGAGGGAAAGGAAAAATAATTTGAAAAAGAGAGAGGAAATTAAGACACAAGATTTAAAAGATACGAAGATTTATAATATCAGTTCATGTGTTAACCCCTGGGGAGGAGGGAGTTTTGAAAAAAGGGTTAAAATTTGCCCCTATGAATAAGGCGAAAGTCTTTGATTTATTTGTAGATGTGGAAAAATTCTTGAGGAAACTGTCACTGAAGCGTTTTTTCTCTATCGAAGGAAGGAGAGAGGAGGCTTCAGTGGAACAGAGTGTAAAATAGTCGAAATTTAAGAAAAAAATCGAGCTTTAACCCTGTACATAGCAGGGGTGCAGCAGTGAATACATTTGGTAAAATGGTGATGAGGGATCTAGAGAAAATGTGTGATAATGATCAGACACAAAAGAAAAAAAGAAGAAATAATAATTAATCTAGAAAGGAAAGAGAGGCTCTAAAGAGCTTGCAGGAAAATGTGTCCATCACCATCAAACCCGCTGATAAGGGAGCGGGGTGGTGGTGATGGACACAGAAGTGTATGAGAAGAAAATAAAGAACATGTTGTCTGATGGTGTAACATATAAGACGCTGAAAAAGAACCACATTATGAAAATAAAAGAGGATCTTTTTAAACTGGTGGATAAGTACTATGAATTAGGAGCAATTACTGAACAAGAAAGGGAATTCTTAAAAATAGACGACCCCGTACTTCCCGTATTCTATGGATTACCAAAAATCCATAAGGATGTGAAGGATCCTCCCCTATGCCCTGTAGTGGCAGGGGTAGGGTCAGTGACATCGAATCTTTCACAAATTATAGACCACCATCTGCAACCTCTAGCATGTAAAGGGAAAGCGTATCTAAAAGATACAGCTGACATCATTAATAAACTGGGGGGGATACAGTGGCAGCCAGGGGATATCCTGGTTACAGCCGACGTTGGTTCTCTCTATTCTATTATTGAGCACAACAGGGGGATTCAGGCTGTGGAAGAGGTGTTTGCACATGAGAACATGGAGGAAAATATTAAGAATTTTTTCAAAGAGAGTATAATGTTTTGCTTAACTAATAATCATTTCTTCTTTAAGGACACGCATTATCTACAACGCCTTGGGACGGCGATGGGTGCGAGATTCGCCCCCAGTTTCGCAAACATATCCATGAGCTTGTGGGGTGAGCTGGGGGCAGATCTCGCACTCTACTATAGATTCATAGATGATATTATTTTTGTGTGGAGAGGGGGGGGGGGGGGGGGAGAGTCCCTCAGTGTCTTTCAGGAAAAACTAAATAATAACGACTTTGGAGTGAAACTCACTTTCACTCAGAGTATACAAGAGGTGAATTTCTTGGACTTAACAATTTATGTTAATGATTTAATTTTGTGTACAAGAAATTTCACAAAGCCCACGGACAGTAACTCCTACATTGGGAAGGAGAGTAATCACCATCCCAATTGGTTAAGGGGTGTCCCGGGCAGTCAATTTCGACGTATAAAACGTAATTGTACGGAGGAAGAAGTGTATAAGAGACCAGTACAGACTGTAAAAAATCAATTCCTATTAAAGGGGTATGATGTAGATTCCCTATGTAAAGATCTGGAAAAGATAGACACAATAGAACGTTATTACAGCCCAGGGATAAGGAAGAGGGAGGAGAGTTACTGTTTTGTTTGTGACTACATACAATCAGAAATATAGGAACATCGAAGGTGTTCTTAAAAAACACTGGGGTATTTTGAAAAGTGACAGTATTCTGGAAAAAATAATTCCAGAAAACCAAGAGTGATTTACAAAAAAGCCCCGAACTTGAAGAGCTTGTTGGTCAAAAGTGCTGTGGCTCCTGCACCGAACATGACCACCAGAATGAAATCAAAAGGTTTTTTTTAGGTGCGGGTAGTGCATGGCATGTAAATGTATAAAGGGTAATGAAGGGAGTAAAATGGAAACGTTTTATTCAAATGTAACGAAGAAACAATATAAAATCAATCAATTTATAACATGCGAAAGCAAAAATGTTACTTATATTGGGCAGTGTGCCTGTCAAAGGCAATATGTGGGGAGAACGAGCAGACCATTTAAGGTGAGAATGAGAGAGCACATGAATAACATACGAAAAGGGATTGAGACACACTGTCTCTCCTCTCACTGTAAAGAGTTCCACAAATGCTCAGTAAATAGCATAATTAATTTTAAGGCAATTGAACAAGTGAAAGGTAATTGGAGGGGGAATGACATAGCAGCAGCCTTAGCAAGGGCAGAAATGCGCTGGATGTATGAGTTAAGAACATTGCAGCCAGGGGGTTTGAACGGAGAGTTTGAAACCAAATGGTTTCTCTGAGTATTTGTAATAATGCCCGAAACCAGTAGTGTCTGTTGCAATAATATTGTGTTCCTTTAGTGGTAAAGAGGAAGAGAATGGAAATATCTTTAAAGTACTAATGATAGGTTATATACCTTTAAGAAAACCCAGGAATGTGTGTAATGAAAGGTCAATGTGTATAATGTTTAAAGAAAGGGGAGTTAGCACACCGGACTCACAGGATATAAATTAGGTGACCAGACCAGATCCACTTATGCCATGACTAAGACCCGTTACGGGTAGAAACGCGTCGGCGGCTGATGGTGGATTTTGTCACTATAACTACAGTGTGGTAACAACGTGCTTTTGGTAGCACAGCGGAAGGAGCGGCACAGGACGGCAGTAAAGACAGCGGGGAGAGAGAATCATCGAGAGGCGTTTAGCGGAGAAACCTTACCACGGACACCAGATAATACAGGTGGAGTGGAAGGTTTTGGATAACAGTCTGCAGTCATAGCTGGGAGGTCAGGTGCGAGCCGGCAGCACCGAGCACAAACGACCTGAGGCGGGGAAGCAGTACCGTTTAATAAGAGAATGTCCCAGGAATCCGGTGAGATAACTCATTTTTGTGACCGCTGTTATCTGTGCATAATCAAGAGAACGCTGTGAACCAAAACGCATACTAATGTCTATAGAGACTTTTTATAAATAAAAGGGACTTTGTTTTTATGAATTGGGAATACAGTGGGATATATTAGTTGGAAGAAACAGAGTTTCTGACAGCTTCAGTAAAAGAGGACACAAAAGGGAGAGCGACCATAGGAGGGTCGTCACCCAGAGAAGGCTTACTTGGTGGCGCACTCTTTTTTATATATGAATCTGAGATATTATAAAATTAAAACTTAGCATTTATTACGATTAATTAAGATAAAAGGTCAAATAAATATTCAATCAAAACAGGTTAGTCCAGATTGACTTTTAACGACACTGAGTCATAGCACGGCTTTTACGCGGTATGTACTTATCATATCATGTGAGTAAATAGGATCTCACAGTAGATAGATTCATAACATAACCACGTATCTGCTAGTGTGACATTAATAGAATAAAAAATTACAAAATTACAGACGTTTCTTGTGATAATTTCGTAATATAGACAATTAATCATTAACTGTATAGCAAGAGCAGCCCATCCAAGGTTACTGCTAGCATATAATAGTTGTGGAAATGTGAAACAAAAAGTGAAAAATGTTGATTTAATGATTAATACGGGTAGCCAAAAGGTATCAGGAGATTTCTCTCAGTAAATATTAGAATCTCATTCTGAAGGCTTATACCCGATAAGCGGTAACTGTTAAATCTACTGTTGTGCATCCCCTTTAGTGGGAGGCGATAGTAGTCCTCCAAGAGGGCAGGAATGGTACGGATGCACACTTCAAAATTCTATAGTATTTAGAATAACATATTAGTGCATCAAAGAATGGTCAATTTATAAACCGTATCCCAATTGATTGAGTAGTCTGATAAGTCGCACCTAATGTGTCAGATATTCATCAGTGGAAAGCAACATTGGCCTCTTCCCTTCATACAAGAAGACAGCTCTTATTCTTATACGTGTTCCTTTTCAGGCATACGACAATTGATATAGCAGAGGACAGAAATTGTTCTTCATATAATGCAATAATATCCCATGACAACATGCACATACAAATTAATTCATTATATACATGGCATAAAGATCACAGTCCCATAGTAATTTCATCAACCATAGTAACATGATATACAGGAAAGGATCATCAGGCCGATAGCTGTCTAATATTCAGTACCCACATGTAGCAGTATTTAGCATGAAACAACAATAAATATTATGTCTGACGATGACAACAATGTATCATAGTGTGGTGTACCTTGTTACAAAGCAGTAGGCTGCTAAATCATGTGGGTGATTTTTAACGTGAAAGAAAAAGCACTTCCCGGTAATGACAGACTGGTTCCCCTTTCTGCTGTCGTCTCATGTGCAAATGAATGCAGTGAATGAGGCCGATGAGAGTTCGGGGTACATCTGATACCGGGATGGAAAAAAGAAGTGCGAGTAGCTTCTGCTGTCCCGAAAGGGGCCCCTACTTCCCTGTTATGCCGCCACAGTGCAGGGACCGCAGGGGGACTATTCTGGATGAGAGAGCTGCTCTGAAATGAAGAGGCATGTATAAGCTACCATTCCTGTGTGCACAGACAGAAGCAGAGAGCCGCTCACGTGACCAGACGCCGGGTCGGGCTGAGGATTCCACGCCCCCGGAAACTGTATACGTCTGGTATGCCGATGACGTACGTTTCACTAAGGCTTGTTCACATCGGTGTCTTCAGTAAAAGAGACAGCGCTGAGAGTCTTTAAAGGATATCTGTTTGTGTTCAGTTCTGCAAAGTCCAAGTACTTCAGCCTCGTCTTTTAATCATAAAACACAGTCTTCAGTTCTTCTTTACCGGAGTTCTTCAGATTCACTCTTCAAGTCATTTAACCATAGACTCTAATTCTTCCAGTTTCTTCTATTTCTCCAATATTCGTGTACAGCCTGATTATTCATTAAAACTACAGTTCTCTTCCTACGAAGTGCTCCTTTTCTTTCTGCCCTCCGGCCAACGTTAACACTTAGTTTGGCTTCCACCCCATGAGGAGGAATTACATTCAGCCACCTTGTTTCTCTCCTCACAGGTAGCTGTCCCTTTAGCCAAAACTCTGTTGTCGGAACCCCAACTTACGCTGAGCGTGACACATCCTGTGCGACCAGGTCAGATAACACACTTGCAGGCATGGTTGCATCTGATTAGAGTAGCTGTTCTGCAGATAATGTTGATGTAGGATGTCTGATTTGTATAAGAACGGAAAGGAGAAGATATGCATTAATGGGTAAACTGAAATCTTATGGACTTTGAACGTGATGTGAGAATTAGTAAAATGGCTAGAATGGTAAATTATTCGAGGATGGCAGTTGATAAAGTGTTCGCAGAGTGGACCAGCAGACAAAAAATTGGGTCTGAAGCAGAAGGCATGTCCATACGCCATTGCTATCTTTTACAAACCGTTTGCTCATTAACACAGGAATTGGACAGTAAATAATTTCAATTACAGCATGCAGATGTTAGGGTGGAGATATTGGCACTGGTTAGTAGAATCCATGCCTAGAAGAACCCAAGCTGTATTAATCACAAAATGTGGCCCAGCAATGGCCCTCATTCCGAGTTGATCGCACCAAGCAACTTTTTGCTGCTGGTGCGATCAACTAATCTCCGCCTATGGGGGAGTGTATTTTAGCATAGCAGGGCTGCAATCGCTTGTGCAGCCCTGCTATGCTAAAAAAGATTCACTCAAAACAAGACCAGGGCTGGACATACTTACACTGTGCAACATGTCCAGCGATGAGGGTCACGGCTTTGACATCAGACATCCGTCCTCCGTTCGCCTGGACATGCCTGCATTTTTCTTACCATATCCCGAAAACAGCTCCAAACGGTGAGTTGCCGCCCCGTAACGCCTTCCTGCAGTCAATCTTCTTGCGGTCACCATTGCGACCGCTTTCTTCATAGCGTCGCTCGCCGGGCACTGACGCGCATTCCAGACCCGATCGCACCGCTGCAAGGAAGTGCAGCGTGCGATCGGGTCGGAATCATCCCCAATGTACTAACCCGGTGGTCATAATAATTTGGGTACTTTGTGTATGTCGCGTGTAGATCTATAGTCTTACAGTCTTGTGATCATTCTTGTAAATTGACTATTTATAAATAGTAGTAAACCAATAGTAACAGTATAAAATGTATTTCTAATGATAATCATAATCATGCATGGAGTCATTCAGTGTTCTTATCTGGTGGAAAATAGAGTATGTAATAGCTTGCGCGGTTCTGGTATTTCAGCCCGTAGATTTAAATCTGCAATAATGTAATAGTCAATACTAGGTTGTGTTAAATAACCACAAATTGCACTGATGCCTTACAGCTTGCAGTCTATTGCATATGGGATCAACATGGATATTATGTAAATGTGGTACCCCAGAAAATGGTGTGTGCCCCATTTATTTTGCTAACAGGTCCACAGGAGCAGAAGGGGAATGATCACGTGGTGTGGATGCAGAAAGCTGATTGGGCAGCGCAGCTTTGGAACAGTGGAGCCTTGTGGGAAGAAGGAGGAGTTGACAGGTGGTGCTGGATGCATGCTGAACGAGGAGCAGAGTGGCAGCTGAGAACAGGTGTCAGCTGCAGGGTCACGCTGGGCGGTGATAGCAGCACTGCAGAGTGGAAGCAGCTGGGTGCTGCTGGTAGGCCAAGTGCCGGGTGAGCGTGTGTGACATCGCAGCCGGAGACCGGACACCGCCAGGCCTAGTAAAAGGCGCGAACATCACGCCCATCTTGTAATTGTGAGGAACCATTGAAAACTGGTTCAGCAAGTGAAACCCTTTCGCTCTAAGGGTCTGAGTGAGTACATTGGAATTGATTGACCAAAGTAATGGCCATGTTTGACATCCATCTTAAGTATTCATTGTCACCCGCTGTGCAGTGTTAGAAGTGTGCAGACAGCATAGTGCCATAATCCACAAGCTAATCCCTGCCAAGGGGTTATAAAGACAACCATTTCCCCTGCATTGACACTGTTGGGACATTAAAGACTGTATTTTTCTGCAAGTGCAAGGCAGACATTTATTCCGGAAAGGACTGAGTTATTTATGCAAGTTTAAGTAAAGCCCTGTAATGGAGAAAGAGACTGAGTTTAACTCATTGTTAAGTGAGTTAAATTTGTCAAGAGACACTACCATTCCTTCATTAGCTACACCTTCTTTGGATAGAACTGAGATACATTTGTAATCACAACCCAGGATTCCTTACATATTTGTGTGCCAATTCCCCCATTGGCACACTGTGACACTTCAGAATTCTACCAGAATTTCCAATGCTTATTGCTGGTGAAGATAATTATACCTTGGCTAGAGAAAGCTAGAAAGTTAGTATTTGTTATTGTGGAACGTGTTTTTCATCACCCTCCTCATAACCATGTTATATACTGTGATTCCAATTATAATATGCTAATTTCTGTGATTCCAATTGATTGTCTTTTGCATTTTGAACTATCCCTCGTGGTGTGAACTGTTGCCAATTGTCTTCTCTTTGTTCTTCTTTGATGCTCAATTTTTCTTGTAAATTTTTAAATTTGATGCCAATTAACCAATCATCATCTTCAATCCAGAGTTCATTGCGGCTCAATAAACAGATATACTATTAGCATTGCTCACTACTCACTACTGTTTCGTATTAATCTATCCTATCTCTCTGGTGCTGCAGTACAGGACAAGATACGGAAAAAATTCAGGGGAAAGGTCCATCACACAGCCACCAAACATTTGTGGTACCACTCTCAACCACTTAGGCATACCTGCCAACCCCGGGTGGGGGGGGGGGGGGGTTTACATGGATCAGGGACGTGCAGTCAGGGGAGGCAGTGCCTCCCCTGTCACTAATGAGTAAAATAATACAAAGAAGATACTTATGACACATAAGTGTCTTCTTTATTATTTTACCTATCATTAATGTGTAAAAATCAGTTTGGGAGGCACCGATCGTGGTGCCTCCCGTAGTGATTGGGAAAGGTATGGGGAGCGGGGGGCGGGGGGGCCTAGCAATGGGCAGGAAAAGCCCATTGAAATAACATGGGAAAGCGGCACCATTAGTGGTGCCGCTTTCCTACAGGGACGTGCTTTCAACCTATGAAAGCACGTCCCTGTGAGTGAAGCCACAATGATTGGCCAGCGGATCCGTCACTGGATCCGCTGTCAATCACTGTGTGGGCGTCGGTACCAGCGGAGGTGCGGGATGCGGCGGGCCGGGCGGCGGAGGTGCTGGCGGCGGAGAGGTGGGCGGCGGGACGCGGCATTCAGGCCCCTTGTGCAGAGTTTGGCAGCGGAAGCGGTACCCATTTCAAAAATGGCGCCTCAGCGTCATTTTTGAAATTCAAGATGGCCGCCGCGAGCCAATCATGGCTTGCAGCGTCATCGCCCCGCCCCGACTTATATAAGTCAGCGCGAGGCAGCGGCTGTCAGTCCGACGGCGGAGGAGGAGCAGAGAAGAGCTCCTGAAGACTGAAGACACCGTGGAAGTCCTGGATGGGCGGCGGCTATGCAAAAGAGCTTAGCAGCCGCCGCCCACCAGGTAAAGATGCTGGAAGTCCTGGGAAGGCGGCGGCCATGCAAAAGAGCTTAAAGGCCGCCGCCTCCCAGGTGAAGACGTCGTGGAAGTCCTGGATGGGCGGCGGCTATGCAAAAGAGCTTAGCAGCCGCCGCCCACAAGGTGAAGACGCCGGAGCAAGACCCCAGAAGCCCTGGGGAGGTGGCGCCCCTCCAGGTGAAGACGCCGGAAGCCCTGGGAAGGCGGCGGCAGCCATGCAAAAGAGCTTAAAGGCCGCCGCCCCCAGGTGAAGACCCAGTTTAATAAAGGATTTTTTAAAGAATGTGTCGTGGTTTTTTTTCAGTATTTTCTTTACAGGTGCCAGCGGGCCCTTTATGTCCGGGCATGCTGGCACTTGTGGTTCTCCAAGTGCCAGCATGCTGGGGCAGGCTTGCTGGGACCTGTAGGTCACCTGTAAAGAACAATATTACTATTCTTTGCAGGTGGACTACAGGTGCCTGCGGGCCCTTTATGTCCGGGCATGCTGGCACTTGTGGTTCTCCAAGTGCCAGCATGCTGGGGCAGGCTTGCTGGGATCTGTAGGCCACCTGTAAAGAACAGAACATACAATGAACCCCGCACCCACCACCACCAGGGGTGCGGGGCATAGCTTTCCGTGGAATTCCAGCCCTGGGCTGACTGGTTTGGGGGGTGTTTAATGGCATGGCAGGGGGACCCCACACTGAGTGTCTCCCCTGCTATGGCATTATCCACCCTGGCTGGTTCTGCCTGGTGCTGGTTTTAGTGGTGTGGGGGGACTGCACTTTTTTTTTTTCCGGGGGGGGGGGGGTTAGCTGCAGTGCCTCCCCAGGCCCTGACCTCACCGCACGTCACTGACATGGATCCTGAATGTCACCAGTCACAATGTCAGCATTACAGGGTTAGGCTGTGGCTAGTGCTATAACATTAGAAAAGCATTATGTCAACCTGCTCAATGCCAAAATTCAGACCATATCGACATCCTAAATGATGACACTTTGTACCACACTACATATGGGATGTAGGCTCTCCTTTACTTCAAACAAATATCTCCACTATTTTTAAATTAACATGTAATACTATTTGGCATATGATATCACAAAGTACTTAGACCTTTGTAGGTAGCAGTACCTCAATATATGACCAAAACACAGTGATTCAAGGATTATTATCCATCTATGCAGATTAGATATATGTGATATGAGATTAGAAGTACTTTGAGTTACTGAGTCAGCTAAATAGAAGTTACAAAGGATTAATTGGTTAAGGCAAAGGTTCCCAAACTTTTTGAGGCATGGTGCCCTAGAGCATAGGTTCTCAAACTCGGTCCTCAGGACCCCACACAGTGCATGTTTCTCTGGCTGGGTCCACAGGTTATCCACAGGATAACATTGGGATATGCCGGAGCGACAGCGGAAATGGCACCAAACGGTCACGAGCTTTCTGGCCTCCCAGGATGCATCGGGGCTTCACCATATAATCCCGCCCACTGACTCAGTCAAATCATTTTTTTGTTTGGTGTGGCAGGAGCCGGACCATGGTCACAGGGCTGCTGTTAATAGCAGCCTTAAGCTTTTATTATTTTATTTTTATAGTCTTACTATGTTTTTTTTTCTCTCTGAGTGGCTTTTCTTAACAGCGTCTTAAACGCATACTAGAAAAAGTCGCTCCAACAACTCTCCACCGGGTCGCAACAACACTTACCTTCGCGGTATAGTGCTGTCTCGACCAGCGTCTGTGTCGGATGATTTTAGCAGGTCCAGCAGACGTAACCAGGTTGTGGCCGGAGCATGGGGAGAAGGTAAGGCATCGGTTCTCTCTTACTAGGGGTTCCGGACACAGCTACACTGTATTGGAGGAGACTACAAACAGTGTGTTGATGCGCCGACCACTCTTAGGTGCGACAGCACTATGCTTTAGGGATCATAGGCGCCAGGACCAGGTGAGGCCTCGATCCTTAGAGTTTAAGTCAACAGGGGGAGTTAGACGCTCTCCTTGCTGCCCCTCCCCCAAGTTCATAACCAGTTTCCGCGCGTCTCCCGTCCATGAACTAATTGACCTCCCTTCTGTCTCAGATGCTAACACGAGGGTACTTGGTTGCAGCTTAGACGCTGCAATGGTGTACACTAGACTTTCCGCTTAGACCTGGTTGCAGACAGGAGCGTCTGCATACACTTATCGTTCATTGAGCGTCTGTGTCCAAAAGAGCGTCTGTGTCTCTCATCAGTCATCAACAGCGGCTGTGTACACTGGTAGCGTCTGAATCCACTCAGCGTCTTGCGAGCGTATTGATGGTTATGGAAGTGTAATGAGTCTCCCTGTATCCCACTCTATGGAGAAATGGGTTATACAG
This sequence comes from Pseudophryne corroboree, assembly GCF_028390025.1. Lineage (NCBI taxonomy): Eukaryota > Metazoa > Chordata > Amphibia > Anura > Myobatrachidae > Pseudophryne > Pseudophryne corroboree. Next base: position 288,396,380 of record NC_086449.1, read on the forward strand.
TACTAAAAATTATCTCTACTTGTTAGAATTGTTAATTTTTTGTACATATTGCATATGAGACCTGTGTATTACTGTTATTTTCTGCATGATATGTTTGAAAAAACTGGTTAAAAACATAAATACAATTTTCCTACTTACTTGTAAGTTATTATGATGGTGATTGTATTCTCATATGACAATGTCTAATATTTTAACATGTGACTGACTGCTAGTATGTGTGCTGACTTTTATATGTTGTCAGTCCTGTTCTGAACCTCAATTCAGGTGCACAGTTGTGGTCAGATTGATCTCACTTCTATATATTTATATATAGGTGATTTTCAGTAACAAATTGTGTAGTCATAAAAACAGATTATTGCCATGTCAGTGAGCGGCAAAAGTGACGAGGATAACTTATCAGGCACTCCTACATCCTTAACATGTTTATCTTGTAAAACAGGGTTAAATGGGATAGGCCAGTTGGTCACTTATGAGGGGTTGTGTGCAAACTGTTTTGCTTTTCAACAAAGTAAAAAACATGAACTGGTTCAACAACCAGCAGAACCACCATGGAGTATGTTCGCACAGACTTTGTCTTCAATAGCGGACAGATTAACTCCTGCAGCGCCACCCCAGGGAATAGGTTACACTATTAACCCATACATGCGGCTCCCTTCCTATGGTTTGGTTCCAGTAGCTTCTACAAATAACCAGGCTGTTAACCAAGGTACAGGTAAGACTAAAATAGATTTGTCTATGTTGCAGACTACACAAGATGATACTACAGATGATGATACAGTATATTCAAATACTCCGTATGATGGGGGTCATTCCGTGTTGTTCGCTCGTTGCAGATTTTCGCTATACTGCGATTAGTCGCTTACTGCGCATGCGCAAGGTTCGCATAGCGCATGCGCTTAGTTATTTTACACAAAAGTTAGGTATTTTACTCACGGCATAACGAAGTTTTTTCATCATTCTGCTGATCGGTGAGTGATTGACAGGAAGTGGGTGTTTCTGGGCGGAAACTGACCGTTTTCTGGGAGTGTGCGGAAAAACGAAGGCGTTTCAGGGAAAAACGCGGGAGTGGCTGGAGAAACGGGGGAGTGTCTGGCCAAACGCTGGGTGTGTTAGTGACGTCAAACCAGGAACGAAACTGACTGAACTGATCGCAATGTAGGAGTAAGTCTCGAGCTACTCAGAAACTGCTAAGAATTTTCTATTCGCAATTCTGCTAATCTTTCGTTCGCAATTCTGCTATGCTAAGATACACTCCCAGAGGGCGGTGGCTTAGCGTGTGCAATGCTGCTAAAAGCAGCTAGCGAGCGAACAACTCGGAATGAGGGCCGATGATCAATCGCAGAGTTTCAGCTCAGAGGATGTAGCTGAACTTATTGATGCAATGAAGGCTATTCTCTCTTTTGAGGAAACAGCCAAAACAGTGTCAAAATCTAAAGCACCTGTGTTTAAACGAACAAAAACAGTTAAGTCTGAATTCCCAGCGTCAGAGGACCTGACGGAAATGATGGAAGAATCCTGGGCGACGCCCAGTAAAAAATATAAGATTCCGAAAAAATGGGATTCTTATTATCCATTTCCAGCTGCGAATTGTTCAAAAGGAGAAGTTCCTTCTAAAGTAGATGCACATGTACTGCGACTCGTGCATAAATCTGCTTTACCATTGTCATCTACCTCACTAAATGATGTCACAGACATAAGGGTAGATAGCTTCTTGAAAAATATATTTTCTCTCTCAGGAGCAGTGGTAAGGCCTGCTATGGCTTCAGCCTGGATGGCAAGGGCAATAGTAGAATGGAAGGAGGAACTAGAGAATGGCCTCTCCCCTCCTAATAGGGAGCAGGAGTATCATCTGGGCCGTTTAAGACAAGCTGCCCAATATTTGGAAGAAGCAGCAATTGATATGGGTACAATTGCTGCTAAAGCATCAGCCTTGACAGAAGCCGCTCGTAGAGCAGTTTGGCTACACACTTGGAAAGCAGATGCAGAATCCAAGAAAGAATTGGAAGCATTGCCTTTCATTGGTAATATATTGTTTGGGAAACAATTGTCAGATATTCTATAATCGGATGCTGAATCCAAAAAGGTCAGATTTCCAGCTAGTTATAACCTTAAGACTAGGGGTTCAAAGTTTCGGCCATTTCTATGTCAAGGCAAAGCAAAAGCTAAAGAGGAGTCTAAGCAACCCCAGTTCAATAGATCAGCTAGGGGTAGGAAGCAATGGGCTAGTAGAAAGCCAGCTTCCAAGCCTGAACAGAAACCATCAGCCTGAAGAGACGGGCCTCCACCTGGAGGATTCCAGGGTTGGGGGCCGACTCCTTCATTTTGCACACATATGGCAACAGTTGACGACAGATGCTTGGGTGCAGAAGGTGGTATCTCGCGGTTATGGGTTCCCATTCAGGAGGCAGCCTCCTCAAAGGTTTTTTTGCACCAGCCCATCTCGTATGGAGTCGAAGGTCAATGCCCTGCAAGAAGCAGTTCAGAAATTGCTTCAGTCGGGTGTGATTATCCCGGTACCCCCATCACAATGGGGACAAGGTTTTTACTCCAATCTATTTTTGATTCAGAAGCCAAATGGGTCATTCCGACCTATTCTCAATCTCAAAATGTTAGACAAATACATTTTGATTCCAAGGTTCCACATGGAGACGTTACGCTCCATAATGTTGGCTATGGAACCGGGAGATTAAATGGTATCTCTGGATATACAGGACGCTTACCTACATGTGCCTATAGCAAGGTCTCATCAATGTTACCTCAGGTTTGCCATCCTCCAGCAACATTTTCAGTTCCAAGCCTTGCCCTTCAGGCTAGCAACAGCACCCAGGGTATTTACCAAAATTATGGTGGTTATGGCAGCTTATCTCCGCAAGCAGGGGATAAGAATATTTCCATACCTCGACGACCTTTTAATCCTAGCACAATCGCAGGAATTACTTTTGAGCCAACTTCAACAGACAGTAGTTTGTCTACAGATACACGGGTGGCTCATAAACTGGGAAAAGTCGTCTCTGAATCCATCACAGCGGATGGTTCATTTGGGGGCCATATTGGATTCAGGTCTACAGAGAATTTTCTTACCAGAGAAAAAGATAGCCAAGGTGCAAGTCATGACTCAGGAGGCGTTGCACACTCAGACAATATCAGTCCATGCAGCAATGCGACTGTTGGGTCTGATGGTGTCAACCTTCGACATGGTGGAATATGCACAATTCCACTCCAGACCACTACAGCACCTTATTCTGACCAAATGGAACGGAAATCATCAGACAATAGAAAAACAGATGATTAAGTTTCCGGTAAACGTAAAAAGGTCTCTAGCCTGGTGGCTACAGAGGGACCATTAAAACAAGGGAAGACCCTTTTGGATAAAATAATGGAAAGTCCTGACAACAGATGCCAGTCTTCAAGGCTGGGGAGCGGTACTCGAAAGCCTTTGGTTCCAGGGAAAATGGACCATAAGGGAAAGTCGCCTGCCAATAAATCTGTTGGAAATAAGGGCCATTTATATGGCTCTAGTTCAGGCAAAGGACAGTCTGCAAGGAAGACTAGTCCAGATTCGCTCAGACAATGCAGTAGCGTACCTCAATCATCAGGGAGGAACTCACAGCAAAAGATTGATGGAGGAAGTAACTCCCATACTAAGGTGGGCAGAACTCCATCTTCCAGCATTGTCAGCAGTGTTTGTTCCAGGTGGACTGAACTGGGAAGCAGAATTTCTCATTCGACACACCATTCAGAAAACCGAATGGGCATTACACCCAGAAGTGTTTCAGACTATAGTGAACAGATGGGGTCTACCAGAGATAGACCTCATGGCATCTGTTTAAACAACAAAGTTCCGAGGTACGGATCAAGAACAAAGGATCCCGGAGCGGTCCTTGTAGACGCACTGTCAGTAAAATGGAAATTTCATCTGGCATATCTGTTCCCTCCAATCTCTCTGTTACCCAGAGTAGTGAGAAAAATAAATCAAGCAAAGGGAGCCATAATTCTAATAGCTCCAGCTTGGCCAAGAAGGCATTGGTACACAGATCTGCTAAGGATGTCCGTGGAAGCACCAATACTGCTCCCTCAACATCCAGATCTGCTAATGCAGGGTCCTTGTTGTCACAGCCATCTGGATCATGTCTTTGACGGCGTGGCTGTTGAAACCTCTATCCTAGAAGCTAGAGGATTTTCAAAACAGGTAATTCAAACTATGCTTAGAGCAAGAAAACCTTCTTCAGCTCGTATTTATCATCGAATATGGCAAGCCTATATTCATTGGTGTAGTGAAAAAAGTTTGAATCCAAGATCTTTTAAAGTATCCAGGAATTTGGATTTTCTTCAAGCAGGACTGGATAAGGGGTTGAAGGTAGCTTCCTTGAGGGTTCAAGTATCAGCATTAACTGTATGGTTTCAGAGAAAGATTGCTGACTTACAGGATGTGCGTACTTTCTTTCAGGGAGTGGTGCATATTCAACCTCCATTTGTTCCTTCTGCAGCTCCCTGGGATTTGAATCTAGTTCTTAAATTCCTTCAGGGGCCTCCATTTGAACCACTTAAGAGGGCAGATCTTAAATGGTTAACGGCTAAAGTACTCTTTCTACTGGCAATGGCGTCAGCTAGAAGAGTATCAGATTTAGGAGCACTGTCGTGTAAGTCTCCTTTCCTAAGTTTTTTTTTCCAGATAAAGCAGTTCTCTGAACTAGATCTGGTTATCTTCCGAAGGTGGTGTCAAAGTTTCACCTTAACGAAGAGATTGTAGTCCCAGCTTTTCAGGTATCGGGACTTTCTGCGGGAGAAGCGTCGCTGGACGTGGTCCGAGCATTAAGAATCTACATAGATCGTACTAGTGCCATCAGAAAAACAGATTCTCTCTTCATCCTCTACGGATTTCATAGAAGAGGATGGCCTGCTAGTAAACAGACGCTGGCAAGATGGCTCCGAATGGTAATATCAGAAGCTTATTCTCGTGCTGATCTCCCTACTCCGGCTAATGTCTCTGCACACTCTACACGTAAGGTAGGTCCTTCATGGGCAGCACAACATGGTGCTACAGCAGAACAGATTTGTAAGGCAGCCACATGGTCTTCCATTAACACTTTCATTAGACATTATGCCTTGGATACTTTTGCCTCTCATGACGCTGAATTTGGCCGAAAGGTTCTTCTGTCTAATCAGGAGCGTCCCCACCACTAAAACTGGCTTTGGAAATTCCAATGTTATCCTGTGGATAACCTGTGGACCCAGCCAGAGAAATAGACATTATGGTAAGAACTTACCGTTGATAACGTGATTTCTCTTATGTCCACAGGTATCCACAGGGGTCCCACCCTGACGCACCTGATTTGAGGATCTTTACAATCACTAAAACCTCTTGCATGGAAGGGTGTGCATGTTCCTTCTTATCGCCTGAATAGGTTTCTACCTGATGCTCCTGCCTAATTGCTGTGGAAAGAACTGATTTGACTGAGTCAGTGGGCGGGATTATATGGTGAAGCCCCGATGCATCCTCGGAGGCCAGAAAGCTTGTGACCGTTTGGTGCCATTTCCGCTGTCGCTCCGGCATATCCCAATGTTATCCTGTGGGTACCTGTGGACATAAGAGAAATCACGTTATCAACGGTAAGTTCTTACCATAACGTCTATTTTGCAGGTAACCCAGCAGTTGCACAGGTGTATTAATTGCTCACTGACACATTTTAAAAGGTCCACAGGTGGAGCTAATTATTTCACTTGCGATTCTGTGAGGAGACCTGCAAAACATGCACTGTGTGGGGTCCTGAGGACCGAGTTTGAGAACCTGTGCCCTAGAGTATCACAACTGTTTTCACGGCACCCTTGGGCCAAAAGTTTCTTAAGAAATAAAAAAATATGTAAAATTAAATAAATTGTGTTTATATGTCATCCTTAGCTTCAATTGTGCAGGTAAAGACAGGATTCACTTCTGCTTGTCCACATAATTTACGATTGGCAGCCACCAGCACTGGTTTTGTCTATTACACTGACCATAAATAATTTGAAATGGTCCTGGACCACCAACCCGAGAAACCCCAGGGTTCCATAGCACACAGTTTGAGAACCACTGGGTTAAGGTGATCTTATTTTTATGCCTCCTTTTTCTTACTGATTTATGAAAATTTTAAAATAGGAAAAATATTCCCCCATCACACTGAAAAGGACCAGAAATGAGATTTGAATACCACATTATAATAGAAATACAGATACTGTACTCTTTACTTAATGACCTACCAATTTAACAACCACTCAGACTTATGACCAGCACTCTGATCAGCAGGAAATGGCACTTCAATCATTTTTATAATTTTCCGTGATTGTATTTTTATGTTCTGTAATACTGTACAGTATGTAAGAGTTATGCAAAGTAAAACAAAGCTATCAAGTTGGAGTTTCCGTTAGACCTTTCTTTATTCAGCATAAATAAAAATGATTACCTGTATTAAGCATGTGGCTCCTCGCTTAACAAACCAATTTGTTTAAAAATGTAATTGTAGGTTTGTACAGAGATCTGAGTTTGCATATATTTTCAAAGATCGCAGCCACCATTTTATATTACTGTTCTGAGAGGCATGGATGGGACCAGCATTTGGAGGCCATGCTGGTCCTTGTAATACCTTGTATATAAAATGTAATAATAATACAATTTGGAGGAACGTGGGGTGTCTCCAAGTGAGTTGACTTTCAATTTAGTTTTATTCATGTATGTACTATTATCATGTAGCATAACAATATGCAATTATATGATCCAGAGTAGGGTACTGTTATTACGTAACATTAAGGCCTGCCAGAAACAGATTCCTTTGATGTGGCCTTGCAGATTTATCATATATTTGCAAATTTATGCAAACTGAGATGTCTGTATTTCTATTATCATATAGTATTCAAATCTCATTTCTAATTCTTTTCAGTGTGCTGGGGAAATATATATTTCCTTTTTTTGTATACAATAACCTCTGCCTTTCATGTGAAGGACCATTACATACATTGAACAGCCACAATTGTATTCTATCTTTATACTACTTACTGTAGTACTACTGTACTTACTCTTTTACTGAATGGTAGCGGCTGCATCATCATTTCATCCCGATTTTGTGGTGTGCTGGTTTGGGACTTGATTTCTGTGTTAGATAGTTTACTACAGTAAATATTGTCACTCCGGAAACTGTCTCCGGGGGTAGCCCGGTATCTCCGGAGAGGCTGAGCTACTCCCGGACACAGTCTCCTTGCGCTGTCTTTCCTCTTCTATGACAGGAGCCGGGTGTTGTAGGAGGCTTTCACACCTGGCTCCTATCACTGCGGAGGAGCCGACATTTTGGTGTCACACCCGGGTGCGGGCCGCACCCCCCACACCCACTTTTTGCGATACCACTGCAACAGTATAATAATAATAATTTTATTTACATAGCGCTCTTTGTCCAATAGAACTCAAGACGCTTTACAGACACCAAAAACATAGTACAAAGTTTAATACAGTAATACATAAGTAAAAAAGAAACCTTAAGGTACACAGTAAGCGTAATACAGGGTTGGTGCAGACATTTTGGGTAATAACTTCAATGAGTTATATATTCAATTTACAAAGGTACCAGATGAGGCAGCCATGTTGGACGCACTGCATTGTGTTACCCTGGGTGGAATAGTTTATGCCTAGAAGAAAAGAGATAATATGTTATCAATTACTGGTTCCTGCATGCACACTTGGACTGGAAGTCCAGACTCAGAGCAAGATAAATAAATACAGTGGATACAGTTTGTAAATAAATAATATAAAAGTAAAACTATTTAAAAAGTGATTACATCTAACCGATTGGCTACAAGATCAGGCTGTCTAAGGATGGGTAGTCAGTTGGCCGTTATTGGCATGATTTTCCGTCTTGGAACTTCAAATCATGCATATCCCCTAATATGTATTTTTAATTGCGTGCTCCTGTGGGTTGTATGTGACATCTTCTGATCAGCTGAGCTGCATGGCAATGAACATCAGAACTAGATGTCGTTCAATACATCAGCTAGTATGTATGGCCAATCTCCGCTGGTCTGTGCCGAAGGGATGCTGCCCAACCATCAGGATGATTGCCCATCACCCTGTGTACCCACCCTATCCCAGTACATACATTTAATTGCAGTTTCTAACACCAATGGCTCTAAAGTACTTTATCATATACACAATCATGAGGTTCCGCTAGAGGTTTGTGACAATCCCCTACTAATGACGACTAGATGCCTCTGGCATATTCTGCATCATAAATCCTGCCTTAATGCTCATAAATCGATCTACCTCCCACTTTTGTGTAATCTAGACTTTCAGGAAGTAGGGGCAGCTTATTCTTATACGGTGTGGAGGGTGGGGGTTACAGTTTGTCACCTACTTGATTTTACTACAAAGCAACCCCTGATATTCCTCAATGCAACACGACTCCTGACACTCCTTAAGGCAGCGCGACTCCTGATGTTCCTCAAGGCCACTGCAAAATATGAGACTCTGTGGGCTTATCCCCTAGCATACTTTCAGGCACATCATTACAAAGGCTATGTGGTGTGAGTGTTGTCAGCTGCTCATTGGCATAATCTGTTGGACCAATGTCTTTCTAGACCAACACCAGGCCATTTCTATTATACATTTCTAAGTGAGGACGTAGCCCATGACTTGGTTAGTCATGGGATGCACCAATGGCCGACACAATTCCTAGCTCTTTCTATTACTGATTTAGTTTGAGGATTGCTGAGATTGTGCACACTGCTAACTGCTAGTACATATAATGAGATTTTTTTATTGTGTATCATACTGTAGGACTTGTGTATCATAGGGTTGTGTGACATAGTATTTGTTCCTCCACAGACTGCATAAAAAAGGTCTATTTGATTTTCATACTTGACTTAGATGTGTCAGGGAGGAAAATGGGTAAAATTCCATCAGGGAGCGGGACAGCAGAAGCCGCTGTAACTCACATTTCCATCTCAACGTGTGGAGGCTCTCCCCACTCTCATTGCACCCATTCACTTCCCATTAGCACATGGGGTAACAGTAGATGTGGACCCCAATGTGTACACAGAGACTCTATACCTGTAAGCACTGTATGGCTAATTAATTGCAAACTCATGCATAAGGAGAATTATCCTGTTCCGAATTTAGACTATATATAAGTGACATTGAATTGAATAGTCCTCTAAATACCTGTCTGTATATGTTTTGTGCCAGAAACACAACAATATATATATACGCAAAGGGACATGGAACTCATGAGCAACAATATATGCAAACATTGTTGCAGATTTATCCTTTCTTCACTTTTCTCCCTGTGGCTTATATATTTGATAGAATTTAAGATGCTCCATTGATACTATAACAAACTGGGTTTACCGGCATCTAAATTGAGAGGCTCTGACAACAGTAACAATGAATCTGAACTACAAACAAGGCTATTATTATATATGAATGGTTATACCAGTGATTCTCAAACTTTTTGGAATCATGGTGATCTAGAGTATCAGAGTTATTTTCACGTCACCCTCAGCCAAAAGTTTCTTATTGAGAAATTTAGAAAGAAATATTAGCAAATATATTGATATATCATCCTTAGGTTTAATTGTTAGGTGAGGGACAAGTTTTGCTTCTGTTTGGCCACATATTTTATGACTCACAGCCACCAGAACTGGTTTTGCCTATTACATTGACCATAAATAATTTTAATTGGTCCTAGACCACCAACCCAGGGTACCACTGCAAGTGTCCTGAGGCACCCCAGGGTGCCACGGTACACCGTTTGAGAACCACTGGGTTATACCTAGTAAGTATCCTATTTTCTGGGGGGGGTTTTAAGTGTTTTTACTTGGAACCACTTGTTAGTCTGTTGGGAGGTGAAAGTAAGTATTTGTATAGGGAACTCTATAAATATAGATCTACAAAATCACCCAATTATGTTTCATGTTTGCATCCATTTTAACGGACACAATCTCATCTTTCTCAACAAAATCACCAGCACCTTCTTTGTGGGGGATTCATTGACCTCGTGTTATACACAGCAAATTATAGCAGAAACAGGTGTCTCCTTTTTGGGGCAAATTTTGCTACGCTAAAGGTATTATCTCCAAGAAACACTAGCTTTTTAATTATACAACTGCCTATAGTACGGTAGTATGGGATACATTGATTGCCCCTAGGCATGACTACCCCCAAGGTGAGACAGTGAGTAGGGACTCGCGATCATTGCTCAGCCAAGCAATGATTATATTTGAGACACCTTTCATTGTGCTAGAAAATTCTAAAATGGGCGCAACTCCCCAAAATTGATTATAACTGCCCTCCCCCTTTTATTTTTCTCAGGCAAACTGCATTTATTCTTTGTCATGTCCAATCTTCTTTTAAGGGTTAATTATTAAACGCTATGTTTTAATTTAAAATTGTATAACTACAAAAGTATGCACCACACAGATAGCCTTCTTTGGTGAGACCCACTAGTAGTTTTCCCAAATCTCTATCCATATATTGTACCTTGTTTTCTGGTGCACCTCCAGCCATTCCCACATGTGTTAATGTATTTGCAACTATATTCTTCTTCTTTTTTTTTTTTTCCATTTATTGGTTTAAAACCGCATTACTTTCTATCTCTCCTACTCCTGCGCATATTCCAAAAGGCTAAACGCCTCTCCGAAAAATGTGTCAGGGAGGAGGCTGACCATTATCACTGTCTTTAGTAATGTCCAATGGTCCAGTGCTTCTGGAGTCGGGAAGGTGGGAATCCGAGGTGCAACTGGTCAGCTTTAAGCCTTTTACTCCTGAGTGGGCTGTTCTGGGCATTTTTCCAAGTGGGCAGAGACTTATTCCGGGCAGTTGGAAATTATTGCTTGACATTACTGCTGTGGCAAAGAAGACCATTTTACAAGAATGGATACACCCAATCCCCATTAATTTTCAATTATAGAGGAAAAAACTTAATTTTATTTTTCAAATGGATTTGGTGGAGGCATTGTTTGATTAAGAGTAGAAGGTTTCTTACTTTTTATACATGGAAAAGTTATATCGCAACTTTACCAACTTTAACACAATACCAGATTTATCATAGTATGCATCGATCTGAAACTCAAACTCTCTTGGGTAATCCTCCCATTACGTTGCCCGGTGGGTGAATGCCAGGCACCATTCTTTCCTTTCATTTTTATTGTGTATATCATTTGCACTTGCACTTGTATCCTAGTATTATATATGTTTTATAGAGATGTGCGGCTGACACTTTTCGTGTTTTGGTTTTGGTTCTAATTCCACTTTCGTGTTTTGGTTTTGGCTTGGTTTTGCCAAAACCACCCTTTCGTTTTTTGGTTTTAGATCTGGATGATTTCTGAAAAAAAACATAAAAACAGCTAAAATCACAGAATTTGGGGATAATTTTGCTCCTACGGTATTATTAACCTCAATAACATTCATTTCCACTAATTTCCAGTCTATTCTGAACACCTCACAATATTGTTTTTAGGCCTAAAAGTTGCACCAAGGTGGCTGTTTGACTAAGCTAAGCGACACAAGTGTGCGGCACAAACACCTGGCCCATCTAGGAGTGGCACTGCAGTTGCAGACAAGATAGCACTATTCAAAAACTAGTCCCCAAACAGCACATGATGCAAAGAAGAAAAAGAGGTGCAATTAGGTAGCTGGATGGCCAACCTAAGTGACACAAGTGTGCGGCACAAACACCTGGCACATCTAGGAGTGGCACTGCAGTGACAGACAGGATGGCAGATTTAAAAAATAGGCCCCAAACAGCAGATCATGCAAAGAAGAAAAAGAGGTGCAATGAGGTAGCTGGATGGCCAAGCTATGCGACACAAGTGTGCGGCACAAACACCTGACCCATCTAGGAGTGGCATTGCAGTTACAGACAGGATGGCACTTAAAAAAAACTAGTCCCCAAACAGCACATGATGCAAAGAAGAATAAGAGGTGCAAGATGGAATTGTCCTTGGGCCCTCCCACCCACTCTTATGTTGTATAAACAGGACATGCACACTTTAACAAACCAATCATTTCAGCAACAGGGTCTGCCACACGACTGTGGCTGAAATGACAGGTTTGGGCCCCCACCAAAAAAGTAAGCAGTCAATCTCTCGTTGCACAAACTGGCTCTACAGAGGCAAGATGTCGACCTCATCCACCGATTCCTCACCCCTTTCACTGTGTACATCCTCCTCCTCACAGAGTATGAATTCGTCCCCACTGGAATCCACCATCACAGGTCCCTGTGTACTTTCTGGAGGCAATTGCTGGTATAGGTCTTCCCGGTGGAATTTATCATTCATTTTGTTGAACATCATTTTCTCCACATTTAGTGGGAGTAACATCCTACGCCGATCGCTGACAAGGTTACCAGCTGCACTAAACACTCTTTCGGAGTACACACTGAAGGGGGGGCAACTTAAAATAAAGCCAAATTCTGCATGGGCATCCAAATTACCTCTTTTTCCTGCCAGTATACATATGGATTGTCCGACATGCCTACTTGGATGATGTCACTCATATAATCCTACACCATTCTTTCAATGGTGACAGAATCATATGCAATGACAGTAGACATGTCCGTAATCGTTGGCAGATCCTTCAGTCCGGACTAGATGTCAGCTTTCGCTCCTGACTGCCCTGCATCACCGCCAGTGGGAGGGCTAGGAAATCTTATCCTTTTACTTGCAGCCCCAGTGACTGGAGAAATTGAAGGATGATCTGTTGATGGGTCACGTTCCGCTTGAGTTAACAATTTACTCACCAGCAGGTCTTTGCACCTCTGCACACTTGTCTCTGCTGGAAAGAACGTTACAACATAGGCTTTAAACCTAGGATTGAGCACGGTGGCCAAAATGTAGTGCTCTGATTTCAACAGATTGACCACCTTGAATCCTGGCAAAGGGAATGAAGGGCTCCATCCACAAGTCCCACATACTTTGCGGAATGGCTCCGTCTTAGCTCCTCCTTCAATTTCTCCATCTGCTTCTGCAAAAGCCTGATCAGGGGAATGACCTGACTCAAGCTGGCAGTGTCTGAATTGACTTCACGTGTGGCAAGTTCGAAGGGTTGGGGAACCTTGCACAAGACGGAAATCATTCTCCACTGCGCTTGAGTCAGGTGCATTCCACCTCCTTTGCCTATATCGTATATGGAGTGTTTTTCAGGCAGACAACGTATACTGGTGGTCACTGTCAGCAAAACTCTGCACTGTACTCCTCCTATATAATACAGCTGCTCCCCAGTCCCCACAATAAAGCAGTGTGAGCACAGATATATGCAGCACACTGAGCACAGATATGGAGTGTTTTTCAGGCAGACAACATATACTGGTGGTCACTGTCCGCAAAACTCTGCACTGTACTCCTCCTATATAATACAGCTGCTCCCCAGTCCCCACAATTAAGCAATAAGCACAAATATTTTTGCATCAAGAATTCAAGATTAATAAACGGAGAGGACGCCAGCCACGTCATCTCCCTAATATTTCCAATGCACGAGTGAAAATGGCGGCGACGCGCGGCTGCTTATATAGAATCCGAATCTCGCGAGAATCCGACAGCGGGATGATGACGTTCGGGCGCGCTCGGGTTAACCGAGTCATACGGGAGAATCCGAGTATGCCTCGGACCCGTGTAAAATGGGTGAAGTTCGGGGGGGTTCGGTTTCCGAGGAACAGAGCCCGCTCATCACTAATAATTATGTTTATTTATAAAGCGCTTTTCTCCTGCAGGGGATTTAAAATTACAGCAAGTACAAAACTACACAGAATTAAGTACAGCAAAACCTAGTGAGCACAATAAGCGTAAATGCAGGGTTTGGTGCAGACATTTTGGGTTATAAATTCCAGTGGTTGTCCATTCCACCCTCAAAAGGTACTAGGTGAGGTAACAATGTTGGGCATACAATGTAGGGGTGGTCTTCTGTTTGCCGGCGGTCGGGCTCCCGGCGCTCAGTATACCGGCGCCGGGAGCCCGACAGCCGGCAAACCGACACTTATTTTCCCTCGTGGGGGTCCACGACCCCCATAGAGGGAGAATAAAATAGTGTGGCGCGCGTAGCGCGCCACCGTGCCCGTAGCGTGGCGAGCGCAGCGAGCCCGCAAGGGGCTCATTTGCGCTCGCCAAGCTGTCGGTAAGCCGGCGGTCGGGCTCCCGGCGCCGGGATGCTGGTCGCCGGGAGCCCGACCGCCGGCCAGCCGTAGTGAACCCCAATGTAGGATTACCCTGGTTGGAATAAGTTACTCCCAGAAGAGATGACACAAAATAGGTGGTTGCAGTGTTTTAATGCTCAGAGTAAGGTCCCAGTAGAACAGTCCGGTCCAGGTATTTTTTATATTATCCACGAGCACACCAGGTGAGGTAGCCATGTTGGGCGCACTATAAAGGTTACACTGTGGGAGATGAGCCATATGATTACCCAAGGCATACATGGGAGAGCTGAACAGAGTATTTAGCACGGAAAAAAATTATAGGAAAATTATAAACCAAAATATGCAATCAGTCAGCGTAAAGTACAATAACGTAGCCTGCTGTGGCCCAGTAAGTAAACTGCCTGTTTTCACTGGCTCTCTGCAGTGGGAGAGCCAGTGAAAACAGGCAGTCCAACCTGTGCTGCCCGAAGTGGAAAGAGAGGCACTCCATTGTTCGGGTAGGCGATCAGAGCAGCGAGGCGGCTGTCAGAGGAATGGGCGGTAATTTGTCTTTCCTACTGATTCTCTCCTTCAGAACAGTCCTAAGGGGACTGGCGGCAGAGGCAATGAGAAGCCGGATGTGATAATGGTGAGGGAGGCCAGAATGCAGCAAGATGGCAGCCCCAGCCTGGTCCCTGTGCTCTATCACCAGATTAAATATTATATACATCTGCACAGTTAATTAGGAGGATAAACAAGCCTAAATTGATTAATTCACATGAATTCTACAGGTTTGAGTAATTCGTATCAGAGCCCTTTGACTGGGGACAGGAATGTAACGTGAGTCACATTCGTGTGTAACATGAGTCACATGTCAAAACTGATTTTAAGTATAGTTTGGTTAATGTTCAGTGTTTTGTTTATGTGTCAAGCATAAGCTTAGGGTCTTATAAGTGTACTAGTTACCAGCCCGTCAAAATGATGACAACATTACCGCAATGTCAGCGCCAGCTGCAGGGTGCGCCCAAATGGAACAACACTTGAATTGTTCTGTCAGGCGCCATCTAGTAGCCACCAATGCACACTCCCGTAGAGGTGAGGAGCATTGCTGGCCTTTTCTTATATACATTAGGGTAGTATAGCAATCATATTCTAAAAATAATTAAGAAAGCAGGTTTAAATAAACATAGAAGTCCCCTAGTTCCTATATCTATTCTGTTGTAACATGAGTCACGCATATAAACATTAAAATGTAACTACTAAGAGTGTAAAATTGTTTCTGCTTCTAAGCATTAATTATGACTACCACTCAAATATTATTGTCATATTTTTAAAATGTTGAATTTCAGCTTAATTTTTGTGTGTGGTGCATTTAAACTTCTAAAAAAATAACATGAAATTTAACAAGAGTCGCATGGAATGACCCAGCTGTACAATTACAGTGTATGAACATTTTGTCTGTTGCTGATTTGTATTTGCTGTGTTTTATCTTAATCCTATTTTCATGTGTGTTGTAATGTAGCAGGAATGACGTAGTACAGTTTTACGTTAAGTGCCTTTTGGGCATATTTATCATTTAATATTTGTGATATTCCCTGAAAGCAATTTGGTGGGGGGGGGGGGGGGGGGTTGGGTAGGGGGGGGGGGTACCCACATATATTAAGATTTAGCTTGAAGTGACTGCAGCAGGTTCCGACAGCAAAGCAACCCCCAAAGGTTTCTACAAGGGCTGCTATGCAGATTTACCAAGCTCCGGGGCTTGGCCTACACAGCTGACGACCTCAGCAAAAAAAGTGGTGTTAATCTAAAATAGCTTAGGAACTACTGTTCCTGGTTTTCACATGGACAACGAAACTTCGGATCTCTGTTTGTGTCCCTTTGCTGATGCATATTCCAGTTGACAGCCACCCATGTGCAGTAAGGAACCACAGATGTTTAGGCAGGAAGTAGAGTTACAGTATCAGAGCCCATGTCCCAGCAAGAGCTTTTACTAAATTTGCTTGAAAATGTACGAATTTGCGTGTAAAATATTTATTACATCTGCATGTAAAATGCAGATTGTGAGAACTACACGCTTTTCTGATATACACAGAGCTAATTTCTTTATAGCTTTTCAGAAGCCATCATTTTATCTCTTGACATTTCTTTACAAATAAACATAAAATAGTCTTTGAAGATCTCTATTGTAGAATTGTATGTTGTCCAATTGTTTTATAGATCAAATTAATCAGAGAAATAATTTATAGTAAATAAGTGAATTGTAAGTGAGATGTGATAAATCTTTGATAATTATTTATCAAAACGTTTTCAAATTCATGAGTAATCTGCTTTTCGTACGATTTGTAGAATCTGCCCATTCGACTTATTAAATGACTAGACACTGCTTCCTTTTTCCATTTCTAATCTATTTTTGCATTATCTTATTCATTATGCGCTTTTGTTTGGTAAAAGCTATCTGCATTACCAAAGTAGATAACATTTGACCATCTCTGCTGGCTTGTCTATTTATGTCCATTACACAGAGAAAAACTGTGTTGATTTTAGTCGCATAGAACGGAATTTTCCTAACCTGGGTTATTTTCTTATATTTTGTTCTCTTGTAACACGATTTATCTAGTGATGCTATCCATATGTATGCACATAATAATCGCTCTTGCCTCTGTTGAATCTAGTTAGTATGTAAATGCTGTGCAATGACTTTTGCATTTCTGCTGAATTTATGCCCCAGCCACAGCACTCGAGAAAATAAACCAACAACTTAGTAGATATATTATTGTTGAAATGCGCAACAGAGACTTTCCTGGTTATTAGTGTATCACACCTCAAAGGTATGTGCGGGTGTAAATCAGTCTAGCTGTTTGAAAAATGTTCCTTCCATATAATAAGCTCTTTTGTATTCCCAATCAATATATTGAGCAAAGGCACTGTAATATGGATATAAAGCCCCCTCGAAAAGGTCCTAAATGAACTTTCATTCTCAAAAGAATTTATTTCTCTTGTAAATCCATGCAGCCTTAAGCCATATGAAAAGCATATTTGTACGGCTTGTTAAAAAAATACAATTATGCTGGTCAGGATAATCATGAGTCGCATTATTTTATGCTTGCAGTTGTAAAAGTTCGAAACTCAGGCTGCAAGGTTTGTGTGCCGTGACAATTAATCACACCATTAGGACTGGATTTCCAGTAATATTTTCAGAACATTAATCAAATACATCATTTTTAAAGGACCACCAATTCTTTTACTTGTTGCTTGTTTTGGTGTTCTAAGGTAGTGCTGATGCGCTGTGTCTTCCTGGTTGCCTAGCTCCACTTAGCTTTAGCATGTGCGAGCTCTTGCTGCTCACGCGAGATCACACATGCAGCCTGGAGCCAGCACCTGCCACAGCCAGGGACAGTTCTGTCCCTGCTGTGGAGATAGGGCATAGCCACCTGCAGCTGTAGAAATAGATAGCTGCAGTTGTCAGAATGGTCAGCGGTGTGCAATTTTTTTAGATAGCGCTGATATGCAGAGCCGGCCCTAACAAATATGATGCCCTAGGCAAGATTTTGGCTGGTGCCCCCTAGCACTGCCACTAGTTCCACCTCTAACCCTGTACCCCTTTCCCAGCACCATCACCCCTCACCCATATTTTAAATAGAAACAGTGCACACATTTGGTGTGCAGCCCAAAAAGGGGCCTGTTCTTGCTGGAAAGGGGCATGGCCACAAAATAGTGCTCCCAATTCAAATTACGCCTAGTAAACTACCTAGTAGTGCAACTTTATTCATGTTATATCATGTGATTGCTCTAAATTCACATTAGACCACACCACACAGTAGTGCCCTTTTTATATGTTAAGCAACACAGTAGAGCACCTTATACACATAATGCCACACATTAGTAATAGTGATGAGCGGGTTCGGTTCCTCGGAATCCGAACCCGCCCGAACTTCAGCTTTTTTCTCACGGGTCCGAGCGACTCGGATCCTCCCGCCTTGCTCGGTTAACCCGAGCGCGCCCGAACGTCATCATCCCGCTGTCGGATTCTCGCGAGACTCGGATTCTATATAAGGAGCCGCACGTCGCCGCCATTTTCACACGTGCATTGAGATTGATAGGGAGAGGACGTGGCTGGCGTCCTCTCCGTTTATAGAGAAGAGACTAGAGTAGAGAGAGACACAGTATTTAGTAATTTTGGGGAGCATTAGGAGTACTACTACTTGCTGAAGTGATAGTGTGACTGTATATATATCTGACTTGTGGGGGAGACAGTGGGGAGCAGTTAGAGTCTGAGAGCAGGAGTACATATTTTAACGTACAGTGCACACTTTTGCTGCCAGAGTGCCACACTGCCATTGTGACCACACTGACCACCAGTATATTGTGATTGTCTGCTTAGGAGTACTACTTGCAAGTTGCTGATAGTGTGACCAGTGACCTGACCACCAGTTTAATTAATCACCACCAGTTTAATATATATATATAATTGTATATATATATAATTGTATACCACCTACCCGTGTTTTTTTTTTTTTCTTTCTTATTGATACATACTATAGTAGCTTACTATAGCAGTCTGCGGTGCTGAGCTGACAGTGTCCAGCAGGTCCGTCATCAGTCATTACATAATAAATATATATACCTGTCCGGCTGCAGTACTAGTGATATTATATATATATATATATATATTAATTTCATCTCATTATCATCCAGTCTATATTAGCAGCAGACACAGTACGGTAGTCCATGGCTGTAGCTACCTCTGTGTCGGCAGTCGCTCGTCCATCCATAATTGTATACCACCTACCCGTGGTTTTTTTTTTTCTTTCTTCTTGATACATACTACTATAGTAGCTTCATGTAGCAGTATGCGGTGCTGAGCTGACAGTGTCCAGCAGGTCCGTCATTACATAATAAATATATATACCTGTCCGGCTGCAGTACTAGTGATATTATATATATATATATATATATATATATATATATATATATATTAATTTCATCTCATTATCATCCAGTCTATATTAGCAGCAGACACAGTACGGTAGTCCACGGCTGTAGCTACCTCTGTGTCGGCAGTCGCTCGTCCATCCATAAGTATACTAGTATCCATCCATCTCCATTGTTTACCTGAGGTGCCTTTTAGTTGTGCCTATTAAAATATGGAGAACAAAAATGTTGAGGTTCCAAAAATAGGGAAAGATCAAGATCCACTTCCACCTCGTGCTGAAGCTGCTGCCACTAGTCATGGCCGAGACGATGAAATGCCATCAACATCGTCTGCCAAGGCCGATGCCCAATGTCTTAGTACAGAGCATGTAAAATCCAAAACACCAAATATCAGTAAAAAAAGGACTCCAAAATCTAAAATAAAATTGTCGGAGGAGAAGCGTAAACTTGCCAATATGCCATTTACCACACGGAGTGGCAAGGAACGGCTGAGGCCCTGGCCTATGTTCATGGCTAGTGGTTCAGCTTCACATGAGGATGGAAGCACTCAGCCTCTCGCTAGAAAAATGAAAAGACTCAAGCTGGCAAAAGCACCGCAAAGAACTGTGCGTTCTTCGAAATCCCAAATCCACAAGGAGAGTCCAATTGTGTCGGTTGCGATGCCTGACCTTCCCAACACTGGACGTGAAGAGCATGCGCCTTCCACCATTTGCACGCCCCCTGCAAGTGCTGGAAGGAGCACCCGCAGTCCAGTTCCTGATAGTCAGATTGAAGATGTCAGTGTTGAAGTACACCAGGATGAGGAGGATATGGGTGTTGCTGGCGCTGGGGAGGAAATTGACCAGGAGGATTCTGATGGTGAGGTGGTTTGTTTAAGTCAGGCACCCGGGGAGACACCTGTTGTCCGTGGGAGGAATATGGCCGTTGACATGCCTGGTGAAAATACCAAAAAAATCAGCTCTTCGGTGTGGAAGTATTTCAACAGAAATGCGGACAACATTTGTCAAGCCGTGTGTTGCCTTTGTCAAGCTGTAATAAGTAGGGGTAAGGACGTTAACCACCTCGGAACATCCTCCCTTATACGTCACCTGCAGCGCATTCATAATAAGTCAGTGACAAGTTCAAAAACTTTGGGCGACAGCGGAAGCAGTCCACTGACCAGTAAATCCCTTCCTCTTGTAACCAAGCTCACGCAAACCACCCCACCAACTCCCTCAGTGTCAATTTCCTCCTTCCCCAGGAATGCCAATAGTCCTGCAGGCCATGTCACTGGCAATTCTGAAGAGTCCTCTCCTGCCTGGGATTCCTCCGATGCATCCTTGCGTGTAACGCCTACTGCTGCTGGCGCTGCTGTTGTTGCTGCTGGGAGTCGATGGTCATTCCAGAGGGGAAGTCGTAAGCCCACTTTTACTACTTCCACCAAGCAATTGACTGTCCAACAGTCCTTTGCGAGGAAGATGAAATATCACAGCAGTCATCCTGTTGCAAAGCGGATAACTGAGGCCTTGACAACTATGTTGGTGTTAGACGTGCGTCCGGTATCCGCCGTTAGTTCACAGGGAACTAGACAATTTCTTGAGGTAGTGTGCCCCCGTTACCAAATATCATCTAGGTTCCACTTCTCTAGGCAGGCGATACCGAGAATGTACACGGACGTCAGAAAAAGACTCACCAGTGTCCTAAAAAATGCAGTTGTACCCAATGTCCACTTAACCACGGACATGTGGACAAGTGGAGCAGGGCAGGGTCAGGACTATATGACTGTGACAGCCCACTGGGTAGATGTATGGACTCCCGCCGCAAGAACAGCAGCGGCGGCACCAGTAGCAGCATCTCGCAAACACCAACTCTTTCCTAGGCAGGCTACGCTTTGTATCACCGGTTTCCAGAATACGCACACAGCTGAAAACCTCTTACGGCAACTGAGGAAGATCATCGCGGAATGGCTTACCCCAATTGGACTCTCCTGTGGATTTGTGGCATCGGACAACGCCAGCAATATTGTGTGTGCATTAAATATGGGCAAATTCCAGCACGTCCCATGTTTTGCACATACCTTGAATTTGGTGGTGCAGAATTTTTTAAAAAACGACAGGGGCGTGCAAGAGATGCTGTCGGTGGCCAGAAGAATTGCGGGACACTTTCGGCGTACAGGCACCACGTACAGAAGACTGGAGCAACACCAAAAACGCCTGAACCTGCCCTGCCATCATCTGAAGCAAGAAGTGGTAACGAGGTGGAATTCAACCCTATATATGCTTCAGAGGTTGGAGGAGCAGCAAAAGGCCATTCAAGCCTATACAATTCAGCACGATATAGGAGGTGGAATGCACCTGTCTCAAGCGCAGTGGAGAATGATTTCAACGTTGTGCAAGGTTCTGCTGCCCTTTGAACTTGCCACACGTGAAGTCAGTTCAGACACTGCCAGCCTGAGTCAGGTCATTCCCCTCATCAGGCTTTTGCAGAAGAAGCTGGAGACATTGAAGGAGGAGCTAACACGGAGCGATTCCGCTAGGCATGTGGGACTTGTGGATGGAGCCCTTAATTCGCTTAACAAGGATTCACGGGTGGTCAATCTGTTGAAATCAGAGCACTACATTTTGGCCACCGTGCTCGATCCTAGATTTAAAACCTACCTTGGATCTCTCTTTCCGGCACACACAAGTCTGCTGGGGTTCAAAGACCTGCTGGTGAGAAAATTGTCAAGTCAAGCGGAACGCGACCTGTCAACATCTCCTCCTTCACATTCTCCCGCAACTGGGGGTGCGAGGAAAAGGCTCAGAATTCCGAGCCCACCCGCTGGCGGTGATGCAGGGCAGTCTGGAGCGACTGCTGATGCTGACATCTGGTCCGGACTGAAGGATCTGACAACGATTACGGACATGTCGTCTACTGTCACTGCATATGATTCTCTCCCCATTGAAAGAATGGTGGAGGATTATATGAGTGACCGCATCCAAGTAGGCACGTCAGACAGTCCGTACTTATACTGGCAGGAAAAAGAGGCAATTTGGAGGCCCTTGCACAAACTGGCTTTATTCTACCTAAGTTGCCCTCCCACAAGTGTGTATTCCGAAAGAGTGTTTAGTGCCGCCGCTCACCTTGTCAGCAATCGGCGTACAAGGTTACATCCAGAAAATGTGGAGAAGATGATGTTCATTAAAATGAATTATAATCAATTCCTCCGTGGAGACATTGACCAGCAGCAATTGCCTCCACAAAGTACACAGGGAGCTGAGATGGTGGATTCCAGTGGGGACGAATTGATAATCTGTGAGGAGGGGGATGTGTACACGGTGATATATCGGAGGATGATGATGAGGTGGACATCTTGCCTCTGTAGAGCCAGTTTGTGCAAGGAGAGATTAATTGCTTCTTTTTTGGTGGGGGTCCAAACCAACCCGTCATTTCAGTCAGTCGTGTGGCAGACCTTGTCACTCAAATGATGGGTTGGTTAAAGTGTGCATGTCCTGTTTATACAACATAAGGGTGGGTGGGAGGGCCCAAGGACAATTCCATCTTGCACCTCTTTTTTTCTTTAATTTTTCTTTGCGTCATGTGCTGTTTGGGGAGTATTTTTTGGAAGGGCCATCCTGCGTGACACTGCAGTGCCACTCCTAGATGGGCCAGGTGTTTGTGTCGGCCACTAGGGTCGCTTATCTTACTCACACAGCTACCTCATTGCGCCTCTTTTTTTCTTTGCGTCATGTGCTGTTTGGGGAGTGTTTTTTGGAAGGGCCATCCTGCGTGACACTGCAGTGCCACTCCTAGATGGGCCAGGTGTTTGTGTCGGCCACTAGGGTCGCTTATCTTACTCACACAGCTACCTCATTGCGCCTCTTTTTTTCTTTGCGTCATGTGCTGTTTGGGGAGTGTTTTTTGGAAGGGCCATCCTGCGTGACACTGCAGTGCCACTCCTAGATGGGCCAGGTGTTTGTGTCGGCCACTAGGGTCGCTTATCTTACTCACACAGCTACCTCATTGCGCCTCTTTTTTTCTTTGCGTCATGTGCTGTTTGGGGAGTGTTTTTTGGAAGGGCCATCCTGCGTGACACTGCAGTGCCACTCCTAGATGGGCCAGGTGTTTGTGTCGGCCACTAGGGTCGCTTTGCTTACTCACACAGCTACCTCATTGCGCCTCTTTTTTTCTTTGCGTCATGTGCTGTTTGGGGAGTGTTTTTTGGAAGGGCCATCCTGCGTGACACTGCAGTGCCACTCCTAGATGGGCCAGGTGTTTGTGTCGGCCACTAGGGTCGCTTAGCTTACTCACACAGCTACCTCATTGCGCCTCTTTTTTTCTTTGCGTCATGTGCTGTTTGAGGAGTGTTTTTTGGAAGGGCCATCCTGCGTGACACTGCAGTGCCACTCCTAGATGGGCCAGGTGTTTGTGTCGGCCACTAGGGTCGCTTAGCTTAGTCATCCAGCGACCTCGGTGCAAATTTTAGGACTAAAAATAATATTGTGAGGTATTCAGAATAGACTGAAAATGAGTGGAAATAATGGTTTTTGAGGTTAATAATACTTTGGGATCAAAATGACCCCCAAATTCTATGATTTAAGCTGTTTTTTAGTGTTTTTTGAAAAAAACACCCGAATCCAAAACACACCCGAATCCGACAAAAAAAAATTCGGTGAGGTTTTGCCAAAACGCGGTCGAACCCAAAACACGGCCGCGGAACCGAACCCAAAACCAAAACACAAAACCCGAAAAATTTCAAGTGCACATCTCTAATTAGTAATACCACACAGTAATGCCCCTTACACATATGACACATATTATTAATGTCCCTAGAAACAAAATGTGCCGTACACTTTATGCCAAACTTTATTATTGCCCCTATACACATAATGTCGCTTACACATATGCTGCACATTATTAATGCTCTTATACACATAATGACATACTTAGTGCCCTTTACACATATGCCGAACACTATTGCACAACCAACCCACCTGCACTCAGCACTCACATGGCTGCTAACACTGTGACCTCTGCCTTTGCTTGGATACAGATGTGTCCTCATACATCTTGCCTCAATATGCCATGCAGCAGGAGATGCCTGGCGTGAGTCAGCTGGCAGTTCCTGGACAGCTCTAACATCTTATTTGCATTGTTATGTGACCAGGATGCACAAGCAGCTTCTGCTGATTAAAAATATACAGTATGCAGCATGCTAATATTCTGTGTGCGACTGTGGCTGTATCTGCATATGGAATGCTACATTACAGTGATTACAGGAATACACTGTAACGTAGCATTTCATATGTAGATACAGCCACAGTCACATACAGAATATAGGCATGCTGCATATCATTTTTATCAGCAGAAGCTGCTTGTGCCCCTAGGAATTCCAAATCCCCTAGGCAATTGCCTAGTTTGCCTATGCGTATGGCCGGCTCTGTTGATATGGACATGGGCCCATAGCAGAGCCCGCACCGCCACTGCCATATATGGGGGAGAAGCGGTATCAGCACACACAATGTGCACTGATACCACTTCTCGCCTATAAAGAAGGATCATACATTTACCCCACAGCCTGTTACATGAGCGATAGGAAGCTGATCATTTATCACTCTTTATCCGTCTCCACTTTATCACTTGTTAAGACCTATATGAGCAGAACCTCTCTTTTTTTTTTTCTCTCTCCTACGTCCTAGAGGATGCTTGGGACTCCATGAGGACCATGGGGTATAGAAGGGATCCGCAGGAGACATGGGCACACTATAAGACTTTGAATGGGTGTGAACTGGCTCCTCCCTCTATGCCCCTCCTCCAGACCTCAGTTAGACTATGTGCCCAGGAGTGACGACACACACTAGGGGAGCTCCACAGAGTTTCTCTAAAGACTTTATTGTTAGGTTTTTTATTTTCAGTGAGACCTGCTGGCTACAGGCTCCCTGCATCGTGGGATTGAGGGGAGAGAAGTCAGACCTACTTCTTCTAAGTTCAAGGGCTCTGCTTCTTAGGCTACTGGACACCATTAGCTCCAGAGGGTTCGATCACTTGGTGTGCCTAGCTGCTTGTTCCCGGAGCCGCGCCGTCACCCCCCTCACTGAAGCCAGAAGAAAGAAGCCGGGTGAGTATTAGAAGAACAGAAGGCGTCAGTCGGCAGAAGACTTCAGTAACGGAGGTAAGCGCAGCGGTAGCGCTGCGCTCCATGCTCCCACTCACTAACGGCACTCTCAGGGTGCAGGGCGCTGGGGGGGAACGCTCTGGGCAGCAGTTACTGAGGGTCTCTTTTACACTGGCAAGAACGCATATTCGGGCACCGTGTACGATACCCCCGCCAGTATACAGCAGCGGTCGCGCTGGGCGCCATTGCTCCCACACACCAACGGTTTCACATGGGTGCAGGGCGCAGGGGGGGGGCACCCTGGACAGCAATATATATATTATTTGAGTAGGTATATAGTGCATAGACACTATATACGGTCCCCTGCCTGCATATAAAAACTATATAATGGGGATGAAGCGCGCCGAAAAGGGGCGGGGCTTAGCCCTCACAACAGTGTTCAGCGCCATTTTCTCTCTGTCCCTGCCAATAATGTGTACAGTGCAAACGAGGGGGGGCGCAGTGTTTTTAGTGTTATATTAAGGGAAATATAGCACTATTTTTTAGAAATGGGCAGGTAATCATTGTTGTGCATATTCCTCTGTGTGTTCCCTGTCAGATATACCCACTATAGTCCACATGTGTCGACATGTGTGAGTTCTCTGTCACGAACAGCTATTGGGATCACTGTCGTCATCGCCGACGCCTGTTGGTACTTGATACAGTAGATGCAGAGTCAACAGGTCGGTAGTTGTATGCTTGTCAAAAGTAAACACTGTATGGGAGACACAGTAGTATGTGGGTGACCCTGTCGGCACCAACTGTTATTACTGGGTGTAATTTAACATGCTGTAACTGCCTTATACCTGTATATATATTTATATGTATATGTATGGTACGGTTCCATGGGCCTGTAGCTCGAGCACAGACATGGTAGTATGTGTGGGGGAGTAGTGTTAGAATTATTTATGTATACTTCCCTCGGACCCTGCGGGGTCGCAAGAATGTTATTTTGCCTGGTTACTACTCCCTGCTGTCGACGAATACTAGGTTTTCTTCGACCATAAGGTTTCCTGTTAGATCCACAACTGGGGCATTCAGTACATGGTCATACACATTCAGAACACATTAATGTCACTAGGGACCCGACGGTTCCGGACAATCCGCTTATATGTATGTTATTTATATATATATATATATATATATATATATATATATATATATGTGTGTATTTGTGTATTACGTTATGTATATTCATATTATGATTTATAATGAATGCTGAAGTATAGTGATGAGCGGGTTCGGTTTCTCGGAAACCGAACCCCCCCGAACTTCACCCTTTTTACACGGGTCTGAGCCATACTCGGATTCTCCTGTATGGCTCGGGTAACCCGAGCGCGCCCGAACGTCATCATCCTGCTTTCGGATTCTCGCGAGATTCGGATTCTATATAAGCAGCCGCGCGTCGCCGCCATTTTCACTCGTGCATTGGAAATGTTAGGGAGAGGACGTGGCTGGCGTCCTCTCCGTTATTGTTGAACTTGATTGTGCTGTGCACTATTGCTTAAATGTGGGGAGGGCTGGGGAGCAGCTGTATAATATAGGAGGAGTACAGTGCAGAGTTTTGCTGATCAGTGACCACCAGTTATCCGTTCTCTGCCTGAAAGAAACGCTCCATATCTGTGCTCACAGTGTGCTGCATATATCTGTGCTCACACTGCTTAATTGTGGGGACTGGGGAGCAGCTGTATTATATAGCAGGAGTACAGTGCAGAGTTTTGCTGACAGTGACCACCAGTATACGTTGTCTGCCTGAAAACACTCCATATCTGTGCTCAGTGTGCTGCTTTATTGTGGGGACTGGGGACCACCAGTATAATATTATATAGGAGGAGTACAGTGCAGAATTTTGCTGACCAGTTACCACCAGTATATAATATATAGCATTACGGTACAGTAGGCCACTGCTGTACCTACCTCTGTGTCGTCATTAAGTATACTATCCATCTACATTCTATACCTGTGGTGCATTTTAGTTTTGCAGTTTGCTGACACAGTGACCACCAGTATACTATATATAGCAGTACGGAAGGCCACTGCTGTACCTACCTCTGTGTCATCATTAAGTATACTATCCATCTACATTCTATACCTGTGGTGCATTTTAGTTTTGCAGTTTGCTCACACAGTGACCACCAGTATACTATATATAGCAGTACGGTACGGAAGGCCACTGCTGTACCTACCTCTGTGTCGTCATTAAGTATACTATCCATCTACATTCTATACCTGTGGTGCATTTCAGTTTTGCAGTTTGCTGACACAGTGACCACCAGTATATATAGCAGTACGGTACGGAGGCCACTGCTCTACCTAACTCTGTGTCGTCATTAAGTATACTATCCATCTACATTCTATACCTGTGGTGCATTTCAGTTTTGCAGTTTGCTGACACAGTGACCACCAGTATATATAGCAGTACGGTACGGAGGCCACTGCTCTACCTACCTCTGTGTCGTCAAGTATACTATCCATCCATACCTGTGGTGCATTTCAGTTGTGCGCAGTATATATAGTAGTAGGCCATTGCTATTGATACTGGCATATAATTCCACACATTAAAAAATGGAGAACAAAAATGTGGAGGTTAAAATAGGGAAAGATCAAGATCCACTTCCACCTCGTGCTGAAGCTGCTGCCACTAGTCATGGCCGAGACGATGAAATGCCATCAACGTCGTCTGCCAAGGCCGATGCCCAATGTCATAGTAGAGAGCATGTAAAATCCAAAAAACAAAAGTTCAGTAAAATGACCCAAAAATCAAAATTAAAAGCGTCTGAGGAGAAGCGTAAACTTGCCAATATGCCATTTACGACACGGAGTGGCAAGGAACGGCTGAGGCCCTGGCCTATGTTCATGGCTAGTGGTTCAGCTTCACATGAGGATGGAAGCACTCATCCTCTCGCTAGAAAAATGAAAAGACTTAAGCTGGCAAAAGCACAGCAAAGAACTGTGCGTTCTTCTAAATCACAAATACCCAAGGAGAGTCCAATTGTGTCGGTTGCGATGCCTGACCTTCCCAACACTGGACGGGAAGAGCTTGCGCCTTCCACCATTTGCACGCCCCCTGCAAGTGCTGGAAGGAGCACCCGCAGTCCAGTTCCTGATAGTCAAATTGAAGATGTCACTGTTGAAGTACACCAGGATGAGGATATGGGTGTTGCTGGCGCTGGGGAGGAAATTGACAAGGAGGATTCTGATGGTGAGGTGGTTTGTTTAAGTCAGGCACCCGGGGAGACACCTGTTGTCCGTGGGACGAATATGGCCATTGACATGCCTGGTCAAAATACAAAAAAAAAATCAGCTCTTCGGTGTGGAATTATTTCAACACAAATGCGGACAACAGGTGTCAAGCCGTGTGTTGCCTTTGTCAAGCTGTAAATAAGTAGGGGTAAGGACGTTAACCACCTCAGAACATCCTCCCTTATACGTCACCTGCAGCGCATTCATCATAAGTCAGTGACGAGTTCAAAAACTTTGGGTGACAGCGGAAGCAGTCCAATGACCACTAAATCCCTTCCTCTTGTAACCAAGCTCCTGCAAACCACACCACCAACTCCCTCAGTGTCAATTTCCTCCTTACCCAGGAAAGCCAATAGTCCTGCAGGCCATGTAACTGGCAAGTCTGACGAGTCCTCTCCTGCCTGGGATTCCTCCGATGCATCCTTGATTGTAACGCCTACTGCTGCTGGCGCTGCTGTTGTAGCTGCTGGGAGTCGATCGTCATCCCAGAGGGGAAGTCGGAAGACCACTTGTACTACTTCCAGTAAGCAATTGACTGTCCAACAGTCCTTTGCGAGGAAGATGAAATATCACAGCAGTCATCCTGCTGCAAAGCAGATAACTCAGGCCTTGGCAGCCTGTGTGGTGAGAAACGTGGTTCCGGTATCCACCGTTAATTCAGAGCCAACTAGAGACTTGATTGAGGTACTGTGTCCCCGGTACCAAATACCATCTAGGTTCCATTTCTCTAGGCAGGCGATACCGAAAATGTACACAGACCTCAGAAAAAGAGTCACCAGTGTCCTAAAAAATGCAGTTGTACCCAATGTCCACTTAACCACGGACATGTGGACAAGTGGAGCAGGGCAGACTCAGAACTATATGACTGTGACAGCCCACTGGGTAGATGTATTGCCTCCCGCAGCAAGAACAGCATCTCGCAAACGCCAACTCGTTCCTAGGCAGGCTATGCTTTGTATCACCGCTTTCCAGAATAGGCACACAGCTGACAACCTCTTACGGAAACTGAGGAAGATCATCGCAGAATGGCTTACCCCAATTGGACTCTCCTGGGGATTTGTGACATTGGACAACGCCAGCAATATTGTGCGTGCATTACATCTGGGCAAATTCCAGCACGTCCCATGTTTTGCACATACATTCAATTTGGTGGTGCAGAATTATTTAAAAAATGACAGGGGCGTGCAAGAGATGCTGTCGGTGGCCCGAAGAATTGCGGGCCACTTTCAGCATTCAGCCACCGCGTACAGAAGACTGGAGCACCACCAAACATTCCTGAACCTGCCCTGCCATCATCTGAAGCAAGAGGTGGAATTCAACCCTCTATATGCTTCAGGGGATGGAGGAGGAGCAAAAGGCCGTTCAAGCCTATACATCTGTCCACGATATAGGCAAAGCAGAGGGAATGCACCTGACTCAAGCGCAGTGGAGAATGATTTCAACGTTGTGCAAGGTTCTGCAACCCTTTGAACTTGCCACATGTGAAGTCAGTTCAGACACTGCCAGCCTGAGTCAGGTCATTCCCCTCATCAGGCTTTTGCAGAAGAAGCTGGAGACATTGAAGGAGGAGCTAAAACAGAGCGATTCTGCTAGGCATGTGGGACTTGTGGATGGAGCCCTTAATTCGCTTAACCAGGATTCACGGGTGGTCAATCTGTTGAAATCAGAGCACTACATTTTGGCCACCGTGCTCAATCCTAGATTTAAAACCTACGTTGTATCTCTCTTTCCGGCAGACACAAGTGTGCAGAGGTTCAAAGACCTGCTGGTGAGAAAATTGTCAAGTCAAGCGGAACGTGACCCGTCAACATCTCCTCCTTCACATTCTCCCGCAACTGGGGGTGCGGGGAAAAGGCTAAGAATTCCGAGCCCACCCGCTGGCGGTGATGCAGGGCAGTCTGGAGCGAGTGCTGACATCTGGTCCGGACTGAAGGACCTGCCAACGATTACTGACATGTCGTCTACTGTCACTTAATATGATTCTCTCACCATTGAAAGAATGGTGGAGGATTATATGAGTGACCGCATCCAAGTAGGCACGTCAGACAGTCCGTACGTATACTGGCAGGAAAAAGAGGCAATTTGGAGGCCCTTGCAGAAACTGGCTTTATTTTACCTAAGTTGCCCATCCTCCAGTGTGTACTCCGAAAGAGTGTTTAGTGCAGCCGCTCACCTTGTCAGCAATCGGCGTACGAGGTTACTTACAGAAAATGTGGAGAAGATGATGTTCATCAAAATGAATTATAATCAATTCCTCCGTGGAGACATTCACCAGCAGCAATTGCCTCCACAAAGTACACAGGGACCTGAGATGGTGGATTCCAGTGGGGACGAATTAATAATCTGTGAGGAGGGGGATGTACACAGTGAAAGGGGTGAGGAATCGGAGGATGATGATGAGGTGGACATCTTGCCTCTGTGAGCCAGTTTGTGCAAGGAGAGATTGATTGCTTCTTTTTTTGGTGGGGGCCCAAACCAACCAGTCATTTCAGTCACAGTCGTGTGGCAGACCCTGTCGCTGAAATGATGGGTTCGTTAAAGTGTGCATGTCCTGTTTATACAACATAAGGGTGGGTGGGAGGGCCCAAGGACAATTCCATCTTGCACCTCTTTTTTCTTTAATTTTTCTTTGCATCATGTGCTGTTTGGGGACAATTTTTTTGAAGTGCCATCCTGCCTGACACCGCAGTGCCACTCCTAGATGGGCCAGGTGTTAGTGTCGGCCACTTGTGTCGCTTAGCTTAGTCACACAGCGACCTTGGTGCGCCTCTTTTTTTCTTTGCATCATGTGCTGTTTGGGGACTATTTTTTTGAAGTGCCATCCTGCCTGACACTGCAATGGCACTCCTAGATGGGCCAGGTGTTTGTGTCGGCCACTTGTGTCGCTTAGCTTAGCCATCCAGCGACCTCTGTGCAAATTTTAGGACTAAAAATAATATTGTCAGGTGTGAGGTGTTCAGAATAGACTGGAAATGAGTGGAAGTTATGGTTATTGAGGTTAATAAAACTATGGGATCAAAATGACCCCCAAATTCTATGATTTAAGCTGTTTTTTAGGGTTTTTTGTAAAAAAACACCTGAATCCAAAACACACCCGAATCCGACAAAAAAATTTCGGTGAGGTTTTGCCAAAACGCGACCGAATCCAAAACACGGCCGCGGAACCGAATCCAAAACCAAAACACAAAACCCGAAAAATGTCCGGTGCACATCACTACTGAAGTAAAAGTATTCCTTTTCATGTGCTGGTCGCTCTGTTGATAAAGCTCTAGGTCGGCCGTGATGAGTTGGTCTCAGATCCTCACATGGAGTCCGAATGTTTATTCTTTTCCCGCCGTGGATAGAATACTGTGAAAGTCAACTCCTGGTCGACACGGGGCCCTGTCACAAAGGATCGTACTCGGGAAGCTAAGTGATATTTTATTTCTATGCTTTGGAGTTATTTGCATTACATGCACATGGGGGAGTGTTTATATTCGGAAAGGCATTCGATAGTATTACCCTAAAAAGAGAGGGGATGTTTCTTATGTTGATTCTTCTCTATAACATTGCGGCAGGCTACCGTGCGAACGCAGGAGGTGTGGCCGGGAGAATGCTGAGGCTGACTCCGAGAGATATGCCTCAGTTCAGTCAGTCTCGGCGGATACTACTGGTAAATCTAACTTCGTGAGTTAGACTCCTTTACAACGGTTGGTGACACATTCTGTTGTGGGCTACAATCATTTTAACTGGTTCGATACCGTTCTTTTTTCCCTTTCGGTGCAGATAGTGGAAGGTGAAAAGGTAAGAGTTCTGCAGCCTTGTTAGGTTCGCAGAAGTAGATGTCGTTTTCTGTTTCTACCACATCAACCGCATGTCGCTGGGTCTATCTGGCTGGAGCCTACTCCGGTGGGAGTTCGTCTACTACTTTTCAGTCAGTCCGGGAATGGACTAGGACCTGTGAGTTAAGTATAGAATACAAAGGTGGACATTCTGGCGTTTACAGATTTTTCCCCTCACTGATTTTTCAAATAGATCTTGCCGTTTCCCCTCTGGAAGGGGAGGTAGTACGCGATGCCATACCAGAGTTGCGTCATGTTCAGGGCATTGTCCTGCTGTCCCTGTGTAAAAAAATAAATAAATAAATAAAAATAGAGATTTCTCTTTACGTGGTTGACCTACAGGATGGATTCTCTCAGACCAGAGAGCTCCAGCACGTAAAGGTAGAAAAGGGGTTAAAATGCGTGTTTCCCGCATTCGGCTTACCTGGGTTGATATCCAGGATTGTCTTTGCCATTTCACCGGAGTGATGGCCGTATGATGGGTTCTTTCAATAATAGCTATTGTCATTCTGTACTGAGACGCTCTCCTGATTAAGGCGAGGTCAAGAAACAAGTGGTGCAAATCGTTGTTTTTCTTTGACTGTTCTTCAACACAGGAAATGGCTGTTGTTCCCAACGACGCAGATGTCGGAGGTGGGTATCAGCGTAGTTACTGAACGGTTGAAGTTCTGTGTGTTCCTATGGAAAGAGGTCTGAGGATCCAGAGTCGGATCAAATTTGCAGTGACAATCCATCAATATGTTCTGTTGATGAAGAAGATGGTGCTGCCTAAGAGGCTTTTCAGTGAGCAGGTCAAATGCCAGAGTGGTTTTCACGGGACCAGTTGGAAATGTGGTCCGGGTTTCACCTGCACATGCACCAGAATATAATCCTAATGGCCAGGATATCGCTCCTGTGGTATCTGCTCAGTTCTCACCTCCTAGAGGGAAGAAGGTTCGAATCCAGGATGAGATCCTGGTGTCTGTGCACGCAGATCTCCGAGACTGGGGAGCAGTCCTTGCAAGGGAAGTATTTCCAGAGGAAAAGGTCAAGCTGGGACGCTTGTCTGCAATAAGCTTTCTTGAATTAAGAGCTATTTTCAATGAACATATGCTTTGTGTTCTGCCGTGTTTATTCTGTCGGACGACTTGACAGTTGTGGTGTAAGTAAGCCGCTAGGGCAGAACATGGAGCAAAGCGGCAATGGCAGATGCCGTAAAAGTTTTCCGCTGGGTGAAGGGACTGGTAAACGCTATATTAGCAGTCTTCGGTCCGGATGTGAACGACAGAGAAATAGATTCCTCTGCAGATGCGTTCTCCATCCGGGAGATATACAGTCGTCATCGAGAAGTTCACTGAAGCGACAGGTCTTTGAGGTGTGCCTCAATTCGACATATTGGTGTCTCGCCTCAATGAGAGATCTCAGGGATATTGTTCCAGGTCAGGGGACACTCAAGCTATAGCAGTGGACGTCCTCGGGACACCTTGGGTGTTTTCAGTCGAACTATGTGTCCCCTCTGTTTTCACTCTTCTGAAGGTGATAAACGTAAGACGACCAAAGGTTCAGGCGATCCTCATTGTTCCGGTCTGAACATGGAAGGCTTGGTATCCAGTTCTTCAAGATTTACTCATAGCGGATCCCTGGCCTCTTCCTCTATGTGAGGAACTGTTACAGCAAGATCCGGGCGTGTATCAAGACTTACCACGGCTGCGTTTAGCGGTGTGGCGATTGAACGCCATATCCTAGCCAGAAAGGGTATTTCCAGTGAAATCATTTCCACTTTTCTTCAGGCTAGAACAGAAGTAACAGCAAAGCCTTACCACCGTGTTTGGAAAAACTGACTTGGTGTGAATCCAAGAAGGCTACTACGGAAGACTTTCAGTTGGGTCGTTTTTCTCCATTCTTTGCAAGCAGGTGTGGGTGCAGGCCTGAAGTTAGGCTCCATTCAAGAGCGGTTTTGGCCTTATAAATTTTCTTTCAAGAAAGAATTGGCGACCTTTCCGGAAGATCAGACCTTCGTGGAAGGAGTACTGCACATCCAACCTCCATTTGTGCCCCCATTGGCACCGTGGGACCTTGACGTGGTGTTGAGTTTTCTTGTGTCACAATGTTTGGAACCTTTCTGAAAGGTTGTGTTAAATTTTCTCTCTTGGAGAGTGGTCATGATTTTGGCTTTGGCGTCCGCAAGGCGGGTGTCGGAAGTGGCGGCTGGGTCTCACAGGAGCCCCTGTTTGATCTTCCAGGTGGATAGAGCGAAATTGAGAACTCAGATAATAGTTCTGCCAACAGTGGTATAGGTGTTTCGCAGAAACCAGCCTATTTGATGCCTTTGGTTACTTGAGCTGATTCAAGGTCTCTCGATGTAGTCAGAGCTTTGAATATTTATGTCGCCAATTTGGCTCAGATTGCGAAAACAGAGACTCTGTTTGTCCGGTATGCTCCCAGCGTGATTGGGGCGCCTGCGTCTCTGTAGTCGGTTACACGCTAGATCTGTGATTTGATTCGGCGTGCTCGTTCTATGGCTGGTTTGCCATTACCGAATTTGGTGGTGACTCATTCTACTTGGAAAGTGGGTTTTCTTGGGCGGATGCCCGAGGAGTCTCGGCGATTCATCTTGGCCGAGTGGATACTTGGTCGGGTTCAAACACTTTTGCTAAGCTCTACAAGTTTGATAACCTTGCTGATGGGGTCCTCATGTTGCTCAATCGGTGCTGCAGAGTCGTCCTCACTCTCCCGCCCGGTCTGGAGCTTTGGTATAAACCCAATGGTCCTTATGGAGTCCCCAGCATCCTCTAGGACGTAGGAGAAAATAGGATTTTAATACCTACCGGTAAATCCTTTTCTCTTAGTCTGTAGAGGATGCTGGGCGCCCGTCCCTGTGCGTACTGTCTGCAGTAATTGGTTATGGTTACACTCTTGTGGTGTTTCTTTTCTGTCAGGCTGTTGCTGATGTTGTGCATGCCATGGCAGGCGGTGTCTTTTTATTGGTTGTGTTGACACATTGGTTGTGTTACATATTCTCTCAGCATGTGGCTGTGTATTTTTAATGCCGTTGGCTGGTATTCTTTTGAATGCCACGATCTGCGGTATATTCGTGGTGTGAACTGGTATGACACTCACCGTGTTTAAACAATAAATTCTTTCCTCGAAATGTCCGTCTCCCTGGGCACAGTTTTCTAACTGAGGTCTGGAGGAGGGGCATAGAGGGAGGAGCCAGTTCACACCCATTCAAAGTCTTATAGTGTGCCCATGTCTCCTGCGGATCCCGTCTATACCCCATGGTCCTTACGGAGTCCCCAGTATCCTCTACGGACTAAGAGAAAAGGATTTACCGGTAGGTATTAAAATCCTATTTTTCTTGCCATCACTAGAAATTAACATGCCACGTGGTACACTCTCTCTAAATTAGTCATGTAACACAAGTGATATCACAATTCTTCAAGTGTAAGTTGTACTGTATTTTGCAGTCTTTGTCAAGTAAAAAATTATCAACAAACGAAGATCCAAATTGTGCACAGACATGTCCATCTGGTCACAGAACAATTTGCATTGCCGCGTACTTATACTTTCCAAGACATAGGGGGTCACTCTGACCTGTTCGCTCGCTGCTTTTTATCGCAGCCGAGCGAACGGGTCCCTACTGCGCATGCCGTAGTGGCAGAGGCGGTCGCTGGGCAGGAGGAGGCGGAACGGCGGCGTTTGGCTGCTGTTTCATGGGCGCAGTCTGGCCAACGCAGGCATGGCCGGACCGAACGGGGGGGGGGGGGGGGCGGGCCGCAGCGGCTGCGTGACGGGGAGCGACGAGTAGCTCCCAGCCAGCACGCTAAAGCTGCGCTGGTCGGGATCCAATCTTGAAGTGCAAAGGCATCGCCGCCGTGCAATGCCTTTGCACTTCTGTGGCGGGGGGGGGGGGCGGCATTGACATGCAGCGCGGGATAGCCCTGTGCTGGGCGTCCCCCCGCATGTCAGGGAAGATGAACGTAGCTGTGCTAAATTTAGCACAGCTACGATCAACTCGGAATGACCCACATAGGGCCTAATTCAGAGTTGATCGCAACAGCAAATTTGTTAGCAGTTGGACAAAACCATGTGCACTGCAGGTGTGGTAGATATAACATTTGCAGAGAGAGTTAGATATGGGTGGGTTGTTTTGTTTCTGTGCAGGGTAAATACTGGCTGCTTTATTTTTACACTGCAATTTAGATTTCTGTTTGAACACACCCCACCCAAATCTAACACTCTCTGCACATGTTATATCTGCCCCCCCTGCAGTGCACATGGTTTTGCCCACCTGCTAACAAATTTGCTGCTGTGATCAACTCTGAATTAGGCCCCATGTGCAGTGCAGGGTAGGCAGATTTATGATCAGAGCGCCCTATTTAAGCCAATACCTTGCATACACTGATTGCCAGTACAACTTTTATCTTACCATTTCCTGGTTCCAGCATCAGCAGCTCGGCTTCCTAATTTCTGGTTATGCCATCTGGTGTACATTCCATGGTGCAAAATCATGTTCCTGTTCTCAGCTCCACCTTCTCTTATCTTGTCTGCCTACAATCCTGTGCAGTTCCCACACTGGTCAGCAACTCCAGCTAGTAAAGCCTGTGCAGTTAACCACTGCAACCCTGTGCAGTTTCCAAATTGATACTTAACATCCGTGTGCTTGGTTATCAAGTTACCTCATTCTGTCCTATGCCTTGGTTGTCTTTAAACGATTTGTGTCGGTTCCATTTGCAGTTTAAGGTCGGCTAATAGCTGTCTCATCCTTGCAGTCTGTTGACTTCCATTTGCACCTTCAACAGTAGACTCTCCAACATAGGGCCTAATTCAGACCTGATCAGTAGCAGGCGATTTTTGCACTGCTGCGAACGGATAGTCGACGCCTACAGGGGGAGTGTATTTAAGCTGTGCAAGTGTGCGAACGCATGTGTAGTAGAGCTGTACAAACAGATCTTGTACAGTTTCTGCGCAGCCCAGGACTTACTCAGCCGCTGCGATCACATCAGCCTGTCCAGGACCGGAATTGACATCAGGAACCCTCCCTGCAAACACATGGACATGCCTGCATTTTTCCAACCACTCCCAGAAAACTCAGTTGCCACCCACAAATGGCTTCTTCCTGTCAATCTTTGTGAACGCCCGTGTGAATGGATCCTTCGCACAAACCCGTAGTTGAGCGGAGATCTGCTTTGTACCCGTGCGATGTGCCTGTGCATTGTGGTGGATGCGCAGTTTAGACCTGATCGCCCACCGTACAAAAACGCAGCCAAGCGATAAGGTCTGAATTACTCCCATAATCCGCTTCCATGTATGGGGTTAGGTTGCATTTGCCAGCTAGTGTTAGTCTTAGTTGAATGTTCATGTTGTCCCCAACACAACATTGCAATCCATTTAGTTTGGATTCAAGGTTTTTCTATATACAGGTTGAGTATCCCATATCCAAATATTCTGAAATACTGACTTTTTTGAGTGAGAGTGAGATAGTGAAACCTTTGTTTTTTGATGGCTCAATGTACACAAACTTTGTTTAATACACAAATGATTAAAAATATTGTATTAAATGACCTTCAAGCTGTGTATATAAGGTGTAAATGAAACATAAATGAATTGTGTGACTGTACACACACTTTGTTTAATGCACAAAGTTATAAAAAAATATTGGCTAAAATGACCTTCAGGCTGTATATAAGGTGTATATGTAACATAAATGCATTCTGTGCTTAGACTTAGGTCCCATCGCCATGATATGTCATTATGGTATGCAATTATTCTAAAATACGGAAAAATCCGATATCCAAAATACTTCTGGTCCCAAGCATTTTGGATAAGGGATACTCAACCTGTACTATAACATTCCCATTTGTGTTCTAATATTAGATTTCGTAACATTAGCTATGTAGACTATTTTTCCTATTGCTTTTTTTAATTGATGGCTAGTGAAATACCTTAGTCAATTAATTAATTCCAGGGTCTTTTGTTTTTAACATCCTGTTTCAATCAATTTCCCTACTACTGATGTAAGACTCACTGGTCTGTAGTTGTTTGCAAGGAAGAGGCAAACAACTACACACAGGTGAGTCTTACATCAGTAGTAGGGAAATTGATGGAAACACTCTTAAAAGAAAGAATTGTAGACCATCTCAAATCCAGCAATTTACAGGATCCCAAACTGCATGGATTCACTGGGGTGAGATCATGTCAAACAAATTTTATTGATTTTTTTGACCTTGTGATTAAATTGATGGATAGAGGTGGAGCCATGGATATAGCTTATCTAGACTTTAGTAAGTCTTTTGACACTGTTCCACATTGCAGACTGCTAAATAAACTTAAAAGCTTGGGATTGGCTACTATGATTATTGAATGGATAAGATCTTAGTTGCTGGATAGAAAACAGAGAGTTGTGGTAAATGGAGTGCATTCTTAGGAGGGAAATGTTACCAGTGGAGTACCCCAGGGATCTGTATGTGGACCAGTGCTTTTTAAAATCATGCACTTGGGTCTCAAAAATCCAAAGGCTAAATATAGTATTAATGGCACTATGCTGGAAACTACTGAGGAGGAAATGGATCTAGGTGTCACTATTTCAGGTGACTTAAAGGCAGGTAAGCAATGTAACAAAGCAATGAGGAAGGCTAGTCAGATGCTTGGCTGCATTGGAAGAGGAATCAGCAGCAGAAAGAATGAAGTAATAATGCCATTGTATAGGTCATTGGTACGGCCTCATCTAGAATATGGTGTTCAATTCTGGAGGCCATATCTTCAAAAGGATATTAATACATTAGAGACTGTACAAAGAAGGACAACTAAAATGTGCATGGCCTACATCACAAAACATACCCAGAAAGACTAAAAAATCTCAATATCTATAGTTTGGAACAGAGAAGGGAAAGGCGGGACATGATGGAAACTTTCAAATATATAAAATGTTTTAACAAAGTCCAGGAGGGAAACATTCTCCAAATGAAGAGAAGCAATAGGACACGAGGACATGCACTGAGGCTGGAGGGGGGGAGGTTCAGGGGAAATTTGAGGAAAAATTACTTCACAGAAAGGGTAGTGGGCAAGTGGAATAGCCTCCCATCAGAAGTGGTTGAGGCTAAGAGAGTACAGCAATTTAAACATGCATGGGATAGACATAAAGATATCCTTACAAAGGAATGAGGATCAAATAAGGTTTGATATAAAAATATAGTTAAAAAAAAAAGGGACTGACTAGATGGGCCAAGTGGTTCTTATCTGCCGTCAAATTCTATGTTTCTATGTTTTAGTTCTAGTCATCTTTCAATTTAATTTCCTTACTCAAAGCAGGCTGATCATCTACATAAAAAAGGTAGACCCAACTATCTTTTTAAGTCTTGAAGCCCCCTAGCACTTTATAACATCTACCATCTAGATCTCTATTCTGCTCCCCCACTTACCATGGCTCACTAGCAGTCTTCAAGATTTAATATCTGCAAGTAGCACTCCTTGGCTTAAGGGGGTAATTCACACCTGATTGCAGATGTGCGAAAAAACGCACATCTAGGATCATTTTCTCTGATATACCAGGGAATGCTTATTTTTACTCACAAACATACATCAGATAAAAGGCATATTATAAACAACAAAGTGCCGTCCATAAAGTGTCTGTGCAGATTGCAGATATATTTAATCTCACCATATGAATGGGGTGTGGTGGGCTAAGCTTGATGGTAAAGCAAAGAACCGGTCCCGGGTTAATAAGCACGGCACCACCGCGGCTGGTGTATAAGCCCCCAAAGGCAAGTCCCGTCTGCACAGCTCCCTCCTGGAGCTTGTATGCTGACATCCAGCCGCAGTGGTGCCATGCTTATTAGCCAGGGACCGGTTCTTTGCTTTACCAAAGCAATTAAATGAAAAGAAAGAAGTCGGCACATTATGGCTTTCTATGACCAGTCTTCATCATCTTGTTTGTGCAGAAATTTTCTGGTCCTGTTTATTTTATTTTCTTTGCAGATTCACTGTCGCAAGCACTGTTATGATTATATAAGGCGCCCATAACTTTATTGTGATTACCTAAACCTTTCTTAAGCTAGCTTATTACTAAAATAAAACGACACACACACTGAAATAAAGACACTGACACGGTAGCTGGAGTTAAAGGTCAGACGATATTTATTGATCGCTGACCAACTCTTTAAACTATAATTGTAATTGAATTGGAATTAATTTAGATTGTAAAGTTAAATTTAGATTGGAGGATGGCAAAGGAAAAGTCGCTAACAGACACCAGCTCCAGTCACCTAGATGAAAACCAACAAACCAAGGAGGGGAGTACCCAACCCCGCCTTCTTCCTGCATAACCCGCATTGTGCTGGCCTCACCACTCTTTTCTCTGGAAAACGTTCGGTTCCCGCAGGGGAACGTCTAAATGTCCAACCGCAAGAGAAGGACACACCTGCCGTCCTTCTAAAGAGGGTGCCCAACAATGACCACTTATGCCTGTTTGACCACTGGTTGGTAGCGACTTCCCGCCACCAAAGGTTTACAAAACCGCCACCGCCATCCGAACAAGCAAATAAGAACAAACTAAAGAGCCCTAATGAAAAGGACCAAAAACATCCTCCAGGAAAACCTGCACTCCGTCCGGAGAAAGATGAACCCCATCCTCCTTGCCGATTACGCAGCACAAGTAAAGGATGCCTGACAGCTACTCCACCTATGGCCCTAACAAACAGGGACACCACCAAATTCACCTTCTTGCGAGCCTTCTCGAGAGCCGAGAAACGCACCGCACCACGCCAATGAAAACGCGGAACTATCTCCGACCACACAATACGGACTCCCGGCCAGTGACAACGAATCGCCACCAAATCCACCTTAATGGACAAAATTAAATCTATGCCCTTAACTCGGCCCAAATCATTGCCACCTAAATGCAGGACAATACAACTGGGGCGACCCCAGCGGCGCTCACGGTGAAAAAGGAGCCGCAACAACTCACCCCAAAGCATGCCCCTGACACCTAACCAACGCAACTCCCTAGACCCAAAAACATCAGCCGCCCTAAGTGCCATGGGATGCCTTGCCACCCAAAAAATATAGGAATGGCCAACCAGCCACACATGCTCCCCAAAATCAACGACAGCTGAAAAAGAAAAACACCCTAACATCAGAAATTTGAACACAAAACATACATAATGCAATAAACAGAAATAACCCAAGTGAAGGAGAAAACTCAACTCAAAAAACCTCCCGTGGACCTTAAGAGAACAGCCAATTGAAATTAGGTCCCCTCGGAGGAAAATTTAAAAATTCACTTCACACCCGGTAAGCGTTCAAAAATCGACGAGTAAACAAGTTTTTGGATTAGCGCAACAGGCGCACCTACATCCTATCAAAACGAACATAAGACTTATAGGAGTCAGACTTCCAACGGCCAGATGAGCCCGTAGCCGCTGCATGGGTAGCCGCCCCAATCCGAAAGGAATGGGTACCGAAGTCCGCCCCGCGCAAGCCTAGCGCCTCCAAACATTTCCTAAACACTGCAGCAAATTGAAACTTCGTCAGCGGGCCAGCGTGCGCGTGCACCAGCAACTGGTCACCCCCCGAAGGCCTCAACCGGAGATACTCCTGCGCCAACCGCAGCGGGCAAACACTCATTTCCTCCTGGGCCTCCAAGGACACCCAGCGACCCCGACCT
The DNA here is from genome assembly GCF_028390025.1 of Pseudophryne corroboree. Lineage (NCBI taxonomy): Eukaryota > Metazoa > Chordata > Amphibia > Anura > Myobatrachidae > Pseudophryne > Pseudophryne corroboree. The sequence goes on from NC_086449.1 coordinate 288,438,257, forward strand.
GTTTGATCTGTCTTGGACCGCACAATCCTACAGAGCAACAGGTCATCCTGCAGACGCACGTTCCCGTAAAGCATACCGGACGTCACGAGATGCCTTACTGCACGCCACTAACTCGCTCACCCGGAAAGCCCCAAAGAAAGCTAGGGCAAAAGCACATCTAAATAGAGCCACCTCGAACTCCGAGGTCGCAATTTGAGGCAGCACACGCAGCAACTCCGTTAGAAGCTGCAACGTCACGGGTCTACGGGAGTCCGCGGGCGCTAGTCGCATCCTAGCCCATCCTTTAAGCGCTCTGGAAAGGACAAAAGACCCGGTGGGATCCGTCATCCCGCGGAGCCGCGAGTGAAACGAAATGCCCGCAAGGGCAGAAGACATGGCCGCTTTTGACCTACCCCTTTGATAATGTTCCCAAACAAAGGCCAACAAAACGTCAGCCGGGGACTCACCTGCCACACCGTACCTACTTTGAAAGGCCGACCAATCACGCCAGGCCGCATCATACGCCCTGAGCGTGGAAGGAGCCAACGCACACCTGGCCGGAGCAGCTAACCTGACTCGACAATCTGCCAGACAGAAGGCGGGCACGGTAACCCCTCCGCCACCGCTCCCGGAACCAACGCACGGAATTTATCAAACTGGAACCGAGACAACGCATCCGCAATTCCGTTGTTGATACCGGGAAGGTGACGGGCCCTGAAATTAATATTGCGCCGCAAGAAAACTAATACCAGATGACGCAAAAGCCGCAAAGCCTGAGGAGAGGAAGAACGCTGGTTATTGATAGCGTGTACCACTCCCAAGTTGTCGCAACGGAACGAGATGTCCCGATTCGAGAACTGGCAGGCCCACAACTCAAGGGCAACTATGATCGGAAACAACTCCAGCAACAGGAGGTTCTTGGTGAAACCCCGTGCACCCAAGAGGACGGCCAAGCAGCGCACCATGCCCTGGCAAAAAATGCCCCAAAGCCCTGACTGCCCGAAGCATTAGTGAACAACTGGAGCCAACTGTTGGAACAACAAGGGGGAGGCCACAAAACCTCCCTGTTGAAGGATACCAGAAACGAAACCCAAATCCGCAAATCATCCCTGATCTCACGGGAAAGGTACACAGTGTGATGCTGCCGGACCATCCCCGCCGTGGCTCGTTCAAGTTTGCGACAGAAAATCCTACCCATGGGGATAATCCAACACGCAAAGTTGAAAGAACCCAGCAAAGGCTGTACCTGCTTAAGCCGAACCCTGCGCTTGCCTGAACAATCGTGAATTAAACCCAATGGCTTCCGCACTTTATCTTCGGGGAGGCGACAGCAACCCGCCACCGTGTCTATTTCAATTCCCAAATAGCTAAGACAACTGCAGGGGCCCTCACACTTGTCCTGTGCGGCGGGAACTCCCATACTTTCGAACAAGGACCTAGCCACCGACAGAATATCGCCACAGACCGAACATCCCCCTGGGCCCATAAAGAGAAAATCGTCCAGGTAATGGGCCACCCCGGGTTGCCTGGAGGCGGCTTGGATGCACCAGTACAAAAACGTGCTAAATCTCTAAAAATAGGCGCAGGAGACCGAACAGCCCATGGGAAGACACCGATCCACGTAAAACTCGTCTCCCAATTTGAAACCCAGGAACCGCAGGGAATCTCGGTGGAGGGGAAGGAGCCGAAAAGCCGATTCCACGTCTAATTGTCACGATCCAGGTAATTTCTTATCAGTATTTACCTTCCAAATGCCTCCTGAGACTGTCCCAGCGTTCCAAGTCTGAATTCCATCTGCACTGTCTGTGTGCAGCACGCTGCATCTCATTGTTTCTAATCTCTTTACTGTGATTCTGGCAGCATCAGGGTTAAGTTTCACATGCAAGTTACAAACAATCTTTCCCTCCAAGTTCAAACATGGGCGCAGCCATGTTTGTTTTCATCACATGTTACTTTTCAGCCTATCAGCTGTACTCTGCTCTCGGCCTGATTACCCAAAGACTTGGGATCGATGGCGGAACACCGATGGTGACTGGGATCGATGGCGAAACACCATCGGTGCTCCGCCATCGATCCCCAGTCACCATCGGTGCTCCGCCATCGATCCCAAGTCTCCATCGGTGCTCCGCCATCGATCCCAAGTCTCCATCGGTGCTCCGCCATCGATCCCAAGTCTCCATCGGTGCTCCGCCATCGATCCCAAGTCTCCATCGGTGCTCTGCCATCGATCCCAAGTCTCCATCGGTGCTCCGCCATCGATCCCAAGTATTTCTCTGAACTGTGATTCCTGTTACCTGTACCAAGTCATCTGTATTCCTCTGAACTGTGTTTAATAAACCTTTGAACTTTCCTTCGTTGTCTTGGTCACGCCTTCGGGCATTTGTTCTAAAGGTTCCCTGCATGTCTAAGAACCCTGTACTGCCTCCCAGGTACACATATACCTCAGCCCCTACAACTGAGGCTCCCCCTGGTCAGCACCAGCCCTCAGTTGTGACACTAATTTTGCCAACAGGCCCCCCGGACCACAGACCCGCACCAAGCTCAGAGCGTCATCAAAAGACTGATAACGCACCCTGCACACGGCCTCGGGAATGGAGCTCTTAACCGAAACGCCAGGAGGATGCGACAAGTGCTGTATCAGGCGGAACTTACCCGGGGCCTTCTTGGGCACCACCCCCACGGGGGGGATGCACAAGGAGGGCATAGGGGGAAAGGCGTAGGGCCCACACTTGCGCCCCAAGCCGATCTCCGCATCCACCTTCCGCCGGACCTCATGCGGGAATTCGCGAGCCGAATTCAAATTCTGGCGCGCCACCACGTGCACCGAATCCGAAATGGGCAGGCGAAAACCATGCCGAAAACTCTCCAAAAGGAACAACACCGCCGACCTGTCGGGGTATAAAAGAAGCCAGCGCCGCAATTCGGGAATTCGAATAGGGGAGGGAGCCTTACTTACCAACTCCTCCGGCCTCGGCTGGAGCGGAGGGCTTACCGCTCGCCACCGAGGTGCAGTCTTTGGCCGGGTGACCGGCCCGCACAACTTACATGAGTGGCGAAAATGACAATTTACGCCCCTAGTGCATTTACCTTCGTTGTAGGCAAAACACTAGCCTTTCCCCGATGACCGGAAACCCGAATCCCCGGCCGCCGCGGGCTTCTTGACCGCGGCGTCCGGAGCGGGCTTGACCTGTTATGTGACCTCCAACCACCTTGACATCCTTAAAACCCGCGGGCAGAATGGGGTTGCCATCCTGATTACGACGGAATTTCTCGTCGTAGTCCCGCCAAGCGGAACCCTTGGATTTTAAGTACATGTCATGCACCAAAAACAGATATTTGACCAAATTTGGATACTCTGCGGGTTGCTATTCGGTGTAGCAAGCCGTAAAAACCAAGAAACCCCGCAGCCACTTGTGAAAATTACGGAAAGCACTCTCACCAATGCCCCCCGGCCTCTTAGCTGCCTCAAAAGCCTGCCGCATCTCATCCGTAAGGGTGAAGATGTCAACGTACTTTCCCTTCCTGATTTTTCCCCGCATCCGCTTGCGAACCCCCCGCGTAACGGCCATATTGGCGCAATGAACCTTCTCCGTATAACGGGGGGGTCAGGGGGAACTGCCGGTGCTGCCGCTTTCCGCGATTCCTTAGCCACGTGCCTCGCAATAAGTATAGCTAGTTTACGCGGGCGCCGCGGAGAACTTGAAGAAACTCTGCTAGAAGAGGTGGAAGAAGTGCTAGAGGAACAATGGGAAGTAATAGCGAGCACACCCGCGCCTGAAGGACCCGGAACAGCGTCGTCTGTTGCACCCGACTCTGGCAGCGGTGGAACATCTTCCGTCGGTGCCGCGGCCGCCGCCCTCTCCGACCTCTGGCCCCTCCGCGACGAAAACCCGGAACTTGCCAGCACCTGAGAGGATGAAACAGAGGGGACAACAGGAACAGGAGAAAACAGCGCATCAACAGAAATGGGGGGGAACAGGCGGGAGGGGGGGCAAAGCACCGTCGCTCGGCAGAGGGGGGCCAGCGTGTAGCGGCGGGAGAGGACCCCTCACGGAGGGGGACGAAACGGCGTAGGGGAAGGCAGACCCGACCCCCGTCGCGCCACCCACGGTGTAGGCAGGAAGCCACGCAGGAGGTGGAAGGTGCCCGGCCGACACATGAAATGCAGATGAGACCGGTTGGAACGGCGTAGGAGTGAGGGGCGGTTGCCAAAACTGGGCCAACGGGTTCGTCCCAGCCGGGGAGGACCCAACATACAAGCCCGCAAAGGCAGGGGGGGGTCGCAAACCGGGGGCCACCGGCCGACCACGTGGGTAGGACGCCCGCGGCCGAACTGGCACCATACGGGTAAAAGTGCGGTGAGGACGAAACCGGGAGGTCCGCGAAAGGCGCTCCGGAGGACGCGGGTAACGCCTGCGCAACTGGCCAGGGAAGGCCACCTGGAAAAAACTGTCCCCCGGCAAAACCGAGAGGCGCGGCAAACGACGGAGGAGGGCCAGGCAGGTGGAACGCAGCCGCCATAGACGACTGCGTCGCCACCAGCTGCACCGTCCCCAACGGGCCGGGGGGAAGAGCCTGGAGCCCGATGCCCGGGGATGCTGACGCGGGAACATAACCAGCGAGTGACCGGGACCCAAAAGAAAATGCCCCCACTGGGAGATCTGTCACCGGGGAACCCAGCACCGACGCGGCAACCTGTGAAAACCCCACCCCCTGTAGTGCACTGGGGCCCGCCCTCACCACTCCATCCCCAACCATATATATGGGGGAAAACGGCCCCCCCGCAGGGGAGAGCCCATCCACAGCCACCCGCGTAACAGAGGGCACCGGGTCTCCCTGTAACCCCACCACATATTGCCCCCCCCAGCAGTGTGTGCCGCCCGCAGCCCGCTCGCAGACGCCAGGCGCCACGTGGGCGCTCGCGCCGCTGGCCGGAGCCGTCGGTGGGAGGGGAAGGGGAGCCGAACTGCAGCTAGTAGCGCCGGGCGAGAGAGCCGCCCGGCGCACCGAGGCCTCTGGGGACGCGCGATCACCGCTGGCAGGGCCGCGGGCCGCAGCAGCCCGACCCCGCCGCGATGCTGCGGCCGCCGGGATCAACCTCCATGGGGCCGCACTCCGGGATCGCGGGCGTGGGGTGCCCGCGGCTTCCACGAGGCGGCGGGAGGGGGGGCGGATCGGCGGGGGGCGGCATCCTAAGGCAGCAGCAAAGGGGGCACAGCAGCAGGGGAATGCACTAAGCAGCAGGGGAATCCTTAAAATAAAACAGTAGCAACAGCAACTAAACCTCAACTTATAAGACAAAGGGGGACAAAATTGAGCACAATGGAAGACAAATGTAATATACTCAGCCTTCCTGGGCCATACAATAAATGGCAAGAGGAAGTCTGAGGCACATGACCCTGCCCTATATACTATCCTGAGACCAACCCCTTAAAGCTTGACGGACAACCCCTCTGATCCTATAGGAAAAAACCACCGGAAATATGATCTGCCTAGCAACTGCTTAGTCATAAAACAACCAATCACCAAAAGTTGGGCTCTTATATGGCCTCAGGCTTATGCAGCCTTCAGCTAATCCAAACACAAGTGCTACTTAACCAACTCATGCGCATAAGTTAAACATTGGGCAAGTTAAACATTTTGCACTTGCACCCAATGTTTTACTTGTGTACATCTCTAAATCAGGCACATGATTACGTGATTGAATAATTTAGACATTTTTCATTCTTGTGTAAGATACGCTGCTTAAAATCAAGTCATTTGGATAAAATTACCATGATGTCTGCTGTATTCCTTTATACATTTGGTTTATGGGCCTCTTTACATTTTACATGTTGCCTCCAGGCAAATGAAAATAAATGACCTCAATGACATTAAATCTTAAAAATTCATGGAAGTGATAGGTGGAATGCCATCAATTTTAACACTTTCCTTTAAAAATAATTAGAATATATTAGTAATTTATTGGTTATGTTAATGTTAACATTATACTAAACGCCGGCAAAACACATAAGCGAATGTACACCTCAAAGCTTTCACAAATACTGTATCTGTTCAAGGGGCATATTCATCATGCTGAGCACCCAATTATTAACATTCTAACTCGCAGCGAGCGCCGGAGCAATTCATCATTGCTCCGGTGCAGAGACAGCTGATCTGAAAATCAGCTGTCTCCACGAATTCTTTCACTGCTACTTTTGTAGCAGTGAAAAAATAAAAAATTTATCAGGACCAGTCCTAGTGCGCCTGCGTGATCCGGGGTTCACGCAGGCATGCTGCAAAGTCCCCGGCGTCTGGCGGAAAAAGCCGAGCAGGGACGGAGGGATCCTCGCAAGCCACATCTGCTTCCAATAGGCAAGCAGCGGGGGTGAGGGAACATTCGCCTTCTGAAGATGGCGAATGCTCCTGCAGTAAAGCTCCAAAAATATTGTATTTTCAAAGCTTAATGAATGAGGTTCCCATACTAGTTTATGGGGACCTCGGGCCAGATCAAGAGTGAAAGGTAAGCTGGAGATATCTGTGATATCTACTGCGTTACCTTCATGATGAATGGCCCCAAAACTTAATTTTTACAAATGTAGGTGAAAATGAAAATTTTCACCTACTTTTGTAGAAATTAAGTGATGATGATATTTTCAAATCTGATAATCTACTAAAACAGTAGCATAAACAATTTGCAGATAGTAGTTTTTTTTATATAAGATAGGTAGGTTCTGGAATCCAACAAGTTGAGCCGGGTATATACTGGGTGATGCTGAAACGCCAGCGATGAACGACTATATCGTTGAATGATATAGCGTGTACACACTGAACTCAATGATAACAGTCAGTGATGTCACCACCAGCATTCCCGGACATGCAGCTCAACCCGACATTGACGGGTTGAGCTGCATGTCAGCTCAATATTGTTGATTGTTAAACGATGTGCGGGAGCGTACATCATTCACCAATATTACCGCCATACACACTGGACAATATAAGCCTAAAAATAAATGATAACGACATGTATGTCGTTATCGTTCATTTTTTAGGTTGCAATCGCCCAGTGTTTACCCAGCGTAAATGTAATAACAAGAACCTCAGAAGTGAGATTGAAAAGGAATTGGGGGTATCAGGAAAGGTAAACGTTGACTAGAGTGATCAGGTTTTTCAAACAAAATGAAAAAGGATGAGCCTTTGAAACATATTTAAAAGAAAAACATGCATGGTCATTTGTGACTTGGTGTGAAAAGGTTAATCGAGAAAAATTGGTTAGTGTAAAAATTATTAAAAACCCCCAAAATTATCACTCACACACACTATTAAAGTCATCTCACCACAAAGATTTAGTTCAAGAGCAGACACTCTTAGAAAGTATTTACTTACTCCCTGACTGATTCTAAAATAGAATTACAGCCTAATTTAATTAAAGTTCTTATAAAACAAGCTTACTTGACACATGAATTTAAGCACACAAAGACAGAACTTTATACAAATAACTTTGCAATTACAAAAGAAAACATTGCTTGTTAAATAAAATTGACAAATAACAATTTAACAGACAAAAATCGAAATATAAAATGGTTTGATTAGAAATAATATGATTTAGAAATTGTAATAGCATATTCACTTACTCTGCTGCATAATCTTCTCCCTGGAAAGGCTAGGAGGTGTGGCAGTTCAGCAGTAGAAGACTGACCCCCAACCACCTTCTTTTATTATCGCACTGCATAAGGTGTGCTGTTATGCTAAGCTACTGTTTTACAAGCATTGTATTTCCTTTTTTTAAACATTTTTATAATAATTCTAACATTTTATAACACTCTTCTGCAACATAGCAGAGATCGAATATTAAATCCACTAAATTTGGAATAATTTTTAACAAAATGTTGACGGTTGTAACGGAAATGGTCGACACATGAAAAGGTCCACATGAATTTTTGATGTTATTTTGGTGTCAAAATTTCCCTTTTTAGCAGTGAGGCCCAAAAAAAATAAAGACATAAAAACTCATGTCGACCATTGTCATGTTGACTTTTTGAACCTGTTGAGTTTTGACAATGTCGTAGGTCGACCATTTGGTGTCGACCTTTTCACTGTCGACCTATCATTTGGATACTGTGACCAGAAAGAGTGCTAGCATGTTAATGGTACAGTAACTGATGTCTTCTTATCATAAAAATATTTTTTGGTTTATAAATTCCTTGTTAGAGAATGGTTGCTAAGTGACTTGTATAACAGGGGGAATCAGGCAGCTGTGTAATAGAACTGTAAAACTGCTGTGATTATTTAAACCCCTTAAAGGTTAACTTTATATATTCAGTTCTTTGCAGAAAAAAATACCCGTGATTCTAATTCATCATAATTATCTTTACATCAAATACTCTAACCATTGCTCACTCTTGATTAATGTTTCAACAGGTGGCATGAGTGAAAATCACGATACAACCAATGGAAATGAATATTGCGTCACTTCAGACACTGTACAAGTGTGTCATTTATCGCAAAATTATATTCTGAGTACCATCAAAACAGAATCAAGGTATGAGAGAGAAGACTTGGGTAGAAATGTAGTCTACTAATTACTTCTAAAATCGTAGTCTACTAATTACTTATATAAAAAAAGCAAGAAAAAACAAAAAACTTCCTGACTACTACTGTAAAGTGCAAGCAGGCTTGGACTGGCCCACAGGGGTACAGGGGAAACCCCCGGGTGGCCCCCCTGCCTGGGGTCCCACCTCCTCCTCTAGGGATCAGTATTTACAATATATAGTATATTTCTCAAGGGGCCCAGCCCACGCATTCTCTAAAGGTAAGGTTAACCAATGTGTCGGCATAGGCCCCTACCGCTGTATTGACCCTGTGGCCCTTCACCCCCCCCCCCAGTCCAACATTGAGTGCAAGTTTCTAAATGTAAGAATATTTGCTGATCTAATACTACAAATTATTTTGTTCGTTAATTTGAGATCTTCATTATGAATCTGAAAAGTAGGTTTTCAAACATTTTCAATATGTGTTACGAAAAACGATGGTATCATTTGGAGTGTTGTCCAGTATCTTGTTGCCAAGGGGGGATAATTTCTGACTGAGGTGGTTTATTCAGAGTTGTTAGCAAACAAAAAAGTTAGCAGTTGGCCAATACCATATGCCTTGAGGAAGGGAAAGGTCCCGAAACGCGTCCAGAAGGAGACAGGAGCGTAACCACAGCATTGGAGGGAGTGAGGCTGTCCAGACCAAAGTGCGGCTTGGACCCAGAAGACAGGTTCCGAAGTCGGTGCTCCTTGTTTACGTCTTAAGGCAGAGGTTCCCAAACACGGTCCTCAAGGCACCCCACCAGTCCATGTTTTAGGTATATCCATGGCTCAGCACAGATGGTTAAATCAAATTGAGTAAGGTGCTAATTAAGTCACCTGTACCCAAGCATGGATACATTTAAAACCAGGACCTTGAGGACCGCGTTTGGGAACCTCTGTCTTAAGGCCCGAGTCATACCGATATCTGGTAAACCTCCACCTCCACCTTTACCTGTGCTACACAGTTCATTTTGTTGTGTATTGCGAGCATAGTTTTAATCCAGTGGATAAATCAGTCTGTATATATATTTGTATAAGCAAGATTGTTGCATATTAAATTTCTTTTGAACCTACTACACTATATTATTGTTTATTCATATATCCCCTCTATATGAAATTTCACCTTTTGAAGCTATGAAGTTCCTTCAGGAGAATCATTGAGGGAAGTATATTGGTTTATTGTGAGCACACCTATTTGATCAATTCTCTCTCTATGTGTGTAATACCATATGCACTGCAGGTGGGGCACATGTAACGTGCAGAGAGAGTTAGATTCGGGTGGGGTGTGTTCAAACTGAAATCTAAATTGCAGTGTAAAAAATAAAGCAGCCAGTATTTACCCAGCACAGAAACAATATAACCCACCCAAATCTAACCTCCATTTCCCCTTACTCTGCCCTAATGCGCACACGCAACAACATTACAGTCTCACATGCCAACGTTCAGATATGCATCACATCCTCATGGCCACCATATACAGCCTTCAATTCCTCTTCCCCAGCCTTGCTGCATCTACAAATTGGCTAGTACTGACATAGCTAGCCCTACAAGTTGGTCTCCCTTCATTAGGGATGTCATGTCATGTGGAGCTGTACAGTTCTTGAGTGCATGGGCATTTCATGACTGCTGCAGCTATGAAATGACTGGTGAGGAAACTTCTGCAGCTTCATCCAATACAATTCTTAATGTGCTCTAATTGAAGTTACATGTCCTTATTTTTCATCATATATTTCTTGAAAAAAACACCTAGCAGCGTAGACCAGAGAATATCTAGCATCTCTGCGCAATTTGCCTTGATATAGGAACATGATTTGTAATTTCTCTCTCTCAGTAGTAATCCTGCTCCCAGCCCTTGTCTTGTTTGGTTTCTTAGTATTCAGTGTGTTTTCCAGGCTTCATTCTTTTTCCCAACTGAGTGGAGGAATAATCTATGTGCTCTAAATTATTTTTACTCGTAAGTACACATTTGTTGCAGGGTACAAGTGCCCATTAATAAAATCATATCATTCTGGTACCAACGCTTCCATATTTTACATATGACTTTTATATTAGTTGTTTGTTACGGTTTGCATTGTTATTGTGCCAGAAGATTTCTAATACACATTATGTGGGACTGGAAAACTCCACAACCTAATGAATCCCCAGTTCTACTTTTATCAGTTTATCAGGTTCCCTCTTTTCTTTAAGAGCATTTTCTGATGCTTATTATTGTGGATATGTATGGTAATCAGAGATGCTAGACCTCAGCTCTGTTTGTGTACATAGAAGACTGTGGGGCTGATTGCAGCTGTGCTAAAATATGCAAAAGTCACAGGAAGCATCTGGTGTAACTAGACTGCCATTGTCAGTTTCTGTGATCCGCTGTGGTGTCCCAAGTTGCTGCATCGGATCCCTCTGCATGAGCATAAGACATCTGAGTTACCCTCTGGTTACTCAGGATATCCTGTGAAATCCCGCTGATGGTGCCAGTGAGGCTGCATTAGAGGATGTAGCCACTGCCTTCACAATGCCTACAAAATAACCCCGCTCCCACCCTGTTTTCTGGTATACTAACCGTCATCGTCCCCAAGCACCAACAGCATATAAATCATACCGACTTTTGGGGCAACGCGAGCGACATCGCAGAACCTGCTCTGCACATGTGGAATGCGGCTTCTGTGCATGCCCAGATCTAAAAATATCAGAGATGTGTGTGAACATCAGGTTTACCTGCATCACTGAATTAGGTCCTGTATCAATCCTGTGCATGAAAGAGACGGTCAAAATAATAACTGAGGATTTTGAATACTCTTTTTTTTTTTTTTTTTTTTTAAAGATGTCTATTTAAAAATTGTAAATCAAGATACATACATCACATTAAATATTGCAGAATTCTGAGATGTGAGGGGCAATGTTGTCTGATTTAGTACAGAGCATAAGGTACACAGTGCTAATAATTGCTAATAAAATTAGAAATACTGTATATGTTTTAAATGACTGATAGTCACAACTTATTATAAGACCCTAAAAATCATTACAGACATTTAATGTTATAGAAATGTGTGTGTGTGTGTATATATATATAATACTGATGCTGATTTTAGAGATTAAAAGTTTAATCGATTATGGGCCAATATATAGAGAAATTACTTGGAGGTATTTGTGGCAATTTGCTTCCATGGACATACTTTCATCCCACTAGGGGCAATAGCTGTATATATTACCGGTAGTATGTTTAATAGGTGCAGTCCTTTTAGCGATGGTCCAGGGCTGACTGGGCATCCACCGCAATTGTATTGTAGTCCCAAACCGGATAATGTAAGCTGTAAATGCAGTGTTGAGTGCGTTGTCCTTTAGAGTCCATGCTATGCCTACCAAGTATGGCCCACCAATTCAGGTCATCTGATGCGTTTTGCTGCACCAGGCAGCTTTATAAAATCCTTTACATTATCCAATTTAGTAGCATAGCCGGGCATCCTAGTTAGATTCTGCTTGAGTAATACTGACTACCCATAAAACGGACTGGTATCTGACACAATGGGTGCATCTTCAGAACCTAAATGCCTTCTGATGGTCTTAAAGATTTTGTTTTCCAATAGATAGTCTATATATTAAACAGGACAATAATCCATGTACCAGTATACATTGTGAGAGAATTCCTTAAAGCCATGAGAGAGAACCCTGATGTTGGGAGTATTTATTTCCACCCATCTTCAGCTGCTCCAGGACATTTGTATGAGGGCCATAGCATTTCACAGAGGCAATACTATTGTCCCGGTGCTTGACTGAGGTCTATTGATTTTCTCATGGGATCCACTGCTGCATTGTGGCGGAGCAGAACTTGGCCTGGAGCAGCACCTTTCCAGATGAGGCTTATAGAAATTCTGACAGACAGGCAGGGGCTGGCTGGACAATTTTAGCCTGGGGGACAGGAATCCTGTCCTTTAACAATAGATTTTAAATAGAGAACACAGGGATTGATTTATCAAAGAGTGAAAACACCTATTGCTGAAGAAAATAAATGTTTTTGTTGACTGAAGGGTTTAACGTAGTAATTAGAGATGAGCGGGTTCGGTTCCTCGGAATCAGAACCCCCCCGAACTTCACCCATTTTACACGGGTCCGAGGCATACTCGGATTCTCCCGTATGGCTCGGTTAACCCGAGCGCACCCGAACGTCATCATCCCGCTGTCGGATTCTCGCGAGATTCGGATTCTATATAAGGAGCCGCGCGTCGCCGCCATTTTTCACTCGTGCATTGGAAATGAAAGTGAGAGGACGTGGCTGGCGTCCTCTCACTTTGTTTCAGGGGGCTGCATATCTTTATTCTGGGGACCAGCAGTATTATAGGAGGAGTACAGTGCAGAGTTTTGCTGACCAGTGACCACCAGTATTATACGTTGTCTGCCTGAAAAACGCTCCATATCTGTGCTCAGTGTGCTGCATATATCTGTGCTCACACTGCTTTATTGTGGGGACTGGGGACCAGCAGTATTATATAGGAGGAGTACAGTGCAGAGTTTTGCTGACTAGTGACCACCAGTATTATACGTTCTCTGCCTGAAAAACGCTCCATATCTGTGCTCAGTGTGCTTCATATATCTGTGCTCACACTGCTTTATTGTGGGGACTGGGGACCAGCAGTATTATATAGGAGGAGTACAGTGCAGAGTTTTGCTGACCAGTGACCACCAGTATTATACGTTCTCTGCCTGAAAAACGCTCCATATCTGTGCTGCATTGTAGTATATAGTAGGAGTACATTGCATAATTTTGCTGACCACCAGTATATAATATATAGGAGTACGGTACAGAAGGTCACTGCTCTACCTACCTCTGTGTCATCAAGTATACTATCCATCCATACCTGTGGTGCATTTCAGTTTTGCACAGTTTGCTGACCACCAGTATATAATATATAGCAGTACGGTACAGTAGGCCACTGCTCTACCTACCTCTGTGTCGTCAAGTATACTATCCATCCATACCTGTGATGCATTTCAGTTTTGCACAGTTTGCTGACCACCAGTATATAATATATAGCAGTACGGTACAGTAGGCCACTGCTCTACCTACCTCTGTGTTGTCAAGTATACTATCCATCCATACCTGTGGTGCATTTAAGTTTTGCACAGTTTGCTGACCACCAGTATATAATATATAGCATTACGGTACAGTAGGCCACTGCTCTACCTACCTCTGTGTCGTCAAATATACTATCCATCCATACCTGTGGTGCATTTCAGTTGTGCGCAGTATTTATAGTAGTAGGCCATTGCTATTGATACTGGCATATAATTCCACACATTAAAAAATGGAGAACAAAAATGTGGAGGGTAAAATAGGGAAAGATCAAGATCCACTTCCACCTCGTGCTGAAGCTGCTGCCACTAGTCATGGCCGAGACGATGAAATGCCATCAACGTCGTCTGCCAAGGCCGATGCCCAATGTCATAGTAGAGAGCATGTAAAATCCAAAACACAAAAGTTAAGTAAAATGACCCAAAAATCAAAATTAAAAGCGTCTGAGGAGAAGCGTAAACTTGCCAATATGCCATTTACGACACGGAGTGGCAAGGAACGGCTGAGGCCCTGGCCTATGTTCATGGCTAGTGGTTCAGCTTTACATGAGGATTGAAGCACTTATCCTCTCGCTAGAAAAATGAAAAGACTTAAGCTGGCAAAAGCACAGCAAAGAACTGTGCGTTCTTCTAAATCACAAATCCCCAAGGAGAGTCCAATTGTGTCGGCTGCGATGCCTGACCTTCCCAACACTGGACGGGAAGAGGTGGCGCCTTCCACCATTTGCACGCCCCCTGCAAGTGCTGGAAGGAGCACCCGCAGTCCAGTTCCTGATAGTCAAATTGAAGATGTCACTGTTGAAGTACACCAGGATGAGGATATGGGTGTTGCTTGCACGGAGGAGGAAATTGACAAGGAGGATTCTGATGGTGAGGTGGTTTGTTTAAGTCAGGCACCCGGGGAGACACCTGTTGTCCGTGGGACGAATATGGCCATTGACATGCCTGGTCAAATTACAAAAAAAATCACCTCTTCGGTGTGGAATTATTTTAACACAAATGCGGACAACTGGTGTCAAGCCGTGTGTTGCCTTTGTCAAGCTGTAATAAGTAGGGGTAAGGACGTTAACCACCTCGGAACATCCTCCCTTATACGTCACCTGCAGCGCATTCATCATAAGTCAGTGACAAGTTCAAAAACTTTGGATGACAGAGGAAGCAGTCCACTGACCACTAAATCCCTTCCTCTTGTAACCAAGCTCCTGCAAACCACACCACCAACTCCCTCAGTGTCAATTTCCTCCTTACACAGGAAAGCCAATAGTCCTGCAGGCCATGTCACTGGCAAGTCTGACGAGTCCTCTCCTGCCTGGGATTCCTCCGATACATCCTTGAGTGTAACGCCTACTGCTGCTGGCGCTGCTGCTGTTGCTGCTGGGAGTCGATCGTCATCCCAGAGGGGAAGTCGGAAGACCACTTGTACTACTTCCAGTAAACAATTGACTTTCCAACATTCCTTTGCGAGGAAGATGAAATATCACAGCAGTCATCCTGCTGCAAAGCGGATAACTCAGGCCTTGGCAGCATGGGCGGTGAGAAACGTGTTTCCGGTATCCACCGTTAATTCACAGGCAACTACAGACTTGACTGAGATACAGTGTCCCCGGTACCAAATACCATCTAGGTTCCATTTCTCTAGGCAGGCGATACCGAAAATGTACACAGACCTCAGAAAAAAAGTCACCAGTGTCCTAAAAAATGCAGTTGTACCCAATGTCCACTTAACCACGGACATGTGGACAAGTGGAGCAGGGCAGACTCAGGACTATATGACTGTGACAGCCCACTGGGTAGATGTATTGCCTCCCGCAGCAAGAACAGCAGCGGCGGCACCAGTAGCAGCATCTCGCAAACGCCAACTCGTTCCTAGGCAGGCCACGCTTTGTATCACCGCTTTCCAGAAGAGGCACACACCTGACAACCTCTTACGGAAACTGAGGAACATCATCGCAGAATGGCTTACCCCAAATGGACTCTCCTGTGGATTTGTGACATCGGACAATGCCAGCAATATTGTGCGTGCATTACATCTGGGCAAATTCCAGCACATCCCATGTTTTGCACATACATTGAATTTGGTTGTGCAGAATTATTTAAAAAACGACAGGGGCGTGCAAGAGATGCTGTCGGTGGCCCAAAGAATTGCGGGCCACTTTCGGCATTCAGCCACCGCGTGCCAAAGACTGGAGCACCAGCAAACACTCCTGAACCTACCCTGCCATCATCTGAAGCAAGAACTGGTAACGAGGTGGAATTCAACCCTCTATATGCTTCAGAGGATGGAGGAGCAGCAAAAGGCCATTCAAGCCTATACATCTGCCTACGATATAGGCAAAGGAGGGGGAATGCACCTGACTCAAGCGCAGTGGAGAATGATTTAAACGTTGTGCAAGGTTCTGCAACCCTTTGAACTTGCCACACGTGAAGTCAGTTCAGACACTGCCAGCCTGAGTCAGGTCATTCCCCTCATCAGGCTTTTGCAGAAGAAGCTGGGGACATTGAAGGAGGAGATAAAAACAGAGCGATTCCGCTAGGCATGTGGGACTTGTGGATGGAGCCCTTAATTCGCTTAACCAGGATTCACGGGTGGTCAATCTGTTGAAATCAGAGCACTACATTTTGGCCACCGTGCTCGATCCTAGATTTAAAACCTACGTTGGATCTCTCTTTCCGGCAGACACAAGTCTGCAGAGGTTCAAAGACCTGCTGGTGAGAAAATTGTCAAGTCAAGCGGAACGTGACCAGTCAACAGCTCCTCCTTCACATTCTCCCGCAACTGGGGGTGCGAGGAAAAGGCTAAGAATTCCGAGCCCACCCGCTGGCAGTGATGCAGGGCAGTCTGAAGCGAGTGCTGACATCTGGTCCGGACTGAAGGACCTGCCAACGATTACTGACATGTCGTCTACTGTCACTGCATATGATTCTCTCACCATTGAAAGAATGGTGGAGGATTATATGAGTGACCGCATCCAAGTAGGCACGTCAGACAGTCCGTACGTATACTGGCAGGAAAAAGAGGCACTTTAGAGGCCCTTGCAGAAACTGGCTTTATTTTACCTAAGTTGCCCACCCTCCAGTGTGTACTCCGAAAGAGTGTTTAGTGCAGCCGCTCACCTTGTCAGCAGTCGGCGTACGAGGTTACTTCCAGAAAATGTGGAGAAGATGATGTTCATCAAAATGAATTATAATCAATTCCTCCGTGGAGACATTCACCAGCAATTGCCTCCAGAAAGTACACAGGGACCTGAGATGGTGGATTCCAGTGGGGACGAATTAATAATCTGTGACGAGGGGGATGTACACAGTGAAAGGGGTGAGGAATCGGACGATGAGGAGGAGGTGGACATCTTGCCTCTGTAGAGCCAGTTTGTGCAAGGAGAGATTGCTTCTTTTCTCTAACGTCCTAGTGGATGCTGGGGACTCCGTCAGGACCATGGGGATTAGCGGCTCCGCAGGAGACAGGGCACAAAAATAAAGCTTTAGGATCAGGTGGTGTGCACTGGCTCCTCCCCCTATGACCCTCCTCCAAGCCTCAGTTAGGTTTTTCTGCCCGTCCGAGCAGGGTGCAATCTAGGTGGCTCTCCTAAAGAGCTGCTTAGAAAAAGTTTTTAGGTTATTTATTTTCAGTGAGTCCTGCTGGCAACAGGCTCACTGCATCGAGGGACTTAGGGGAGAGAAGTCAACTCACCTGCGTGCAGGATGGATTGGCTTCTTAGGCTACTGGACACCATTAGCTCCAGAGGGATCGAACACAGGCCCAGCCATGGAGTCCGGTCCCGGAGCCGTGCCGCCGACCCCCCTTGCAGATGCCGAAGATGGAAGAGGTCCAGAAGCAGGCGGCAGAAGACTTTTCAGTCTTCCTGAGGTAGCGCACAGCACTGCAGCTGTGCGCCATTGTTGTCAGCACACTTCACACAGCGGTCACGGAGGGTGCAGGGCGCTGGGGGGGCGCCCTGGGCAGCAATGTATAATACCTTTTTATGGCTAAAAAAATACATCCCATATAGCCCTTGAGGCTATATGGATGTATTTAACCCCTGCCAGATCTCACAAACTCCGGAGAAGAGCCCGCCGAAATAGGGGGCGGGGCTTATTCTCCTCAGCACACAGCGCCATTTTCCTGCTCAGCTCCGCTGTGAGGAAGGCTCCCAGGACTCTCCCCTGCACTGCACTACAGAAACAGGGTAAAACAGAGAGGGGGGGCACTTTTTTTGGTGATATTACTATATTTAAGCTGCTATAAGGATACAACACTTATATAGGGTTGTTCCCATATATATTATAGCGCTTGGGTGTGTGCTGGCAAACTCTCCCTCTGTCTCCCCAAAGGGCTAGTGGGGTCCTGTCTTCAATAGAGCATTCCCTGTGTGTCTGCTGTGTGTCGGTACGTGTGTGTCGACATGTATGAGGACGATGTTGGTGTGGAGGCAGAGCAATTGCCGGTAATGGTGATGTCACCCCCCAGGGAGTCGACACCGGAATGGATGGCTTTGTTTATGGAATTACGTGATAATGTCAGCACATTACAAAAATCAGTTGACGACATGAGACGGCCGGCAAACCAGTTAGTACCTGCCCAGGCGTCTCAGACACCGTCAGGGGCTGTAAAACGCCCTTTACCTCAGTCGGTCGACACAGACCCAGACACGGACACTGAATCTAGTGTCGACGGTGAAGAAACAAACGTATTTTCCAGTAGGGCCACACGTTATATGATCACGGCAATGAAGGAGGCTTTGCATATCTCTGATACTACAAGTACCACAAAAAGGGGTATTATGTGGGGGGTGAAAAAACTACCTGTAGTTTTTCCTGAATCAGAGGAATTGAATGATGTATGTGATGAAGCGTGGGTTAACCCAGATAGAAAAGTGCTAATTTCAAAAAAGTTATTGGCATTATACCCTTTCCCGCCAGAGGTTAGGGCGCGCTGGGAAACACCCCCTAAGGTGGATAAGGCGCTCACACGCTTATCAAAACAAGTGGCGTTACCGTCTCCTGATACGGCCGCCCTCAAGGATCCAGCTGATAGGAGGCTGGAAACTACCCTAAAAAGTAGATACACACATACTGGTGTTATACTGCGACCAGCCATCGCCTCAGCCTGGATGTGCAGTGCTGGGGTGGTCTGGTCGGATTCCCTGACTGAAAATATTGATACCCTGGATAGGGACAGTATTTTACAGACTTTAGAGCAATTAAAGGATGCTTTTCTTTATATGCGAGATGCTCAGAGGGATATTTGCACTCTGGCATCGAGAGTAAGTGCGATGTCCATATCTGCCAGAAGAAGTTTATGGACACGACAGTGGTCAGGTGATGCGGATTCCAAACGGCATATGGAAGTATTGCCGTATAAAGGGGAGGAATTATTTGGCGTCGGTTTATCGGATTTGGTGGCCACGGCAACTGCCGGGAAATCCACCTTTTTACCTCAGACCCCCTCCCAACAGAAAAAGACACCGTCTTTTCAGCCGCAGTCCTTTCGGTCCTATAAGAAGCGGGCAAAAGGACAGTCATATCTGCCCCGAGGCAGAGGAAAGGGTAAGAGAGGGCAGCAAGCAGCTCCTTCCCAGGAACAGAAGCCCTCCGCGGGTTCTGCAAAGCCCTCAGCATGACGCTGGGGCTTTACAAGCGGACTCAGGAACGGTGGGGGGTCGACTCAAGAATTTCAGCGCGCAGTGGGCTTGCTCACAGGTGGACCCCTGGATCCTGCAGGTAGTATCTCAGGGTTACAGGTTGGAATTCGAGAAGTCTCCCCCTCGCCCGTTCCTAAAGTCTGCTTTGCCAACGTCTCCCTCAGACAGGGCGACGGTATTGGAAGCCATTCACAAGCTGTTTTCTCAGCAGGTGATAGTCAAGGTACCCCTCCTACAACAGGAAAAGGGGTATTACTCCACGCTATATTGTGGTACCGAAGCCGGACGGCTCGGTAAGACCTATTCTAAATCTGAAATCTTTGAACCTGTACATACAAAAATTCAAGTTCAAGATGGAATCACTCAGAGCAGTGATAGCGAATCTGGAAGAAGGGGACTTTATGGTGTCCCTGGACATAAAAGATGCTTACCTGCATGTCCCAATTTGCCCTTCACATCAAGGGTACCTCAGGTTCGTGGTGCAAAACTGTCATTATCAGTTTCAGACGCTGCCGTTTGGATTGTCCACGGCACCTCGGGTCTTTACCAAGGTAATGGCCGAAATGATGATTCTTCTGCGAAGAAGAGGCGTATTAATTATCCCTTACTTGGACGATCTCCTGATAAGGGCAAGGTCCAGAGAACAGCTGGAGGACGGAGTAGCACTAACCCAAGTAGTGCTGCAACAACACGGGTGGATTCTGAATTTTTCAAAATCTCAGTTGACCCCGACAACACGTCTGCTGTTCCTGGGAATGATTCTTGACACGGTTCAGAAAAAGGTGTTTCTTCCGGAGGAGAAAGCCAAGGAGTTATTCGAACTTGTCAGGAACCTCCTAAAACCAGGAAAAGTGTCTGTGCATCAATGCACAAGAGTCCTGGGAAAGATGGTGGCTTCTTACGAAGCAATCCCATTCGGCAGATTCCACGCACGAACTTTTCAGTGGGATCTGCTGGACAAATGGTCCGGATCGCATCTGCAGATGCATCAGCGGATAACCTTATCGCCACGGACAAGGGTGTCTCTTCTGTGGTGGTTGCAGAGTGCTCATCTGTTAGAAGGCCGCAGATTCGGCATACAGGACTGGGTCCTGGTGACCACGGATGCCAGTCTGAGAGGCTGGGGAGCGGTCACACAGGGAAGAAACTTCCAGGGAGTATGGTCAAGCCTGGAGATGTCTCTTCACATAAATATACTGGAGCTAAGAGCGATTTACAATGCTCTAAGCCTGGCAAAACCCCTGCTTCAGGGTCAGCCGGTGTTGATCCAGTCGGACAACATCACGGCAGTCGCCCACGTAAACAGACAGGGCGGCACAAGAAGCAGGAGAGCAATGGCAGAAGCTGCAAGGATTCTTCGCTGGGCGGAAGATCATGTGATAGCACTGTCAGCAGTGTTCATTCCGGGAGTGGACAACTGGGAAGCAGACTTCCTCAGCAGACACGATCTACACCCGGGAGAGTGGGGACTTCATCCAGAAGTCTTCCACATGATTGTGAACCGTTGGGAAAAACCAAAGGTGGATATGATGGCGTCTCGCCTCAACAAAAAACTGGACAAGTATTGCGCCAGGTCAAGAGACCCTCAGGCAATAGCTGTGGACGCTCTGGTAACACCGTGGGTGTTCCAGTCAGTGTATGTGTTTCCTCCTCTGCCTCTCATACCCAAAGTACTGAGAATTATACGGCAAAGGGGAGTAAGAACGATACTCGTGGCTCCGCATTGGCCAAGAAGTACTTGGTACCCGGAACTTCAGGAGATGCTCACGGAAAATCCGTGGCATCTACCTCTAAGACGGGACCTGATTCAGCAGGGACTGTGTCTATTCCAAGACTTACCGCGGCTGCGTTTGACGGCGTGGCGGTTGAACGCCGAATTCTAAGGGAAAAAGGCATTCCAGAAGAGGTCATTCCTACACTGGTTAAAGCCAGGAAGGAGGTGACTGCACAACATTATCACCGCATTTGGAGAAAATATGTTGCGTGGTGTGAGGCCAGGAAGGGCCCCACGGAGGAATTTCAATTGGGTCGATTCCTACATTTCCTGCAAACAGGATTGTCTATGGGCCTCAAGTTGGGGTCCATTAAGGTTCAAATTTCGGCCCTGTCGATTTTCTTCCAGAAAGAATTGGCTTCAGTTCCTGAAGTCCAGACTTTTGTAAAAGGAGTACTACATATACAGCCCCCGGTTGTGCCCCCAGTGGCTCCGTGGGACCTTAATGTAGTTTTGGATTTTCTCAAATCCCATTGGTTTGAGCCACTCAAATCGGCGGATTTGAAATATCTTACATGGAAAGTAACCATGCTACTGGCCCTGGCTTCAGCCAGGAGAGTGTCAGAATTGGCGGCTTTATCGTATAAAAGCCCATATCTGATTTTCCATTCGGACAGGGCAGAACTGCGGACGCGTCCTCATTTTCTGCCTAAGGTGGTGTCAGCTTTTCACCTGAACCAGCCTATTGTGGTGCCTGCGGCTACTAGCGATTTGGAGGATTCCAAGTTGCTGGACGTTGTCAGGGCATTGAAAATATATATTTCAAGGACGGCTGGAGTCAGAAAATCTGACTCGCTGTTTATACTGTATGCACCCAAAAAGCTGGGTGCTCCTGCTTCTAAGCAGACGATTGCTCGTTGGATTTGTAGCACAATTCAACTTGCACATTCTGTGGCAGGCCTGCCACAGCCTAAATCTGTCAAGGCCCATTCCACAATGAAGGTGGGCTCATCCTGGGCGGCTGCCCGAGGGGTCTCGGCATTACAACTCTGCCGAGCAGCTACGTGGTCGGGGGAGAACACGTTTGTAAAATTCTACAAATTTGATACCCTGGCTAAAGAGGACCTGGAGTTCTCTCATTCGGTGCTGCAGAGTCATCCGCACTCTCCCGCCCGTTTGGGAGCTTTGGTATAATCCCCATGGTCCTGACGGAGTCCCCAGCATCCACTAGGACGTTAGAGAAAATAAGATTTTACTTACCGATAAATCTATTTCTCGTAGTCCGTAGTGGATGCTGGGCGCCCATCCCAAGTGCGGATTGTCTGCAATACTTGTACATAGTTATTGTTACAAAAAAATCGGGTTGTTCTTGTTGTGAGCCGTCTGTTCAGAGGCTCCTACGTTGTCATACTGTTAACTGGGTTCAGATCAGAAGTTGTACGGTGTGATTGGTGTGGCTGGTATGAGTCTTACCCGGGATTAAAAATCCTTCCTTATTGTGTACGCTCGTCCGGGCACAGTATCCTAACTGAGGCTTGGAGGAGGGTCATAGGGGGAGGAGCCAGTGCACACCACCTGATCCTAAAGCTTTATTTTTGTGCCCTGTCTCCTGCGGAGCCGCTAATCCCCATGGTCCTGACGGAGTCCCCAGCATCCACTACGGACTACGAGAAATAGATTTATCGGTAAGTAAAATCTTATTTTTTGGCGGGGGCCCAAACCAACCAGTCATTTCAGTCACAGTTGTGTGGCAGACCCTGTCACTGAAATGATGGGTTTGTTAAAGTGTGCATGTCCTGTTTATACAACATAAGGGTGGGTGGGAGGGCCCAAGGACAATTCCATCTTGCACCTCTTTTTTTTCTTTCACTTTTCTTTGCATCATGTGCTGTTTGGGGACAATTTTTTTGAAGTGCCATCCTGCCTGACACTGCAGTGCCACTCCTAGATGGGCCAGGTGTTTGTGTCGGCCACTTGGGTCGCTTAGCTTAGTCATCCAGCGACCTCGGTGCAAACTTTAGGATTAAAAATAATATTGTGAGGTGTTCAGAATAGACTGAAAATGAGTGGAAATTATGGTTATTGTGGTTAATAATACTATGGGATCAAAATGAACCCCAAATTCTATGATTTAAGCTGTTTTTGAGGGGTTTTTGTAAAAAAACACCCGAATCCAAAACACACCCGAATCCGATAAAAAATTTTCAGTGAGGTTTTGCCAAAATGCATCCGAATCCAAAACACGGCCGCGGAACCGAATCCAAAACCAAAACACAAAACCCGAAAAATGTCCGGTGCACATCACTAGTAGTAATAACTGATATGATGAATAATAGGGACTCAGGACTGCAGGGTTAAGCTCTTTTAAATGGGCAAATGACTTAAGCCGAAACGTCCATTCATGCATGATTTTTGGGGGAAACTAGGTGAATAAATGGGGATTTTGTATTAAAAAGGAATTTGATTTTGACTCTGTAACATTCAAATCTGAAACCGTCTTATTGGCTAGCCAACTCTCACTTGTTTAGATAGTCAATAAGATGACGTTTTCAGATTCAAACTTGTGCTTAGGTGGTAAAAAGAAAAGAGTCAAAACTAGCCGCTCAGTTCTCATTTTTATTTTAACTTTGAGAGTGGGGTGGGATGGCGCTGTTTTAAGGGAGGTCATGTGGCATCGTAAAAAAATTGCAGCAGCTCAACTGATTTCACATTCAGGCTTCGGAGGCAGGGGGGCTTCAGTTATTCAGCAATGCGATCACAACTGAATTGTGATTGCATCGCTGGCCGCCATTAGCATGCTGGGCAGCCTTGCTCTGTGCTCGGCAGCAACCTGCATGCGAGTGATAGCAGTTGCACTTTTGCTATTTTAGCAAAACTGCAACTGAAGTTGAATAAGGCCCTACCCCTACATACAGTAGGTTTCACACATTGTGGTCCTAGCATCACTTACAAGTTCCGGTGGTCACACATATATGCTCACAAAGCATCAAATTGTCAGCTTCTCAAAATGTAAATAAACATCCAAAAACATGGGTGCAGCCATGTTGGACACTGTCAGGTGATTCACCTGAGCAATCACCTTATCTGTTCCATTGAGACTAAACTACTACCTGATTAAACCTGCCCCTGGAGCTAGCACGTTGCCATAAAAATACTTGCTTTCCACGGATGGTTGTAGGCTCCAGGCATTAGTATCCTTACTGTTTCCAGTTATCTATTATAACCTCCCTGTCTTTCTTGGACTCTTGTGCCTGTATTCATCTGCTTCCAGTGTCCTCTACTGCTGCAATTTCACCAATACGCCTGCTTTCCGCATGATGCTGTGACCAATGCCAGTCACTACTCCCGCTTGTGCCAGTCTAATACCTCTGGTATCCAGTACTGCATTTTACAGACGCCTTCAGTCACTGCACATCTCAGCACCTCCTGTCTCCAGTATCAGGTTTATCAAGCAGACACCAGGCTTCCTCCTATTGGACCTCAGCTACCAGCCTGCTCATCGATGGTTCATAAAGACTAGAGTGAAGACTCGTTTACTGGCTTGTTACAGGTCTCTGTGCTCTGTGTGTTTACATCTGGAGATAGTCCTGATTAAAGGGTGCTAGTTCCAAGGCTGTGGTCAGTCTTCGGGGTTTAGGGCTGTGTGCTGGGATGATCGTCATTACTCTAATTTCTGCTTCTGGTTTTCAGTTACTGTGTTCCAGAACAGAGATCCATGTTTGGGTCAAAGCAGTTCCAGGTTGTTATCTGCAGTAGCTACAGTCCTGTGAACAGTACATAATATTCCAATTCCTTGTCTGAGTTCTGTGTTCCAACTCTATTTCACTACTACAGTACATTGTCCTGAGTTACTTGGTAAGCCTCCTGAGTTCCTACACTGGGTACTTGGCTCTGCTAACCTATAATAGGTTAATTAGCTACTGTAAATTTCCAGGTTGACATCCATAGATTCCAGTCCTGCATCCAAGTATAACTCCAGTATGTGGTTTCCTTAATATGGGGGAGATGTACTAAGTGATAAAGTAATAGCCAATCAGTTCCTAATTGCCATGTTCCAGGCTGGGTTTGAAAAATGACAGTTAGGAGCTGGTTGGTTGGTACTTAATCACCGTGCAATTTATCACTTTTCAAGGCTTAGTACATCTGATCCTGTGAGGTCTATTCATAGAGCAGTGAAAAGCCCTTTATCAGTGCTAACAGGGCATTTCATTGCTTCCTGCTATTCATTGAAGGGATTACCGTGGCCAGCGGTGACCCTGATCAGGGTATCACTTCCCCATACTGTAGTATGGGGAGAGCAATTCATTGAAGCACGGAAAGCTCTACTTTCCATTTCGGTTCTCAAATTGCCTCTACAATCTCAGGATGGCGTAAGGAGGATGGTGTGGGGAGAAAGATAGCGGAGACTGCTGTCTTCCCACCTCCTCCCCAGCTTCTCCGTCCTCTTCAGTGATGCCGACCAATCACCTGTCTGCTCTGCAGTAGCTCCGCCCCCTTAGTGTTAACCCATTGCTTTGCCCAACAGCTTTGGACCTCAAATATTATGTGTCTCCCATCTTAGTACTCGATGGAGTACATAGTATATGCACATATCTCCCACCGCCTTTGTAGTTAGGCAGGTGACGCAACATATGCATATGCCGGGTCACCTCCTCCTTACAGCCCTGCTGCCCCTGTGCCCCT
Organism: Pseudophryne corroboree; assembly: GCF_028390025.1. Lineage (NCBI taxonomy): Eukaryota > Metazoa > Chordata > Amphibia > Anura > Myobatrachidae > Pseudophryne > Pseudophryne corroboree. The sequence continues at coordinate 288,463,885 of NC_086449.1, forward strand.
CGCTCTGCCCCTGCCCCGCTCTGACTACCTGCTGCTGGCCAGCTTGCCCTAGGTGCAGGAGAGCTGGGAGGAGGGGGGAACCGCGGCAGCGTTCAGTGCCAGAGGTGCAAAGTGGTCCAAGGGAATAGTAGCTGCAGGCCAGCAACATCCATTGCGGGAGGTGCTATGGGTTCCTGGGGGAGATCCACAGCAGTGTGCTGAAGTGTGACACTTCTAAGGTGGATTGCTCAGCCCCCTATGATCCCCCGCAGGCAGCTGACTGTCCCATCACCCCCCGCTCGCATATATGGACGGGGGGCATCATGATAACTCAGTGAAGTACAGTTCTTTACAGGATCGCGGGAGAACCTCCTTATCTGATCACTCACTGAAAAGGTGACGGTATATGAATAGCTAGTTAACAACGCTATAGATTGCATCACACTGATGCGATCTATAGTGATAAGTATCTATCCTTCACCGCACTTCTTTAAGAATAGACCTCTATGTCACTTGTGTTTCCTGACTACTTGTTATTATTCCATGCGCAAGAATTACATTAAATCTCCACGTTACACCTTTGCTCCAGTTAAGCCCAAGAGTCCCCAGATGTACTTACAAAATTCCAAGTCTTTAACGATAGGCACACACCATATATACAGAAAATGGTGTCCCACAATGGCGCATTCAAAGGTGCCAATTCAAAACACCCACCACAGTTTGAACAACACCAATCAGATGTCACAGTCTCTTACTCTTGGAATAATTTCTATAAATGGAAGTGAAGTGTTTCTCCTATCAATTTCTGGTGAGGTTGGGTTCTTTGTATAACATCCTCCTCAAATTGCAATAATATCTTTAGGAAAAAGGTTATAGAGAACACTTTGTGCGCAGAAGGAAGCAGCCAACCAAATGCAACACTCCTAAGAGGTTTCCTTCACCCCTCACCACAAGTGTACAGTATGAAAAGAACGGAGTAAACACTTAGCCGGCGCTATCTGGATATATCCTTAGTCTTCTTTGAACTTCCACTTTTTAAGACCTGGTCCACTGAAAGACAATAAAACATAAATATATAGTGAAATACTGTTTAATACAAATAAACAAATGAACATGGATCAGATTCAACTTCAATCCATTGGCAGCATATGAAGCCAGTAATAGATCTCACTCGCTGGTCACTGGTTCCTTACTGCACGTCTCTATGCTGCTGCAGGGATAACCAACGCGTTTCTTGTATAAAACGAAGAAACTTAGTAGAAAGCAGACCACTTTGTAGGGAGCTGCTTTGCTTACAAACAACGTCACTGGAAGTGACATTTTGGTCCCGAGGATGCGGGATCAGAGATCTGTTAATGAGAGATACGAATATAACTTCTGTTGCACTGAAAGCACTTTTCAACACGATATGTTTTTATTAACCATATGAATGAAGTAACAACTAAGTCATTTCTTATACAGATACGGGGACCGGAAGTGACGCGGCGGATCCCCATACTTAAGTAGGATTGGACATTGCATTGCTATGGCAATATGTATACACATAAGAGACGTTACAGGAAGTTGTAACGCAGAGCAGAGGACCATAGGACTTGTAGTTAGTTAATGTATAGGGTCCAGCTGTGCATTTTGGATTTGGATTGTTGGTTGTGTTATTTAAATATTTGACTGTTGGGAATGATCAGTATTCGACTTTTTACCTTGACAAAACCCCCAGACCGGGGTGGAAACACGTTGGCTATTCCTGCAGCAGCAAAGAGACGTGCAGTAAGGAACAAGTGACCAGCGAGTGAGATCTACAGTTTGTGGTGGGATATCTGTAATCCTTGCATTAACTAAAACGCTGACAGGAACTGTTTGGTTACAGTTCCGTGGAATCTGGTAATTACTGGCTTCATATGCTGCCAATGGATTGAAGTTGAATCTGATCCATGTTCATTTGTTTATTTGTATTAAACAGTATTTCACTATATACATTTATGTTTTATTGTCTTTCGGTGGACCCGATCTTAAAAAGTGTAAGTTCAAGGAAGACTAAGGATATATCCAGATAGCGCCGGTTAAGTGTTTACTCCGTTCTTTTCATATTGCAATAATATCTTATTGTTTCACCACAAAAAACGAAATAAACGGCAGTGTAGCCCAATATTGTCACAGAAGGAATAACATTTTTTTATACACCGCACTCACATAAAATATAGTGTTAAAAGCATATATCACCATGTATATGGCAAAACATCCAATAGAGCCACTTGCAGTCAGATTGGATTTACAGAATTGGAGTTATCAAGTCCTGGAAATCTGCGCTCACACTCAGGGCCGTGACTAGGTGTGTGCGGAGAGTGCTCCTCACATAGGGGGTCATTCCGAGTTGTTCGCTCAGTAAATTTCTTCGCATCGCAGCGATTTTCCGCTTAGTGCGCATGCGCAATGACCGCACTGCGACTGCGCCAAGTAAATTTGCTATGCAGTTAGGAATTTTACTCACGGTTTTTTCCTCGTTCTGGTGATCGTAATGTGATTGACAGGAAGTGGGTGTTTCTGGGCGGAAACAGGCCGTTTTATGGGAGTGTGTGAAAAAACGCTACCGTTTCTGGGAAAAACGCGGGAGTGGCTGGAGAAACGGAGGAGTGTTTGGGCGAACGCTGGGTGTGTTTGTGACGTCAAACCAGGAACGACAAGCACTGAACTGATTGCAGATGCCGAGTAAGTCTCGAGTTACTCAGAAACTGCACAGAGATGTCTTATCGCAATATTGCGAATCTTTCGTTCGCAATTTTAGAAGCTAAGATTCACTCCCAGTAGGCGGCGGCTTAGCGTGTGCAAAGCTGCTAAAAGCAGCTTGCGAGCGAACAACTCTGAATGACCCCCATAGCACTGAAGTGTAGGGGGCGCTGTTGACAGCACTAGTCAATTATGAATTATCTTATTACTTTTACCTGCAGCTTCTCCCCGTTTTGAAGCCCAGCATCTTCTGACCGCCCCTGTCTCCTACCCTCACCCCGTTTGTCGGTAATATCTATACAGCATTCATGGACTTGGCTTGATAGCTCTTTGTTGTTCAATCGCACTGTCCTTCATTACATTTTGGAATGCTGATGTGCCCGGGATTCGAACCCGTTGTCTAAGACTTTGCAGTTGGATACTCTATTCATTGAGCTATCTGCCCTTGCATAGAAAGCTAGAAAATTCCAAGGTGGAGAGTTTTAACTATTTGAAGCTTACGCTGTACTTTGTGAAGGAGTGATCAGCATTTATGTTGAGCAGATCTACATAGTATGTGGCTGCAAGGGATTGGATGTGTGGCTGCACACTGCATGGATCTGCTTGATTATGGTGCTGGTTATTTTTTTTTTACGGGTAGCTTCATATAGTTAGAAATCTCAACTATTTTTGCAGGGGGAAGTGCTTTGGTGGGTGGGATGATTGGCCGGGATGCAGCACGTTGTTTGTTTGGGTCTTGGGTGTGGCAGTTTATTGAAATGTTTGGGGTATTGTGGCTGAATGGCGACAAGCTCTTGGGTTGAATGAATGAATGTGGTATAGGGAGGATTTGTGTCCAAATCCATCTTCTTGCAAGGTTCTATAAATGTGTGTAAATAATATAAATATATATATATATATATATATATATATATAGTTCCCTCATTGACTTGTGCTAAGTTAAGTTTGACCTCCTATTTTGTCTGTTCTGTTTATAAGTTGTACTTTTACTCTCTCCCATGTATTAAATACATTTGTTGTATTTTTTATATATTCCGACACCAAGTTCCACTTTTTAGAAGCAGAGTAGTTTTTTAAAACTTGTATATCTTTTAAACACTAGTGGACACTGGTACCCCTATCCCTTTTATCCATATTTTAAATTTTTACAGTATTATACTTATACTGTTCTTTTTTAAGGGTAGGCTGACACCCGTATATATTAGGGAGTTTATATTTATGTGGGAAGGGGGTTCATAGCATGGTCTTTTTCTGGGACTCATTTTGTCATGCTCCTTCCCTGCAAGGCATGCACTTTATGTCCCTATTGTAAAAATGGGGGGTGAATTATTTTTCTGCACAGGACACCAAAAAGTCTAGGGGTTCGTGTCTATAGATAGCTAAAAGATATACAGTCATTAGTTAGACACCATATGGTCGACAGTCAAAAGTCAGACAGGGTAAAAAGTCAGACAGAGTCAAAAGTCAGACACAAAAAAAAGTGGGTTTTTTTCTGTGTTTTTTACCACTTTTGCCTCATTTACTATCCATGTCACAAACTATTACCTTTTAGTAAAGTTGTGGCGAGCGAAGCGAGACACCGAGCCCAAAGCGTTGCAAATTTGGGTTAAAAAGACAAAAAATATATTTTTTTTTTATGTCTGACTTTTGACCCTGTCGGACTTTTGACTGACTGACTTTTGACTGTCAACCATATAGTGTCTGACTAATGACTGTCTATCTTTTAACTGTCTATGAACTATACCACACCCAAAGTCTAGTTACGGCTCTGCTCACACTCTTAGTAGGCAGTCACACGGGACGCTGGTGGTTTCCCCAAGATGCCAGTATAACTTGCCTAACTCGTTTCGGACTTGCCAAGTCCTTCCTTAAAAGCACTGAGTAGCGAGGGGCGTGACCTAGCTGCTTAAGGGAACAAATGTGTACGAGTGGAGCTCTGCAGCGTACCGCTCTTCTCACCTTTCTGCCCCACCAGCCGCCGCTCCTGTCCACTTCTCTGAGCACTCCTCAGCCGCAGCACACTGCTGGGAATATTTTCCAGTGTCCGCGGAATTGGGGAGCCGTCCTAGGCGCTCCCGCGGATTGTGGCCTGGTCGCTGCCCGGAAGCCGGGGACTAAATTTCTAAGCCTTCCCGGGCCGCACTTCCGGAGCTTGGAAAATCACCCTGCGTCAATGCTCGGGGGCACTAGCCTGCTGTGTAACTAGCTTAGGAGGTTACCCTGGCCATCCCCAGAGTCCATGGGCCCTGTACAGTCTGGGCTCTCCCCCAAAGCAGCTGGGAGATTGTACTGTAGTGGTCTGTCTAAAAAGCAGACAGTAACAGCTGGCGGCAATCTTGGATCCTGGCGCAGCCTGCAGCTTCCAGTCCTCACACACTCAGAGTCAGAGACCCAGCCTTCGGAAGGACCTGGACCGGTACTCTCTGCCCTGAGGTGTCCTTCACCACCTATCTTCAACAACTTACTCTGATGGGAATGTCTCACCACTGTACTGTGCTGCAAGACCCCTCCTGAAGTCTATAATTTGATATGTGAGTACCTTGCTGCAGAAATTTTACCTTGGACTCCTCTAGTATTTGATCTCATATCTTCTCTCAGATCTGACTTTGCTCTGCACAACCCCTCCTGGGAAGCCTGTGTCCTCATGTTTGGATAATGGTTTGATGCACTGCGGCCTCCCTACACCTCCACTCGGGGTTACCATGCATACGTAACATCTCCATATTGGAACCGGCATACTAGTTTGTCTGCAGGGACTGTGATGCATTTCCAACTTCTCTCCCTTTTTTCTTTTTTCATATATCTCTCCATATTATCCGTCAGGAAATGCCTCCTAAGAAAATTAAAGGCGCACTCCCGCCACCAGTGACCTTTTCTAATCAAAAGACTGTACGTGCCTCAACCTCGTCTACTGGGGCCCACACTCCATCAGGTAGATCTGAACACATTGTGGAAAGCGCTGCTCTTTCTTTAGCGGTACTTGGAGTGGACCCCAACTCCACAGATCCCCTTACTGTCAAGACATTGTGTCAAATCCTTGCGGCCTTTTAATCCAAGCTCACCCAGGACCTCTCCGCTGCTATACGTTAAGTAAAAGTGGAGTTATCTGTTATAGGTGACAGAACGAACCACCTTGAGCGTAAGATGGAAGAACTGGTGTCTTCCCACAATGAGCTTATTTCCGCACACGACCAACACCAAGTTGAAATGGAGGCGTTTAAGGATAAAATGGCGGATGTGGAGGACAGATCAAGATGGAATAATATCAAGATCCGCAGGATCCCAGACTCTGTGGCTAATTCTGAACTCCTGGATTTTGTCATGTCATTGTTCCGCAAATTACTCCTAAAGCTGGAAGATAGGGATCTACTCATTGACCGGATTCACCGCCTTCCTAAGCCCCGGTCAGTCTGTGCTTCATACTCCCAAGATACGCTCCTCCGAGTCCATTTCTTTACGACCTAGGAGCAGATTTTGCAGGCCGCAAGATCTGCATCTGACTCGGATACTCTTGGAGGTTTTCAAATATTTCCGGACTTCTCCGCACTGACCATCTCTAAACGAAGATCCCTTGCTCCTATCACAGAGGCACTGCGCTCTCAGGAAATCAGATACAGATGGGGCTTCCCAGTGAAGCTGATTATCACGCACGAGAATTCTTCTTATGTGGTGTCTAATTTGGACGAAGATGTCAAGCTCTTAGCTGATTGGGACATCTCCGTTAAAGTGCCTTCTGCAGCAAGGAAACACCCCTCACCTCTGAAGGAGTGGTCGACCTCTTAATTAAATGTACCAATGTCCCTTCCATGTGATCTGCAAACGCTTTTCTTACTCATTTGTGGTCTTCGACCTCTCAAAACCCTGTTTTGCCACGCGAGTTCATATACTGTATTCATGTATGCTTTTGATTGATGCATACAGTGTGTAACGCTGTACATTTGTCTTGTCTCTTAATCGTTTGCCAGTATGTTCCCTTTTAATACATGTTGGGGGTGCATTATTGAGTTTCTATAGTAATGGGGTGTATAACTACCTGTGCCCCCATTGTTGATCGTACTTAGGATGTAACTTCATATTCTCTCTCTCTCTCTATATATATATATATATATATATATATATATATGTACTTCTCTTACCCTGAGTGGTGTTGCTAAAGCCACACCCCCTTACTTTTCCTACTGCATATTTTTCCCCTGCAGTAGTAATGTGGACCCGATGTACTGGTCTCTTTTGGGTTTTTTTCTCCCACTTTTCCTCCTTTTTTCCCTTAGTTTGTTCCTTCCTTTGCACATGGGATGTCAGATGTCTTCATATTTTCTATATGCTGTGTTATCAGTAAGTTTTAATTTAATTTTATTTTTTTTCTGCTTTAAAAGGTACGGGTTTATTCACTGAATGTTAAGGGGTTAAATTCCCCCAATAAATGTAGATTAGCCCTTTCTACCTTTCATAAACATAAGGCTGACATAGTAGCCTTACAAGAGACCCACTTTTCATCAACAGGTGCCCCCACTTTAAAAGACCGACGGTATCCAACTGGTTTCTTTGCAAATGGCCCCTTCAAAAGAAACGGAGTGGCCATTCTTTTTCGGAGCTCTGTTTCCTTTGACTTACATTCACAAACAACTGTCAAAAATGGTTGCTGCCTTATTTTAACTGGAAGATAAACCGGTCACGTTAGTCTCCCTTAACGCTCCAAACTCCAACCAAGTCCTGTTTCTCAGAAAACTCTGTTCGGTTATAACAAAGGTTCGTCTAGGCCAGAGGTTCTCAAACTCGGTCCTCGGGGGCCCACACAGTGCATGTTTTGCAGGTCTCCTCACAGAATCGCAAGTGAAATAATTAGCTCCACCTGTGGACCTTTTAAAATGTGTCAGTGAGTAATTAATACACCTGTGCACCTGCTGGGTTACCTGCAAAACATGCACTGTGTGGGCTCCCGAGGACCGAGTTTGAGAACCTCTGGTCTAGGCGCTCAAATTGTTTTGGGTGACTTTAACTTAGTGCTGGACCCGAAATTAGATAGATCTTCCCAGCTTACTTCTCAGACAGCTAGATCACAGATTGGCCCTTCCTTAGCTTTTCGCAACTTACTTGCGGAGTATGATCTATACGATCTCTGGAGAGTTCAGAACCCCACTGGGCGTGAGTATACCTACTTCTCACCAGTCGATAATTCTTTCTCCCGAATAGATGTTATATTATGTGATAAATGGACTTTACAGCTTTTGGGTCAGGTTGATATTTTGCCTATTTCTTGGTCAGACCGTGCTCCACTTCTCTGGACATAGAATATGTCCCGGCAATATATACCGCCAAGATCATGGCGCCTTTCGCCGCGTCTATTATCAGACACCACTTCTAGGAAAGCATTTATAGATGGCGTCTCTCTATATATGGATACCAACTCTCCTTCAGATACCTCCCATCACCACTTTTTGGTGTGCACTTAAGGCGGTAGTACGGGGAACCGCGATTCAAGCAGGCGCTAGAATTAAAAGACAAGCCGTACAACAACAAAAGGACTTAGAGACTAAACTTAAGGAAGCTGAGGACAAAAATAAGTTCCATCCCTCTAGATCCCTTCGCAAAGAACTAGATGATATTAGAAGCCAACTCCGAAAACTCCTTCTGAGACGGACCCAATTTGCTTTAAATAGGTTGAAGCAGAAGTTCTATTTGTCTGCTAACAGATCGGGCAGAATGTTGGCTCGCAAAATCCATGCTCTCCAGGCCAGGAATAGGATCAAATTCCTGATCTCTCCCCACAGTAATAAATTGTCCAATCCATACGATATAGCAAATGAGTTTGCCGAATACTACACCAGTTTATGCTACCTTGCGTCTGACCCTTTAACCTTTCAAGCCACTTTTGATTCTGTACAATCCTTTCTAGCGGATATTAACTTCCCCTCTCTTAAAACTGACCATCTAGAATTATTGAATGCCCCATGGACTACTCAGGAGGTAGAAAAGGTGTTGAAATCACTCCCTCGTGGTAAAGCCCCTGGCCCAGATGGCTTAATTAATAAATTCTATGTTTCTTTGAGCGATCACATGTCCCATACATTAACTTCACTATATAATGAAGTGTCTTCTCTTGGCGCTTTTCCAAAGGAAATGTTAGAGGCCCAAGTAATAACCATTCCTAAACCAGGCAAAAACCCAGCACATTGGAAAAATTATAGGCCCATTGCTCTCTTGAGATATTAAAATATTCGCTAAACTCATTGCTACTCGCTTAAATGAATATTTACCATCCCTGATCCATCCTGACCAAGTTGGATTCGTACCTGGTAGACAGGCCTCTAACAATACCCGTAGAGTATTTGATATAATTGATTTTTTTAATCCCAACTCTGGCTTTCTTCTCCTCTTTAGATGCAGAGAAAGCATTTGATAGGCTGAGTTGGTTCTATATGTGCTTGGTTTTGGAAACGTTTGGTTTTAATGGTCAAATCCTTTCTTCAGTGCTAGCTCTCTATAGTTCTCCCGCTGCACGGGTATTTAGCAATGGCTTCCTGTCCGATATATTTCCAATTACTAACGGGACAAGGCAGGGCTGGCCTTTATCACCCTTGATGTTCACATTGGGCACTGAACTTCTTGCTGAAAAAATTTGGATGGCCAGAGGCTTCTCAGGGGTGTTGATTGGCAATTACTCCCATAAATTATGTCTGTTTGCAGCCGATGTCCTTTTATTTGTCACGGATCCAATATCCTCTCTCCCATGCTTACATAATTTGTTACAAAAATATTGTGAAGCATCACACTATAAAATGAACACGACAAAAACAGACGCTCTCCCTATTAATATCCCAGCCCAATATTGTCCACCCTTAGATCACAATATCCATACAATTGGCATTCTGCTTCCCTTCAGTATTTAGGGATTCATATTCCTCCCTCTACTTCCACTGTCTTTGAAGTCAACTTACCCCCTTTAATTGATAATTTTATAAGTCTATCTAATTCATGGTTATCTTATGATATCTCCTGGTTAGGCCGCCTAGCAGCTTTCAAAATGACTCTCCTGGCCAAACTCATGTATTTATACTGCACCATTCCCTTCCTCTTCCCCAAAAAATATTTAGATGAGTGTCGTTCTATCCTAATGCGTTGTGTGGAAAACACAACCGCCTAGATTAGCCCGAACCAGAATGATTTTGCCTCGCAGAAATGGAGGATTAGATATGCCTGACTTAGTTCTTTACCAGGAGGCCTGTGTATTAGCTCAGCTCAAACATTGGTTGGATGTGTCACCTGAAGTGAGTTGGGTGTCTATTGAAAAGGTGGGAAGTTCAGTTTTTCCTTTAGAAGACCTTCTTAAAATACAACCGAGATTACGACCCTCTTCATTAGCCCTTCTCCCATCCGTACGAACATCTTTGAAGATCTGGGACACATTGATATGTCGTATCCCTGCTCATTTATTTCCCTATGCCTCAATTTCATTGCGTGCTATAGCTAAAATAATTCCTAATCTTAATCTTTCTCTATGGTATGTTTGTAATATGAGTGTTTTAGGTGACCTTTTGGGTGGTAATAATATCCTTCCATTTTCTTTACTACAGTCCCGTTTCAACCTCCCGAGTAGGGAATTACTTCATTATCTTCAGGTTCAGCACTGGTACAAAGGTTTACCTAAACACTTGGGGGCTCCGTGTCCAATATCTCAGGCAGTTTTAGCGCGTCTCTCCCAAAGTAAATCTAAAAGAGATATATCTTTTTAGTACAAGACCCTATTAAGCTTGGTCCCTCTTCCTAAATCAAATGCGCAGTTGAAATGGGAAGTGGATTTAGGACTTCCACTGTCTGATGTTCAATGGGAACAAATATTTACCTCATCTTATTGAATGTCGAGATGCCTGAACCACACGGAGATACATATCAAACTTCTCAATAGATTATACTTGACTCCTGATAGCCTGCACACTTTTTGGCAATCTGTTCAAAGTACTGTTGGTGTAATTGTGGAGAAGTAGGCAATATTTTTCATATTTTCTGGTCCTGTCCCTCCCTACAAAATTACTGGGTTGAGATATTTCATCTGATTAACAAAGTATTGAATTTGTCATTAATCCCATCTCCGGCTTTAGCTTTACTGCATATTTTCCCTGCTGATGTCTTATCTCATCACAGATATGTGTTGGGACATATATGTATTTCAGCTAGGGCGGCGATAGCCCAACATTGGAAGCAATCTTCCGCCCCTCCTATAACTCTGGTTATCAATAAGTTTCAATTCCACTTCACCATGGAAACTGAGTTTATGCCTTATTCTTCTTCAGCTTCCTCTCCAATGATTAAATGGATGCCATGGCTTGAATATATGTCAGTAGGTGATGGTGCCTCCCCCCCATCTTATCTAACCCTACATACATCCTAATCTATTTAATGTCTAGTATAGACTTATTGTCTTGTCAGATAAGTTATTTACAGGTATAATTTAATGCTTGACTAATATCTCACTGACTATTCTTTCTCTGAAGCACTACATTTGTCTATGTTTATTTGAAACTGTTATGTGTTTGATTAATTTGGTCCATATATGTCTACATCCAATGTCCCTGGTTCTGTATCCCCACCCCTCCTCCTTCCCCTTTTCTTTTCTGTATCCCACCCCTTCAAAAATTGAAAACTCTATTCTCAATAAAAATTGATGGGGGGAAAAAAAACACTGAGTAATCAATGGGCAACTCTGTTGTGCATTTCCTCGCTCTGTTTTATGCAGCTTCTGTGTACTGAATTCCTTCTGTGCTTAGGTACTCGGTGGGGGGGGGATCTAATAGGGTGTGAGAATCAGGACTTGAGAGATTTGGCGAGACAGCTCCTGTTTTCTTTAAAGTGGCAATCATTTACATGGCAAAACCAGGTTTATTTTGCCATGTATATGATTGCCCCTTTAAAAAATAGGAGAACTCTCACAAAATCTCTCACCTCCTGATTTTCACACCCTATTAAATTCCCCCCATGCTGTTTTCACTATGTTCAATGCAGCTTCTGCACTACACATTTACCTAAGAAGGTGTCTGTGTGTTCGTCTGGTGGTCTCTATTACTGTAACTTGTATGTCTGGGTACTGTACTTCGTGTCTCTGATAACCTGTTGAAAATTATCTGTGTGCTTTTGCTGTTATATAGGCATGCACCAGCGGATGACTGAAGCTATGAACAGCTCAATTACTTAACCGGTAGTGTTGGTTTATTGTAGTATAACAGCTACAGCCTTACTCACTGTTGTATGTGCACTGAGAATGGATTAGAGCTTTCAATGAAGTGTAGTTCTATACAGCTCACCAGACGGCGAGTGTATAATACTTGCAGATATTGGCGTAGGTTGTTGTAACACAGGTTTTCACTGGGGTCTCTCATGTGATAAGTGGGATACTTGTGTCTTCATTATGTCTCTTCTCACAGTATACTAATTAAGGCTCTACAAGATGGCTGCAGCACATGTGCATTAATACATCAGATTGAAGGACTGACCTCCATGGGTCCTAGTGGCCAGCATGTATGCACAGTAAGGAGACAGTGCATAGCACACTGCTTTCTAACAGATAAGAAATACGTTTATAAAATATAGTTATAGACAAATTCTACTGTGTATACATGTCTCCAGTGCCTGATCAAAGGTTCTGGTCACCACCTCATAGGATTTCTCTGGCGGAGTGGTCACCAGCGCTGGTTTCAGACCCCATGGGGGTCAAGGCAAGATTAATGGTGGGGGCCCTAGACAAGAGAGCAGAAGAAATGGGAAGTCTCTACTCACATTGGGGCCTATGTATTAAATATTATTTGCAGTCTGTCCCCCAATAAGACCAATTTTTGGGGGTGTATAGTGTCACCAGCATGTTGACGAATGAGAGGAAGGTGGAGACAGCTGGGCACACAGCTTGCATATTGATCGTAGTGGCCGGCACCCGCCCCTGCATTTTTTCATTCAGGTAGTCAATTTCGAGCTTGGACAGAGGTCATGCCACCATCTGGGTGACAGCATCATTGTAGAGTTTAACTGATGCTACTGCACAGGCAGCCTGTGGCCACATCATGTTCTTTCAGCCTGCCAGATCCCAGCCCAAGGGTGCTTAACTCTGGGCCCCTTGCCCCAGCTCACCTCTGCAGAAATGAGTGATTAGCTTATCATAACTTGGCTTTAGTTTGGCTGGTGTAGCACTTGACTGTTCTATCCAGGTTAAGCTTTGAATACTTATGCCAAAATTCAACATTTGAACAAGTTATTCACTATATTGAACACAATTTGAATGGACAGCTTCAATAAATTCACAGGACGAATCTGAGAACAGGTCATGTATGAATGTGCATGATAGTGCCTCTGCAGCAGTGACATGCAATGAATTCAATGGCCAGGGAGGCACTGCTGCACTTACACAGCCTGCAGGCAGTACACGTCCATCCAAGCTGCCCCCTCTCTCACCTGGGTCCTGGGCAGACTTGTCCTGTGCAGAGATCCCCGTCCGGGAGAGAGCAGGTGCTGCTGCCGCTGGCTGGGATGGCTGGAGGAGAGGGAAGAGCGTAGTCCGCCGCCACACATACTCTGCTGCCTGGCGGGTGACTCACTCTTCCATCCGCCGGGTCCCGTTACCACTTCCCCATTAGCATGTGGGTGATTGGACAGCAGATCCAGCACTGGATCCGCTGTCCAATAACATGTGCCGCGCTGACAGGGGTGTGTTTTTTCCTGCCAGCGAGGCACTTGTATAAGTGCCATTTTCTCAACTTTTTTGAATGGGCTTTTACTGCCCAGTTGTTGGCCCTGCCCCCTGCTTTAGCCCTGTTCCCATTGTCAATGGGAGGCACTACTATCAGTGCCTCCCAAGCTAATTTAATAGAACAAAATTATTAGATTAATATAAAGAAGGTACTTATGACACAGAATATGTGTCATAAGTATCTTCTGCACTGCCTGCCCTGACTGCATGTCCCTGCTCGGCAGTCATCTGTGCCAGATTGTGACCTCATGCACACATTTTGCCCAGATGCATTTGTTTTTAATGATGCTCATGGATCTGGCGGAAAGTGCAATTTTGCATCATCTGATGGGAGGAGCTGGATGGATCAAGACATACCCAGAAATAAAGAATGCAGGTGCACTATACAAACATTACTAATCATAATTAAAATACAGTTTGCCTCTCGCCCCTAAACTCACCTAACAACTGACGTACTATATAAATTAATACAGTTCTTACCTATAATAGGGCCTAATTCAGACCTGATCGGTTCTGAACTGTGCATGCGCCGGCGCATGCCAGACAGCCAACGGCTGTCTCAGCCCTCCGATCGCCTCTGCCTGATTGAAAGGCAGAGGCGGTCGCTGGGCAGGGGGGGGGGGGCGGCGGCATTTGGCAGCCGTTTAGGGGGCATGGTCTGGGCAACGCAGGCATGCCTGGACCATTGGGGGGCCCTGGCCACAGCGGCTGTGTGACATCACACACAGCCGCTGTGATCCGGGCAGCGTCGAGTAGCTCCTGCCAGGAGGAGAGTGTGACACAGAGTGACTGAGAGACAGAGTCCTGCTCTGTACAAGTGTGCAGAGCTGAGACTGGGAGCAGATCTCAGCTACAGATACAGCGTTTCCGGTGCTTGCGTTATCTTCTCTACAGTGGGAGTCAGACTGCATGGCTGTGCTGTCCTCCATGCTTCACCACCACAGACATCTTCTGATAAGTACCGCTACCTAATGCTGTTATCTTGTGTGATATATGGGCTCCTGATTACCGATATCAGTGTTACATCTGAGTCCCCTGTGTTCACTAAAACCTGCGTTACTGTTTAAGTCACTAAGTGTTTGGACTGACGTCACTGCACCAGATAGTCCAGAACACTCTGCCAACAGGTTATGGGCCCAGTCCCGCCCCTAAACCCACATGTGCCTGAAGATTAATCCCTTGAGTGCTTTTGAATAATCACAGTGACACAGTTTAATGTGACATATTATACACGTGCAGAAAGGATGTATAATACAGGAAACAGCATGTACTTTGCTAAGCTGAAAGGTTCAGAGAACTATGCTACATGGAATTTTGCCATGGAGATGCAACTTAAGCGGGAAAAGTTGTGGAAGGTTGCTATAGACCCTTGAGCAAGTCCAAGCCCAGATGACATAGACAGAGCCATCAGGACGATAGGTTTAGCTGTGGAGCAGCATGTCCATTTAATAGTCAGTGGGAAAGTGTAAGCTAAGGACATGTGGACAGCCCTGCAAAATGCATATGAAGATAAAGGTCTAATGAGAAGGATAAGCTTGAGACGCATGCTATATAGAACAAAACTGAGTGCCTGCAAGGACATGAACGATTACATTGATAAGTTATTGTCGATAGCTCATCAGTTGGCATCTGTGGGGGCACAGGTGGATGAGGAAGAAGTCGCAATGGCTATGTTAGAGAATCGTATGGCAGAATTTGATTTTTTTTTTGTTGTTGGTTGCATTACAGTCAAATGACACTAAACTGACAATGGCAATTGTAAGAGCCAAGTTGCTGCAATTCCAAGAATGTAGCTGAGTGTTCTGCCTTGATCACAAAGGGCACAAAGTCCAAAAAGCACAAATTCAAGTGTTTTGTATGTCACAAGATAGGACATAAAGCTTCAGATTTCAAGATGACAAATTCCAGTGATGCGCAGAAGCAGCGTGACAAACCAAACGAGTCAGCATTGAATGTAGTTGACAGTCACAGGAAGGATTGCTGGTACATGGACTCGGGGGCCACTAGACATTTCAGTTGCAATAAGCATTGGTTCAATTCTTTAACACTGTGTGTTCCCACTACAGTTACAGGGATTGGAAATAAGACCCTTACTGCATTACAAGCTGCGACAATCACAGTACATTTAAGAATTGGAGGTGAGACAGTTGTTACAGATATCCAAGATGTGTTGTACATGCCTGATTTAGGAAGTAATCTCATTGCTATTAGCGTCCTAGAGAAAAAGACTACAAAGTTCATTTTCAGAAGGGCAAGTGTATGGTGCAGAATAAAAGTGGGACTGTTAGTGGTTCAGCAACCCGGTGCAACCAACTATATGTCCTGGACACTGAGGAGTGTACTGCAATGCTACTGAGGAAAAACAGTCAATGGAGCTGTGGCACAGTCATCTGGGATATGACAACGTCCAGAAACTGCTAGATGGAATGGTAACAGGGATCACCATGAGCAATGCTGAAAGACCCATGTGTGAGAGTTGCATGAAAGGCAAGCAAACTCGCAACCCATTTCCACAGTCAGTTAGTAGAGCAGAGACACCGTTAGCTCTAGTGCACACAGATGTGTGTGGTCCAATGGAGGAAGAATCAATCAGTGGCTACAGATATTTCATGACTCTCATTGATGACACCACAAGAATGACACACGTGTACTTTCGTAAGCAGAAGAGTGAAGTTGTCAACAAAATTGAAGAGTACAAAAACCTGGTGGAGAATCAGACAAGTCTGAAACTAAAGATCCTGAGATCAGACAATGGTGGAGAGTATGATAACAAGGTCTTAGCCACATTCCTTAGGAAATATGGCATAAATCATCCGCTAACAATTGCCTTCACACTGGAACAGAATGGCGTGAGTGAGCGGGCAAACAGCACAATTGTTGAGAGAGCATGGACTATGTCAAGTGATGCTGGCCTGGAAAATAAGTTTTGGTCAGAAGCAGTCTCTACTGCAGTATAACTAAAGAATCAAACACTTACAGTGGCCGTCAAAATGTAAAACGCTACTGGAGTATGGTCCAGAGAAAAGCCAAGTATCAGTCATCTTCGTGTCTTCAGGAGCAAAGCTTTTGCACATATACCAAAGGAGAAGACTAGATCCAAAATCCATAGAATTTATAATGCTCAGATACTGCGACAAAAGCAAAGGATACAGACTTTGGGATGTTACAAGTAAACGTCTTCTTAAATCCAGAGATGTGGCATTCTACAAGACAGCACCACTAACTGAAGCAGTGGAGCAACAACAAAATGTATTATTGGATGTACAGGCAACAAAAAGCATGTCTAAATCTGGGCGTGTCAAAGCAGACAACAAGTCAGAGAACAGAAATTCCACGAGGAGTAACAGAGGTATTCCAGCCAAGAAATACAATGAGGAGTATGCAAACCTAGCTTACTGTGAACCTCAAAACATATAGGAAGCAAAGTCAAGCAGTGATTGGACAGAGTGGAAGTCAGCAATTGACACAGAACTGTCAACACTACATGATCTACTGTTATATCAACTAGACTTTGATTCCGCATTCCTTAATGGAGAATTGATTGAGGAAATTTATATGGAACCACCTGAACATTATGATATGGACATATTCCAAACTGGGATAGGTTGTCTCAATGAAGTCATTATATGGCCTAAAGCAAAGTGGTTATTGCTGGTATGTAAAGTTGGATGCAGCATTACTAGAAATGAACTTTGTTAGGTCAGAGTCTGATCACTGCCTATATCTCTAAACCATCAAAGAAAAGTTGTTCATCATAGCTGTCTATGTGGATGATATACTTTTGGCAGGTCAAGAAGATCACATCACTGATGTCAAGCACCAGCTTAAATAAATAATCAAGTTGAATGATCTAGGCCCAGCAAATCATCTATTAGGATGAAAATTGTACAAAACCTGCAAGAGGGAACTGTCACAATTGACCAACAAACATACATTGAGGCAATAATTTCCAAGTATGGAATGACAGTTGCAAAACCAGTAAGTACTCCCATTGATAAAAGTACAAAGATGGTCAAGACTATATCACCAAGCAGCAAAGGGAGATAGAGGAAATGCAAGAAATCCCTTATCAAAATGCCATTGGTAGTTTGATGTATGCAAGCATTGGGACACGTCCTGACATCACACATGCGGTGAGTAGGGCAAGCCAGTTTGCAAATAATCCTGGGAGACAACACTGGATTGCAGTAAAGAGAATTTTAAGGTACCTCAAAGGTACAAGTTCAGTAAAGCTGAAATTAACAAACTTCAGAAGCGCTTTGGATAAGAGAGACTTTATGCGAATTAGGTCTTCTTTACCACAGTGAGATCATCAACATAAAGTGTGAAAACAAGGGAGCAATTGATCTTTCTTGTAGCACAGGGATTCATGGACGGTCTAAGCACATTGCTATAAGACATCATTTTATTTGTGAGTTGGTGGAAAACAAGTCTGTCCATGTGGAATACGTTGCAAGTGAAGAAAATATTGCCAACATGTTGACAAAAGGACTGTCATGACACTTGCTACTTGCTTTCCTGATGGAATGTGAACTAGAATATGGTTAATGTTGATGTATTATTACTGTTTTTGCTTCATGTTATGTTTTCGCTTACAGGAGTGACTTTATTGATTTGTTTAATAAAAGGTCATGTTCTTTAAACTTGTGACCGGAGACGGTCTTGAGCGAGGGGGTAGTGTTACGATATGGTGTGCTCTGTACCTGTCTCCTTCTGTGTATCAGTCAATAGGCACATCCCCTAGTGTCAGACCTCTAGTGCCTGGAGTCACTAGGAGGCGGAGTCATATGATAGAGTGAGGAGAGTGTGACACAGATTTCCAGTGCTTGCATCATCTTCTCTACAGTGGGAGTCAGACTGCACGGCTGTGCAGTCCTCCTTGCATCACCACCACAGACATCTCCTGATAAGTACCGCTACCTAATGCTGTTACCTTATGTGATGTATGGGTTCCTGATTACCGATATCAGTGTTACATCTGAGTCACCTGTGTTCACTAAATAAACCTGCATTACTGTTTGTCACTAAGTGTGTGGACCGATGTCACTGCACCAGATAGCCCAGAACACTCTGCCATCATCTCTTTGCCTTCAAATCTACATACATATACACAATATAGGATATATAGGGGGAGGGCCCTACACTGCACACCCTAACTACATGTAATGAGAGGTGCTATCATGTTGATACTTTGTGTCACACACAGAATGCAGGTGCACTTTCAAAACATTACTAATCAGAATTGTAATAAATTTTGCAATTAAACATCAAGTAAAAGACAGGTGTTTTGCATAATTTTGGTTCAAGGCATACCAAGCTAATTTCCAGCTGTGTATGTGCCACCACTTTTTAAAAATACTTTTTATTAAAGCATCACATCACATACATTGTATATATCATGTTAAATTTGAACAATCAGAATAGGAAAACAATTCCATGTCCACCATTGCTCATAGTAGTGTAAACAATCGTAAACATAAGTGATCCCTGTTCACATGTTTCAATCGCACATACGGTAAACAATTGACCTCAAGACATGGTTCAAATAGTCATCAAAATATCCCTTCTACCAGAGATAGGAGGAGCCCGAAGTCTAAAGCAGCCACAGTGTCTCAGAAACTGTGATTATCGAGTACTATGGTGGATCCCCTAGCAGCAATCTAGTCGCATATCATTCTGTATTCTTGATGGAGTTTCTAATCCTTGTTTGAAATTCTACCAGAAGAGTATTTACATAGCTCTCCCGAGAATATATATTTTTAAAACCAGCTTCTCTTTATCTAAAGTCGTTTCCAACCAATCCATCAGGAATATATTAAACAATATCCCTTTAAAAAGAGTTATGGTGGATTGAGAAGGATCCATGATTGTAAAATACTTTTACGCGCTACCGCAATAATGAATAGTAATAACTTCTTACAGTCTTTAGTGACCCTCTGATTGCAAGGAACAATTAAAAAAAATCACCCATTCTCCATTAAAAGGCAAATAGTTTACTAGATGTTCCATTGAATAGCACCGAATTTGTAACCAGAAACTGTGTATCAATGGGCATGTCCAACAGCAATGATGCTGGTTTGCTTCTGGTTTATGACATCGATGACATTCACTAGAGACGGACATAGCCACCAAATACCATCTGTGGGGTAAATAATAGGTTCTATGGAAAATGTTGAAGATCATTTCTTTATATTGTGCAGAGGCTAGTAGGTGACACAATCTTATGAAGTTTTTTAAGTAAAAGAACACAAGCGAGGGTTGGAAAATCAGACAACCGTTGCCTCATACTCAATTTAGGGGTCTATTTACTAAACCTTGGAGGGTACAAGCCAATCAGCTTCAAACTGCCATGTCACTGGCTGTGTTTGAAAAATGACAGGAGCTGGTTTATGCGGGCATACACTAAATATAAAATTCTGCAGAGGGCTTTTAGAACATGTTTTGAATGCTCCAGCTATGATAAAAAGGATTCTAAGGTTTTGTCTTTATTTTTAACAGACATTTATTTCCTCTAATATACATGGCATGTCTGCATTAATGCAATTTTACAAATGACACTCAGCAGGTTTTCTCATCTCCATGAAAATATACAGTATTGCTGATAACAGCATGCAATGTTTTCATATATATGCCATTTTCTTCATCAGGGTACATAGTGATCCATATTGGGGTGTAGATGATAAAAGTTGACTGGGCACCACACAGTTAAGCGTTTAGCTCCCTAGATGTCTCAGTCCTCTGCCTCATATAATCCCGTCCACGGACTAGGGAAGCCAGTGTTGGTGCTGGCAGAAGCTGGAGCACCTTTCGCACAGGCTTAGGTGTTAAATGCTATGGGCCAAACCCACAACGGCTGCCTCATCCAGCTCCTGTGCAGGAGCCACCCTGGGTGACCTCTTCTACACAGGTGTTAATGCACATAGCGAACCGCTTGGCGCCTTCTGCTTTGCTGCCTAATATAGCGGGTTCTGCAGCAATTGCCTCATTCATTGCAGGACCTGGGGTATCCTCCATGGATGAACCCATTTACATACTTAGACCACATGGTGGCTGCCTCTCAGCAGCAGTTCTAGGCAGACCATCCTCAGATGAGTACGGCGCATAAACGCTCTGTGTTATCCCTACAATCTACACAGGAGTCAAACTCTGTGGAGTCCTCAGAGGAAGAGTTGTACACCTCTCCCTGGGTCTCCCTTATGTAAAGAGGATTGTCATTTCTCAGTGGACGTGATGGCCCTTGTACGGGCAGCTAAGTCAGTTTTTGTTTTTGAGGCGGAAGAACCAGGGCCTTCACCTCAAACATCTTTGTCTCAGCCTTTCGGTTAAAATCAAGTGTAGTATCTGCTCAAAGGGGCTCATGGTGTCATGTCTATTCTTACACTAGGGGTGTGAGAGTTCCCTGGTGTGGAATCAAGACCCACCATGTGGAGCAGCTATGAAGCTTGGTCTGGCTGGAGTTTGTTAGAAGCCTGAAGCCCGAAGTGCTATGTGCCCCTGGTGCCAGCACAGCCAGGGGTGATGAGGGTCCAAAGTCATACTCCTCCCCCCCCCCCCCCCCCAACACAGTTTTTGCACAGGGTGATGAAGCCACGCACCTTGGGCTTCAAGTAAATAAAAAAAGTATTTGTTCAAGAGAAGGTGATTACTCTGAGTATGATGCTGAACTCATGCAGGAAGTTTGGAATGCTCCTAGTAAGAAGTTCCTGGTGCCTAAGAGATTAGCATCTTGTTACACTTTACCACAGGTAGAGTGTGCTAAATAAGAGAATCGTGGATATTCACGTGGCATGCCTGGTGCGCTTCTCCACATTACCTGTACCGCCGGCTTCCACCCTTAAGGATACGACAGAAAGGATGATTGAAGCGTGTCTTAAGTCTATGTTTTCTCTTAGAGGGGCTATTACTAGACCATCGTAAGCTTCAGCCTGGGTGGCTATAGCTGTGGAGCATTGGGCTGATGCATTAGAGGACAGTTTGAAGTTGAATGGTTCCAGAGACCAGCTGTCTCTTACTGCTAACATCAGGTAAGTGGCCCGATATTTAGAAGAAGTATCCTGGGATAAGAGTCTGTTGGCTTCCAGGGCTTCAGCTACTTCAGTGGTAACTCGCCGTGTGCTCTGACTATGCTCCTGGTAGGTAGATTAAGAGTCTAAAAGAGCATTGGAAGCTCTGCCTTTCACTGGAAACATTCTGTTTGGCACAGAATTGGATAAGATTGTGGCTACGCTGGCAGCTTCTAAGTCTGCTTTTTTGCCATCAACATCTAACCCGAAGGCTGGGATATCTTCCTTTCAGAATTTTTTAAGGCAAAGCGAAAGGGCATGCTTTCTCACGGCAGGTTGTCTCCAGCAATGCGGGTAAGTCATGGACTAAGTAAGCCTGGATGGTCAGATGTCCGACCCCCAATCAGGGGGATGAGCCCTCCACCTGATGAGGCGGTCCTCCTCCTGGGGGCCCCCATGGTGGGAGGCGCCGACTTCTGTGATTCGCAGCCTCATGGCTTCAGTCAACTACAAAAGCATGGGTGCTAGAAGTGATCTCTCATGGGTATGCCCTCTCATTTGTGAGATGGCCCACCCAGCAGTTTTTTGCACCAATCCTCCATCAGATACAGGTGCAGCCATGGCACCTCAAGGAGCTGTTCAGCCTTTACTGTACACAGGGTAATTATCCCTGTTCCTCAAGAGCAACAGGAGATTTTTACACTCCCCCCCCCCCCCCCCCCCCCTTTTCCTGGTTCGGAAACCCAATGGGACCTATCGGCCTATCTGCAATCTGAAATCTCTGAACAAGTTTTTGTGGGTGGCCCCAGATTCCATATGGAAACACTATGGGTTATTGCTCTGGTTTCAGAGCCAGGGGCCTTTATGGTATCTCTAGATATTTGAGATGCTTACCTATATATCACTATAGCACCATTTACCAAGTTGATGGTGGTTATAGCAGCTCCGCTTTGTCATCAAGGGATCAGGGTGCTCCCATATTTGGACATCTTGTTGCTCCTGGAACAATCTCAGGAGGTTTTGCACCGCCATCTTCAAATAACCTTGGTCTTTCTACAAACTTATAGTTGGTCAATTGGGAAATGTCCTCCCTTGACCCTTCACAACAGTTGTTGCATCTAGGGGCTCTCCTGGATTCGCAAGGGCCGCGGCTCTTCCTGCCAAAAGACAAAGTTGCCAAACTGCAGTCTGGGGTCCACAACTGACTGCACAATTACCAGACATCCATACATTTGGCAATGCAGGTTCCGGGGTTCGTGGTCTCCACCTTCGATATGGTGGAGTATGCGCAGTTTCACTCCGGGCCCCTACAACATCTGATCCTGTCCAGGTAAAACAGGCAGTATCATCAAGTCAGGCACCAGATGGTAGGGTTTATGGAGGTGCGTCTGTCTCTCTCTCCTGGTGGCTACATACGTCACAATTGGACAAAGTTCA
Organism: Pseudophryne corroboree; assembly: GCF_028390025.1. Taxonomy (NCBI): domain Eukaryota; kingdom Metazoa; phylum Chordata; class Amphibia; order Anura; family Myobatrachidae; genus Pseudophryne; species Pseudophryne corroboree. The sequence goes on from NC_086449.1 coordinate 288,486,760, forward strand.
GCCATTCTGGGTGGTCCTCACCACGGATGCCAGTCTTCGCGGATGATGTACAGTAACTGGTCCACATGTCTTTCAAGGTCTGTGGACTCCATCCAAAAGTTGATTGCCAATTAATGTCCTGGAACTTCGAGCGGACTACAGAGCTCTTGTTTAGGCTCAGGATCTCCTCCAGGGCAGGCCTGTTCATATTCAGTCTGACAACGCCACAGCAGTTGCCATCTAAACCATCAAGGGTGCACTCCCAGCCATCTGGCTATGGCAGAGGTGGAGTGCACGCTCCAGTGGTCCAAAACTCACCTTCCGGCCATCTCAGCTGTATTTCTGCCAGGAATCCTCAACTGGGAAGCAGACTTCCTCAGTCGGCAGGATGTCCTCAATGGAGAATAGGCACCCCGAAGTGTTCCAGAACCTGGTAAACAAATGGGGTCTGCTGGATGTAGACCTGGTGGCCTTTCATTACAATCACAAGGTCCCAATCTGAGGACCCAAGACCAGAGAACCATAATCGGCCTTCGTGGATGCTCTAGCAGTATGGTGGACCTTCTATCTGGGATACCTGTTTCTTCTGGTGTCACTGTTACCCAGATTTCTTCGCAAGTTAAACCAGAAAGGAGGCACCGTGATGCTCTCTCTCGCATGGCCCAGGTGCCATATGTTCGCCGATCTTCAACATCTGTTCGTGGTCATGCCATTCCTACTACCACAGCAACCAGACCTGTTGTCTCAGGGTCCCACCCTGCATCGGGACCTGGCACGACTGTCTTGGATGGCTTGGCTCTTGAGTCATCAGTCCTCAGAGCTAAGGGGTTATGTGAGCTAAGGGGATGCAGTGATACAGACAATGCTGCGGACTCATAAGCCATCTTAAGCCCACATCTATTTTCAGTAGTGTGCTTATTTTCAGTGGTGTGCACCTAGACGCTATCACCCTCATGCCTTTAGGGTCTCCAGGGTACTGGCCTTTCTGCAGGCAGGGTTAGACCTTGGTCTTCGCCTAGCATCCCTGAAAGTACAAGTTTCTGCACTATCAGTGTGGTTTCAAAGAAAGATCACTCAACTACAAGATGTGCGTACCTTTTTTCAAGGAATACTCCATATCCAGCCTCCCTTTATTTATCCAGTGGTCCCCTGGGATTTATCCCTGGTCTTGCAAGCTCTTAAGACTTCCCCATTTGAGCCTTTAGAGTCAGTGAACCTAAAGTGGCTGTCAGCAAAGGTGTTATTTCTCCTGGCTATTGCCTCTGCGAGAAGGCTGTCTGATTTGAGAGTGCTTTCCTGTTGTCCTCCGTTTCTGATCTTACATCAAGATAGGGCAGTTCTCCAGACCAAGTTGGGTCACCTTCCTAAGGTGGTGTCCAAGTTTCATCCAGATATGGGGTTAATGCTTCCAGCCCTTTAGTCCTCAGATATGTCGGCTGGAGAGGCCTTATTGGATGTGGTGCCCAGTCAACTCCTACCACCTACACCCCAATGTAAGGACTGTGGATCCTATGGACCTCGAAGAAAAGAGTTAACTGTGGTAAGTCTACCATAACTCTCTTGTTTTTTCATTGCATACACTGTATGAACATACATATATGTGTGTGTGTGTGTATATATATATATATTGTCAAAGTCAGAAAAATATCACGATGCACACTGCCATATTTGCACCTCACACAGGTCTGCGCTGCGCATGCGTGCGCTCTCCCGTGCGTGCGCATACTCGCTGTTGCGGGCACCCGCGGGCGCGCGGTATGTGCATTTACGGTAGAGTTCATGTGTTCGTAGCGTGCGACTCAATCGTTACATATTTCCACTGTATAATGTATTTTGTAGATCATGGTCCCTTTGATAGAATCTGAAAGTTTGGTTAATATAGAATGTTCATGAACAGAGAAATCCCCCTTTGTTTGATACGAAGGGTCAGACAGGAGTAATACAGTGGTGTTTAGTACCCATCGGAAGAGTATTTAATTAGCAATATTCCGGTGTTGGTTTGAAGCGGATTAATCGCTCGTGCAAATAGTTATGGACATAAGAAGTTTATGAACATTTACTGTATTTGCACTTACTTATCCATGCGGCGGGAAACCCAGTTTCCCTCCCACCTGAGCTGTTGGAAATAGTCACAGCCCACCTGTATGAATCAACCTATGACCTTTTGTTATAATGCGAGGAGGAATTCCTGTGTCCAATGAACAATGAGATTGTAGGGACCATTGAATTGTATTGTGTGTGGGGCATAAATAGACAAGCCGATCACATCCAGCTCACTCTTCAACGGTTATCATTGCTGAAAATCGGGAGCTGGATGTCCAGAGGCGCATGCGATCGTTTCCTTTGTGCGTAAGTTTCCTCCGCAATCATATTGTCTTTCTTGTTGATTATGGGCCATATCTCTCTCTCTCTCTCTTCTCCTTTTTCTCTCGTATTCTCTTAAACGTAATAGTATTGTATTTGTATTTCACGTGTAGTTATCTGGTTAGGTAGTCTATGTTATATTGTAGTGTATGACTTGTATTGTATTAATTCTTTTGCAAGTATAACATTTATAATATATATATATTAGGCGTTGGACCCTAAGCACGGTATCTGTGTATTTCTTATAGTGTTAAGTATTCACAGAGCGTCGGTGACGCTCAATCAACTTTTAAGTTAATAAGGTTACATTGTGTTGCATCTACACCCTATCTCTACACTAAGGTTTTACAGCATATTACATTGTTTATGGTTTAGATTTAAAGGTTTAACATTGTGAGCGTCAGCGCCGCTGGTGATCTCCTCGTGGTCCCGAGCGTCCGCTACGCTATAGCGAATCATTACGTTAGTCGGCAGCCAATAGCGTGCCTGCCTGTGATCTCTCGGCCGTGAGCGAACGTGACGCTTGAGCGTCTCGACCACGGCTAAGCGATCGTTACGCAACGAGCGTACCCTTACGGTACTCCATACGTAAATAGCGTACAGTGTTCTTAGACCTCATAAAGGGTTTTATATAAGATAAATATTTAGCTTTATCAATTGGCGGCTCGTCCTGTCCTTCACATATCTCTGCTAGGTAATTTCAGCAGACATTATCCATCAGCAAAGGGCGGGAGATCATATTCTTCGCAGTGCTGACGGGATAAGCGTCTGCTTCGCTTAGTAAAGGGTGCTGAGGGAATCCGGAACCGGAGGTAAGAACAACACGCTAGTGTCTTTTAAAACTGTTTATTTCTGTCTTGCGTACACACGCACATATCTGCATTTCTTTTTCATTCGTGTATTTTCATATATCACTCTCCTGTTTGCCATTTTATAATTGATAAAACGTGCTAAGAGAGATTTGTCGCTATTTCATAGTTAAAGTGTAAAACCCACATGCAACTCTACCTAAGGTAAAAGGAGAGATTGGTGTGTTGCGCGGTAGACGATCGAGGATCATCTACATTGATAAAAGTGTTAGTTGTGTTGCGGTGGACATTGGTTTTGTGTACACGTGTCTCTAACAAATAGCTGAGACTCGCGTACGCCAAAACCGACGCACGCAGCGTAAATTACGCAACGGAGCGTCTGGGTTTAACATTGTGAGCGTCAGCGCCGCTGGTGATCTCCTCGTGGTCCCGAGCGTCCGCTACGCTATAGCGAATCATTACGTTAGTCGGCAGCCAATAGCGTGCCTGCCTGTGATCTCTCGGCCGTGAGCGAACGTGACGCTTGAGCGTCTCGACCACGGCTAAGCGATCGTTACGCAACAAGCGTACCCTTACGGTACTCCATACGTAAATAGCGTACAGTGTTCTTAGACCTCATAAAGGGTTTTATATAAGATAAATATTTAGCTTTATCAATATATATATATATATATATATATATAAAAAAAATAGAGTGCAATAGAGCGCCTGATAGTGTTTATATGTTAAAATATTATTGTACAGCCAGTTCACCCTGTGAGGTGTGTAAAGTGCAATTTTTTTTAAAAAGAACAACTTAGCTTTCTTTTTTTTTTAAATTGCACTTTACACACCTCACAGGGTGAACTGGCTGTACAATAATATTTTAACATATAAACACTATCAGGCACTCTATTGCACTCTATTTTTTATCTATTTCCCCTGTACTGGGCATGAGCTGCCACCCATTGATTTATGGGGTGTGTTACAAATATCTCTAATTAATTCCATAACAATTTATTAGAGTGTCATACTTAGGATTGGTCCAGGCGCTATTCTTCACTTGTTTTATATATATATATATATATATATACACTGCTCAAAAAAATAAAGGGAACCCTTAAACAACACAATGTAACTCCAAGTCAATCACACTTCTGTGAAATCAAACTGTCCACTTAGAAAGCAACACCAATTGACAATCAATTTCACATGCTGTTGTGCAAATGGTATAGACAACAGGTGGAAATTATAGGCAATTAGCAAGACACCCCCAATAAAGGAGTTGTTCTGCAGGTGGTGACCACAGACCACTTCTCAGCTCCTATGCTTTCTGGCAGATGTTTTGGTCACTTTTGAAAGCTGGCGGTGCTTTCACTCTAGTGGTAGCATGAGACGGAGTCTACAATCCACACAAGTGGCTCGCGTAGTGCAGCTCATCTAGGATGGCACATCAATGCGAGCTGTGGCAAGAAGGTTTGCTGTGTCTGTCAGCGTAGTGTCCAGAGCATGGAGGTGCTACCAGGAGACAGGCAGGTACATCAGGAAGGAGACTTGGAGGAGGCCGTAGAAGGGCAACAACCCAGCAACAGGACCGCTACCTCTGCCTTTGTGCAAGGAGGAACAGGAGGAGCACCGCCAGAACCTTGCAAAATTACCTCCAGCAAGCCACAAATGTGCATGTGTCTACTCAAACGATCAGAAACAGACTCCATGAGGGTGGTATGAGGGCCCAACGTCCACAGGTGGGGGTTGTGCTTACAGCCCAACACTGTGCAGGACGTTTGGCTTTTGCCAGAGAACACCAAGATTGGCAAATTCGCCAATGGTACCCTGTGCTCTTCACAGATGAAAGCAGGTTCTCACTGAGCACATGTGACAGACGTGACTGAGTCTGGAGACGCCAAGGAGAAGATTCTGCTGCCTGCAACATCCTCCAGCATGACCGGTTTAGCAGTGGGTCAGTAATGGTGTGGGGTGGCATTTCTTTGGTGGGCCGCACAGCCCTCCATGTGCTCGCCAGAGGTAGCCTGACTGCCATTAGGTACCGAGATGAGATCCTCTTACCCTTGTGAGACCATATGCTGGTGCGGTTGGCCCGGGGTTCCTCCTAATGCAAGACAATGCTAGACCTCATGTGGCTGGAGTGTGTCAGCAGTTCCTGCAAGACGAAGGCATTGATGCTATGGACTGGCCAGCCCATTCCCCAGACCTGAATCCAATTGAGCACATCTGGGACATCATGTCTCGCTCCATCCACCAACGCCACGTTGCACCACAGACTGTCCAGGAGTTGGCGGATGCTTTAGTCCAGGTCTGGGAGGAGATCCCTCAGGAGACCATCCGCCACCTCATCAGGAGCATGCCCAGGCGTTGTAGGGAGGTTATACAGGTACGTGGAGGCCACACACACTACTGAGCCTCATTTTGACTTGTTTTAAGGACATTACATCAAAGTTGGATCAGCCTGTAGTGTGTTTTTCCACTTTAATTTTGAGTGTGACTCCAAATCCAGACCTCCATGGGTAAATAAATTTGATTTCCATTGATAATTTCTGTGTGATTTTGTTGTCAGCACATTCAACTATGTAAAGAACAAAGTATTTAATAAGAATATTTCATTCATTCAGTTCTAGGATGTGTTGTTTAAGTGTTCCCTTTATTTTTTTGAGCAGTGTATGTGTGTGTGTGTGTGTGTGTGTATATATATATATATATATATATATATATATATATATAGAAAATATGTGTGTGCGTATATATATATTGATGAAGTCCAGACTTTGACGGACGAAACGCATTGGGACAGTTTGCTGCTGATCTCCTTTGATGGACAGATAAGCTTTTGATGTTTTAAATCTTGTTTGTGTGTTTTTCAGCCATTGCATGTCTTTATATTTGGGACAGTTTGTTGCTGATCTCCTTTGATGGACAGATAAGCTCACTATGTTTTAAATCTTGTACGCATGTTTTTTAGCCATTGTATGTCTTTATATATTAAACACATGTATTTTTAACCTTTTAATGTTTGGGCTAGTAAATATACATTATTGGGTATAAGCTTGTTCCCTAATTTCACCCTCTATTACAAATGACATGCTGTAAGTCTGAGAACGGAACACACTATGTTTGCTGTGTTTTTTTTTTCTCTTACATGTGATATCTCAAATGGTGGATACTCGTTGGAAATTCTTTTAACCAGATAAGTGTTTTGGACCATAAAAACACCCACCTAAAAATTCCATTTATTACTTAGCTATCACACTCATGGGCACTTGTATTCTCTATTGCCTACATATATATATATATATATATATATATATATATCTACATATCTATATATATATCATATACACAGTGGGGTAAAAAAGTATTTGGACAGCCACCGATTGTGCAAGTTGACCCACTTAAAAAGATGAGAGGTCTGTAATTTCCATCATAGGTACACTTCAACTGTGAGAGACAGAATCTGAAAAATAAAACTAGGAAATCACATTGTATGATTTTTAAACAATTTATTTGTATATTCTTGCGGAAAATAAATATTTGGACAATCAAAAAGTTTAACTCAATACTTTGTAATATAACCTTGGTTGGCAATTACAGAGGTCAAACATTTCCTGTAGTTCTTGACCAGGTTTGCACACACTGTAGCAGGTATTTTGGCCCACTCTTTCATGCAGATCTTCTTTAGATCTGTCTTGTTTTGGGGCTGTCGCCAGGCAACACGGACTTTAAACTCCCTCCACAGGTTTTCTATTGGGTTGAGGTCTGGAGACTGGCTAGGCCACTACAGAACTTTTAAATGCTTCTTATGGAGCCACTCCTTAGTTGCCTGGGCAGTGTGTTTGGGGTCATTGTCATTCTGGAAGACCCAGCCACGTTCCATCTTCAATTCTCTAACTGAGGGAAGGAGGTTTTTGCCCAAAATCTCACGATACATGGCCCCATTCATCCTCTCCTTAATACGGATCAGTCGTCCTGTCCCCTTTGCAGAAAAGCAGCCTCAAAGCATGATGTTTCCACCCCCATGCTTCGCAGTGGGTATGATAATCTTGGGATGCCATTCATCAATCTTCTCCCTCCAAACACGGCGAGTGGAGTTTATACCAAAAAGTTCAATTTTGCTCTCATCTGACCACATTACATTCTCCCAATCCTCCTCTGGATCATCCAGATGGTCACTGGCAAACTTTACACAGGCCTGGACATGTGCTGGCTTAACCAATGGGACCTTTCGGGTGCTGCAGGATTTCAATCCATGACGACGTAGTGTGTTACTAATGGTAACCTTTGTGACTGTGGTCCCAGCTCTCTTGAGGTCATTGACCAGGTCCCCCCCATGTAGTTCTAGGCTGGTTCCTCACCATTCTCAAGATCATTGATACCCCACGAGGTGAGATCTTGCATGGAGCCCCAGGATGAGGGAGACTGTCAATGATCTTGTATTTCTTCTATCTCCTTTATATTAGCCCTGTGACTCTGTGGCTGCATTTCTAACGCTGGGTGGAGTCACAGACCTGGGCGGACTTAGCACCTCCTGGCCTGTCCCAGTGTCAGCACAGCACACACCAATAGCAGAAGGGAGCACCAGCCAGAGATTCCTCCCACCATTCCCTGCCACAAGCCAGCAGCGCACTGACGCCCCACACTGCCAGGTAAGCATGGCCACCTAGCCAGGCGCATCCCACACCACCCTTCCCCTGCAAACACCCACCTTCCCCACCACGGCGGGGGACACACCCGCAACCGAGGCCGCCGCTAACCCCCCTACCATCTTTAAGATTGCAGACGCGGCCACACACTCACAACTAAACGCCCTCCACACCCCGGCCGCACACACCGCTCCACACACTGGCCGGCGGTGGGGGGAGCAGAGGCCGCTGCGGATGTATGACCCGGGGATCGGGGCCGGTGGTGGGGAGAGCAGAGGACGCTGCGGCTGTGTGCCACGGGGATCGGAGCCGGCGGTGCGGGGGAGCAGAGGCCGCTGCGGCTGTGTGCCGCGGGGATCGGAGCCGGCGGTGCGGGGGAGCAGAGGCCGCTGCGGCTGTGTGCCGCAGGGATCGGAGCCGGCGGTGGGGGGAGCAGAGCATCCAGCCACCGATGCCACAGACGGGACACACTGCCCGGGAGCCCACTGACACCCGCACCCCACACCCCTCCCTCTGCACCAGCCTGTCGCCTGTTCCCACATGCAGCCACTGACACGCTGCCCGGGACCCGCCGTCCGCAACACGGGGTAACACAGGCCATAGCTGTACATGCGGCATTACCCTGATAGCACGCCGCACCTGGCTCTGTACCAGCGTTATCTCTCTCACCGCTGCTGCCTCCGACCCCACGAATCTGTCTGTTTCCAAACGTCCAGCAGGGTCGTCGGGTCCGAGCCAGCAGCAGCGACAGAGATAGCGCTGGTACAGAGTCAGGTGTGGCGTGCTGTCAGGGTGATGCCGCATGTACAGCTATGGCCTGTGTTACTGTTACCCCGTGTTGTGCAGACAGCGCCCCCACTCACCCACTTGCGTATGACGTGCCCACCATATCACCCATCCTACCACTTGCACCAAGCCCCACTCACACCCTGTCCATCACAAGGGGGGAAACAAGTAGCAGCCTCATGGCCCCACACATACCAACACCTATCACCACATACACTGCAACCACTTCTACCTTACACACACACTTCTAACAATGCGCACGCACCCTCCACTTCACTTTCCCCTCCCCCCCTACACACACACTCTCACCCTCCACAATCCTACCAACACGCACGCACCCTCCACTTCACTTTCCCCTCCCCCCCTACACACACACCCACACACACACTCTCACCCTCCACAATCCTACCAACACGCACGCACCCTCCACTTCACTTTCCCCTCCCCCCCTACACACACACTCTCACCCTCCACAATCCTACCAACACGCACGCACCCTCCACTTCACTTTACCCTCCCCCCAACACACACACCCTCCACACTCCTACCAACACGCACGCACCCTCCACTTCACTTTCCCCTCCCCCCAACACACACACACTCACCCTCCACACTCCTACCAACACGCACGCACCCTCCACTTCACTTTCCCCTCCCCCCAACACACACTCACTCTCCACACTCCTACCAACACGCCCGCACCCTCCACTTCACTTTCCCCTCCCCCCAACACACACACACTCACCCTCCACACGCCCACACCCTCCACTTTCCCCTCCCCCCCTACACATGCACACACACACCCTCCACACTCCTACCAACACGCCCGCACCCTCCACTTCACTTTCCCCTCCCTCCAACACACACACACACACTCACCCTCCACACTCCTACTAACACGCACGCACCCTCCACTTCACTTTCCCCTCCCCCCAACCACACACACTCACCCTCCACACTCCTACCAACACGCCCACACCCTCCACTTCACTTTCCCCTCCCCCCTACACACACACACACCCTCCACACGCCCACACCCTCCACTTTCCCCTCCCCCCCTACACATGCACACACTCACCCTCCACACTCCTACCAACATGCCCGCACCCTCCACTTCACTTTCCCCTCCCCCCAACACACACACACACACACTCACCCTCCACACTCCTACCAACACGCACGCACCCTCCACTTCACTTTCCCCTCCCCCCAACCACACACACTCACCCTCCACACTCCTACCAACACGCCCGCACCCTCCACTTCACTTTCCCCTCCCCCCTACACACACACACACACACACACACACACACACCCTCCACACGCCCACACCCTCCACTTTCCCCTCCCCCCTACACATGCACACACTCACCCTCCACACTCCTAACACGGCCGCACCCTCCACTCCTCCCCCCACGCACACACTCACCCTCCATACTCTTAACAACACGCACGCACCCTCCACTGCCCTTTCCCCCCCCTCCCACAAAAACCCTCCACCATCCAACCACCCATCCTATGTGGACCTCCTCCACCCATGCCAACTTTAAACCCTCTCACCCATCCCCCTGCCACCCAACTCCATCCCACACTACACCTCCTATCACCACCACCATCCCTCACCCCTACGCAAAAACATATACAGGCAGTGACCCCTCTCCACACACTTGCCCAAGGACCATAAATCATTACCCACAGCATTTCATAAAACCACACGCCAAACTACGTACCCTTCACAAAAAACACTCCACCACACACATTCCCTTCAACACCCTCCACAATCCAGCCACACACCACCCTAACCCTATCGCACACCCACCGCCCTCCCTCTGCACCCAACTAATTCAGTCAAACCATTAAAACACCAGCTACCCCACAAGACTACCCCCATAGCCTAAAGCCACTAATACGCCAATTCTAACTCCAACATCTGCTAACATAACACACCTCTACCCCCAACAAACACCCTAACACCACATCCACTTCACCTTGCCACACACATAAACAATTCACCCACCGCTACCACAAAAACACAATAGACGCACCCTCCAAACACACCCCAGATCCCACAACAACAGTTCACCATACTCCCTAAACCCCCACCCACCAACAACTTTGCAAACAGTAACCCTCACAGCTATGAACACAACCCTCCCACACCTACGACAACAAACCCTGCCACTACAATTACACCACAACGCCTCACAAACACATCCATCTACCACCCAATCACAATATCAAACAACCACCTTTCAGAAAAACCTTGCACCTCAACACACACTTCCACATCCCCCTAACCTACTCACCACCCACCCTCCCATGCACACACCACACGACCCTACACAAATCTCCCTATGCAGACATCCCTTAGCCATGGCACCTTCGCACACCGTACCCCTTATCCCCATGCCTACAACTCCACCAAGTGCAACCTCCCCAATCCCCCTGCCACATACACCCACAACTCCAACACGCCCAACACCTCCTACCCCCTCCACCATCCCTCAGCCCACAGGGGCGTAGCCCCTTACAACGGTGTGAAGAGCGCCCGTAGGGCGCGATGAATCACCTAGTTTTTTAATAATTGCATCAACAGTTGATCTCTTCTCACCAAGCTGCTTGCCTATTGTCGAGTAGCTCATCCCAGCCTTGTGCAGCTCTACAATTTTGTCCATGGTGTCCTTAGACCGCTCTCTGGTCTTGGCCATGGTGGAGAGGTAGCAGTCTGACTGTTTGAGGGTGTGGACAGGTGTCTTTTATACAGATAACCAGTTCAAACAGGTGCCATTAATACAGGTAACGAGTGGAGGATAGAAGAGCTTCTTAAAGAAGAAGTAACAGGTCTGTGAGAGCCAGAAATCTTGCTGCTTGGTAGGTGTCCAAATAATTATTTTCCACAAGAATATACAAATAAATTGTTTAAAAATCATACAATGTGATTTCCTGTTTTTTTTTCCAGATTCTGTCTCTCACATTTGAAGTGTACCTATGATGGAAATTACAGATCTCTCTCATCTTTTTAAGTGGGTCAACTTGCACAATCGGTGGCTGTCCAAACACTTTTTTGCCCCACACACACAGCGTGTGTATGTATGTATGTATGTATGTATGTATGTGTGTGTATATATATGTATGTATGTATGTATATATATATATATATATATATATCGTATTGTAGAAAGATTAGTATGAGCGCGCAAACAGTTCTCACAGTGTCCAGCTATGGAACTACAGGTCCAATAATAGATTGCTTTTTCCTCAATTAAGCATTGACATCCACGCCTCTTGTGGACCGTATCAATCAATCAATCAATCAATCAATTTGCATGCTGTAGTAATCAGCTGTCGTCTTCCCCTTATACCCGACTCCAGTCGGGAAATGAATGTCAAAAAATGATAGAAGAAGGGGTGCAAAATAGTGCATTAAAAGTAACACAATTTATTCAGCCATGCCCTTACCGGTTTTGTCACTGAGGACGTCAGAAGCCCTCCGATTAAGTCCTCAGTGATGAAACCGGCAAGGGCGTGGCTTGACACAGATCCCGTTCGGAGGACACGGTGGAGTATGTGCCTTTTGGGTTACAGTTTTAAGCTGTTTTGCAAGCTGTGGTTATACCGCCACCTTTGGTATGGACTATAGCTGCTATGCTTGTGTGATGTCTGAATAAATTGTGTTACTTTTAATGCACTATTTGGCACCCCCTCCTCTATCATTTTTTTATATATAGATAGACAGATACTCTTATTTGTAAGCAGCACTCTTTGGATTTCCTTACAATAAACAGGTCAGCATCCCATTATAGCATATTTTCTGTATTTTATTTCAACAGTCGTCAGGCATACAGAACATACAAAAAACATCTTACCTATAGGACAAAAAAATAGATTAACCTATAAACATGTAAATGTCCTTCTTAATGATAAAGACTGACATTTGTTAAAGGAAACTATTAAACGTTGAAGATCCATTGAGCCCATTGGGAGAAATTGTATTGAGACGATGGATCCATCAAGCCTCAAATTGCAGTAACAATTTTTGTCTATCTCCCCGACTAAGATCTTCACACACACACACACACACACATATATATATATATATATATATATATATATATATATATATATATAAAACAAAGGCTGAAAATAGTGAAGCGGCACTCGGAGTCTTTAGAAACGATATAATGTATTGAAAAAATCACTCCATGAGGACCTCATGGAGTGATTTTTTCAATACATTATATAATTTCTAAAGACTCCGAGTGCCGCCTCACTATTTTCAGTCTTTGTTCTAACCATCCGTTGTAAGAGGGCACCGGAGCATCTTATACCAGTCGGAGTGCTGGTCCATGCCAATACTACTATATATAAATATACACTGCTCAAAAAAATAAAGGGAACCCTTAACCAACACAATGGAACTCCAAGTCAATCACACTTCTGTGAAATCAAACTGTCCACTTAGGAAGCAACACTGATTGACAATCAATTTCACATGCTGTTGTGCAAATGGAATAGACAACAGGTGGGAATTATGGGCAATTAGCAAGACATCCCCAATAAAGGAGTTGTTCTGCAGGTGGTGACCACAGACCACTTCTCAGTTCCTATGCTTTCTGGCTGATGTTTTGGTCACTTTTGAAACACACAAGTGGCTCAGGTAGTGCAGCTCATCCAGGATGGCACATCAATGTGAGCTGTGGCAAGAAGGTTTGCTGTGTCTGTCAGCGTAGTGTCCAGAGCATGGAGGTGCTACCAGGAGACAGGCCAGTACATCAGGAGACGTGGAGGAGGCCGTAGGAGGGCAACAACCCAGCAGCAGGACCGCTACCTCCGCCTTTGTGCAAGGAGGAACAGGAGGAGCACTGTCAGAGCCCTGCAAAATGACCTCCAGCAAGCCACAAATGTGCATGTGTCTACTCAAACGATCAGAAACAGACTCCATGAGGGTGGTATGAGGGCCCAACGTCCACTGGTGGGGGTTGTGCTTACAGCCCAACACCGTGCAGGACGTTTGGCATTTGCCAGAGAACACCAAGATTGGCAAATTTGCCACTGGCGCCCTGTGCTCTTCACAGATGAAAGCAGGTTCTCACTGAGCACGTGACAGATGTGGCAGAGTCTGGAGATGCCAAGGAGAACGTTCTGCTGCCTGCAACATCCTCCAGCATGACCGGTTTGGCAGTGGGTCAGTAATGGTGTGGGGTGGCATTTCTTTGGGGGGCCGCACAGCCCTCCATGTGCTCGTCAGAGGTAGCCTGACTGCCAATAGGTACCGAGATGAGATCCTGTCTCGCTCCATTGCATCACAGACTGTCCAGGAGTTGGCGGATGCTTTAGTTTTAAGGACATTACATCAAAGTTGGATCAGCCTGTAGTGTGTTTTTCCACTTTAATTTTGAGTGTGACTCCAAATCCAGACCTCCATGGGTTAATAAATTTGATTTCCATTGGTAATTTTTGTGTGATTTTGTTGTCGGCACATTCAGCTATGTAAAGAACAAAGTATTTAATAAGAATATTTCACTCATTCAGATCTAGGATGTGCTATTTTAGTGTTCCCTTTATTTTAGTTTTTATTTTGAGCAGTGTGTATGTATATATATATATATATATATATATATATATATATATATATATATATATATTATTTGTCCAAAAAGAACGGCACTCAGGGACTGTAATCATAGCAAAAAGTTGTATTAAAGTAAAATCAAACGTAAACGTTTTCGGGAACTCAGCCCCTTCGTCAGGACCACAGACAATAACAATTGAATCTAACACAAACACACATTTAAGTACCATTATTGTTACTCACCTGTCCACGTCCGTTCATCAGGACTCCCAGCGCCGGCTTGCTGCAGTGAAGTGCTTCCTGTGAAGACAGGAACCGTTTCCATGGTACCCGCTGGATTGCGTTCAGCATGACCGGACTTCCTGCTTCAAACTCCAGCGTGTCCTGCGCATGCTCTGTCACCCGGAGCCTGAGAGGGAAAGAGCAGGGGGAAACACTTTTAACAAAACATACTATCACATACAGAAAAATGTGAAAAACATAACAAAACATAAATACAATAGTGTAAATAGTTACCCAAAATGCAAACATAAATGCAGATGGAATAAAGCGCCTATATCAATTCTCATAAATCATAGAGTATTCCAATTAATTTTCTCGTTAAGACCCATGGGGTAAATGGTGCCTAGTCGCATAATCCACTGGGATTCTTTAATCAAAAGATTTTTAGATCTATTCCCACCCGTAACGAAGCTGGAACATGGTCAATAATGAAATATTTTAAAGAAGAACGGACGTGGACAGGTGAGTAACAATAATGGTACTTAAATGTGTGTTTGTGTTAGATTCAATTGTTATTGTCTGTGGTCCTGACGAAGGGGCTGAGTCCCCGAAAACGTTTACGTTTGATCTGACTTTAATACAACTTTTTGCTATGATGACAGTCCCTGAGTGCCGTTCTTTTTGGACAAGTATGAAGTGTTTATGAACAGGACACCGGGGCATTTATATCTTGTATTGGAGTGCCGGCTGAATTGGATTCAGTACTGCTGCCCATTTCACATTATAGCACACTAAATGAGCCGAAATTCACATTGTAGCACACTGAATGAGACAAAATTCACCTTGTAGCACACTGAATGAGACAAAATTCACCTTGTAGCACACTGAATGAGCCCAAATTCACCTTGTAGCACACGGTATGAGCCGAATTCACCTTGTAGCACACTGCATGAGCCGAAATTCACCTTGTAGCACACTGAATGAGCCGAAATTCACCTTGTAGAACACTGAATGAGCCGAAATTCACCTTGTAGCACACTGAATGAGCCGAAATTCACATTGCAGCACACTGAATGAGCTGAAATTGTGACAGCAGGGACAGCCAGAGTGACGACAGGGAGAGACACGGTGATGACAGGGAGAGAGACAGTGAGAGAGAGTGACGACAGGGAGAGAGAGACAGTGACGACAGGGAGAGTGATGACGGAGAGACAGTGACGACAGGGGGAGAGAGTGACGACAGGGAGAGTGACGACAGTGACGACAGGGAGAGTGACGACAGGGAGAGTGACGACAGTGACGACAGGGGGAGAGAGTGACGACGGAGAGAGAGTGATGACAGAAATACAGGGGGAGAGAGAGAGACGGGACAGGGAAAGAGTGACGACAGGGAGAGAGTGACGACAGGGAGAGTGATGACAGGGGGAGAGAGAGTGACGACAGGGAGAGTGACGACAGAGAGAGACAGTGATGACGGAGAGAGGCAGGGGGGAGAGAGTGACGACAGGGAGAGAGTGACAGTGACGATAGGGAGAGTGACGACAGGGAGAGATAGTGACGAAAGGGACAGTGACGACAGGGACAGCAGGGAGAGAGGTGACAGCAGGGGAACATTACCTTAAATGTTGCTGGCAGCAGTAAGCTGGCGCCGGGCGGCTGGTGAGCGGGAGCGGCGGGCGGCTGGTGAGCGGGGCCGGCTGGTGAGCGGGAGCGGCGGGTGGCTGGTGAGCGGCGTGCGTGGGCGGCTGGCAGCGGTGAGCGGCTTGTTAGCTAATACAGCACTCTACATAGCCGCCGGCCGCCTCGCAGGGACGGGGAGCACCATGTGCAGCAGGATGCCACTTCCCTCGCCTCCTGCTGCACTTTCTGGGCCCATTTCCGGGTCAGTGGAAGAAGTGGCGGTATACCATACCGCCGTATATCGCTCCACTGTGTGTGTGTGTGTGTGTGTGTGTGTGTGTATATATATATATATATATATATATATATATATATATATATATATATATATATATATATATAAAAATATTCCTGTTTCCATCCTTTCATGTACCGAAGATCAATACAACAGAACATTATTAAACCCGTTTTCTTATCTGGTACTGGTATAAGAGTTTATTACCAGTTTTCTTCCTTTGCTAATAATTGTCCCCAGAAGCATTACACCTACTATGACAATTGCCTGCTCTTTTTCTGTTTATCTGTTGCCTACTTGGCTGTTGTATAGCAAACCGAAGACAAATTCCTAGTATATGCAAGTATACCTGGCCAATAGAGCTGATTCTGATTCTTTCTCTTTATAAATCGTGAGTGAGCTTACTAGCATACCATATTTGGCTTCAATTTTGCAGTTTTGATTGATTTTCTGTTTATGAAGTATCGATGTAATTCAGGGTCAAAAGCTAAATGCAGCCAGAGGTCAAGGAGACACAAACATGTTATTCCTACCTATAATTCCCCCCTAGGCACTTTACAACTGATAGCTATAATGATCATATTCATTAAATGAAACCTGTATTAAGAGCTACATTTGTCTTGTAAATTGGCAAACACATAATTTAAGTAAGTAAAAGTGTCAATAAAAAACTGTTATTAATGCAGCAATAACCCATTTCTAATGGGTTTTTTGTTCTCTTCCCTAATGAGAGAAGGGTTCGAACTACAAAACCGATTTTATTACTAGTTATTCACAATATTTATAGCTTCATTATTCATTTGCTGTATTAATTTATTCATGTATGTGGGGTTTTATTGTTTGTTTTCTATTCTCATGCTAATATTATTTTAGTTTGGTTTGATTTTATTTGCTATCATGTGAAACTCTTTGCATGTTGAATATTTGGCATTTGTTTTATAGATCATTTGACTAAGATCTGTGACTAAGACATTGTTGTATTCAGGTATTGCTATGATTTTTTATAAATACAGTAAGACTTTGTTGTATTCAGGTACTGCTATTTTTATAAATCCTCCTTTTTCTATTCTGGCATCTCATTTTTTGTTAATGTTCCTGTAGTATGTAAATGTTTCCATGGTATCTCATTTATCATTTCTCTCCATTCATTTTGCTACAGTGTTCGTAGTCAGTTTTTAAAGTAATTCCAACCAGCTAGCTTAAATTTTTTTAGATTTTATTAATGTATTTTTGGCTATGCTGATGTAAATTCAGTCTTCTTTCTAGTGACTTATTAAAGGGCAATATAATGTAGCTTTCTTTTTTTCTTCTCTTCCTTTTTGCTCATATTCAGCCAAGAACTCATCTGGTTTTATTCTCTGGATTTCATTATGTCTTTCTAAGTTTTGTATTTCTGATATTATATATTCTATGTTCTTTTCTAGTGTTGTTGTAGATATTATCTAACTATTCATTCTGTGTAATAACATGAATACTTATAGGAATGGAATACTTCAGGTATCTTCAAAACTCTTTTGCTATTGTAAATGTTATTTCCATTATCTATACAAAGATATATGGTATTAAATTAAGGCCCATACACACTGGGTGATTTTGAGCTGAGAGCAGGTCACTTTTGGTGTGTTGAGATGCTTTCAGCTCAAAGCCGCCCAGTGTGTATGAGCAAGCGATGAGCGGTGAGCGCTTATGCGCACTCAAGCTTCATCGCTGGCGGCCGCCGTTCATCTACTGGTATTACCAGTAGATGAACAGCGGGGTGAGTGGCTTTCCATAGGGACCTGCTATGGAAAGCCGCTCACCCCCGCTGACAATGCTGGGCAGGGGGGAAAAGCGCTCAGTGTGTATGCACGGAGCGCTTTTCAGCCCAGCGATGTCAGAGATCATCGCTGTGTATACACGCTGGGCAAAAACGCCCAGTGTATGGACCTTTAGTTTTGGGATGTACTATAATAAGTTTGCTCTGGGTGGTAGTCCCTGTTATTAAACATAAGTCACTCTTATGCCAGTCTTTGAAGGAAACTAAGGCGGGATGTAATGGAGTCCGAGTTTACCAAACATGTGGGATGCTGACTTTTTTCAAAGGGTCAGTCATTTACAAGGCATAACCATGCCTTGCAAATGATTGCCCCTTAAAAATACATACGAGTTCGACCGGTAACCTGCACGTTGGGTGAACTCGGACTCCCATTACATCCCACCCCAATAGTGTTCCATGTTGTGGTTAATTTATAATTTATCATTTGTAAAGTAGTGCATTTCATTTAGTATCACTGTTGTGCCTGTGTTTTTTTTTTCCTTGTGTACACTTAGGTTTACATACTAACATGCAAGCAATCCATCAATCAATCAATCAATCAATCAATCGGTACAAACAGTTTTCAACAAAAGCCATTGTTGAAATTTTGGATGGATGTGACTGTGATGACCAACAGGGAGATATTGGTTCCCACATCATTTCACCTTTTTACAATCTGGCTCAGATCAGGAAGGTTAATGGGCAGTGGGCCTGGAGCCCTATCTGCCCCATAATAATTTCTCTATAAGGCCTCTAATGGAAACATAGTCCAAACACTTTGTCATCTCCACTTTTCCCTCATCTCTGCATCCCTAGTTTTACTCTATCCAAGATTATGTAATGTGTAATCTTTTTAATGAGACCGTAGCAATGCTTTTCCTTCTTCCTGGTGTTATTAAACTTCAATGTTATGAGTCTCCGTAAAATGCTATACAATAACCTATTGCTGTGTACTAATATTTGAGACTAGAAGCAGAATTTGTAATAGCTAATGAGCACAGACTAATGAGTACTTGCAAGCTTCTAGTGTAATCTACAGACAGAGTGTATGTAAGTAACTGAGACAGCATTTCAAAGGGAGTAAAGATAACAAAAACAGCCAGCAGTTCAGAACTTAAATTAGCAGTGGCTAAACGTAATGATCACAATTATCAGATGTAGAAATTTAAAATAGAGATGCTGCTATCCAGAGGCAATTTGTATAGGTCAATTGCTAAAAACAGACTAGAGGTTAATAAACAAGAATCAGATTAATAAAAAATAAAATAAATGAAGACTGACATTTAAATGATCTTGTAGTCTGTTTTGAGTAAGAATGCAATTAAATTGAAATACTACACTACAAGCACTAAACTAGGATTTTGAGGCAAAAGATCTCAGAAACTTGGCACATTACATAGGTGTTTACATTGAGACAGGAAAATATAGGAGTTTTCTTGGAATTGGGTGTAAAATGAGACACCGTATGAAAGCTGCTGCCCCCTTATTTTACTACCAGAATATTCAAACCTTTACACCCATGAAAATACTGCTATTTTGACAAACAAATGCTATATTAACCGATCCTAACCTTCTTTGTTGCCTTATTTTTTGTGTTTTAGAATAAAACAACCCACATATAATTTCCTTTTATGTGTGACATTCTTCCAGTCAGAAAATAACTGGGTTCTGCAGACATAATTTTGTTCAGTCCTTACTGTTCTTTCAAAGCTCCTTTCACTGGAATGGGGCTCCTTGTCAATGCCAACCTCTGTGAAGACAGCAGGTCGAAACCTTTTCTTCTCATGTCAAATGTGTTGTAAAGCCTCAGCTCATAGCAGTCATAGCAAGCAGTTTCTAATCATTGCTGCATCAGACCATTTATCACCACAGATCAAACCTTACAAATGGGAAAGGCCGAATTCCTCCACAGATCATGAGTCCTGGAAAACTGAGCAGGTCCCATTCAAGTTCTTACCTAGAGCAGCCTCTGGCTATGCTCAAGCAATTGAGGTTATTGGGTCTCTGCTTGTGTGCTTGGCAGCAGTTCGCTCCACTATTTACTAAAAGGCTCAACTTTAAGCAAAAAAACGTGTTACAGTCACTAGTTAGATTAATGAAAACATGAACAAAATTGCAATCCTGTACCGCGTCTATGGATGTTTCCCATATGCCTCTGGGGGTTGGATATTTTTATCATTATGTTAACGTGAGATGAGGGCTTAATTACAAATAGAATTTTTGCAACCTACAGCTGTGCTACAGTTAAGCACGATAATTAAGGTATGTATTGTAAAACATGTAACAATTAAAATCTAAAGGCCCATACTCACTTGCCGATAAAATGAGCGACGTTGCTCATTTTCCCCCTCCCTGAGCGGCGTCGCTCATTTTATCGGCAAGTGTGTATGCCGCCAGTGATGACCGATGCGCGGCCCCACGGGTCAGCAACGATCGTCGCTGTTGGCAGTGCATGCATGCAGGACCTGGACTGTCATCCAGGACCTGCATGCACAGCTGGCAGAGGCGTGACGTCACTAAGTGATATGAGTGGTCATATCGCTCAGTGTGTACAGATAGCCGCCGGCCGGCCCGGGAGGGGAAACATTAGACGATGTCGTTCATAGAGCGACATCGTCTAATGCGTATGGACCTTAAGAAAAGGTAGCCAAATGTATTAGCGTTGTTGTTGATGTATATGGTGCCACAATGGGTCCACAGCACCGTATAGAGGCAAACAGTAAGACAGAACAGGATAAAACAGAACATTACAGTAGCCAAAACATAAACAGGACACAAGTATCAATTACCACCACAGATCTCAATATATAATACAGATGAAAGCAGATGAACAGCTAAGGTAGGGACATGTCATCGATAGTGATGGCAACAAGCCAGCAAAAGGGATGTGCAGCTACAAGCGGGCCAGTGTGTGGGTGAGAGGTCAATCGAAGAGGGTTGAGAGAACAGGAGTGAGGAGGGATTTGAGAGCAGGAAGGTAGAGAGATTGAGATGGCTGGGGCAGGAGGGTGAGGCGAGTCACCAGGCAAATTGGTTATGTGCTGGAGGATTGAGAGCAGATTGGATGGGTGCGAGATGAGAACATGGGAGACCAGTGAGGATAAGGTTGCAGTAGTCGAGCCACGAGATTACCAGTGTTTGGATAATAAGTTTGATGTTGATGGGCTGGAACCTACAGGAATGTGTCAGAGATTGAATGTGGAGGGCAAAGGAGAGAGAGGAGTCAAGGGTGACACCCAAGCATTAGAGTTGGGGAACAGGGATGATGGAGTTGTCAACAGTGATAGAGATATATTGGTGTGTTGAGACCCTAGATGGGGGGGGTGATTAGTTTAGTTTTGTCCATGTTTAGTTTCCGAGAGTGCTCATACTTCCAGGAGGAGATGGTGAGAGGCAGCTGGAAAACTGAGAGCAGACAGAAGGGGAGAGGTTAGTACAAGAGTGGTACAGTACATCTGTGTGTCATCAGCATAGAGGTGGTATTGGAGTTGTACAGAGAGATGAGTGGGGCCCAAGGACAGAATTCTGTGGGATGCCAGTGGGAAGAATGGAAGGGTGTGAGTGGCAAGAGAAAGAAAGAGTGGTTGGTAAGGTGAGAGGACAGTGCTAGAGAGGCCAATGGGCTGAAGGGTGCAGAGGATATGGTGATCCACAGTGTTGAAGACCACAGAAAGAGGCCCAGGAGGATGAGCAGATAGAAGTGGCCCCTGGATTTGGCCAAAAGTAGGTTATTGGTGACTCTGACCAGGGCGGTTTCTGTGGAGTGTAGTGGGTGAAAGCCAGATTAAAGAGGATCAAGGATGGAGTTGTCAGAGAGGTAGCTGGTGAGATGGCTGTAGACAAGCCACTCAAGTAGTTAGAGGCAAAAGGGAGAAGAGAAGTGGGACAGTAGCTACTGGGTGAGGATGGGTCAAGGTTGGGTTTTTTAAGAATAGGTGATACAAGAGCATATTTGAATGGGGAGGTAAAGTTGCCAGTGGAAAGATATAGGTTGAAGAGGTGAGCAAGGTGGGGGCAGTGAGTGGGGAGTGGGAGTGGAGGAGGTGAGATGTGGCAGAGTTCTGTTTGTAAGGTGGAGGGAACAGTGGATAAGGTGAGGGAGTGGACTTCATCTCCAGTGGTGGGGTAGAAGGAGCAAATAGTGGGCTGGGGAAGAGACTGCTGAGAGGATATGGGAAGAGATTTTGTGCTGTACTGCCTGAATTTTTGAAGAGAAGTAGAAAAAGTCAGTGGCAGTTTGAGAGGATGTTAGTGGACTAAGGGGGTGCAAAGAAGGGTGTTGAAAGTGTCAAAGAGGCTGTGGGGATTGGAAGACTGAGAGGAGATGAACAGTTGGTATATATTATTGCTTATCAAGGGAGAGGGTGGAGCTATAGGATGAAAAGATGAATTTGCAATGAAGGAAGTCCACCAGAGAGCAATATTTTCTCCAGAGGCATTCAGCATAGTGCAGGCATTTTTGTAAGAACCAGGTCAGTTTAGAGTGCCAAGGTTGGGGTTTGGAATGGCAGAAGGGGACAGAAGAGATGGGCATAACAGAATCAAGAGCTGAGGTGAGGATGTTGTTGTAGAAGAAAGCTTTCTGGTGGGGCAGGCCATGGTGGCAAGAAGAGAGAGAAGGAAGATGACAGTACAGCGGGGTTGAGAGTCTTGAGATTGTACAGTATGTGGTGATGGTGGATTTAGACTTGGGAGGAGTGGAGGAGAGGAATGGGGTTAAGACAAGGTCAAGGGTGCGGCTGAGACAGTGGGTAGGGATGGAGATCCATTGAGAAAGGCCAAAGGAGGAGGAAAGAGCAAGGAGATTGGTGGACGTTGGGTTGATGATGTGAATAGGGATGTTAAAGTCACTTAGGATGATTAGAGCCGAAGTCAGAGGAGAGGAAGTGGGGGAGCCAGGCAGCAAAGTTGTTAAGGAATTGAGTGGAGGAGCCCAGCATGAGATAGATGACAGCAACATATAGGTGAATGGGGTAGACGAGACCGATATTGTGCAACTCAAGAGTGGAGAATGAAAAGGAGGGCACAGGTGGAATGACATGAAAGGTACAGTTGGGCGAGAGGAGGATGCCCACTCCCCCACCTAGATAGTCATCAGGTCTTATGGAGTGGGCTAAGGAGAGGGCAGCAGGAGATGCGATGTCAGAAGAGGGGAGCCATGTGTCAGTGATGGCAAGAAGGCTAAGAGAATGGGAAATGAAGAGGTTGTGTATAGTTGGCATTTTGTTGCAAATGAATCTGGTGTTCCAGAGGACACAGGAGAATGTCAGGGGAGATGTGGATAAAACTGGCTGTGTTGCAGGTTTGAGGGGATGGGCTGGATCTTGGTGGGTGGTGAGATCAGACAGAGAGGACATAGTGAACAGCTCTGGGAGTAGAGAGAAGGGGGTAAGATGGATAGAGTGCAGGGTGGGTTGTCTGGCAGGTATAAAGATAGATAGATGGTAGGAAAGCCTGGCAATGGATACAGGTGTAGAAGGAAGGAAGTAGGTAGAAGGCAAATCCTAGCATAGGTACTCAAAGATAAGCTGTCGAGTTAGTTTTGGTATGTACAGTAGATAGGGAGTGCCGTTAAATTGTCATAAATATAGGTTAAAGAGCAGTGCAGCTAAGATTATAAGTATGACTACAGTAATGCTGTACAGAGGAATATTCTAGAAATGGTGAGGGACAAAACACTTAAATAAACAATGTTAAAAGTGTGTGTTTTTAAAAAGCAATGGCAAAGCAGACAGGACTTTTCAGGGAATGAAAGCAAAATTGGTGCAGAGTACTGTTATGAAGTCAGTGTTACTTTGAAATACAAAAAAGCTATACAGTGCATATATATACCAGTTTATAATTATTGCCTTAAACCAGTGGTTCTCAAACATTTTTTGAATCACGGCGCCCTAGAGTATCAGAATTTTCTGACTGAGAATTATAGAAATAAATATTACATTAAGTAAATTGGGTTTATATGTTATCCTTAAGATCAGTTGTGTGGTGAGGGACAAGATTTACTTCTGTTTGTCCACATATGTTATGATTGGTAGTCACCAGCAGTGGTTTTGCCTATTACATTGATCATAAGTAATTTGAATTGGTCCTGGACCACCAACCCAGGGCACCCCTATTGGAAGTGCTACCTGCCAATCACCCGTAGGTTAGGCAGCCCCAGGGAGAGGTGTTCTCTCTCCCTCTGGAACTACCAGTCCAGGCTGCAATTAGCAGAGAGCATGCTTCCAGTAGGAAGCCACTCCCTGCCTGATCATCAGCCCTGGCCAGTTTATATGGGCTGCTGCCGATGCAGTCCATAGAAGCTGAGGTTTTGTGCGTGCGTAGTCAAGCTGCCTCTTGTGCACATTTGCCGGTCCCAGTGCTTGCCAGATCCATTGTTCAGGTGCTAGGATCTGGCTCTCTCCTTGGGGGTAATTCCAAGTTGATCGCAGCAGGAATTTTTTTAGCAATTGGGCAAAACCATGTGCACTGCAGGGGGGCAGATATAACATTTGCAGAGAGAGTTAGATCTGGGTGTCGTGTGTTCAATCTGCAATCTAATTTGCAGTGTAAAAATAAAGCAGCCAGTATTGACCCTGCACAGAAATAAAATAACCTACCCAAATCTAACTCTCTCTGCAAATGTTATATCTGCCACACCTGCAGAGCACATGGTTTTGCCCAATTGCTAACTTTCTTGCTGCTGCGATCAACTCAGAATTACCCCCCTTGTCTCCTCCTCCTTTCCAGGCATGGGTAGCAGCAGTTCCCCTAAAACAGGTAGGAGCTGCCCCTGCATACAGCATTCCATAACTGTTCTCTTACAGAAGCTTGAATAAACTGTAGTGACAACCAGGTAGTGCCAAATCACTTCAAGAAATTTCTTCTTCATGTTACTACAGTAAGTTAAGAGGGGTGTGGTTCGTTTTATCGACAGTATCTAGGTCGACAATGTTTAGGTCGACCACTATAGGTCGACAGTCACTAGGTCGACATGGATGGAAGGTCGACAGGTCTAAAGGTCGACATGAGGAAATTTTTTTTTTTTGTGTCGTTTTCTTCGTAGAGTGACCGGGATCCCAAATTAGTGCACCGCGTCCCCTCGCATGGCTCGCTTCGCTCGCCATGCTTCGGGCATGGTGCCTTCGCTCCGCTACCGCTTCGCTCGGCACACTTTACCGTTCCAATCGTAGTCCACGTGGATCGTTAAGTATGAAAAAATCCCCCCCCCCAAAAAAATGGGAAAAACTCATGTCGACCTTTAGACCTGTTGACCTAGCACATGTCGACCTAGAAACCCTGTCGACCTTCCATCCATGTCGACCTAGTGACTGTCGACCTATAGTGGTCGACCTAAACATTGTCGAACTAGACACTGTCGATCTTCAGACCGGATCCCAGTTAAGAGATAGCTAGATGAAGTGTTACTAATTGCTCTTATGTTTCTGTTTAGACTAATACAGTACTTTGAAGCAAGGGTCTCTCAGTTTCAAAGTATGCAGTACTGTATGTCTGATACAGTATAGCAATAAGATATGTTGTGTAGCTCTTTACAACGACAGAATGTCAAGTAGCATGACCATTTTGCCCATGTAAATCTTGTCAGCAACTTGATGCTTTTGTCATTATTTCTTATGGAAATGATTTTGGACGGGAGTATCATGCTTCACATTTTGCATGCAATAGATCCTGCCACTTATCGCCTGCATAGTGGCATTTATTAGTGTATGCACGAATAATTGCAAGTATAAAAGCAAAGGACAGCTCTTACAGTCAGAAGATTCTGGGTTTATGACCTGGGAACGCTACTGTGCGTGCTTGGCTGTAAGTTGTACAGATATAAAAATCCTCTTAATGTGAAACATAGGGACACTAGTATTACTACTACTAGTAATTCTGTCTCTCATACTAACCAGTGCCTCCCCAGCCATTCACCTCACTGCATGTCACTGACTGGTTACCTACTGCAGCCATGCTACACTGCTGGAACATATCTATTTCCTCATCTCTATGGAGAAGTGCAAAATGGACCATCTGCTTCTTAAGCTCCCCAGTTTACTTGTGATCACAGTGTGTGTCCACATATATCTTCTATTTCTAAATGGAATCACTATACCGAGTTTACCATCTTTTTCCCCAACCATCCTACATGGCCTCAGGTGGCACATATGCATGCAAAAAGCATGCAAGCATGTACAGTAAAGCAAGAAGACATGTATTTGTGTGGGGATGGTATCAGGATCCCGGTGCTTGGGATGCCGGCAGTCAGAATACAGATAGTGGGATACCAATGCGCAGAATCGCAACACCTGGCAGATAAGTAGCTTAACCCTCCCCCAGGTGATTTAACTTGTGATGTTTACATTGTAGTGTGCATCTTTAAAGTATATAAACTTGTACAGATGTGTTCCCGTTCATCTTAAAATCTATTCACTGCTAACACAACTGGTTTGCCGCCAATAGAGTGCCCGCAAGTGTGCCTACACACCTGTTCCCATTGAAATCAATGGAGCATGCTGCCGCAGCGACCATTCCCACAAAGGGGGGAATTCAAATGTTTTAAAAATTAGTTGTGTGTTGTTTTTTCCTGTTTATTAGATAGGAAAAAACAGACACCCAACTGACTTTTCAAACAATTGAATACCCCCCAGTGTGTGTATAATCACTGCTGCGTGTGTATGCATAACGGAAAACGATTACATGTAGGATGAGTGGAGATCATAATTAGAACTATGCACCCATAACAACTTTTAAGGTGTCCCAAAGGGTGTGCTTATTGCCCGTATTCATTTTAACACATTAACAACTCTCTTCATCATCTTCTTCGGATCCTACATGTCCCTTTCATATTCTTCCACCACATTGCTCCATCCTATATAATAAAAGGCTGATACTGCTCCTCACCACTATGGGGGTAATTCAAGTGTTTTGCACTCTGGTGGCCCCTACATGGCGCCCTATGGAGCAATTCAAGTGTTGCTCCGTTCGGGCGTGCACAGCCGCCGGTGCTGATATTACTGTTACAGTATGTTGTTCTGGTAACTACAGTATATCCTACAACCCCTTTTTTATTTTGTAAGAGAGATAGCGAAACCATGTTTATTTTGAAAAAAGCATACCATATAATTTTATACACTCTAGTCAATTTTGTGGCCCATACAGTGTACTAGTTCATTTTATTCCCCACAGTCAAGTATAAAGTATGAACCCCCATCCATTCCACGCTTTTACATTTCCTTATGGACTGGTGCCTCTTGAGCTTGCAGCTCCTCTATCTGCCTCATTGGCTCTGATATAATCATGTCAACAAAGAGACACACTGAGAAGCCATCAGTAGACGTGACATCAGGTCACAAAATAATTACTTATCTATATTTGGAAGGCTCATATTTATCAAGCTGAAAAAGAAAATTAATTTACCAGCTTTCGCCAATGTACAATATGAAACACAAGTTGCATGCTCTATCTATGGGTGAAAATGTTTTACGCTAATTAATTTAAAGAAATTGGTATCAGACAAGAGGGTATGGTAAACTTTACTTTGATTTGCCATGTGGTATATTAATTACATTTGATGACTGTCATTTTAATCTAGTGGTGGATGTATTAAAACCATATAATACATCTGGTCAAATAAAGTTGAAAATACTTCTGGAAGGATTTATGGTGCACGTTTTATCTGCTGGAAAAATTGCATTACTATGAGAAAATGTAATTAGCGTTGCTAAGACCTTTGGGTAATAGAAATACATTTAGGTCTATGTTCAGTTAAACCTGACTTCAACATTTTGAATTAGCTTCGGCTAATGAGAGTCATATTTTGTATCCAGTAATTTTAAACTTTGTTAATTCTAAAGTATATCATTTTGTGGTGATTATCTCTCTTTAAAAGGAAATGTTATTTTACTAGGAGAAAACGTATAATAATTTATCATTGCTGTGCACTTGTCATGGCTAGTGCTCCTGTTTTAGAAACCCTGCTATTTAAACTGGAAGACAGATGCTTGTAAATGTAACTACTGCACCATTAGATAACTCCGTACATGCGGGGTAGAGATTACTCACTGTAGCAGTAGCGCACGCAAGGGGGTTTCTGAGTAGCCCCCCCCCCCCAACAGAGGAGAGGGAGCGATATACTAAGCCCTGCAGAGCCAATATGATGAGTTTCCAACTTTCCATTACAGTTGCATAATTTTATCCCTGCAACTTGCAGCAATTGGTTGCGAGCGGGCGGGGCTTACTAATATTGTGCCCGCTCTCTCTCATTCCCATCTACAAAGTGCAGCTGCTGTAGTTAAGGTTTGTGTGCACAATGTATGCATGCCAGTGACATGCATGCGTGTGTATATATTTGTGTATGTACAGCATATGCTTATATAGAGATATATATATATATATATATATATATATAGTGTGTGTGTGTGTGTGTGTGTGTGTGTGTGTGTGTAATGTACTCTTGTTACATATACTTATGTGTGTTTGTGTATGTCTATATATCTACTATATATCTAACTGGATGAAATTAATATTGTGAGATGTGAAATGGTCAGAATAGAAAGGAACTGACTGGAAATAAATGTTATTGAGGGTTTCTCTTTTTTCTTCTTTTAATGGAGCGCATACATGTTATGCAGTGTTTTGTAGAGTATAATTAATTGTTCACATTAGTCCCTGCCGCAGTGGATCTTATACTCTATATTATTGTTCCTGATCATAGACACATACTCACACTAGGGTTAATTTTGTGTCAGTTAGCAAATAACTTTTCTTAGTGTTTTTGGATTGTGGGAAGAAATTGTAGTAGCCAGAGGAAACATGGTATCTAATCAACAGTTGTATGCTATGCCAATGTTATCGCAGTTGAGCGGCTTTCGGTAAACTGCGCATGTGTCCCTACCGCAATGCACATGTACTGTAGTTTATTTGCAATTATGCCCACAAGTGATTGACAGATAGTGGCCATTTTGTGGGAGGTAATGGGGAATGGTGGCAAAAATGTAGACATGTTGGGACTGTTTTTTGGGTGTGCATCAGCCACTTACTGTTATCATGTACACAGGAATCACGTCTCTGGTGTCTCAGGGGCAGATGTATTAAGCCTGGTGAAGTGAGATAGTGGAAGATGATAAAGCACCAGCCAGTCAGCTCCTAGCTGCCATTTTTCAAACCCAGCCTGTAACATGGAAGTTCGGAGCTGATTGGCTAGTGCGTTATCACCTACCACTTTATCACTTCACCATGGTTAATAAATCTGCCCCTCAGTTAAGGCAGTCATTCTGACTGACCATAGACTACCTCAGGGAATCTGTTTCCCGGCTCTGCACCAATGCTGCAACTGCGAGGGCTACGGTGGGCGTCTCTGTATAATTCCTGGCAGCTGTTTACTTTACCATATTATCACACTTCCTCTAATTCAAAAATTGCATCTGCGGCAGCATCAGCGTACAACTAGAAATCAGGCCCATTGGGGAGAAAGTACAAACCCCACAGAGATAAGACTTTAGTTGGATTGAACCCATTACCCCAATGCTGTGAAACAGCAGTGCTAACCACCTTGCCACTGTGGTATCATAATGGTGAAGAAGACAACTGTCGCTGAAGAAAATATTGTGGATGAGAATTATAGTCCAAATAACTGTAATTATGAAAATGAGAAGCGTTGAGCACTGTACTCCATTTATATAGCAATTGATGGTTATCTCTCTTGAATAAATGCAGTGGGACTCCCCCAGTGGTCCTCTGACAACTTGTATAAGACCCCCTTGCAGCTTTCTCTCTGGCAATGATGGTCTTTACACTGGGATTGAAAGTGCGTTTTGGCAGCTTTTCATGACTGATTGTCAGATTTTGTACCAGCCAGTCAGCCCTCTCTGTGAGAGTAGCTGTTGGCGCTTTCTCTGTTAAGTGTGCAACTTTCTTTGTGAGGCTTTCACCTCTGTCTGAGGGATGTATAGTCTACTCATCTCATACAGGGGCAGATGTAAGCCTTGGAGAGTGATAAAGTAGAGAGAGATTAACTACCAACAAATCAGCCTGTCATTTTTCATACACATCTTGTAACATGGCAGTTAGGAGCTGACTGGCTGGTACTTTATCTGTCTCCACTTTATCACTCTCCAAGGCTTAGTACATCTCCCCAAAAGTCTCTGCATTGAGTGAATACCCTAAACTCCTCTACCTGTCTATGCAGCATTTTCTCCCTCTGTACTCCCTTTCAAAGTGGTATGCTTCTCCTTTGGTGGGCATAATAGTTGTGGCTGTACTGCATTTCAAGCTTTTGCATCTCCTCAGGGTATAGTGGCAGTCCAAGCAATTTCCATTCTTGCATCCACTTCAGTCATATTTCCATTCTGCTTTTCTATACTCTTTTACTTTGGCCAAGCCTCTCTTGTATAACTGGCTCTGTAATCTATTTTGTCCTTGCTTTTTGGTCATGCTGGGATGTGTAGATTCACCAGCTGTAAAATTTTCCTATCCATCACCACAACCTGGAACAAATGACATACAACATTGTACTACGTATATTTCTGGGGTGTGGGGCCCACTGGGTTGGTGTGGCCGAGCTGCTTCGGGCATCATACTTAATCTAACACTTTAGCACCATAACTGCTTTTTACTAATGTAACACTTTTTAACACCCTAATTACTAACTCTCACTTTTAGCACTGGGCTGATACTTTTTATTAATTTAACATCTTTTCTTAAACTGCTACTTCTCACTCGTGTGACGGTTGGGGTTAATGGGTTGTGCTTGGCCGGGGGGGTCACGTACTCTGGACTTGAATCTTAGGAGTGTTAGGGACCCACGTGATGAGGCCTTGATAGATGGGCCTATATATTTTGCCCAAAAAGTATGCTAAGAACCTCAATTTTATTCCATGCTAAATTGCAGCATTTATTATAATTGTTCTTATTAGCAGTGTTTAGATTGTGCACAGGCCCGGCGCTACCCGCTCAGCGAAGGGATGCAGTGCAGGGAGGCGCTGGGACGGATAGGCGCTTTCCCTGCTCTGCATTCCTTCCCTGCTGCGCCGTCCTGTCCCCCCTGCTGCTGGTGCAGCTGCCAGTGCTGTGTCTGTCACTGTATGACAGGCACTGGAAGCGGGCACCTGCAGCATGAAAAGCCTCCTCCCTCACCTGTGCTGTGTGACAGCGCCGAGTACGGTACGGGACAGAAGGGGGCGGAGCTACACGGGACGGAAGGGGCGTGGCTAAACGGATCAGAAGGGGCGGGGCTACATGGACCAGGCTGCTCATGTACAGAGGGAGACTGGCTTAGGTAAGTGGAGGGTGAGAGAGAAGTGTGTGTGTGTGTGTGTGTGTATATGGTGGGTGTGTATGTGTGTGTATATATGTGTGAATTGTGTGTGTGTGTGTGTGTGTGAGGTATGTCTGTGCACGCGCTTTATGGACGCTACTACTGGGGGGGCATTACGTATAACGACGCTACTACTGGGGGGGGGCATTACATGTAAGAACGCTACTACTACTGGGGGGGGTCATTACGTGTAAGGACGCTACTGCTACTGGGGGGGGCATTACGTATAAGGACGCTACTACTACTGGGGGGGGGGCATTACATGTAAGAACGCTACTACTACTGGGGGGGGCATTACGTATAAGGACGCTACTACTACTGGGGGGGGCATTACGTATAAGGACGACACTACTACTGGGGTGCACTACGTATAAGGACGCTACTACTACTGGGGGGCATTACGTATAAGGACGATACTACTACTGGGGGTGGGGGCATTACGTATAAGGACGATACTACTACTGGGGTGCACTACGTATAAGGACGATACTACTACTGGGGGTGGGGGCATTACTTATAAGGACGATACTACTACTGGGGGGGGCATTACGTATAAGGACGCTACTACTACTGGGGGGGGGGCATTACGTATAAGGACGCTATTACTACAGGGGGGCATTACGTGTAGCAACGCTACTACTGGGTGGGCCATTACGTGTAAGGACGCTACTACTACTGGGGCTGAGGGCATTACGTATAAGGACGATACTACTACTGGGGTGCACTACGTATAAGGACGCTACTACTACTGGGGGGGGGGGCATTACGTATAAGGACGATACTACTACTGGGGTGCACTACGTATAAGGACGCTACTACTACTGGGGGGGGCATTACGTATAATGACGATACTACTACTTGGGGGCATTATGTATAAGGACGCTACTATTACTGGGAGGGCATTACGTATAACAATGCTACTACTGGGGGGAGGGCATTACGTATAAGGATGCTACTAGTGCGCAGAGCATTATGTATAAGGACGGTACCACTACTGGGGGCGCATTACGTATAAGAACGCTACTACTACTGGGAGGGCATTACGTATAAGGACGCTACTACTACTGGGGGTGCACTACGTATAAGGACGCTGCTACTACTACTGGGGGGCATTACGTATAAGGACGCTACTACTTCTAGGGGGGAATTACGTATAAGGACGCTTCTACTACTGGGGGTGCACTACGTATAAGGACGCTACTACTACTGGGGGGTATTACGTATAAGGACGCGTCTACTACTGGGGGTGCACTACGTATAAGGACGCTACTACTACTGGGGGGCATTATATATAAGGATGCTACTACTACTGGGGGGCATTATGTATAAGGATGCTACTACTACTGGGGGGCATTATGTATAAGGATGCTACTACTACTGGGGGGGCATTATGTATAAGGACACTACTACTACTGGGGGGCATTATGTATAAGGATGCTACTATCACTGGGGTGCATTACATATAAGGACGCTACTACTACAGTTGGGGCATTACGTATAAGATTAATAAGATTGTGCTACATTGTGGCGTAATTTTAAATGGGGGTACTATTGTGTGGCCATGCCCCTTACTTGTGAGACCACACCCCTTTTCCCGGCGCGCGCCAAAGGAATATGGGAGGGCACAAATTTATAGTTTGCAGGGGGGCGCCGAACACCCTAGCACCGGCCCTGATTGTGCATCTGCAGTTTTTTTATTCTGTGTACAACTAGCTCTGTCAATAAGTAAAATGTTTTGTTTGGGAGATACTCGGTCTCAGCTTATGGGGCATTTTTGTTAAACAATATTTGCGGGATACCCCTGTATACAGCGATTTTCTTGGATTACTCGCAAATATTAATGATCCCTGAAAAACATCATGGACGGATTACAACAGATAACTCCGATATCAGCCACGGTTTCTCAATTTCCAAAAGCAGAAGCGGCCCCCATTAGTTTCTTTGGGGCATCTAGGCTGTCAGATTTACCCAGCTTCGTAATGCAAAGCATTACGGAACTTGGCCCCAGCAGCTATTGCAATCTTAGGCTATGGGCTACACTTTATAAAAATTATAGGGGGGTGTTCAGTTATATTTTATTTAGTAATACCAAAAAAGAGCCATTCTAGTTTTTTATGGTCTGTCACTGGTACAAAAATTGTAAAAGAAATGCATAAAAGTGTTCTCTTTTACAAAATACTGTAGCAGAGAATAACAAAGTCAACTCATTATTTCTTTTTAGCAAAACATTTTCTCTGCGAGCCACCATGTGATGCAGTCAGAGGAACACGACTGAGAACAAGAATTTTGAGAATAAGAATATTGTTTATTTTTCATTTTATGAATATTGTTTGTGATTGAGCACTGATTTGATGTCTGCTGTATATGCACTCAATAGGGTATATGTAAGCCATGCAAGTTTCAGACATTCGCGAGATGTTGGCGATTTTACAGGTAGATTTAAAGTGGCAGTAATATGAAAGTGAAAGCTGGGATTATTGCCTGCCACTCTGTCTATTCAATATACACCTTTAGGTTATGCAAGTTGAGCCTTTACTTTTTGCTATATAAAATTGGCACAGTGATTCTATAGATTAACTTTAGTTTAGATATTGGTAAAGTCTATAGAGAGACAGAATCTGTAATACATCTGTTGTTATCCCTGAACAAAGCCCTTTTAGGGGAGTATTTGCATAGTATTATTCTAGGAGGAAAAGATATGCAGTGTTATAACAAAGAAGCAAGTGAGCTTATATACATAATAACAGGTAATACAAATGAATATTTTTATATTGGGCTGGTATATTACCATCTAGAATTTGTACTGATAAATTTTGAGTATTGACTTTTTTGCTGGTGCTATGACTACAGTTTTTTTTTCTGTTGTATACATTTATCAGAGAATAAAGATCACATGAACAGCCATATCTGATGCATTGCAATACCATGGCACGCCTTAAGATCAGTCTCATATGTTTTTATGTGCAGTAGACATGGCAGGGAAAAAAGTATTAGCAACATGCTCCGGAGTGCATTTCTGTAGAAGCTTTTAGCATCTCTGTTGCTAGTGGCAGGAGATGCTGTTAAAGGTGCTACTTAAAAAAGCACAGAGCTTACTAAGTGTCCCTTTGTTGTTTAGAAGGGTACTGTACAGTATGTCAACTGAAATGAGAAGGGAGATAGAGAGCATCTGGAAGAGGGATTTAAACAATGCATTAAAGTGCTCTAGGTCCTCCACCCCTTTAATGGTGTACACAAATGCTCAGATTTGCAGATTTCTTTAGGTCGGTGCCGCATTTTCTGTGAACCTTACTGGCGTTACGATCTACTCAAATGTCATGTGGCACATATCCTTTTGGTAACTATACTTTGCTTTAACTATGATGTGGGTATGGCATATGCGATCAGAAGAACCATTAATACTCAGGTGTTTAGCACAAAAATACCTAGCATATGCCCAATGTTTGTGAGTGTTTTGGTTTCACAGCATGACAGTCCATACAAATGCAGCATACAGAGGTCTCCAGGTGCCACATTTCTGCACCTTGCCTTAACCCACATTAGAGACTCTTAATGTGTAGCACATCTCTCTCAACAGGGACCATTTGCTAATTGGCTGCCAACTGCTGACTCTTGTGCCCTTGTGGCAGTGCCCATGCCTTCACCCAATGCCAAAACCAAGGACCTCCTCCATGCCTGTTTCTCAGGTACTGGTAACATGTCAGACTTCCTCTGACACAGGAAACACAAATATTTATAGATTTGGGTACCTAGGTGATCACTGTATCTTTGGCACAGGTGCTATTCCACTGGTTTCTCCTACCACTGGTGGTATGGCTTGTTTGCATCACCACACTACACCACTGATAAGGTCTGCTCCTACCCTCCCACTCTACCTTCCTTATGGCTGACAGTAAATGTCTCTAAGATGTGGGCTAAAACTTGGGGGAGAGACACCGGACACCTGAGTGCATTCTGCTATTTTTCAAAATCTGCTTTTAGCTGATTTATCTGTCAGCATCATTGTGAGGATCCATCACAATGATGTCAATGGGTGACAGGTGGTAGTGTACAATGGCACTGGCAATTACAACATCTAAACACAACCAAAGTTTACTGCATTATTCAGTACTCCTATACCACTTACTGCACACAGTACTTTTGCTAAGGGTAAAGGCATTTAACTAAGGAACCTCATCTATTTGAAGCCTTTTCAAAGCCTTCACTTCTACTTCATACCTTTTTTACCTTCACTTCTTCAATGAATGAGCCTATTTTGGATTTATACTTTGTTGTTGGTGCTTCAAAGACTCGTGTTTGTTTGCCTGTTCATTGACTTCATTTTTCACTACTGTCTTGTATGAGCCATCAATGTGTCATGTCATTGAAGTTCTTACTAGAGATGTGCGGCGGACACTTTTCGTGTTTTGGTTCTGGTTCCATGCTCGTGTTTTGGATCTGGATTGGTTTTGCCAAAACCACCCTTTCGTGTTTTGCTTTTGGATCTGGATGATTTTTGAAAAAACATAAAAACAGCTAAAATCACAGAATTTGGGGGTAATTTTGATCCTACGGTATAATTAACCTCAATAGCATTTATTTCCACTCATTTCCAGTCTATTCTGAACACCTCACACCTCACAATATTGTTTTTAGGCCAAAAGGTTGCAGCGAGGTGGCTGTATGACTAAGCTAAGCGACACAAGTGTGCGGCACAAACACCTGGCCCATCTAGGAGTGGCACTGCAGTGGCAGACAGGATGACAGATTTAAAAAATAGGCCCCAAACAGCACATCATGCAAAGAAGAAAAAGAGGTGCAATCAGGTAGCTGGATGTCTAAGCTAAGTGACACAAGTGTGCGGCACAAACACCTGGCCCATCTAGGAGTGGCACTGCAGTGGCAGACAGGGTGACAGATTTAAAAAATAGGCCCCAAACAGCACATCATGCAAAGAAGAAAAAGAGGTGCAATCAGGTAGCTGGATGTCTAAGCTAAGTGACACAAGTGTGCGGCACAAACACATGGCCCCATCTAGGAGTGACACTGCAGTTGCAGACAGGATGGCACTTAAGAAAACTAGGCCCCAAACAGCACATCATGCAAAGAAGAGGTGCAGTGAGGTAGCTGTATGACTAAGCTAAGCGACACAAGTGTGCGGCACACACAATATGGGACGTGCTGGAATTTGCCCAGATGTAATACATGCACAATATTGGTGTCACAGGAGAGCGCACCTCTAAATCACACACACACACACACACACAGCAAAGCCTGTAAAATGAATTTGGTTAATAATAACCCTTTTATTTGGAGCTATTATAATAATATGCAGCACAGGCGAGCGTACCCCTACACCACACAGGGCAAACCCTGTAAAAATTATTTGGATAATAATATAAGTAATGTATTTCTCTAACGTCCTAGTGGATGCTGGGGACTCCGAAAGGACCATGGAGGATAGCGGCTCCGCAGGAGACTGGGCACAAAAGTAAAAGCTTTAGGACTACCTGGTGTGCACTGGCTCCTCCCCCTATGACCCTCCTCCAAGCCTCAGTTAGATTTTTGTGCCCGAACGAGAAGGGTGCATACTAAGGGGCTCTCCTGAGCTGCTTAGAGTAAAAGTTTAAAGTAGGTTTTTTATTTTCAGTGAGACCTGCTGGCAACAGGCTCACTGCACCGAGGGACTAAGGGGAGAAGAAGCGAACTCACCTGCGTGCAGAGTGGATTGGGCTTCTTAGGCTACTGGACATTAGCTCCAGAGGGACGATCACAGGCCCAGCCATGGATGGGTCCCAGAGCCGCGCCGCCGGCCCCCTTACAGAGCCAGAAGACTGAAGAGGTCCGGAAAATCGGCGGCAGAAGACGTCCTGTCTTCAATAAGGTAGCGCACAGCACCGCAGCTGTGCGCCATTGCTCTCAGCACACTTCACACACCGGTCACTGAGGGTGCAGGGCGCTGGGGGGGGGGCGCCCTGAGACGCAATAAAAACACCTTTTTTTGCAAAAAATACATCACATATAGCTCCTGGGCTATATGGATGCATTTAACCCCTGCCAATTTTTCCATAAAAAAGCGGGAGAAAGGCCGCCGAGAAGGGGGCGGAGCCTATCTCCTCAGCACACTGGCGCCATTTTTTCCTCACAGCTCCGTTGGAGGGAGGCTCCCTGACTCTCCCCTGCAGTCCTGAACTACAGAAACAGGGTAAAACAAGAGAGGGGGGGCACTAATTTGGCAGATAAATATATACAGCAGCTATATCAGGGAAAAACACTTATATAAGGTTATCCCTATATATATATAGCGCTCTGGTGTGTGCTGGCAAACTCTCCCTCTGTCTCCCCAAAGGGCTAGGGGGGTCCTGTCCTCTGTCAGAGCATTCCCTGTGTGTGTGCTGTGTGTCGGTACGTTGTGTCGACATGTATGAGGAGGAAAATGGTGTGGAGGCGGAGCAATTGCCTGTGTTAGTGATGTCACCCCCTAGGGAGTCGACACCTGACTGGATGGTCTTATGGAAAGAATTACGTGATAGTGTCAGCACTTTACAAAAGACTGTTGACGACATGAGACAGCCGGCAAATCAGTTAATACCTGTACAGGCGTCTCAAACACCGTCAGGGGCTCTAAAACGCCCGTTACCTCAGGTCGATACAGACACTGACACGGACACTGACTCCAGTGTCGACGGTGAGGAAACAAACGTATTTTCCAGTAGGGCCACACGTTACATGATCACGGCAATGAAGGAGGTTTTGAACATTTCTGATACTACAAGTACCACAAAAAAGGGTATTATGTGGGGTGTGAAAAAACTACCCGTAGTTTTTCCTGAATCAGATGAATTAAATGAGGTGTGTGATGAAGCGTGGGTTTCCCCCTATAAAAAACTGCTAATTTCTAAAAAATTATTGGCATTATACCCTTTCCCGCCAGAGGTTAGGGCGCGTTGGGAAACACCCCCTAGGGTAGATAAGGCGCTCACACGCTTATCAAAACAAGTGGCGTTACCGTCTCCTGATACGGCCGCCCTCAAGGAACCAGCTGATAGGAAGCTGGAAAATATCCTAAAAAGTATATACACACATACTGGTATTATACTGCGACCAGCAATCGCCTCAGCCTGGATGTGCAGTGCTGGGGTGGCTTGGTCGGATTCCCTGACTGAAAATATTGATACCCTGGACAGGGACAATATATTATTGACTATAGAGCATTTAAAGGATGCATTTCTATATATGCGAGATGCACAGAGGGATATTTGCACTCTGGCATCAAGAGTAAGTGCGCTGTCCATTTCTGCCAGAAGAGGGTTATGGACGCGACAGTGGTCAGGTGATGCGGATTCCAAACGGCATATGGAAGTATTGCCGTATAAAGGGGAGGAGTTATTTGGGGTCGGTCTATCGGACCTGGTGGCCACGGCAACGGCTGGGAAATCCACCTTTTTACCCCAGGTCACCTCTCAGCAGAAAAAGATACCGTCTTTTCAGGCTCAGTCCTTTCGTCCCCATAAGGGCAAGCGGGCAAAAGGCCACTCATATGTGCCCCGGGGCAGAGGAAGGGGAAAAAGACTGCAGCAGACAGCCTCTTCCCACGAACAGAAGCCCTCCCCCGCTTCTGCCAAGTCCTCAGCATGACGCTGGGGCCTTACTAGCGGACTCAGGCACGGTGGGGGCCCGTCTCAAGAATTTCAGCGCGCAGTGGGCTCACTCGCAAGTGGACCCCTGGATCCTGCAGGTAGTATCTCAGGGGTACAAATTGGAATTCGAGACGTCTCCCCCTCGCCGGTTCCTGAAGTCTGCTTTACCAACGTCTCCCCACGACAGGGAGGCGGTATTGGAAGCCATTCACAAGCTGTATTCCCAGCAGGTGATAATCAAGGTACCCCTCCTACAACAGGGAAAGGGGTATTATTCCACGCTGTTTGTGGTACCGAAGCCGGACGGCTCGGTGAGACCCATTTTAAATCTGAAATCCTTGAACACTTACATAAAAAGGTTCAAGTTCAAGATGGAGTCACTCAGAGCAGTGATAGCGAACCTGGAAGAAGGGGACTATATGGTGTCTCTGGACATCAAGGATGCTTACCTCCATGTCCCAATTTGCCCTTCTCACCAAGGGTACCTCAGGTTTGTGGTACAGAACTGTCACTATCAGTTTCAGACGCTGCCGTTTGGATTGTCCACGGCACCCCGGGTCTTTACCAAGGTAATGGCCGAAATGATGATTCTTCTTCGAAGAAAAGGCGTCTTAATTATCCCTTACTTGGACGATCTCCTGATAAGGGCAAGGTCCAGAGAACAGTTAGAGGTCGGAGTAGCACTATCTCAAGTAGTACTACGACAGCACGGATGGATTCTAAATATTCCAAAATCGCAGCTGATTCCGACGACACGTCTGCTGTTCTTAGGGATGATTCTGGACACAGTACAGAAAAAGGTGTTTCTCCCGGAGGAGAAAGCCAGGGAGTTATCCGACCTAGTAAGGAACCTCCTAAGACCAGGCCAAGTGTCAGTGCATCAATGCACAAGGGTCCTGGGAAAGATGGTGGCTTCTTACGAAGCGATTCCATTCGGCAGATTCCACGCAAGAACTTTTCAGTGGGATCTGCTGGACAAATGGTCCGGATCGCATCTTCAAATGGATCAGCGGATAACCCTGTCTCCAAGGACAAGGGTGTCTCTCCTGTGGTGGTTACAGAGTGCTCATCTCCTAGAGGGCCGCAGATTCGGCATTCAGGATTGGGTCCTGGTGACCACGGATGCCAGCCTGAGAGGCTGGGGAGCAGTCACACAGGGAAAAAAATTCCAGGGCTTGTGGTCAAGCATGGAAACGTCACTTCACATAAATATCCTGGAACTAAGGGCCATTTACAATGCCCTAAGTCAGGCAAGGCCTCTGCTTCAGGGTCAGCCGGTGTTGATCCAGTCGGACAACATCACGGCAGTCGCCCACGTAAACAGACAGGGCGGCACAAGAAGCAGGAGGGCAATGACGGAAGTTGCAAGGATTCTTCGCTGGGCGGAAAATCATGTGATAGCACTGTCAGCAGTGTTCATTCCGGGAGTGGACAACTGGGAAGCAGACTTCCTCAGCAGACACGATCTTCACCCGGGGGAGTGGGGACTTCACCCAGAAGTCTTCCACATGATTGTGAATCGTTGGGAAAAACCAAAGGTGGACATGATGGCGTCCCGCCTCAACAAAAAACTGGACAGATATTGCGCCAGGTCAAGGGACCCTCAGGCAATAGCTGTGGACGCTCTGGTAACACCGTGGGTGTACCAGTCAGTATATGTGTTCCCTCCTCTGCCTCTCATACCCAAGGTACTGAGAATCATAAGAAGGAGAGGTGTAAAGACTATACTCGTGGCTCCGGATTGGCCAAGAAGGACTTGGTACCCGGAAATTCAAGAGAGGCTCACGGAAGACCCGTGGCCTCTACCTCTAAGAAAGGACCTGCTCCAGCAGGGACCATGTCTGTTCCAAGACTTACCGCGGCTGCGTTTGACGGCATGGCGGTTGAACGCCGGATCCTGAAGGAAAAAGGCATTCCGGATGAAGTTATCCCTACCCTGATCAAAGCCAGGAAGGATGTAACTGTGCAACATTATCACCGTATTTGGCGTAAATATGTTGCGTGGTGTGAGGCCAGGAAGGCCCCTACAGAGGAATTTCAACTGGGTCGATTCCTGCATTTCCTGCAAACAGGACTGTCTATGGGCCTCAAATTAGGGTCCATTAAGGTTCAAATTTCGGCCCTGTCAATATTCTTCCAAAAAGAACTAGCTTCAGTTCCTGAAGTTCAGACGTTTGTCAAGGGGGTACTGCATATACAGCCTCCTTTTGTGCCTCCAGTGG
Organism: Pseudophryne corroboree; assembly: GCF_028390025.1. Classification (NCBI taxonomy): domain Eukaryota; kingdom Metazoa; phylum Chordata; class Amphibia; order Anura; family Myobatrachidae; genus Pseudophryne; species Pseudophryne corroboree. The sequence continues at coordinate 288,527,974 of NC_086449.1, forward strand.
CACCTTGGGATCTCAATGTAGTTTTGGGATTCCTAAAATCACATTGGTTTGAACCACTCACCACTGTGGACTTAAAATATCTCACATGGAAAGTGGTAATGCTGTTAGCCCTGGCTTCAGCCAGGCGTGTATCAGAATTGGCGGCTTTATCCTATAAAAGCCCTTACCTAATTTTTCATACGGACAGGGCAGAATTGAGGACTCGTCCTCAATTTCTCCCTAAGGTGGTTTCAGCATTTCACTTAAACCAGCCTATTGTGGTGCCTGCGGCTACTAGGGACTTAGAGGATTCCAAGTTGCTGGACGTAGTCAGGGCCCTGAAAATATATGTTTCCAGGACGGCTGGAGTCAGAAAATCTGACTCGCTGTTTATCCTGTATGCACCCAACAAGCTGGGTGCCCCTGCTTCTAAGCAGACGATTGCTCGTTGGATTTGTAGTACAATTCAGCTTGCACATTCTGTGGCAGGCCTGCCACAGCCAAAATCTGTAAAAGCCCATTCCACACGGAAAGTGGGCTCATCTTGGGCGGCTGCCCGAGGGGTCTCGGCTTTACAACTTTGCCGAGCAGCTACTTGGTCAGGGGCAAATACGTTTGCAAAATTCTACAAATTTGATACCCTGGCTGAGGAGGACCTGGAGTTCTCTCATTCGGTGCTGCAGAGTCATCCGCACTCTCCCGCCCGTTTGGGAGCTTTGGTATAATCCCCATGGTCCTTTCGGAGTCCCCAGCATCCACTAGGACGTTAGAGAAAATAAGAATTTACTTACCGATAATTCTATTTCTCATAGTCCGTAGTGGATGCTGGGCGCCCATCCCAAGTGCGGATTGTCTGCAATACTTGTACATAGTTATTGTTACAAAAATCGGGTTATTATTGTTGTGAGCCATCTTTTCAGAGGCTCCTCTGTTATCATGCTGTTAACTGGGTTCAAATCACAAGTTGTACGGTGTGATTGGTGTGGCTGGTATGAGTCTTACCCGGGATTCAAAATCCTTCCTTATTGTGTACGCTCGTCCGGGCACAGTATCCTAACTGAGGCTTGGAGGAGGGTCATAGGGGGAGGAGCCAGTGCACACCAGGTAGTCCTAAAGCTTTTACTTTTGTGCCCAGTCTCCTGCGGAGCCGCTATCCTCCATGGTCCTTTCGGAGTCCCCAGCATCCACTACGGACTATGAGAAATAGAATTATCGGTAAGTAAATTCTAATTATAACCCTTTTATTTGGAGTAAATAATATACAGCACAGGAAACCACCACTGGACTGATGCGGCACAAGACACCACCACTGGACTGATGCAGGACAACACAGCACCACTGGAATGGACTTATACAGCAGCACTGGACATATGGCAGCAGAGGACACCACCACTGTGACTAGACTGATGCAGCACAAGACACTACCACTGTACTGATGCAGGACACTGAGAACGGAGACACGTCCTCTCTCTACACTCTCCATTGCCAGAGTGAAAATGGCGGCAATGCGCGGCTTCTTATATGGAATCCAAACCCCGCGAGAATCCGACAGCTGGATGATAACCTTTTGCCTCATTCTGGTTTCTGAGTCAGGCGGGAAAACCCGAGCCTGACTGTGATCCGGGCTCGGCTAGTAAAGTTCTGGGGGGTTCGGTTCTCAGGGAACCGAACACGCTCATCTCTAGTTCTTACCAAACGTATTGTAAAGTCCAACAGAAAATACCGGTGCTACATAAGTAACTAAATAAATAAAAGTGATCTAACAATCACCCTTCATTGACCTCCTTAACTATTCTGAGATATAATTTGACTAACTGAACATTGATTTCAATAAACCTGATGTACCTTATTTGCCTTTTTGTTTCAGTGTTTTTGTCTACCGATCTATTTTTCTCATATTACAATGTTTAAACAGCAATTCCTGAAGAATTGATACTAAATTTATTATGAAATGTATATGTATTTTTAATATAGCAACTTGCTTATTCGTCTGTTCAGATGAATATTTATATGTTATTAATGCACTATGAGTGTTGGAGCTAGTCTATTGCAAATGTACAGTGTAGTATTTGGAAGCAAGACATATGTGTTCATTGCAAATGTTAATAAATCTTTAATGGGGCTTCTGTCATTGTATGCTTATTAAACATGTTTACGGAATATCCTTACACTGCTCAGTACGGCTAATGATCGCTTATTCTTGCAAATGTATGCCAAATGTATACTTCATTATGACTATACAGCAAAAACATTTTGAAAGTAAATGTTCTTATGTAACATAGGGGTCTATTTACTAAGCCTTGGATGGAGATAAAGTGCCAGCCAACCAGCTCCTAACTGCCATGTAAAAGGCTGTGTATGAAAAATGACAGGAGCTGATTGGCTGGTACTTTATCTCTCTCCACTTTACCTCCATCCAAGGCTTAGTAAATAGACCCCATAGTGTAACTATGTACATTCACTGGCACTTTTATTTAAATGCGCACAATGTGTAGAAATTATACTGTATGATAGCCCAGCAAGAGGTACCATTTTTAAAACTAGAAAACCTTCTACATTATTTGCTTTTATTTAGCACAAAGATGAATGAGATATGGGCTCTCTGTCCATTTGGTGAAAAGTTACCTTCTTGTGTGGTGTTTTTAAGTAATTGTATAACTACTAAGGGGCACAAACATTATTTCTGGATAAATTGGCAGATATACGGTTCTGGCACCATGTCTGTAAAGACATCACAGGACATATGTCATCTATGCAGTGGCACCAAGAGGGGGGGGGCAGGTACTCTTTACCCGGGCCCAGCTGGTTGAAGGGGCCCGGCTCCTGTTGCCCCTCATCTCCATTGCAGACAGCACACGGCACACACTGCTGTGTGCTGCGCTGGGGAGAGCGAGAGAGGCAGCAGCAAGTGTTCAGCCCTCTCTCCTGCAATTGCGCCAGTCATGCCGCCCAAGGGATCCGTCACAGCATCCCGCCTGTGCGGCGCCTGCAGCCACACATAACTTTTAATTTTAAAGATTTTCTGAGTAGGAGGTGTGGCCACACTTGTCCGCATTGGCCATGCTTCCTTTCTTTACCAGAACTGTCGGTGACCCTGCACCTATGGAAAAGTAAGCAATTATTTACACATATCATCACCATATTTTCAGGGAGTGAGGGTCCATGTACAGACATTTACTTAAGGACCCCCTCATTTTTTTAAGATGTTCCTGCCTTAGGATCAGTAAAAATTTGTTCTGTTACCAAATTTCAACACTTACAGAATCGGCTAAAACCAACCCATGCACAACAATGAAAAAAGAAGGATCATCAGTAAATACATTTAATTACAGCGTAATTAGTTGAACTGACTGTGTCACCACCAAATATTCGTATTCTAAAACATTTTGTGATTGCTCTGGTTTCTCAAATGTAATCTTGTAACCCCATGGCCCACAGTCTAGCTGTATGCAGGAAGGTACATTTGAAATGGTTTGTATAAAATGGTCTTTCTAACTTTCAGAAGGTGTAGAATAAAATGAGCTGCTGGGATTTGAAGGCACGTTTGTATTATCTTCAATAATGTGACCTTGATCACTCAAGATTACAGGTGTTGTGCATAGAACCATTTCCAATCAAGTGACTTTAGAACATTTTTGATAGAAATTAAAGTTGAACAGAAGGAAGGGGAGTGGCAGGGGTGTGTTATTATGGTAGAAAACACATTATTTTGTGCTATAGATGTCTTTTAAAGTGCTTATATTGATCAAATCCCAACGTTTAAAATTATTTTAATAATGTTATAAATATTTATAGAGTATTTAAAAAAAATAACATCATATTTTGTTCTTCAGGAATGAAGATTCCATTTTTACAAGCAGTGTTGCAAAAGAAAGATGGAGTAGAGCAATTCAAAAGGTAAGACAATACTAGTGTGTACGGTTCTATTTCACACTGTATTACACATTTCCGTTGTTCTCTAAAGCATTTGTATAGCCAAAGTATCATCAATATTTATTTATTTATTTATGAACAGTTTTCTTCTATAGCGCACCAAATTCCGTTGTGCTCTAATTATTGAAATTGAAAAATATCTTTATAGTCGAAACACATTTAATGGAGTTTAAAATTTATGAAAAACTAAGAGACTTGAGCAGTAATGTGCACAAATCGTTCATCACCTCTTCTAAGTAGTACATCTGTACAATCCACTGCTAGCTGCTACATGGAATCCAGCATAAACCCATGTAATCTACATAGTCAATCATTAGCACTAAAATGGACCATACTGAAAAGCTCAGAGATTTTCAACATGGCACTATCCTAAGGCTGCCCCATGGAACTGTATTGTAACAAGGATATAAGGGGGTTGGGGGTACTTCTGGTGTTTTCTACAATTCTATTCTGCTGGCAAACTCTGGAAATGCACTAGATTTTTAGCAGGTGCGAATTTCTTGTTTAGACATTTGTTTCTTTTTTTACGTGTGTGTGTATGTATGTATACCAGTATATGTACATACTGTGAGTAATATATATATATATATATATATATATATATATATATATACATGCAATGCAGTCGGCACTCACAGGATAAGATATCACAGCCAGCCTCCGTGCAACGCTCAAAATCAATGCACTACTCCAAAAGGAACGGCACTGGAGGCAATGAATACAGAAAAAATATGTATTGAAAATATACATATATATTTATTACTGAATACATACAGTCTCTCTCTGTGTTCTCTCTCTCTCTCTCTCTCTCTCTCTCTCTCTATATATATATTCGATTAACAGATGAGGCGGCACTCGGAGACTTGAAAACACAGTAAAAGTGTATTAGATATGGATCAACGTTTCGGGGTCTTCCCCTTCATCAGGATTAAGTGCATTACAATAAAAACGTGTTTAAATAGACAAGATAACTCACCCCCTGGAAGCACATGACCTCCTGCATCTGCCGCTGGCCGCGCCGCCCAGGCCTCCAGCTCGGCATCCCCGGCGTCCCGGCGGAAGTGACGCTCCGGCGCCCAGCGGCGCGACCATGGCAACGCTACAAAACAAAATCGGAACATGTAAACAAACCCCGTGCAGTGATGCTACTAGCTGTGCTACCACTGGTGTCTGATCTAAACTGACAATAATGCCTGTATAAAATACATGATGTGCAGTATCCATTATAAAGTGTCGATATAAACATATCATAAGATAAAATCTGTGATACATATAAAAAATCTGTGATACTTATGGACATCATGGCGAACGATGGCTAACCCCAATATTATCTCTACATTTTTAAACCTAATGTACAAAATTCTAAACCTAGAACAATCTTCAAATGAGCAATAATACTCTTATCATAAAAAAGTGAACCTATGATCTAACTGTGTTATTACAGGAACACTCTGCATCAGGGTTGTCCTATCTGAGAGTCTATCAACCCTTTGGTGACGATAAATAAAACACCTCTGCCAAAACCTTAGTGTAACTTGTGGGGCCCACTATGCTAGCACTATGTGCAAAAACAGATTATTTTATCTCCACCCCCTTACACAAAGTTTATAAGGCCTGAGTTGTCGTTCAGACCGGCTGGTCTGAGCGTTTTGAGTCTATGTATCCACATGGACTCTAATTGCAACAATTTTCTGCCTCTATTTCCTCCCCGCATGGAATCTGGCACATGATCTATGATCCTATGCTTAAAGGTAGCCATAGTGTGCCTGTTCTCGAGGAAATGCTTGGCCACCGGTTGATCCCCCTTACCTGATGTTAGGGCATTACGTATTGCCAGCCTGTGTTGTGCCATCCTAGTTTTAAATTGACACTCGGTTTTACCAATATAATATCTACCACAAGGGCACATTATAACGTAAACCACAAATTTGGTGGTACAGGTCAAGGGCCATCTAATGGGGAATTTCTTCCCTGAGCAAGGATGTGTGATACTGTCGCCTACAGACATGTGTGAACATGTCACACAGCCTGTACATTTGAAGCAACCATTTTTGCGGGTTAGAAAATGCTCCGGTACTGATTTAAACTTGGCCATATCCGTCTTTACCACCATGTCCCTAATACTTCGACCTTTGACATAGCTTGGCATAACACGGTGTCGAAAAGTGGTCAAATCTGGGTCGGTGGTCACCATAGGCCACAGCCTTTTCAACTCTTTTTGTACTCGATTGCTGTGTACATCAAATTCGCACACCCAGGGGATTATTCCAGTCAGCTCTTTTTTGTTGGTGGATTTGAGACTTTCTGCTCTGTTTCTGCTAACAGCTTTCTTTCTTGCCCTAGTTAGCAGCTGGCGTGGATAACCTCTAGAGGCTAATCTACATTCCATCTCATCCAGTTGTTTGTCCCTCTCTTGCTGGCAGCTATTGATTTTACACACTCTCAACAACTGAGAGTAAGGGACACTCCTGACCGTTGCTGTAGGATGACAACTATCGTATCTAAGTATAGTATTACTGTCTGTGGGTTTTTTAAAAAGGGAAGTGATTATTCGACCCTCCTGGATTTTAATATTAAGATCCAAAAAACATATCTCATTACGGCTGCTGGTCATTGTCAATTTAACTGGGCTCGCAGTCTCATTGTGTGTCTTGACAATGTCATGTAGGTCTGCTACCTCCCCATGCCATATTAGCAACAGGTCGTCAATGTACCTATAATATAGGAACAACCAGCTAGATACCTTACTGTTAGAGAAGAACAGGCCACGTTCTACCTCCCACATATAGGCATTCGCAAACGAGGGTGCCACGGAGGACCCCATGGCACACCCCGTTTGTTGCCTATAAAACTGACCATCAAAACTAAAAAAGTTGTGAGTCAATGTGACATTTAAAAGGGTCATAAAGAAATCGATGTCAGGCCCCTCATAGGCGACATTGCCTGTAATTAACTGTCTGACAGCCTGCATCCCCTGTGCATGGGGGATGCAGGTGTACAGGCTAGTCACATCAATGGTGGCTAACGTTAAATCAGTCGGTATGTGGTCCAATGACAAAAAATTTTGAAGCAATGTGGTGGAATCTTTGAGATGGGTAAATGTGCCCTGAACACAGGGTTGCAGGTAACTGTCTAAATAGATTGCAATCTTCTCGCACAGAGACCCCCGGGCAGAAATAATCGGTCTGCCAGGAGGTCTCTGTGGATCCTTATGAATCTTGGGGATGGTGTAAAACAGAGGTGACACCGGGAACTCGGACCCTAGCTTGCAAAATACCTCAGCCGAAATAATATCATCATCCCTAGCTTGTTGCAATATGTGTTTTAATTCTGCCTGATATTCAGCTGAAGGATCACATGCTAACTTGCAATAGGTCTGTCCATCATTAAGCAGTCTCAAACATTCTTTAGTGTAATCCACCAACTCCTGTACCACTATGGCTCCCCCTTTGTCCGCATTGCGGATAACAATATCTTTTCTTTTACTGAGTCCTTGAAGGGCTTCTCTTTCCATTCTCTGGAGATTATGATGTATTGGGCCCCGTCCTTTACTGCCTGTTGACTCCAACATCCTGTGGAATGTCTTCAACGAAGCATTGTGGGAAATGGGGTCAAAACGGGACTTAGAGCCCAGTTTTTGAACCCTGGGGGGGCAAAAGAGCCTTTTGTTTCAACGGTGGTTGTTTACTGAAATGTTCTCTTAGCTTTAGAGTACGGTGCAGTTTGAAAGTACTGACTTTCCATTTGAAGTCATCACCATAGTTAGTGGGGACAAACGAAAGCCCCTTGCTTAGGACACTTGTCTCAGCCGGGGAAAGCGGGGTACTTGATAAATTAAATATTAATGTTTCTTCTCTCTTGGCAGTTTGGGACGAATTCTGCCTTTTGTTTTGTCCACCCCGCCTCGTGCATTTACGTTTCTTCCCCGTGCTGGCACTCCTGCACGGGTTCCCACCCCTAAAGGGGTCTCACGTTGTGAAGAAGATGGTGAAGAATGGCAGGCTTCATCTGATTCACTGGCAGATGTGTTATCAGTTCTCATAGGTTGCCTTTCTCTACGGAAACGATGACATTTTGTTCCTGCATTGGAACTGGCTGTGGATCACAGCCATGTGTACACACGATGGTGTGCATAATCAAGCTGCACTTTGGTTAGTTTTTCTTTTTTAAACTTCAGCAAATGAACCTTGTATCGTTCCACTTGCTCATTTAGCTTTGTCAGCCATCCAATGGACTGTTCAGCTGCCAACAGATTGGAGTGTTCTTTTTCAAATGAGGCTATCAGATCTCTTGTCTTGGAATGCTCCCTTGTGGATTCATCAATAACTAACAGGATCAGATCCATGGAGCATTTATTTAGTATGGAGATCCACTTCTTACAGAACTCCATACTGTATCTGCCAATTGTCGGCACATTGTGCACTCTGAATCCCCGTGGCAGTTGTTTAGCTCTATAGTAGTCTGATAAAGTGCGGCTGTGGTACAGGTAGTCTAATTCCCTCTTTTTGAGGCATAGCAAATCTTTAAAAACGTCTTCATTTGTGGGGATAGACACTTCAGAAAAGACAGGTTCCCTGTGCAAAATGCTCTCTGCCTATAGCAACATAGAAATGCAAAACGATAGTAAGTAAGTATACATATACCAATACATATCATCACATTCCTAGGCACACACAACAAAATAATAATGGCATTGTTTCCTGCAGAGCACATACATTTGGAAAACAAGTTTCAGAAATTTCACGGTTCTGAATTATTCATATCTCATTTATCACTCCCACATCAGTCATTATAGTTCTGCATTTACTAGTTACATACAGTGTTTGCATACATGAAAACAAATAGTGTGAGATCATTCAGCTTGCACGGTTAAGCTAAACAAACCTGTTAAAAGTATGTATATTAACATAAATTGTATTATTGTTATAATGGTGGTATGGTTATGGCATGTGCGTTTTGTGTTGCACTTTGTTACTAAAATCAAATATATGATATTCAATGAACTGAAAAATGACATTGTACTCCGAACAAACCCACTGTATTAAAGCACTTTACTTAATGTACCCTGAGGACTAAGACTGATTGCACCCAAGCTACACATGTCAACAGGGATATGAATGCATGTGTCTGCAGAGCACAACTATAGGGATGAACTTGCACAGAAGTGTAGTTTGACATGGATAGCTAACAGTCTATAGTATAACAAAAAATACATTTTAATTAATGCCGTGGTCTATAATAAACTGTTATTGTGCTGCTGGGAAATCACTACAGTACTTTATTAATTTCATCCTGCTGTTATACTGTATTTTAGTCATTCCAACAGACCACATGTTTTGCAATCTCTGAGCCTATTACTCCCAACTTAATTCACAGGTCACGCTCGTAAACACTCCCATCACGCAGGTGCAACATGAACCCTTTAAAGTCACCCTGTATAATAAATAGTCCTGTCTCCTTACCTTAAATTAGTAAGCACAAACATTACCCTCTATTAAATAGCCCATAACATCAAATACATTTGTGACCATCACCTCATTAATAAATACATATCTTGTACTGTTAAATGACTGTCCCTCACCATTATTTTAATAGTCCACACAACTGCAGCCACATTTTGTAAAGAGCCATCAGTCCACAGCATCTATCTTGTTCATATCACTGCACCCATGAGTTCTGTTGACCTTCTCCTGGCTATTTATCTCCACTGAGTACACCCATCCCCCCCGGACTGGGTGTAGTATTGTATGCCGGCGGCCAGGCTCCCGGCGACCAGCATTCCGGCGCCAGAATCCCGACCGCCGGCATACTGACATCGTGGTGAGCGCAACAGAGGCCCTTGCGGGCTTGCTGTGATCGCCACGCTGTGGGCACGGTGGCGCGCTATGCGCGCCACGCTATCTATTCTCCCTCCAGGGGGGTCGTGGACCCCTAAGAGGGACAAAAAGTGTCGATATGCCGGCTGTCGGGATTCCGGCGCCGGTATACTGTGCGCCAGGATCCCGACAGCAGGCAAACTGAAGACCACCACCCCAGACTCTTACAACTGACAGCAGCAACAAGATTTGAAAGGAACAAATTAAATGTTGCTTTCATTAAAAGGCAGAAAATGTTGTATATGGCAGCATAGGACAGTGTACATATATTGGCATATAGCAGTGGCTCCCAAACCTTGTGGTCAAGGCAACCAAACAGTCCAGGTTTTCAGGATATCCATGCTTAAGTACAGGGTAGTTAATTAGTACCTCAGTCAGTTTGACTATACGATGTGTGCATTCAAAACCGAGTTTGGAAAAAACTGGAATGTAGTATAACTGGGCAAAATCTTCAGGGTGTAAGTAGTTGGGCTTTATGTTGCTGGGGACAAAACCACAATGATGCAATCAATAGTGAATAGAGATGAACGGATCCGGTTCTCTGAGTACTGGACCCACCCAAACGTCACGATCCGAGTCCGGCTTGGGGTTTCCCACCTAACTCAGATCCCAAAACAAGGCAAAACTTCATTATCCCGTTGTCAGATTCTCATGGGGTTTTAGATTCTATAAAAGTCCCAGTGATAGGCGCCATTTTCACTCCAGCTGTGGAGAGTGTACTGAACGGACGGGTCTATCTCAGTGCTGGGTTCTGGGGCATGGGGCTTCTGTATCAGTCCAGGAGTACTCTGTCGTTAAGTGGTGTATCTGACAAGGGGTGATCTGTCCATAATCCATATACATCCAGGGGCTCTGCCCCAGTGTTAAAACCCAGTATACTGTGTGTACATCAAGGAGCTGATGTGTCCTAGTGTGTCCTCAGTATCAATCTAGGGCTGCTCTGTCTATCGTCTGGTGGTGTATCTGACAAGGGGTGATCTGTCCATAAACATTCAGGAGCTCTGCTCCAGTATTAATAAAAATATAAATCCTTTACTGTGTGTGTACATCCAGGGGCTGGTAAGTCCTATGTATCGAATCAGTCCAGGGGTGCTCTGCCTATTGTCTGGTGGTATATATGACAACAAGAAATTATCTTTCCATCCTAGAGGTGAACTGTCACTCCATTCAGGGGCTCCGCCCCAGAGTAAAATGAAAATAATAAAAGCTAAAAAAAAACTAAAACTAGAATTATAAAAAATATTTTTTGTTTGTACTGTACCCCAGTGTACTGTACAATTTTTATTTTATTTTCATAAGTACTGTGACACTGCCGGTCAAACCGCAGTATATTATTATGTCTGACTCATACATGTATTGTGAGACACTGTTGGTGAAATTGAACGCAGTGTTTGATTACTATTTTAGACTATTAACATTTTTTTTTACAAATTGTGGTTTGTGCTGTACCCCACTTCATTCGTGTTTGTGGATAGACATGGAAGACTAAACAACTGAGAGTAGAGGAGGAAGCACATACTAGTGGTGCAGGTGCTGCCACCAGTCATAACAATGCAAGTCTGTCAACATAATCTTCTAAGGCCGATGTCCACGGGCATAGAGGGATTAAGTCACGGCATGTAAAATCATTTAATTTTACAGTGGTAACGGAAAAAAACATTAAAAGGAAAGTTAGCTGCTGAGGCAGTAAGACCAACTGTGCATTCAGAACCATAAGACATTTTTGAGGAATGTTTAGGGTTGTCCACGTCTATGTGTGAGCCTGACGTTTCTCACACTGTCCTCATAGAGAAGCCTCTTTCACCTCCTTCCACCATTTCTTCACCATCTGCACATGTGGAGAGCAGTACAAGTAAAGATGGTGATGATGAAGAGAGCATAATAGAATTTGGTGGAAGTGGGATGTGATGTGTGTACTATCAGACAGCGAGGATGTTTAATAATGATTATGTTGTTTGTGTAAGTCAGCCACCAGTGGTTGCAGTTGTTGACCGTGATAAAAAGAAGACCATTGCGATGCCTGGGCAGAAGACCAAAAAAGCTACCTCTTGGGTGTGGGATTATTTTTTACCACAATCCTGGCAATGTTTGTAAAGGCATCTGCTCCATTTGTGAGGCCAAAGTTATTAAAGGTAGGAACATTAGCCATCTAGGCACCTCCTCCATGTTACGTTATTTGCGATGAAGACAGGAAATTTATTGTACAAGATTATAATGTAATTAACACCCTCATCATCAACACCCTCATTATTACTGAACCGAGCTAGTCCTTCTAAAAAATAGTTTTGTGGTGGCCCAAATAAAGCAAGCACTTAAGCCACAAAAGTGTATGTCCCTGTCACTGAAGTGCTTGCTTTGTTAAATTGTGCATGTCCTTTTTCATATCCAGCATAAGGATGGCGAAGAGGACCCAAGGACAATTCCATCTTGGACTACTTTTCATTTCTGCAGTGCCATGTGACAATGTTTAATAGATGTGCTATGAACTGCTGCATGTTTGTGCCTCTGCTGTGTCAGTTAGTGACCAGCAGTCTCGCTGCAACCTTTGTCCTAAAATGGATGAAAACAATATTGTGAACTGTGAGGTGGTCAAAATTTATTGGAAATGACTGGAAATTAATGTTATTTAGGTGAATAATACTGTAAGAAAAACTGGCCCAAATTATTTAATTTTAGTTGTTTTTAAGATTTAAAAAGAAATACAGGTCCAAAACAAATACAGAACCAAAACACAAAGGAGATACAGATCTAAAACAAGCAAAACCCAAGATTTGGGCTGGCACACATTGTGAATTGTGTTCTTATGGTGGGCTGTTTAATGGTTGTACTCTCTTCTGTGAGCTGGGTGAACTCTCCCCCAAATTCGAAAGTCTCACAGAACTGGAAGAGTGGGCAAGCATGCTATTATAACATTGCATACCCTCCCAACACACTGGATGTTATTTAATAAGTTGCAGGTTTGTCAACCATCACAGGACTTTTAGTGTTGATTTTATTAAAGGCAAAACACATGAGGTTTTGCCTTAAATGAAATTAAATGAAATTGCTGCATTAAATCCCGCTGCAAAAGTTGCATAAAACAGAAATTTTGGCAAACTGCAGATCATCAAATAACCTCCATTGTTTTACCTGCCTATGCAACTGTTTTATTTTTATTTATTTTTGACTTGATCAAATAAAATCGGCTGTTTTTTTCTGTGAAAAGCATTTTTTCACACCATGGAAAGTTTGCAAAAAAAATATGAAAGAGAAGGGTTGGACAGTGGGCCACACCAGAGATCTGCTTGGTACCCTAGCAGACCAGTCTGACCGAGCGGCATGATGAGAAGTGATTTCCCCCCACCCCTCTATTTTGCACCTTTGTTGCCTTTCATGCGTTCATATGTTATGTTGTAACACTGCTTCTCCCCACCCCTTTTCCCTTATATTAGAAAATAGAATGGTCCGGATGTAATGGCTTGCGAGACGGCCGGAGCTCCGAGACTCTAGCCGAACTCGTACATTTCTTTTAAAGCAGAAAAAGTTTACAAGGCAAAACCAACCAGCTTTTTCTTTGTAAACGTTTGCTGCTTTAAAAAAACGTACGAATTTGGCCAGATTCTTGGACCTCCGGCCATCTTTCAGGCCATTACATCAGGCCCTATGGCTTGTCTTTTACTGTTAACAATTACCAGTAATAATTATGTACTCTGCGGATACTCTAGAATATCACTTTGGCACAATATATTTTGAAATACACTGCTGTTATATTGCAATATCTCATTTTAATTTTATATATATATGTATATAAATGTGTGTGTATGTGGAGAGCAGTACATGTGGAGAGCAGTACAAGTAAAGATGGTGATGATGAAGAGAGCATAATAGAATTTGGTGGAAGTGGGATGTGATGTGTGTACTATCAGACAGCGAGGATGTTTAATAATGATTATGTTGTTTGTGTAAGTCAGCCACCAGTGGTTGCAGTTGTTGACCGTGATAAAAAGAAGACCATTGCGATGCCTGGGCAGAAGACCAAAAAAGCTACCTCTTGGGTGTGGGATTATTTTTTACCACAATCCTGGCAATGTTTGTAAAGGCATCTGCTCCATTTGTGAGGCCAAAGTTATTAAAGGTAGGAACATTAGCCATCTAGGCACCTCCTCCATGTTACGTTATTTGCGATGAAGACAGGAAATTTATTGTACAAGATTATAATGTAATTAACACCCTCATCATCAACACCCTCATTATTACTGAACCGAGCTAGTCCTTCTAAAAAATAGTTTTGTGGTGGCCCAAATAAAGCAAGCACTTAAGCCACAAAAGTGTATGTCCCTGTCACTGAAGTGCTTGCTTTGTTAAATTGTGCATGTCCTTTTTCATATCCAGCATAAGGATGGCGAAGAGGACCCAAGGACAATTCCATCTTGGACTACTTTTCATTTCTGCAGTGCCATGTGACAATGTTTAATAGATGTGCTATGAACTGCTGCATGTTTGTGCCTCTGCTGTGTCAGTTAGTGACCAGCAGTCTCGCTGCAACCTTTGTCCTAAAATGGATGAAAACAATATTGTGAACTGTGAGGTGGTCAAAATTTATTGGAAATGACTGGAAATTAATGTTATTTAGGTGAATAATACTGTAAGAAAAACTGGCCCAAATTATTTAATTTTAGTTGTTTTTAAGATTTAAAAAGAAATACAGGTCCAAAACAAATACAGAACCAAAACACAAAGGAGATACAGATCTAAAACAAGCAAAACCCAAGATTTGGGCTGGCACACATTGTGAATTGTGTTCTTATGGTGGGCTGTTTAATGGTTGTACTCTCTTCTGTGAGCTGGGTGAACTCTCCCCCAAATTCGAAAGTCTCACAGAACTGGAAGAGTGGGCAAGCATGCTATTATAACATTGCATACCCTCCCAACACACTGGATGTTATTTAATAAGTTGCAGGTTTGTCAACCATCACAGGACTTTTAGTGTTGATTTTATTAAAGGCAAAACACATGAGGTTTTGCCTTAAATGAAATTAAATGAAATTGCTGCATTAAATCCCGCTGCAAAAGTTGCATAAAACAGAAATTTTGGCAAACTGCAGATCATCAAATAACCTCCATTGTTTTACCTGCCTATGCAACTGTTTTATTTTTATTTATTTTTGACTTGATCAAATAAAATCGGCTGTTTTTTTCTGTGAAAAGCATTTTTTCACACCATGGAAAGTTTGCAAAAAAAATATGAAAGAGAAGGGTTGGACAGTGGGCCACACCAGAGATCTGCTTGGTACCCTAGCAGACCAGTCTGACCGAGCGGCATGATGAGAAGTGATTTCCCCCCACCCCTCTATTTTGCACCTTTGTTGCCTTTCATGCGTTCATATGTTATGTTGTAACACTGCTTCTCCCCACCCCTTTTCCCTTATATTAGAAAATAGAATGGTCCGGATGTAATGGCTTGCGAGACGGCCTGAGCTCCGAGACTCTAGCCGAACTCGTACATTTCTTTTAAAGCAGAAAACGTTTACAAGGCAAAACCAACCAGCTTTTTCTTTGTAAACGTTTGCTGCTTTAAAAAAACGTACGAATTTGGCCAGATTCTTGGACCTCCGGCCATCTTTCAGGCCATTACATCAGGCCCTATGGCTTGTCTTTTACTGTTAACAATTACCAGTAATAATTATGTACTCTGCGGATACTCTAGAATATCACTTTGGCACAATATATTTTGAAATACACTGCTGTTATATTGCAATATCTCATTTTAATTTTATATATATATGTATATAAATGTGTGTGTATGTGGAGAGCAGTACATGTGGAGAGCAGTACAAGTAAAGATGGTGATGATGAAGAGAGCATAATAGAATTTGGTGGAAGTGGGATGTGATGTGTGTACTATCAGACAGCGAGGATGTTTAATAATGATTATGTTGTTTGTGTAAGTCAGCCACCAGTGGTTGCAGTTGTTGACCGTGATAAAAAGAAGACCATTGCGATGCCTGGGCAGAAGACCAAAAAAGCTACCTCTTGGGTGTGGGATTATTTTTTACCACAATCCTGGCAATGTTTGTAAAGGCATCTGCTCCATTTGTGAGGCCAAAGTTATTAAAGGTAGGAACATTAGCCATCTAGGCACCTCCTCCATGTTACGTTATTTGCGATGAAGACAGGAAATTTATTGTACAAGATTATAATGTAATTAACACCCTCATCATCAACACCCTCATTATTACTGAACCGAGCTAGTCCTTCTAAAAAATAGTTTTGTGGTGGCCCAAATAAAGCAAGCACTTAAGCCACAAAAGTGTATGTCCCTGTCACTGAAGTGCTTGCTTTGTTAAATTGTGCATGTCCTTTTTCATATCCAGCATAAGGATGGCGAAGAGGACCCAAGGACAATTCCATCTTGGACTACTTTTCATTTCTGCAGTGCCATGTGACAATGTTTAATAGATGTGCTATGAACTGCTGCATGTTTGTGCCTCTGCTGTGTCAGTTAGTGACCAGCAGTCTCGCTGCAACCTTTGTCCTAAAATGGATGAAAACAATATTGTGAACTGTGAGGTGGTCAAAATTTATTGGAAATGACTGGAAATTAATGTTATTTAGGTGAATAATACTGTAAGAAAAACTGGCCCAAATTATTTAATTTTAGTTGTTTTTAAGATTTAAAAAGAAATACAGGTCCAAAACAAATACAGAACCAAAACACAAAGGAGATACAGATCTAAAACAAGCAAAACCCAAGATTTGGGCTGGCACACATTGTGAATTGTGTTCTTATGGTGGGCTGTTTAATGGTTGTACTCTCTTCTGTGAGCTGGGTGAACTCTCCCCCAAATTCGAAAGTCTCACAGAACTGGAAGAGTGGGCAAGCATGCTATTATAACATTGCATACCCTCCCAACACACTGGATGTTATTTAATAAGTTGCAGGTTTGTCAACCATCACAGGACTTTTAGTGTTGATTTTATTAAAGGCAAAACACATGAGGTTTTGCCTTAGATGAAATTAAATGAAATTGCTGCATTAAATCCCGCTGCAAAAGTTGCATAAAACAGAAATTTTGGCAAACTGCAGATCATCAAATAACCTCCATTGTTTTACCTGCCTATGCAACTGTTTTATTTTTATTTATTTTTGACTTGATCAAATAAAATCGGCTGTTTTTTTCTGTGAAAAGCATTTTTTCACACCATGGAAAGTTTGCAAAAAAAATATGAAAGAGAAGGGTTGGACAGTGGGCCACACCAGAGATCTGCTTGGTACCCTAGCAGACCAGTCTGACCGAGCGGCATGATGAGAAGTGATTTCCCCCCACCCCTCTATTTTGCACCTTTGTTGCCTTTCATGCGTTCATATGTTATGTTGTAACACTGCTTCTCCCCACCCCTTTTCCCTTATATTAGAAAATAGAATGGTCCGGATGTAATGGCTTGCGAGACGGCCGGAGCTCCGAGACTCTAGCCGAACTCGTACATTTCTTTTAAAGCAGAAAACGTTTACAAGGCAAAACCAACCAGCTTTTTCTTTGTAAACGTTTGCTGCTTTAAAAAAACGTACGAATTTGGCCAGATTCTTGGACCTCCGGCCATCTTTCAGGCCATTACATCAGGCCCTATGGCTTGTCTTTTACTGTTAACAATTACCAGTAATAATTATGTACTCTGCGGATACTCTAGAATATCACTTTGGCACAATATATTTTGAAATACACTGCTGTTATATTGCAATATCTCATTTTAATTTTATATATATATGTATATAAATGTGTGTGTATGTGGAGAGCAGTACATGTGGAGAGCAGTACAAGTAAAGATGGTGATGATGAAGAGAGCATAATAGAATTTGGTGGAAGTGGGATGTGATGTGTGTACTATCAGACAGCGAGGATGTTTAATAATGATTATGTTGTTTGTGTAAGTCAGCCACCAGTGGTTGCAGTTGTTGACCGTGATAAAAAGAAGACCATTGCGATGCCTGGGCAGAAGACCAAAAAAGCTACCTCTTGGGTGTGGGATTATTTTTTACCACAATCCTGGCAATGTTTGTAAAGGCATCTGCTCCATTTGTGAGGCCAAAGTTATTAAAGGTAGGAACATTAGCCATCTAGGCACCTCCTCCATGTTACGTTATTTGCGATGAAGACAGGAAATTTATTGTACAAGATTATAATGTAATTAACACCCTCATCATCAACACCCTCATTATTACTGAACCGAGCTAGTCCTTCTAAAAAATAGTTTTGTGGTGGCCCAAATAAAGCAAGCACTTAAGCCACAAAAGTGTATTTCCCTGTCACTGAAGTGCTTGCTTTGTTAAATTGTGCATGTCCTTTTTCATATCCAGCATAAGGATGGCGAAGAGGACCCAAGGACAATTCCATCTTGGACTACTTTTCATTTCTGCAGTGCCATGTGACAATGTTTAATAGATGTGCTATGAACTGCTGCATGTTTGTGCCTCTGCTGTGTCAGTTAGTGACCAGCAGTCTCGCTGCAACCTTTGTCCTAAAATGGATGAAAACAATATTGTGAACTGTGAGGTGGTCAAAATTTATTGGAAATGACTGGAAATTAATGTTATTTAGGTGAATAATACTGTAAGAAAAACTGGCCCAAATTATTTAATTTTAGTTGTTTTTAAGATTTAAAAAGAAATACAGGTCCAAAACAAATACAGAACCAAACACAAAGGAGATACAGATCTAAAACAAGCAAAACCCAAGATTTGGGCTGGCACACATTGTGAATTGTGTTCTTATGGTGGGCTGTTTAATGGTTGTACTCTCTTCTGTGAGCTGGGTGAACTCTCCCCCAAATTCGAAAGTCTCACAGAACTGGAAGAGTGGGCAAGCATGCTATTATAACATTGCATACCCTCCCAACACACTGGATGTTATTTAATAAGTTGCTGGTTTGTCAACCATCACAGGACTTTTAGTGTTGATTTTATTAAAGGCAAAACACATGAGGTTTTGCCTTAAATGAAATTAAATGAAATTGCTGCATTAAATCCCGCTGCAAAAGTTGCATAAAACAGAAATTTTGGCAAACTGCAGATCATCAAATAACCTCCATTGTTTTACCTGCCTATGCAACTGTTTTATTTTTATTTATTTTTGACTTGATCAAATAAAATCGGCTGTTTTTTTCTGTGAAAAGCATTTTTTCACACCATGGAAAGTTTGCAAAAAAAATATGAAAGAGAAGGGTTGGACAGTGGGCCACACCAGAGATCTGCTTGGTACCCTAGCAGACCAGTCTGACCGAGCGGCATGATGAGAAGTGATTTCCCCCCACCCCTCTATTTTGCACCTTTGTTGCCTTTCATGCGTTCATATGTTATGTTGTAACACTGCTTCTCCCCACCCCTTTTCCCTTATATTAGAAAATAGAATGGTCCGGATGTAATGGCTTGCGAGACGGCCGGAGCTCCGAGACTCTAGCCGAACTCGTACATTTCTTTTAAAGCAGAAAACGTTTACAAGGCAAAACCAACCAGCTTTTTCTTTGTAAACGTTTGCTGCTTTAAAAAAACGTACGAATTTGGCCAGATTCTTGGACCTCCGGCCATCTTTCAGGCCATTACATCAGGCCCTATGGCTTGTCTTTTACTGTTAACAATTACCAGTAATAATTATGTACTCTGCGGATACTCTAGAATATCACTTTGGCACAATATATTTTGAAATACACTGCTGTTATATTGCAATATCTCATTTTAATTTTATATATATGTATATAAATGTGTGTGTGTATATATATATATATATATATTTATTTATTTATTTTTTAGACAGTTGTTGCACAATCTCTAGTAGATTTTACCAGCTTGTTTGCATTTGATACAAGGGAGCCAGATTAGAATTCACAAACTATTAAATATTTTGATTTTACTCCAGAGTCTACAGCTGCTGTTTTGTTGTATGAGCTGCACAGACTAAAAAAAGAGAAAATTGGACCTTTTGTTGCATTGTCAATAATTTTCTCAATGCTACAAAGCCAAGCAATTGCCTAGTGGTTCCATAATTAAAAATGTTTCTTCTATTAAACAAAACCAGTCTTTATTTATGGTGTGGAATCCTCAGTAAGGGTAGCTTTCTTCTTCTTTTACTCCTTATAGAGGAAGTTTGAGCAGAACTAAATAAAATGACAATAATACTCTTTGAAATTTGCTCTATTATAAAACAATATACCGCACTCACTAACAGCAAAAATTGGATTGGCAAATGAAGTGTAAAAGTCTTGCCATAGACAAAGGACTAATGGTTAGCTCTGATATGACAGGTGGGTCTGTAGCTGCCATTTTGGACTTTTGTAACTCTAGAGAGTTCCTACAGAAGAAATGGGATGGAATCTGAAGTCCAGCGATTACAATCCCAAGAGTCAGAATGTGGACAGCGGCATCTTGACTGATTCTGGTATATCAACCCTACCCTTAACACACCACTCCCACAGCTTAACCCTAACCTCCCGCAACCTAGCACCCCCTCCCCAGCCTAACCCTAACTCCATTACTTTTCATCACCATTCTGATTGGATCTTGATGCATCCCAAAGAAACACACAATTTCAAATAAGAAACACTATTAATTAGGTATCAGGCTCAGAAGAAGTAGAAGAACATTCTACTCAAGGTAGTCAAGAAGCATGAAGCAGAATTATTTTTTTAGGCAAAGTTTAATACTAAATTCTCCAATTACATTTTTATTTTTTTTCCGAATATTGTGGTTAACAAAATAATGTGTTTTTTTATTAAGTATAATATTTTTAAGTTTAGTATTATTCAGAATGCACTAGTAATACAG
The DNA here is from genome assembly GCF_028390025.1 of Pseudophryne corroboree. Taxonomy (NCBI): domain Eukaryota; kingdom Metazoa; phylum Chordata; class Amphibia; order Anura; family Myobatrachidae; genus Pseudophryne; species Pseudophryne corroboree. The sequence continues at coordinate 288,548,557 of NC_086449.1, forward strand.
TGCACAGTAATAATACATACTTTTTTATTACTTTTAGATATATTGTAGTTTCTTGATGTAGATGGTATTTTTTAGCATGTCACATTTTTTTTTACTTCATTTTACCATTCTTAAAATGTAATTCTGTTAGGAAGGGTTTTATGTCTGTACTGGGAATCCTTTACATTTATCACTTATTTATTTACTCATTTACTGTACATAGTATATTTATGTTAACCTTCACAGTATTATGTGTTTTAATACTTTCCAGGTATGTTAGAAGTGGCCAAACTTGACCATCAAGGATGCCTAACATTTCATGTTTTCCAGACCACCTGTGGATCATTAGAATGTGTCAGGACTCAGGAATGAATGCACCACATCAGCTAGGTAGTCTGGAAAACATTAACAGGGATCCTTAAGGACAGAGTTTGGCCACTCCTGCTGTATATAATTTTTCTTTAATTGTTTGAATGATTTTAGCTGTGGTTCTCTATTAACTCTATTATATGGGTTGATTACTTTTCTTATCTATCTCTTTGATAGATTTATTTAGCCACACATTGTGTTGGGATTTCTCTTGTCCTGGACAAAGAGTCCAAAGCTATTCAATTAGAGACCCATAAGCAGCCCATGGAGGTATGTAGACGCCAGCATTGCGTCCTCCCTCGGGATCTCGGTGTCGGTATATTGACTGCCGGGGTCCCATCCGCCGTGAACCTAACTGCTTCCCATATTTATATAATGTTTAGATTCAACAGGGCTGGCAGTAATCAAACCTGATTATTTCTAGTCTGAAAGCCCCCTTACATTGGCAATCAATTGGGGCAATTTGCCAATTTGAAGACGGTTGTACAAATAAATCTGCTATGTATGGGGTTCACAGATTGTGGATTCAGACCAAAAATATTTTACACAAGGCCAGTTGGTGTTTGATAGTTTTTTTTCTTTCAACTGGCAAGATTCAAATGTTGTCCTGTCGGCAACCACTAGATGGCGCCCAAACTAAGCTACTCAATTTTAGCTCCATTTGGGCGCGATGGCTGCCGGTGTCTCCATTTCCGCTCGCACCCCCGGGAGTGGCGAGTTGAAATGCGTGGAAAGTGACCCGTTTTGATGCCCAAAAGGCACTTTTTGCCATTGCACCCAGCACTTTGGTTGGGTTTAGCTGCTTTATGGCCATAACCAGTGCAAAAAAACAACAACAATTGAATTGCGCCCTGCGATCTTCCGACACTTTAGATGGGAGATCGCAGGTGCAAAACAACTGACTATCTCCCAAAGAATGAAATCGTACTTTAAAAGTGTAATTTTTATTTATTCGGGTTGTATTGGTCTTCTATTCACTGTTCTTTGAAGATCTAAAACAAATAAGTGTGACAAATATGCAAATGTAAAAGAAATCAGGAAGGGGCAAAACTTTTTACGATACGGTAGGGTCCCTAAACCACCCTTGTGCTCTGCTTTTAAGCAGAGCAGTGTCATATGCAGTAATTGTTTTTTACGTACGACATACATCTAAACAGTTCAGATTGAGGGGAAAGTGTCCCATTCCTGAAGATTTAAATCTCTGTCCCGACTGCCAGAAATGTTAGGATTTCTGTAACAATAATAGCTGCTCTGTATTTTTTGGTCTAAATTTTCAGTCAAGCCAGGACAAAAGCTTCCTCTATTTTAAGGTGGGTACACACTATGCAAAATGCTCCATGAGCGATATTGCATAGTGTTTTCCCTACCCTCCCGGGAGGCTGACCTAGTGCATATCGTGGTATGTAGTTATATAACCGGCGGTCACAATAGCGACGGCTACATCCGACTAACAGGGACTATTCCCACTCCTGAGTGTCCACAAAGTGGGACTAGAGCCTGTCTCGCCACCGAGCCCGCAAGGGGCCTCGTTGCGGTGCCCCCCCTGCTGGCCATCTCACGGCTGGGATCCTGCCATCGATATTGTGACCAGTGGTCTCCTGACCGCCGGTCACACATACTCATCCCGATATGGCTAGCGATATGGTACAGGGACATCATGCCGTGGCCGGCACATACATGCTGTTTTGGACGATATGTTCAAATTGAGGTGCATGTGCAGCAGTCAGTGGGGGTCAATAACGATACATGGGACTACACATCGTTCATACAGTAGTTCGTAGCATACACACTGGGTAATATTACAAGCAATATCACTCAGAAGGGTGAAAATGAGCAATATCACAGAGTGTGTATGTATCTTTAGCTCTGCAAAAGTTTCTTTAACTTTTCCTTTTGCCGCTCTCTGCTCTATTAATGAATATTGTCACTTTCCTAATGGGTTTAGAGCTCTGTTGCTTTTGATTATTATTATTATTATTATTATTATTATTATAACATTTTATTTATAAGGCTCCACAAGTGATCCGCATCACCGTACATATATACAGCAACAGTAGGACAGTACAGGATATACAGAACATTGCATAACATTACAGTAGTCATGATATAACAGAGCACAGGTAACAATTCACACCAAATTCTCAGTACACAATACAGCTAGGAAACAAGGTGAGTGAGGGAGTAATCAGCAAATGGTGGAACCTGTCTCCAATAGTGACTGCACGAATAGCAAGAGTGGAGCCACTGGAATAGACTAATGACTGTGAGTGAGAGGAATTCCGGGCTTAATGGCCACTGAGTAGGTGAAGGTTGTCATTTAGGTGCTAGAGAAAAGGGCTGTGTGGACAGGAGGGAGCGGAACCCTTCTCATAGGAGCTTACCATCTAAGGGGAAGGGGAGACTGACAGATGACATGAGGGGTGAACATGTGGATGGGGACCGGAGGGCAGGAGGTAGGCGAGGTAGAGATGACTGAAGTAGGAGGGTGGGGTTAGTGGCCTGGCAACATAGTTAAGTGGTGGAATGGTATGTTTTGATGAACAGGTGGGTTTTCAGTGCGCGTTTGAAGCTATGCAGGGATCGGGGAGAGCGTGATGTAGTGAAGGGGGGCAGCACGGGCAAAATCTTGGATTTGAGCGTGATATGCAGTAACCAGGGTAGAGTACAGGCGATGGTCATTAGCTGACCTAAAAGGGCATGAAGGAGTATGTAAAGAGATGTAGGGAGCAGTAGAGATAGCGAGGGCCTTGTACTTGAAGGTGAGGAGTTAAAGAGAATCCAATGAAGGTTTTGGCAGAGGGGAGTGTTGGATGTGGAACGGTGGGAGAGAAATATGAGTCTAGTTGCAGCATTGAGAACAGATTAAAGGGGAGCAAATATACATGACTTACCTTACAAAGTTTAAGCTCATAGCTATATTAGTGCTGCTTTACGAATATTATTTCTGAACTTTATTTCTCTTTATTTCTTTTTCTCTCCTATGTTGTTTTAGACCTCTTTTCTATTTTTCCTAGACTTGTGACAGTAGGTGTACTGCCCTTTAAAATCAAGGGTTTATGACATTATGACTTTCATAGTGTCCGCAATTAGATATTTTAAAAAAAAATTGACATGGCATTAGTTAGACGAGGGAAATTGTCTTAAATGGACCTTTGCTGGCAGCAAGTTGCCCCTTCCAAATGCTTTGGAAATTACATTTCTGTCCCTTAATACTGGTCATACAGCAAGAAATGTATATGCCCCTTATCACATTGAGGTGACCTTTATATATGTTGTTGAGCAGAATTACACTTTATGAACCATTTAGATGATCTGTGAGATATCTTATAGAATTTAACATCTCTGTGAGAGGTGAGTGTAGACAGAAGGGTTAGCGTTGTATTCAATTTGTGAGACTTTTTGTTTGCGTATTGGCACTGGGCCAGTGTTCCTGAAGATGGTTTAAATAATTGATGAGCAGCAGAACTGGTTAATGATAACTGCCTTGGGAGTTTAAGGAAGGATAAAATAACATGTGTGAGGAATATGTTGTGCCTCCAGGAGCCATGCTCTGCAGACAGTGAATAGATGCAGCAGTAGCCTACAATTGAACAGCAGCCTTTAGCAGTACTTTAACCTTTTTTTATGGCCAGTGAGAGTACTGTAATACAAAAACCAAGGTGCAGCATATTTGGTGCTAGATAATTATCTTTTGTTACTGCCATAGACACATACTAACAATTTGCAATGGATGCATTTATAGATTGCATTAAGTATGGTATGTCAGCAAATTATGTGGGCATACAGAAATACTATAGTTGTATCACATGTACTGTATATAGGTTAAAAAAAAACAGTTGGGTAATAGGAAACAATGTTTTTTTTAGCTTAATTGGGAGGAAATACAAATGCAACCTTTTTGTAAGTTTGTATGTCTATGTGCCTGCTATATACCCCCTTATGGGATAAGTTTAATTTGCTGGCTGTCGGGATCCCGGCGGTGAGGATACCGATGCAGGAATCCTGACAGCTAACAATACCACCAGACAGAAACTTGGCAAAACAGGACTATTCCCACTCGTGGGTGCCCACTCTAACATTCTCTCCCTATATCCCTTCCTATGCTCATGGTGGTTTCTACTTCACCCACACAACCAAGATTGGAAGCAGACAATGCAGTATTTTTGGATTCTTATTTTCCCCAGACTGCACATTCACAGTTCTACAAAATGTCCCATCATTCACATTCAAATCTTTTGAGGTACATACTATTAGTAATATCTGTCTGACTCTCTCATTTCTTATGATGTGACACATCTGCTATTGCCATTTTAACATCTCTGTTAATAATTCACATTTTCCTTGTGTCTCCAAGTTAGTCTCTGTAACATCTCTCTGCCACTCCCACTGACTCTTCCACTCATATGGATGGCCACTGTTTTCAACATGCATCATCCTCAAAAAGTAGATAATCATTTGTATACATATTCTACTTTTCATGACTTCCTCAGATATACACACATATTCACAATCTATACCACATCTCTTGGCAAACTAATCGGCTCTTTTGGATTTTAGTATTGTCTGTATGTGGATGATACTGAAATCTACCTATCCTCCCTAGATTTGTCACCATCTGTATTGGGCCGTGTCACTGAATGCTTCTCTACCATTTCATCTTGGATGACATCTCACCACCTCAAACGTAATATTTCCAAAACAGAATTAATTATATTTCCACCAGCCAATAGTAGTTACCAACCTGATATCTCTATCACTGTTGATAACTCAGCAATCATCCCTACCCCACAAGCTCGCTGCCTAGGTGTCATTCTTGACTCTGAACTGTCCTTTGTTCCCCATATTCAATCTGTCTCAAAATCATTATACATACATCTCAGAAACATATTCAAAATACGACCATATCTTACAAAAGACACTGCTAAAACTCTAATCCATGCTCTCATTATCTACCGCATTGACTATTGTAATAGTCTCCTGACTGGTCTTCCCAAACATAGGCTTTCACCACTACTATCCATTTTAAATGCAGCTGCAAGGCTAATCTACTAGACGTTCATCGTCTGCAGATCCGCTCTGTCAGTCCCTCCATTGGTTACCGGTATTCTACCGTATTAAATATAAAATACTTTTACTTACATACAAGGCCATTAACCAAACTGCACCAACATACATCTCTTCACTTATCTCAAAATATCTCTCTACCCGACCTCTCCGCTCTGCACAAGATCTGCATCTCTCATCCATACGTATTACTTGTTCCCACTCAAAATTACAGGACTTTATACGGGCTTCACCCACTCTGTCGAATGCCCTCCCACTCACAATAAGACTCACGTCTAGTCTCCAAACCTTCAAACGTTCCCTGAAAACTCACCTCTTTATGCAAGCTTATCAAATTCCAGACCCACCCACATAACCTTCAATTCCTCCCTATCTAATTACACCCCCTCTGTACAGTCCATACATAACCTCACATAATTTATCTTTCTTCACTTTCACCCCCCCCCCCCCCCCCCCCTGACCCTTGACCAATATTGCTGGGTGACCATATCATACAGCCCATTAAGAACCTTTGTAATCTGGTGGACCATTATGCAATAGGTAGCATCTCTCCTTGTGTGTCAATGTCTATTTCCCTATAGGTTGTAAGCTTGTGAGCATGACCTTCCTACATCTATGTCTGTCTGTTTTTTACCTAGTTTTGTTCTATGTTTCAGTTGTAAAGCGCAGCAATATGCTGCACTATATAAGTAACTGTTAATAAATAAATAATAAATACTGTTTTCTTACACTCCCATCACAATACTTTGTACACTGCTAAACTAACACTTCCAATCTCTTATCTCAAGCTTCTAATTCCATAAATCTTTATAATACATTTAAATCTTTTCTCAACCCCCACACCAAAACCACCAATCGCCATCAGTGGCATCTTCACTTCATTTTATCTTGTAAATTAAGATAAAGTATCTAGGTGACCTAAAAACTGCAGGATTTGGGCAGTTCAGGATTATTAAAGTAAGAAAAAGGTTATGCTTAGTTACCCTGTACTTGTTCTATATTGTCTACAACTGTAAGTCACTGTTTTCCTGTTTTGATTATGTGCATATATACTATGTAATTGGGCGCTGCAGAACCCTTGTGGCACCATATAAATAAATGATAATAATAATACTGTCTTCTCATCTCCCTACTCTACCTCTCCTCTTGATTCTATGCCCGCATAAAGTCATCGGTCCCTGTTTCCTGTGCTTAGCCTTACCATAACTAAAATATGTAGTGTCCATACTGGTTTCTATGTATCCTTGACAAAGCAGATACGTGAAATGTGTGACAGTGTTCAATTGCTGCACAATCCTCATTTCATTTATGTCTATTGTAACTGTGTCTTTTTTGTCAATTTAATGATGCCATTTTAGAGCTTTCTGGCTGAATATCCCTCTTGAAGGAAATATGAATCTGGCTAGCCTCTGTTATACAAGTAATAACTGGGAATAGCCTCTGTTATGACTGGAACACTCTATCAATTCAATTTGATGTAGGCCAAACTTCTGACCTCTGATCGCCTGCATGTGGGCCATTGGTATTTGAAAGCACCTATATTATATACCAGGCTTCTTATATATACAGATGTAGCTATGCTCATCTTTGCTGCGATGCAGCATGCTGCAACATGGTGTGCCAGACTGCGACTATTTGCAGTCTGCGATTGCTACATTAATTGCAGCCGGCGATTGCTACATTAATTCCTAAAGGAATGAAGTGACCGCCGGCTGTGAATAGTCGCAGCCTGGCATGCCATGATGCAAAATGCTGCATCGCAGTATGATGAGCTTGGCCACATCTGTATATGGCAATGTATTTGTGTGTATGTATATATGTGTATGTGTGTGTATATATATATATATATATATCCACACAATAGGCACGGCACTCCAGGGACTCGTTCCAATGAAGCTTTTATTAAGGTGCTGTTATCAACATGTTTCGGGGCATTCACCCCTTCGTCAGGACACACCAAAAGTTAGTTTTTGGTGTGTCTTGACGAAGGGGTGAATGCCCCGAAACATGTTGATAACAGCACCTTAATAAAAGCTTCATTGGAACGAGTCCCTGGAGTGCCGTGCCTATTGTGTGGATATGCTGAGGAATATTGCACTGGACACCGGGACCAGCTGGTGAGAAGCGTGGAGTGCCGGCTGAATTGTATGCTTATATATATATATATATATATATATATATATATATACAAACAGAAAGTTCAGCACTCACCAAAGCAAGTTAACTTATTTTCACAACATCAATAAATAAATGATGGGGGTTTAGTTAATGAATTGGCCAATGCACGGTAGACTGCAAACCGCTCGCCAAGGTACCCCATCTTCATGCAGGTACTACACTATCACAGAGTCTCAAAAATTAAAACCTAGCAACTGTATCACACATAATATAACTGCAAATATGCCCACTTGGTTTACTGTGTATCTGCCAAATACTCCAGGGCTTTTAAAGGTACACTAGTCACCTGACACTGGCTGATAAAGTACTAAAGAACAGCTGACTTAGGTTTGTGATAATTGGGCTTGCATAAGGGTACATGAACAAATCTTGTGGCCACAGTTAATGAGTTAACTCATATTAACTGTGGCCACAAGCTTTGTTCATGCAAAGGCCAGTACATCATTAGACGTGGAGGAGGCCGTAGGAGGGCAACAACCCAGCAGCAGGACCGCTACTTCCGCCTTTGTGCAAGGAGCAACAGGAGGAGCACTGCCAGAGCCCTGCAAAATGACCTCCAGCAAGCCACAAATGTGCATGTGTCTACTCAAACGATCAGAAACAGACTCCATGAGGGTGGTATGAGGGCCCGACGTCCACAGGTGGGGGTTGTGCTTACAGCCCAACACCGTGCAGGATGTTTGGCATTTGCCAAAGAACACCAAGATTGGCAAAATCACCACTGGTGCCCTGTGCTCTTCACAGATGAAAGCAGGTTCTCATTGAGCACATGTGACAGACATGACAGAGTCTGGAGACGCCAAGGAGAACATTCTGCTGCCTACAACAACCTCCAGCATGAGCGGTTTGGCAGTGGGTTGGTAATTGTGTGGGGTGGCATTTCTTTGGGGGGCCGCACAGCCCTCCATGTGCTCGCCAGAGGGTAGCCTGACTGCCATTAGGTACCGAGATGAGATCCTCAGACCCCTTGTGAGACCATATGCTGGTGCGGTTGGCCCTGGGTTCCTCCTAATGCAAGACAATGCTAGACCTCATGTGGCTGGAGTGTGTCAGCAGTTCTTGCAAGACGAAGGCATTGATGCTATGGACTGGCCCGCCCGTTCCCCAGACCTGAATCCAATTGAGCACATCTGAGACATCATGTCTCGCTCCATCCACCAACGCCACGTTGCACCACAGACTGTCCAGGAGTCGGCGGATGCTTTAGTCCAGGTCTGGGAGGAGATCCCTCAGTAGACCATCTGCCACCTCATCAGGAGCATGCCCAGGCGTTGTAGGGAGGTCGTACAGGCACGTGGAGGCCACACACACCACTGAGCCTCATTTTGACTTGTTTTAAGGACATTACATCAAAGTTGGATCAGCCTGTAGTGTGTTTTTCCACTTTATTTTTAAGTGTGACTCCAATTCCAGACCTCCATGGGTTAATAAATTTGATTTCCATTGATAATTTTTGTGTGATTTTGTTGTCAGCACATTCAACTATGTAAAGAACAAAGTATTTCATAAGAATATTTCATTCATTCAGATCTAGGATGTGTTATTTTAGTGCTCCCTTTATTTTTTTTGAGCAGTATATATATATATATATATATATATATATATATATATATATCTATATATCCCTGTCAACATTATAGATGCCAGGCTCTAAAAGGGTTAAACAAGCCAATGTGGTCAGCTGTATGGGAACCTCTTAGTGAATCAAGCTATATACTGTAAACTTTTAAGATACAATGGGGCGGACGTACTAACCTGGAGAAGGCATAAGGAAGTGATAAACCAGTGATAAGTGCAAAGTGATAAACGCACCAGCCAATCAGCTCCAATATGTAAATGAACAGTTTGGAGCTGATTAGCTGGTGCGTTTATCACTTTGCACTTATCACTGGTTGATCACTTTACTTATGCCGTCTCCAGGCTTAATACATCTACCCTATTGGTTTGTAACACTGTTTCAATGCATTTATAAAATCATGAACATGTTATGATTAAGTGACAAAAACTTAGGAAAGTCCAATTTTGGATTACCTATATGAGGACCATTATTATAGAAAAAGTTTATACCAACCTTCTCATGCAAAGCATGAAATAAACATCTGTCAAACATTTGAAATATGACCGACTGTGTGAATGAGTCAACATAAAAGTGTCACTAGAGGGCAGCGGCGGCCGCCACGCTTACCCCTCCGCCGCATGCTTGGTCTTCAGGGTGGTCCCCGGCGTCTCTCCGGGACATGGGCGCCGCCATTGCGCCTGGCAACCACATGGGCGGGACGGGCCAATGGCGATCCAGACTCCCTCCACCAATCAACAGCAGGGCGGGCAGTTCAAAAGGAGGCGCTGGGCAAAGCTCTCCAGCGCCTGAGTATCGTCGCAAAATAACTATCCCCAGGTTCATGTCTCTCAGCTTGCAGAGTCCCAGTGCTTCCAGCATACAGCATGTCTCTCAGCTCACAGAGTCCCAGTGCTTCCAGCATACAGCATGTCTCTCAGCTCACAGAGTCCCAGTGCTTCCAGCATACGGCATGTGTCTCAGTTCAGAGTCCCAGTGCTTCCAGCGTATGGCGTGTCTCTCGGCTCACAGAATCCCAGTGCTTTCAGCATTGCTCTCAAGTCATCCCTCACCTCTTCATTCAGTGTTCTTTAGCATTGCTCTCAAGTCATCACTCTCTTCCTCATTCAGTGTTCTTCAGCATCGCTCTCAAGTCATCACTCTCTTCCTCATTCAGTGTTCTTCAGCATCGCTCTCAAGTCATCACTCTCTTCCTCATTTAGTGTTCTTCAGCATCACTCACGAGTCATCATTTCATTTCTTCATCTAGTGTACTTTGGCATTATTCTCAAGCATTAGTTTTCTAATAAATCTGCATGAGGAAGACCTATATTCGGCCGTCTTTATTTCAACCCAGCTGCGGTTCCTCTTCCCTACCATCGGAAGAATTCCCGAGTACCCAACTCTCTCGACCCAGGTCTGAGACAAAAAGATTGCCCTTTAGGGCAGGTACACTTCTAGAGGGATCTGAATAAATTTTCCCTGTTAATCAGTTTTGTTGATTTACCTACACACTACCCCTAAATTCCCCTTATGTCATATACAGGGTTCAGTATAATTTACCGACGGACACAATACCGACCGTCATAATCCCGACAGCCATTGACAGTCAAAATACCAACATTCATTATGCGAACATGTTCAAAATGCCGACATAGAATACCAACATTTGGCATGCCGACATTTCAAAATACTGACATGAGGTGTGTTTTTTGTGTGTCCATGTCGACATGGATACCGTCTAAGTGTACCGCGCCCACTCGCATGGCCCGGCATGCTTCAGGCACGGTGTCTTGCTGCGCCCGGCACGCTATTATATTCCCCCTCCAGGTACACTGGGATGGTGAAGTATGAACAAGTCTTGTTTTGGGGCAAAAAATCCTTAACGCATGTTGGCATTCTGACTATGTCGGCATTTCAAATGTCAGTATTCTGACTATGTTGGCATTTTGTGCATGTCTGTATAATGAATGTCGGTATTGTGACCATGTCTGTATTTTGACTGTCGGTCAATAGCTGTCGGGATTATGACCGTCAGTATTGTGTCTGTCGGTAAATCAACTGCTACTCCACGAATGTAGCGGAGATGACCACCAACTCTATAAGAGAAACTGCTATACCTGATAATTATGTCCATGGGGGACTTGTTATTGTTCTGAGTGGAGATTGTTTTTTTTACAAACAAACTTCAAAATGCCATCACACTGTTAGAATCTCCAGAGCAAAAGTAGAAACAATAATCTGTTTTGTTTCAATAGATACATATCACCCCTCTATACACAATGTTTCTCTTATACCAGTGAATGAATGTAACAAAAGTCTTGCTATTGATATTGGGCCTAATTCAGATCTGATCGCAGAAGCAAATTTGTTAGCTAATGGGCAAAACCATATGTACTGCAGGGGAGGGGGCAGATGTAACGTGTAGAGAGAGTTAGATTTGGGTGGGTTATATTGTTTCTGTGCATAGTAAATACTGGCTGCTTTATTTTTACACTGCAATTTAGATTTCAGGTTGAGCACACCCCACCCAAATTTAACTCTCTCTGCACATGTTATATCTGCTCTCCCCCTGCAGTGCACATGGTTTTGCCCATTTGCTAACAAATTTGCTGCTGCGATCAGATCTGAATTAGGCCCATTGGGTCTATTTCAGTAACATAACACTGTATAACAATATTCCCTGGGGACACATGCATAGTCACAGAATAATACACAGATAAGAGTTTTACTTTCTTTCACATCATTCTAAACTTTACATTTTAAATATTTTACTTAATAACATCAACAACATAGCTTTGATAATTTTCATTTATACTTTAAGTTCTGGTTGACAAACATTGTAATTCAATATTAAATAAAATTCTAATATTTTTGTTGATACCTAAAATAACACATCTAATGATTTTGGACGGTGTAATGGTTAACATTATTGGCTCACAGCACTGAGGTCATGGCTTTGATTCCCATCATTGACCTAACTGTGTGGAGTTTGTATATTCTCTCCGTGCTTGTGTGGATTTCCTCTGGGTACACTGTTTTCCTCCCACACTCCGAAAATATACAGGTAGGTTAATTGATTTCTAACAAAAAAATAACCCTTGTGTGTAAGTGTGTACATGGGCAGACTAGATGGGCCAAGTGGTTCTAATCTGCCGTCAAATTTTATATTATATGATACACACATTAGCTATTATCAGTATATGGTGATGGTACCTACTCATGGATTTTTCCTCTGTATTTTTAATGTATATCAAATAAAGTATGTATTTAATTTGACTCTTATAATAATACAATATTAGAGTGCTCCCTATCAAAATGAGTCATAGGGTAGAATAACCACTCTAGTTCCCATTGAATTAAAACTATAATAATAATAATAATTTATCATAGGGAATTATATGTTGGATGATCTTATATTTAAATTAAAGTTATTTTTATTATATTGTTATTACTACCAGTTATTTACATAGCGCACACATATTCTGTAGCACTTTACAGAGAATATTCAGCCATTTACATCACTTTCTTGGTTTGTCTTCTCTGTGTTCCCATTGCAAGTTTAAGTATCACAAGGCTCAATCCGAGGTTCTCTACTATTCGCTCTGTACTGTACTGTATATCATTTCGCTCATCTGGATATGTCATATAAATGTCAATTTACTTACAGGACTAAAAGCAACACTTTAAAAATACATTACATACACTTTAAAATGGAGCCGCTGCGGCCGCCGTGATCAAACCTTAGCCTACGTACTTTTTACACCATTAGCGTACAAAGCCCCGTACCGTGTACGTACTTTGCGTACAAATGCCGCGCTGAACGTACAGAGTACATGTTGTGCGTACACACCCAAAGACACGCCGTGAGCACTCTGCAGCTACACGTGTGACTGAAATACACTTATAACCTTAGCAGGGAAAAGAGACACGACACCAGATTGTATTTAAGATGCTGGGTTCTGACACACCAACATATAATTGCTGAAAGGGGGTTACAATAAACAACAATACAATACAATAGAAAAATGGCTACAGTCAATGGTACATACGTTTTGGTTTCGCCTGCACTTCCCGGCCCGGTCCTCAATCATCAAGGTAGATGACCTTCAGAGTCTGTGTGGGACCGGGCATGCAGCTGGCTTTTTATACAATGGTCCAAAACCTAACACAATGGAAACTGTAGTCTCTTTGTCCATTGGACACAGGGATGGTCATTTACAGTACAGGAGATGTCATAGGTCGGTTTGAATAGGTGGGTGATGTCTGTTCCAGGTGCACTTGCAGATGGTCTCCTCTGGGTTCCCGCCACATATCAAGTGTACAGTAAATACAGTTAATATTTATATTCTGCTCCTGCGCATAACTATGCGCAGGAGCGTACGATCTAATGCAAACTAACACCGGAATATTGCTCTTAAAATACCCTACAGCTGGATACCAAACACCTCCTTATAACCTAGTTCTGTCCCCTCCTATCCTGTAAAGGTGAATCCCTTTGTTCTTATACCATTTAAACTAGTGTAACTTGCTGGTGTGATGCAGGGAGACTGTGGGGTAAATTTACTAAGATTCGTATTTTCCCGTTTGAGGTCAAAGTTCAATCACGAATGACATCGAAAGTGTAAATATGCAACTTTTTGAATTGATTACGACTAATTTACTAAGCTGCCGTATTCTGCATTTTCGTTTTTTCCGATGTCGATGTCATTCGTTTTTTTAGGCAGTGTTTTACGTGAGTGACTTGTAAAACACTGCCGACTTTAATACAATGAATCTCGGCCGGATCTGAGAGATCCGTGCAGGGCTTCATTGTGCACCTTGTAAAAAAAAAATGTTTAAACTTAAAAAAAAAATTGCGTGGGGTCCCCCCTCCTAAACCAAACCAGCCTCGGGCTCTTTGAGCCGGCCCTGGTTGCAAAAATATGGGGGGAAAATTGACAGGGGTTCCCCCATATTTAAGCAACCAGCACCGGGCTCTGCGCCTGGTCCTGGTTCCAAAAATACGGGGGACAAAAAGCGTAGGGGTCCCCCGTATTTTTGAAACCAGCACCGGGCTCCACTAGCTGGATAGATAATGCCACAGCCGGGGGTCACTTTTATACAGTGCCTTGCGGCCGTGGCATCAAATATCCAACTAGTCACCCCTGGCCGGGGTACCCTGGGGGAGTGGGGACCCCTTCAATCAAGGGGTCCCCCCCCAGCCACCCAAGGGCCAGGGGTGAAGCCCGAGGCTGTCCCCCCCATCCAATGGGCTGCGGATGGGGGGCTGATAGCCCTTGTTGAAAGTAATGAATATTGTTTTTAGTAGCAGTACTACAAGTCCCAGCAAGCCTCCCCCGCAAGCTGGTACTTGGAGAACCACAAGTACCAGCATGCGGCAGAAAACCGGGCCCGTTGGTACCTGTAGTAGTACTACTACTAAAAAAATACCCCAATAAAGACATTACACACACACCTTGAAAGTATAACTTTAATGCATACATACACACCACCATATACACATACTTACCTTATGTTCACATGAGGGTCGGTCCTCTTCTCCATGTAGAATCCATGGTGTACCTGTTGAAAAAATCCTACTCACCAAATCCAGTGTAGAGGGCTCCTCGGATAATCCGTTTGTAATCCACGTACTTGTAAAAATAAAAAAACGGGACACCCGACCACGAACTGAAAGGGGACCCATGTTTTCACATGGGACCCCTTTCCCCGAATGCCAGAAACCCCCCTCTGACTGATGTCTAAGTGGGTTTCTTCAGCCAATCAGGGAGCGCCACGTTGTGGCACCCTCCTGATCGGCTGTGTGCTCCTGTACTGTCTGACAGGCGGCACACGGCAGTGTTACAATGTAGCGCCTATGCGCTCCATTGTAACCAATGGTGGGAACTTTGTTGTCAGCGGTTGACCGAAAGTGACCTCACCGCTGACCTCCAAGTTCCCACCATTGGTTACAATGGAGCGCATAGGCGCTACATTGTAACACTGCCGTGTGCCGCCTGTCATACAGTACAGGAGCACACAGCCGATCAGGAGGGTGTCACAACGTGGCACTCCCTGATTGGCTGAAGAAACCCACTTAGACATCAGTCAGAGGGGGTTTCTGGCATTCGGGGAAAGGGGTCCCATGTGAAAACAGTTCGTGGTCGGGTGTCCCGTTTTTTTATTTTTACAAGTACGTGGATTACAAATGGATTATCCGAGGAGCCCTCTACACTGGATTTGGTGAGTAGGATTTTTTCAACAGGTACACCATGGATTCTACTGGAGAAGAGGACCGACCCTCGTGTGAACATAAGGTAAGTATGTGTATATGGTGGTGTGTATGTATGCATTAAAGTTATACTTTCAAGGTGTGTGTGTAATGTCTTTATTGGGGTATTTTTTTAGTAGTAGTACTATAGGTACCAGCGGGCCCGGTTTTCCGCCGCATGCTGGTACTTGTGGTTCTCCAAGTACCAGCTTGCGGGGGAGGCTTGCTGGTACTTGTAGTACTGCTACTAAAAACAATATTCATTACTTTTAACAAAGGCTATCAGCCCCCCATCCGCAGCCCATTGGATGGGGGGGACAGCCTCGGGCTTCACCCCTGGCCCTTGGGTGGCTGGGGGGGGGACCCCTTGATTGAAGGGGTCCCCACTCCCCCAGGGTACCCCGGCCAGGGGTGACTAGTTGGATATTTGATGCCACGGCCGCAAGGCACTGTATAAAAGTGACCCCCGGCTGTGGCATTATCTGTCCAGCTAGTGGAGCCCGGTGCTGGTTTCAAAAATACGGGGGACCCCTACGCTTTTTGTCCCCCGTATTTTTGGAACCAGGACCAGGTGCAGAGCCCGGTGCTGGTTGCTTAAATATGGGGGAACCCCTGTCAATTTTTTCCCATATTTTTGCAACCAGGGCCGGCTCAAAGAGCCCGAGGCTGGTTTGGTTTAGGAGGGGGGACCCCACGCATTTTTTTTTTCAAATTATAACATTTCCCACCCCTTCCCACTGAAAAACATGCACGGATCTCATGGATCCGTGCATGCCTATACAAACACGGGATAAAAAAGCAGGTCTGTTTTTTTTTAACACTTTTTCACGATTTGTATTTCATCACGGCAGTGTTTGGCTATTGTCGGCAGTGTTTGTGTTTTGCACTTTTTAGTAAATTCCCGATTTCTACCAAATTGCAGGCGTATTTGACCGATGGTGTATTGATTCGTGATTTTTTCCTAGGACTTCCAAAATATTACGAATGCCCTCATCACTGCCGTGATTTTTGCTTAGTAAATTACCGAGATGATACTTTGAAGAAAAAACGGCATCTCGGTCAAAATCGGGACCTTAGTAAATATACCCCTATGTGTACATTGTGCACTATTTGGATTAAATATGTAATGTGTTTTTATGGCTTTTCCATGCGATCACAAACTCTACCATAATTACTCAAACCAAGCACTAATACGCAGGACCGCTGCAGCGACCATACGCAAATTGCGAATATGCACACGCACGGCAGAACAAGTTCGCGCACGGAGGCCATCTGTGTGTAGTTTGTACGTGATGTGTGTACTGCAATATTTTTCAACTTCGACAGTCCACCCTTTGGCAGTCATCAATAACTGCCACTAACTAATCAATGAACAGAAAAATATTACCTATACAATATATACAGAAGCTTGGATGATCGGGGGAGAGTTGTAGAAGGGAAATGTATGACCTAGTGGGATAGTAAAAAGCATGTATGTATGAATCAATGTCTGAGGGGCATGTATCATCGTGCCGTATATATGTTCTAAGTAGGCTTCGAGGTATTGCGAAGTATACAGTAAATCCTTCTCATCCCATATTAAGGGTCTGTAAATGGGCAAACAAACACTACCGAGCTCTTTTCGGCTTCTTATTCCAAAAAATGGGGTGCACATTTAGTTGATGATACATGGAGGGGGATCATATGTGCGTGCTAGTATATGTGGCTATTACCTGTCGACAATGTGTGCCATTAACTGGAGGTTGCAGAGATGTAGATAAGACATATATATATATATATATATATATAAAAATACATTCACATAAACATTTTGGGTAGGGTTGACGTCTTTTCCGGTTGGATGTATCTGGGCAGAGGGGGAGACAGAGAAAAACGGGTAAAAGAAACAGGCCATGAAATTCATTTTTACAATCCTTATCTTATCACAGTTTCTATTGAGGGGTCATAAATTAAATCTGCTGCTGTAACAGCACTCTCGCTCCTTAGACTCATCAAATTTGTGCTGCGCTTGCGCCGCGTTAGAATTCGAACACACCTGAATATCAGACCAATAATTATGATGACTCCCAGGATACAAAGGAGAAACTTCACCATACTCATAATGACATTCTGTGCCCACTCTCTTAACCTTGAGAACCATTTGCGTGGGTTCAACCATGAGACGCAGCCAGTCAGTTCATTACCCACAGTCGCTAAGGTAAGGTTGTGCTTCCTCCTGAACTCCCACTTCAACTGTAAGATCTCGTCCATCTTCTGATCGATGATCTCCGTGGGGTCGTCAGTGCTGTTCGTAATATATGTACAGCACTTCACACCATATTGAGTTGCCAGAGTAACACAGTACCCACCTGTCACGGCTGTAACATAATTAAGGACCATCCTGTGCTGGATCAGTTCCTTCTTGTAGGCTTGTTACTCATCATACATCTCGGTGATATTGTCTATCAAGTTCGCTAGCACATGGATGTACAATTTATATTTCCTCTGGCAGTACGGGTGATATCTAATGCGAGAAGGAACTGAATCCCGGTGGATTCATGGATCAAATCAGAGGCTGCGTGCTCTACCCTATCTATAAGGTGTCTCTTGATGATGTGGTCATAGTGGATATGAGTATAAGGAGTCTGAGCACTGCGGTGAACGTCTTTCATTTTATCGTGAGTTATGGTCATGACCTCTGGTAGTACTCTCCCAATATAACACAATCCCTCAGAGCTCGGGGCAAGCCACTTGTACGCTTTCCTCCCACATATGAAATAGGCATCATCAGGGAGAACATAGGGGACAAAATGTAACATCACCATATTGCAAACTTTCCATGTAAAGAAACCAATCCCTAGTTCTCTCATTTGCTCAGTACAAGTATCGGGCTGGATGATATGGGCACAATACCCTGATGATACTTTTCCAACCCACATGGTCTTGCTTCCACGTGTATACCTATACTGAAAATACCTCCCACTGTTGGCTATCTGGCGTACAAGTTCAGAGTCAATAGGAAACCTATCAGCTCTGTGTGAAAAAGCCATTGTCTGGTTATTCTAAATCACTTCCCAATTTCCGTGTTTTCGGTAATTGGAAATATTTAAACACAACAGTGACCTGTCTACATGATACTGGAGGAGCTTCATGCTAGGGGGCCTGGAGATATTGAATTTCTTGTCCACCGGTCTCCCACCCCGTAATTCGAGTACCTCATCTATTGCTAAAGGGTATGGTACTAATCCTGACTTACTCTGACCTTGAGGTACCTGTGAGCACACCCAACATTCTGTCTGGTTTAAGACCTTACCCACTAATGAGTGGTAATCACTCAATGGATGTCGATCCATGTCGATATTAATGTTGGACTGACATCTCTGGATGCACCCATCTTCGACTATGTTCTCACAATTCCTACAAATACAATATTCATCAGACAATAACCCTTTACGTTGCCTCCGAGCCCCATGACTACCAGAGCGCTTACTGATACCAGCCTTTACTCGAGTGATGTGCTGCTCCTGAGATCCTACAAATTCGTACTTGCCATCAGAACCCATTCTAGATCCCTGCTCGACCTCTCTGGGACCCTCACCAAAGCAAATTGTCCTGATCAAAAACAGAATTACTAGCAGAACACGAAACGCAGTCTCTTGTGATAGATCCATTTCATTAGGGGAGAGAAGGAAAATAAGGAGGAGAAAAGGAAGGAAAATGCAGAGGGGGGTGGGGTGAAAAAAGAAAATGGTGCGATAACCATCCTAGATCTTGTTGCTTTCCATGCTCAGGTGCCTTTTAACAGTCCTGCCTCTCAACTTTCCCGGAACAAACACTCTAGTGATACGAGGTTCTCTTCACCCTGCTCTTTGTCACGATTTCTCTCCGGGTCAGCGACCTTCTTGCAGTGGGACGAGTGGACCAAAGTCTCTCTTTCGGCGACCTTCAATGCTGTCCTGCTGGTTAACAAGACTTGGTATGGTCCTTCCCACCTGTCTATGAGGCAACCTGAGCGTAAGAAATGTCGAATCATCACATAGTCCCCAGGCTCAATGTCATGACAATTACTGTTCGGTAGGTCAGGAATCACCAGCTTTAGATTTCTCAGCTGCTGGCTCATCCTAACCAAATATTTCACAGTCACTTCATTATTGCATTTCAAATCATCCTGGGGGTCTATCATTACATGAGGTTGTCGACCAAAAAGAATTTCAAAGGGTGATAAGTTAAGTGGAGACCTGGGAGTGGTTCTGATGCTGTACAACACTAGTGGCAAAGCTTCTGGCCACAGCAATCCAGTTTCAGCCATCACTTTGCTCAGCATGTTTTTAATAGTGCTGTTCACTCTCTTTACCTTTGCACTCGCCTGTGGCCGATACGGAGTATGCAGCTTGCTATTAATTCCCATCAGTTTGCACATGACCTGAAAGACTTCACCTGTAAAATGGGTACCCCTATCTCTTTCAATCATTCTAGGGATACCATATCTACACACAAATTCCTGCACAATTTTCTTTGCAGTGAATGTAGCAGTATTTGTGGCAGCAGGGAACGCTTCTACCCAGTTGGAAAATACATCAATACATACTAACACATATTTCAGATTCCTACAGGGTGGTAACTGTATGAAGTCGAATTGTATTACCTGAAAAGGTCCGTCTGTCGGAGGGATATGGGATGGCTCTGTTGGTATTGTCTTACCAATATTCTTCCTCAGGCAAGTAAAACATGTCATTGCTCTCTTACCTGCATGAGAAGAGAATCCTGGTGCACACCAGTAGGCTCTTACCAGCTTGCACATATCCTCTTTGTCCAGATTAGTCAGACCGTGTGCCGCCTCAGATAGACTTGGAAGATATGCTCTGGAGGCCACTGGCTTACCGTGTCCACCTGTTCAAAGTCCTGAGGACTCCTGACCAAACCCCTTCGACTTCCAGATCACCTTTTCCTGTAGGGAACACAAATTTTGCATTTCAATTAACTGTTGTGTGTTGACCGTGTTAAATGTCATCAGTGATGTGATGTTTGTCTGTATGGGGGTGCTTGCTGCTGATTTAGCAGCTTCGGCTGCCCGGCTTTTACCAAGTGAAATTGGGTCTTGGTTGTAAGTGTGTGCTTTGCACTTGATAACAGCCACTCTGTCTGGTTCTTGTATTGCTGTCAAAAGCCTTTTGATGTGGGACGCATGCGCTACAGGTGTGCCAGCTGCCGTCATGAAATTTCTGAGGCGCCACAGTGCCCCAAAATCATGCACCACTCCAAAGGCGTACCTAGAATCTGTGTATATATTAGCTGACTTACCCTTGGCCAATTCACATGCTCTGGTTAGGGCGACCAACTCAGCAACTTGTGCTGAGTGCGGTGGGCCAAGGGGTTCAGCTTCTACGATACCTTCATCATCTACAACTACATATCCGGTGCACAAGTCTCCCAATTCCGTCTGTCTGTGGCAACTACCATCAGTGTAGAAGGTGAAGTCTCCTTCCAGTGGGTTGTCACTGATGTCAGGTATCGCAGTGAAAGTTTGGTTCAGGTATTCCATACAATCATGCATATCAGTATCTGCACTAAATCCTCCTTCATCATCATTCTCATCCTCCACCCTTTGTGCCTGTGCAGGCACACTTGGCAAGTAGGTTGCAGGATTTAGTGAGCTGCATCTCTTAATGGTGATGTTTACTGGGGCCATCAGTGATAATTCCCACTTTGTAAACCGAGCAGATGAGACATGTCTGGTTTGGGCGGAGTTTAGTAATGCTGATGCTGAATGAGGTGTATGAATGGTCAGGTCGTGTCCTAACACTACGTCCTCACTTTTACTTACCAGCAAAGCTATCGCTGCAACACTTCGCAACCAAGTGGGGAGAGACCGCGCTACAGTGTCCAACTGTGCACTGTAGTAAGCTACCGGTCTGCTGGCATCACCATGTCTCTGTGTTAAGACTCCTGCCGCGCATCCAGCACTTTCAGTACCGTACAATTCGAAGGGCTTCTCATAATCTGGCATGGTTAATGCAGGTGCTTGTGATAGACACTGTTTGAGTCTTTCAAACGCCAGTTCGGACTCATCTGTGTGAGAGATCCATTCCGGTTTGTTCGAAGAGACCATTTCTTGCAAAGGTAAAGTCAGTATAGAGAACCCTGGAATCCAGTTTCTACAGTACCCACACTCCAAGGAAGGTGCGGATCTGTTGCTGAGTTTGTGGCAGAGTCATGTCGCGAATCACCTGTATTCTATCAGTGGTGAGGTGTCTAAGTCCTTGAGTCAAGCGGTGTCCCAAATATTTGACCCTGGTCCAGAACAACTGCAACTTATCCTTTGAAACCTTGTGTCCTGTATGGGAAAGATGAAACAGAAGCTGTTTCGTATCTTTCAAGGACGATTCGAGTGAGTCAGAACACAACAATAAGTCATTGACATACTGTATTAGTACTGATCCACTCTCAGGTTGAAAGGATTGTAAACAGTCATGCAAGGCCTGGGAGAAAATACTCGGGCTGTCAATGAAACCTTGGGGAAGTCGAGTCCAGGTGTACTGTACTCTCCTGTATGTAAAAGCAAAAAGGTTTGGCTGTCAGGGTGAAAAGGGACAGAAAAGAAAGCGGAGCAGAGGTCAATGACAGTGAAGAATTTTGCTGTAGAGGGAATTTGCATGAGGATGACAGCTGGATTGGCCACTACGGGGAATTGGCTCTCAACTATTTTGTTTATCCACCTTAGATCCTGCACCCACTCTTTTTTTCACAGGGAAGATGGGACTATTGGCGGTGCTGGACGTCCTGACTAGGATGCCCTGCTGTAGCAGCCGCTCTATGATGGGGTACACTCCTAATTCTACCTCTGGCTTCAGAGGATACTGAGGGATTTTTGGAGCTATCCTACCATCTTTTACTTGTACTGCTACTGGAGCTACATTCGCCATCAATCCAGTGTCCTGTCCATCTTTGGTCCAAAGGGAACCCGGTATTTGCGAGATCATTTCCTCTACCTTTGATGGACACGTGTCTATAACAGTAGAATGCGACATTAGCCTTTGAGGGGTGTCTAGTATATCTTGCACTTCTTGAGCATGGTTCTCAGGTATATCCAAGAAGACACCCTCAGGAGTACAGTATATGACACACCGCATTTTACACAATAAGTCTCTGCCAAGTAGTTTACCCGGAGCCGATGTTGCCAGCAGAAAGGAGTGTTTTGTCTGCAAGGGCCCTATTGTAATCTCTGCAGGTCTACTCAAACGGTATTGTTGCACCGTTCCTGTTACTCCCATTGCCGAAATCATTTTTCCTGTGGTCTTTTCACCTGATGTGGAATTGAACACTGACCTGGCCACCCCTGTATCTACAAGAAAAGGTAATGGTACACCAGCTACATCAACCGTGACCTCCGGTTCACTACCAAGGCTAGCAATCAACTTCACTGGCTGCAGACTACAGGTGTGGCCAAACCCCTATTGTGTAGTTGGACTATCCCGCAGCGCATTGGCAGCTACAATATGTGAGGGGGATAACTGAGAGTTTTCGGAGGTCTGCCAGTCCCTCCTAGGTGGATACCTCCGTGTTTCCCCTCTGTGTGGTCCCTGTTCCCAATTATGTGTGTTATAGCGTGGTTCATATCCTGGTCTAGGGGGTCGGTATACATTATGTGTCCCTTTATTCCTACATTCTCTTGAGTAATGTCCTTCCTTCTGACAGTTATAGCATACTACTACGCGTGACTTACCATCAGGGGTCTGGGGTCTTGGCTGATGTGGTTTTGTTGTAAGAGCCTGTATACTTACTGTCATCAGCTTATCCCCCTGTGACTCCCTGTGCTTACTGATGTTCCTATCGTGCTCGATAGTGGACTCTCTCAATGCAGCCACCGAGATACCTCTCCAGTTAGGTAGAGAGGTCTGCACCCTTGTTCTCAGTGCCTCCTTTAACCCGTCCATTAATACTGAAACAGCTACCTCCCTATGGTGTCGATTATCTTTAATATCCTCGATCCCAGTGTATCTAGCTATTTCCTGCAGTGCTCGATGGAAATATTCGGATGCCATTTCAGCTTCCTTTTGTCTTATGGAGAAGATTTTATTCTATTTGACAACAGTAGGGAAATACACTCCTAATTGCAGATTGATTTGCATACATTCTCCTGATTGTATTCATCAGTGAGAGGTACCTCTGCATCTAACTTACAATCTGTTATGAATTTCGTGGTGTCAATATTTTAAGGTAAACACACCCATAGCACTGTTCGCCAATCTTTATTTGTGGGCTGATGGGCGTTACCTAACTCTTTAATGAACTTCTGGCATCCGACTAGATCTTTTCTGGGATCGGGGAATTCTGACATAATTGACCTTAACTCTGCCCGGGACCAAGGACAATGCATGGCAATGTTCCTGATGGGAGTTACTCCCTGAGTGTCAGTCTTCCCATTGGGGACTGCAATCACCCTGACGGGATTTAATTCAATTACATCATTCTGGCTTGACTCCATAATGTGAGGAGCTATTGTCTCTGCATAGTGTATGGTGCCGTACTTACCTGTGGACACAACCTCACTTATCGCTCCGCTAGGGGGCCTTGCTACAAACCCTTGGTGGTTGGGCTGTGCCCACCTGAGTATCCTGTATGGTGGCTGCTAGAGAGAGTGCCGATATCGTGCTGGGCTCATCATCCTGCTCACAGTCCTGGGGAAAATTTAAAACGGGATACAGCTGGTAAAGGTTAGCGTTAGTACATTTATCAATTACTTTCATATCCTATACCAATGCACCATTGCTTATAGCCAATTTCTCCCCATCAATATATGGTGGTGATGGTGCGGTCGCCATTGTTTTCCCGCTAGGTTTGGAACCTGCTGTACGAGCTAAGTCCCTCTGCACATCCCCCTCTTGCTGCCACAAGTTTAAACAATCTGTATGTCTAATCCTTTGTTTTCTGGATTTTATCAGACATATCCTTATCCTTTAGTTCTGTAATACCTCTGGCTCAAAGCTGCCCACCCTAGGGAATGATACCCTATCTTCTGCAGTCATACATACCCATTCAGACAAAAAGTCTTCAGCGTGTGGACCATATTTCCCACACATAATAAACCTCGCTGACCCCTTGGGCCGTGGCTCTTCAACCTGAGCCCTGGCTACTATACGTCCACTGCTTGTGCAATTGGATCCCATCGTGGACTTTTTCCTTTTACACAATCCCCAATGCATGACATGAATAGACGGTAAAAGTTCTTTGAGCGCTTTCACCCACTCCTTCTCCGCTGCTGTACCACAACTCACTTCAATAGTGACCACCGCATACCCAGTGAGGTCCCTAATTGGTTTCTATTCACTGGAAGTGTTAGGAGTGACTTACCTTTTCCAGCAAATATCCACTGCTGGAGATTTTCCTGAGAGAGACCAGCAAAAACTCCATATGCACTTATACACAAATCACGCTTGCGTATGCTCTACACGGCGCTAATGATACCGCGATTTTATGCAAACGCTCGTAAAGGGGTATCAAGTTGCGCTGCGTATCGCACCCACAAACATGCAGTCCAATCGCACAGCGTACTTGTTACCTATCCGCCTTACGACCACGAGTCGATGTACAAACTGCGACCCTCAGCCGGAGCGTAAAAAAAAAAAACTTTTCACTTCAATACTACACAATGCACAATTCCCTGTTACGCTCCTCTGCAAATCTCACAATTTGCGTATTTCAATCTATACTAACGTGAGTCAGCCGCCTCATGCCGCCAAGCCTCCACTTACTTGGTGTACCAAACAACGGGATCCCGAATTCACGGGGTTCAACCCACTCACTCCTGCTTTCAGCTCACACAAATACACAGTGTTTTTCTGTACAGAAAATTTCCACTCTTTCTGATCGGCAGCTTTTCCCCCAGAGGCAATACAGTTTAAACGAAAGTCTTATACTAATCTGCTTTTGAAATCGGATAGTTATGTGCTTTTGTATTTAAAGTATACTATCCCACCTTTTAATTGAACGAACTATCGTGTAATTTGTACTTAGTGTCCGCACTCTTACGCAACCTTCCATAAACACGCGACCGTGCGTGCCTTTTATGCTGCGCGCGCGGTCCTGTACTTTGTCCGAGCCACGTGTACAAAAACGTGCATCCGTAATAAAACAAATCACACAACCTCTATAAATGTGAGCAATACTACCTATAATCACTCACAAGCACAACCCACGCTTGTTCTGTGTAACCCTTTATGACTGGGCCAGACCTGCGTGTTGTGTCTTTATACTTCCTTAAATATTTTTATTTCAAATTTAACCATATAGCAACAAATGTATCCGATTTCACACAGATCTAAACGGATCTAGTAATCTATACCTTGTGGCAACAATATGTGAGAGGGTATGCAAAGTATCGGTGCCCTTTGTGTACGCTTTTGGCGCCAAAGAAAATTTACACAGAATTTTTTTTTTTAAATAGCTTTTTTCCTGTTTACCTACGGGTTCTATCAGCACCTCTGCAGACCAGACAGAGCAGACACAATCTAACAGCACACAAATAGGGTTTTTAGAACATCCACCAACCAGGAAAAGGTTACGTAGATAACTTACCACCCTTTGCTGATAGATTAAAGTCTGCTATGACCTGCTAGTCTGCGAGCATGTGAAAACCGGATCAAGCCCCCAATTGTTAATGTCAATTTACTTACAGGACTAAAAGCAACACTTTAAAAATACATTAAATACACTTTAAAATGGAGCCGCTGCAGCCGCTGTGATCAAACCTTAGCCTACGTACTTTTTATATCGTTAGCGTACAAAGCCCCGTACCGTGTACGTACTTTGCGTACAAACGCCGCGCTGGTCGTACAAAGTACACGCAGTGCGTACACACCCAAAGACACGCTGTGAGCACTCTGCAGGTACATGTGTAACTGAAATACACTTATAACCTTAGCAGGGAAAAGAGACACGACACCAGATTGTATTTATGATGCTGGGTTCAGACACACCAATATATAATTGCTGAAAGGGGGTTACAATAAACAACAATACAATACTATAGAAAAATGGCTACAGTCAATGGTACATACATTTTGGTTTCGCCTGCGCTTCCTGGCCCGGTCCTTAATCATCAAGGTAGATGACCTTCAGAGTCTGTGTGGGTCCGGGCATGCAGCTTGCTTTTTATACAATGGTCCAAAACCTAACACAATGGAAACTGTAGTCTCTTTGTCCATTGGACACAGGGATGGTCATTTACAGTACAGGAGAGGTCATAGTTCAGTTTGAATAGGTGGGCGATGTCTGTTCCAGGTGCACTTGCAGATGGTCTCCTCTGGGTTCCCGCTGCATATCAAGTGTACAGTAAATACAGTTAATATTTATATTCTGCTCCTGCGCATAACTATTCGCAGGAGCGTGCGATCTTCTGCAAACTAACACCGGAATATTGCTCTTAAAATACTTTACAGCTGGATACCAAACACCACCTTATAACCTAGTCCTGTCCCGTCCTATTCTGTAAAGGTGAATCCCTTTGTTCTTATACCATTTAAACTAGTGTAACTTGCTGGTGTGGTGCAGGGAGACTATGTGTACATTGTGCACTATTTGGATTAAATATGTAATGTGTTTTTATGGCTTTTCCATGCGATCACATAGACTACCGTAATTACTCATACCACGCGCTAATATGCAGGGCCGCGGGAGCGACCATACGCAAATTGTGAATATGAGCACGCACGGCAGAACAAGTACGCGCACGGAGGCCATCTGTGTGTAGTTTGTATGTGATGTGTGTACTGCAATATTTTTCGACTTCAACAGTCAGTATAACATCTACAGATGATACCCAGTTTTACCTATTCACTCTGGATCTCTCACACTCTGTATTATCCCATTTTACCAGTTATCTTTTTGTCATTTCATCTTAATTGTCCTCTCTCCCAGGTCACCTTCACTGGGATGAGTGACACCTGGTGTGCAGGAAAGGTCTCTGCACATGCCTTTGAAAAGGGGCATGGCCTGATGGGGGCATGGCGTCATGGTCCGACCCCCATTTTCATCACTCTGGGGGCATGACCAGCTTTCCTGGAGATGTTGGGTTGCCCTCAGAGAGTCGCTGGTTGCACAGACATCTCCTACACTGCGACAGGAGCTGCACAATAATGTCACAACACAACACCCACTTCCTAACAGTGAGGAGTTGGCATTTTGGTGTCACCCCTTGGAGGGTGACATCCAGCTGCGGCCCAGACCCCCAGTTCTCCCTAGTGATGCCACTGCTCTCACCCCCTCAAACCCAATCTCTCCAAAACAAAGCTAGTAGTATTAAGTGCTAGATGTCTCCTGTTAACCACCAAAGATTTTCTGTAGATTTAAAGGTAAACCTTTTTTGTTGCAGATTTCCTCAAGGCACTGTAGCGTTAATGATGAAGCACAGAGCTGCTTCTCATATTTAGCATCAGATGCTTCTCCTAGACTCTTGTTCATGTAAATAGAATTATTCAAGCGTTTTCATTGAAACAGCTACACAGGGAAAGTCAATCTGCATTTTTATTACAGTTCCAGAACAGTTTGTTTATGAATGGGAAAACTGCTAATAATTTCAGACATTGCTAATTTACACAGATTTTCCTGTCCATCAATCTGAGCTTCATTCAAAGACTTATATGGCAGTCACTATATCTTTCCTGTTAAGTAATAAAAGCATCTACAGTACTTAGCCGCTGTGTACTGTAATGCAAACATCAACCATGCAATGGCATACACTATTAATTATCTGGCAATATATGTTAATATTAACCTCATTGCTTCCACTGTTACTACAATCCATATTGCATACAGAGCCGGCCATAGGCATAGGCAAACTAGGCAATTGCCTAGGGCATTTGATATGCCTAGGGGCATCATCAGCTTCTGCTGATTAAAATGATATGCGGCAGGCCTATATTCTGTATGTAGCATTTCATATGCAGATACAGCCACAGTCTCACACACTATATAGGCATGCTGCATATCAGTTTAATCAGCAGAAGCTGCTTGTGCATCCTAGCCACATAGCAATGCAAATAAGATGTATTTTCATTAAAAAAAAGGTGCCCGAATTTAGCATTGATGCAAGATTTGTGAGGACACATCTGTATCCAAGCAGAGGCAGAGGTCACAGGGTTAGTGGAAGTGTGAGTGCTGTGTGCATGTGAGTGGGTTGGTTGTGCAGTTGTGTTCGGAATATGTGTAAGGAGCATTATGTGTGTCATGTAAAAATGCATTAATAATGTGTAACATATGTGTAAAGGGCCACTATGTGTTTCATTATGTGTATAAGGGCGATTTTAATGTGCGGCATATGTGTAACAGGGTACTACTGTATGTGTGTCATTATGTGTATAGGGGCACTAATGTGCAGCAAATGTGTAGGGGGCACTATGTGTGTCATTATGTGTACAAGGGCATTAATAATGTGCAGCATATGTGTAAGGGACATTATGTGTAAAAGGGCATTAATAAAGGTTGTCATAATGTGTAAGGTCCATTATGTTTATAAGGACATCAATGTGTCTCATGTGTAAGGGGCATTACTGTGTGGAATTGTGTATAAATGCATTACTAATGTGTGGCATTATGTGTATAAGGTGCTCTACTATGTGGCGTTGCATATAGAAAGGGCACTACTGTGTCGTCTACTGTGAATAAAGAGCAATAAGGTGTGGTGTAATGTGAATAAGGAGCAATTCAGTGTGATGTAATGTGAATAAGGGACTCTACTGTGAGGAGTAACGTTTAGAAGGTAAAGTGATACTACTGTGGGATGTAATATGAATTATGGACACTATCGCAAGATAAAATGTGAATAAAGTTGCAGTACTGTGTGGCGTAATTGGAATTGGGGTTACTATTGTGTGGCCATGCCCCTTCCCAGCAAGAAGATGCCCCTTTTTGGGCTGTGTGTCAAATGTGCGAACTGTTCTTATTTAAAATATAGGGGGTACAAGGACTGCTATGGGTGAGGGGTGATGGTGCTGGGAAAGAGGTGCAAGGTAAGAGGCAGAACCAGCGGTGGAGCTAGGGGGCACCAGCCAAAATCTTGCCTAGGGCATCATATTGGTTAGGGCCGGCTCTGATTGCATAGTTACTAAATTAGTTTGCTATCTGTTCAGAGGTTGTATAAGAACAGTATTTGACATGTGCTTTGCATTTGACAGTCCGGGAATTATTCAGGCTTGTGGAGACATAACAGTAGCCAAATAGTCACTGTGCTTAAAAGTAGTGATGTGCACCTGAAATTTTTCGGGTTTTGTGTTTTGGTTTTGGGTTCGGTTCCGTGGCCGTGTTTTGGGTTCGGACGCGTTTTGGCAAAACCTCACCGAATTTTTTTTGTCGGATTCGGGTGTGTTTTGGATTCGGGTGTTTTTTTCAAAAAACCCTAAAAAACAGCTTAAATCATAGAATTTGGGGGTCATTTTGATCCCATGGTATTATTAACCTCAATAACCATAATTTCCACTAATTTTCAGTCTATTCTGAACACCTCACACCTCACAATATTATTTTTAGTCCTAAAATTTGCACCGAGGTCGCTGGATGGCTAAGCTAAGCGACCCTAGTGGCCGACACAAACACCTGGCCCATCTAGGAGTGGCACTGCAGTGTCACGCAGGATGGCCCTTCAAAAAAATACTCCCCAAACAGCACATGACGCAAAGAAAAAAAGAGGCGCAATGAGGTAGCTGTGTGACTAAGCTAAGCGACCCTAGTGGCCGACACAAACACCTGGCCCATCTAGGAGTGGCACTGCAGTGTCACGCAGGATGGCCCTTCAAAAAAATACTCCACAAACAGCACATGACGCAAAGAAAAATGAAAGAAAAAAGAGGTGCAAGATGGAATTGTCCTTGGGCCCTCCCACCCACCCTTATGTTGTAAAAACAGGACATGCACACTTTAACGAACCCATCATTTCAGCGACAGGGTCTGCCACACGACTGTGACTGAAATGACTGGTTGGTTTGGGCCCCCACCAAAAAAGAAGCAATCAATCTCTCCTTGCACAAACTGGCTCTACGGAGGCAAGATGTCCACCTCATCATCATCGTCCGATTCATCACCCCTTTCACTGTGTACATCCCCCTCCTCACAGATTATTAATTCGTCCCCACTGGAATCCACCATCTCAGGTCCCCGTGTACTTTCTGGAGGCAATTGCTGCTGGTGAATGTCTCCATGGAGGAATTGATTATAATTCATTTTAATGAACATCATCTTCTCCACATTTTCTGGAAGTAACCTCGTACGCCGATTGCTGACAGGGTGAGCGGCGGCACTAAACACTCTTTCGGAGTACACACTGGAGGGAGGGCAACTTAGGTAGAATAAAGCCAGTTTGTGCAAGGGCCTCCAAATTGCCTCTTTTTCCTGCCAGTATACGTACGGACTGTCTGACGTGCCTACTTGGATGCGGTCACTCATATAATCCTCCACCATTCTTTCAATGGTGAGAGAATCATATGCAGTGACAGTAGACGACTTGTCAGTAATCGTTGGCAGGTCCTTCAGTCCGGACCAGATGTCAGCATCAGCAGTCGCTCCAGACTGCCCTGCATCACCGCCAGCGGGTGGGCTCGGAATTCGTAGATGGATGGATAGTATAGTATTATATTACTTATGGACGACGAGTGACGACACAGAGGTAGGTACAGCCGTGGCCTACCGTACTGCTGCTTATATATATAATATACTGTATAACGGACCTAGTGGACACTGTCAGCAGACTGCTAAACTAGTATGAAGAAAAAAACAACACAGGTATACAATGTAGATGGATGGATAGTATAGTATTATATTACTTATGGACGAGTGACTGACGACACAGAGGTAGGTACAGCCGTGGCCTACCGTACTGCTGCTTATATATATATAATATACTGTATAACGGACCTGGTGGACACTGTCAGCAGACTGCTAAACTAGGATGAAGAAAAAAAAAAACACCACAGGTATACAATGTAGATGGATGGATAGTATAGTATTATATTACTTATGGACGACGAGTGACGACACAGAGGTAGGTACAGCCGTGGCCTACCGTACTGCTGCTTATATATATATAATATACTGTATAACGGACCTGGTGGACACTGTCAGCAGACTGCTAAACTAGTATGAAGAAAAAAACAACAACACAGGTATACAATGTAGATGGATGGATAGTATAGTATTATATTACTTATGGACGACGAGTGCACTGACGACACAGAGGTAGGTACAGCCATGGCCTACCGTACTGCTGCTTATATATATAATATACTGTATAACGGACCTGGTGGACACTGTCAGCAGACTGCTAAACTAGTATGAAGAAAAAAAAAAAACACCACAGGTATACAATGTAGATGGATGGATAGTATAGTATTATATTACTTATGGACGACGAGTGCACTGATGACACAGAGGTAGGTACAGCCGTGGCCTACCGTACTGCTGCTTATATACATAATATACTGTATAACGGACCTGGTGGACACTGTCAGCAGACTGCTAAACTAGTATGAAGAAGAAAAAAAAAACACAGGAGTGTTTTTCAGGCAGACAAACGTATACTGGACTGGTGGTCACTGTCAGCAAAACTGTGCACTGTACTCCTGCTATAACTGCTCCCCAGTCCCCACAATTAGGCAGTGTGAGCAGAGCAGTGCACTCAGCACAGATATATCATGCAGCAGTGCAGCACACTGAGTGAGCACAGATATGGTGGAGCGTTTTTTTTTCAGGCAGAGAAACAAACAAAGGATTAAACTCACTGGTGTTATAATCAAAACCCTGCACTGTACTCCCTAACAGCTGCTCCCCGTCCCCAATCCTCCCCACAATTATAAGTAAGTCACTCAGTCTTTATACTCAGTCTTTTTCTACTATAACGGAGAGGACGCCAGCCACGTCCTCTCCCTATCAATCTCAATGCACGTGTGAAAATGGCGGCGACGCGCGGCTCCTTATATAGAATCCGAATCTCGCGAGAATCCGACAGCGGGATGATGACGTTCAGGCGCGCTCGGGTTAACCGAGCAAGGCGGGAGGATTCGAGTCGCTCGGACCTGTGTAAAAAAAAAGGTGAAGTTCGGGCGGGTCGGATTCCGAGGATCCGAACCCGCTCATCACTACTTAAAAGTACTTATTTTGGAGTTCTTTCTATAGATTTCAGTGAATGATCAGAAAATCCGCTTGGCTCTTCGGTTTTTCTACCTGATCCAGCATTCTACTGTACATAATTTTTTGACTATTCCAAACATTAGGATAATGACTGGTGTGAGGGCCCATTCTGTCAAGGGTCAATGTGGTAGCTGCGGCTGCATCACTTGTTGCTCATGTGATGCTCTAATTGTAGTACATGGACCCTCCAAGATTTTCAATAACAAATAGGATTACACAGTGAATTATTGTGATGCTTTCTGTTGGCTGTTGTGTCAACTAGTGGAGTGTTTAAGAAACTGACATTGAATGAACATCTGCAACCAACTCACTGGCCATTAGGCAGTTACATTTCGTCTTCAAGGTGTCCTTAAAGTGGACCTGTCATTCAGTTTTGTAAAAAGTTGCGTTAATTCGTTTGTTGAGGGTATTCTCACTGCTGTGCTGAACCTATTTTTTTATGTACACGTCACAGTCCAACATTAATATCACTTTTATGCAGAGCATGCTCAAACTATGTGGGGAATGTAGTTGCATGCTGTAATTTGGCACGGGCTAATAGATCCCACAGGGCTATACAATTAGCCCTGAAGCTGCGGCTGTGGCAACTAGCAGGCTTACAAAAAAAAATGCCTGACAATTAGGCTTTTTGCGCAAATCAGACAGCAAAAACTCATTGGTCTGTGAACTTATCACGGAATTTGTGTTTTCACCCAAAAATCAAATATTGTTTTGGGAGGAAAAACAGGGACTAGTTGAATTTCCCCCTATACCTTTCTTTCAGTAGACATTGGGCGGGATTCAAATCTTTTATTGCCCCCGATCTCCTGGCTAAAGTGACGGGAGATCGTGGGGCGATATTCTATTGACCCCTGTTTTCACGCTGATCGCGCCCACAAGAGACTGGTTTAGCCGCGTAAAGATCGCAAAAAGTCCCGTTTGGGCGTCCAAGCGGGTCACTTTTCGTGCATTATAGCTCACCACCCCAGGGGGTGGCGAGCTGAAATGCTGATATCGCACCCATCTGCAGTAACATTTGAATACTGCCGGCGGGCGGGAGGGGGCAGAGAAGATTTGAATCCCGCCCAATACATTTTCAGAAAATACTTTGTCTTTTCACTACTATTAACAAGTTAAGGGAGAGTTTCAATTACCTGCAATAATTTACTGTGGGTAATTAATGGATATAGCCCCGTGCTTTAACGCGGGAGGCTTTTCAATTAGCCTCCTGACTTTTCCTAAAAAACCTGGTTAAAGGCAGTTAACTTCATGTGTTAACAGGTGTTAACAAGGGTTATCGGGAGTCCTGCATTAACAGGGTCGCAGGACCTAATAAGTCCCGGGGACTGGTGAAAAAAAATCCCTGATAAGTGCAGTCATCGGGGCTAATTAAATAGCCCCTGAGGGATGGGCTAATTGAATTCCCCCTTATATAAAATGTATACAAAATGGGCAAAAAGTTATTTTTTTATTGCAATTGAATATATATCATGTTTTGTGGTACTTGCTTTGCATTAATCCACCCTTCTGTATACATAGTTACAGTTTAAAGTGATGCAATGTTAAAATAAAGTACTTCAGTGTTTCTTGGAAATGTAGACATTAGTATTTTCCCTGCATACAAAAAAAAACTGCATTTACATTCCTTACATTACAGCATGGTACCAATTTGCACCTTTTAACTGTATTTGCTACTAACACGACATGAAACCCTATGAATCCTATGAATTATATTATCATTTATTTGGACTTTGTAATGATAATCCTATTTTTATTATTGCTGCTTATTGTGGCAATAATTAATGAAGAAGCTTCTGAATGTGCCATTATTCACATACTGGGACATTGCCTCCGAGAAGAGCCTGTCCCTGTGATGTGTGAGACGTAACCTCTAATGTAACCACTTTATTTTCAGGTTTCGACCCCCAACTGCACTACTGCATATGCAGTGTCATCAGATTGTGCATGTGTGAGCAGACTCCCGGGAGAAACGGGACACAGATCTGGTATCCTGTGTGGGGGTTGGGTTTGCACCCCCACCACTAGAATGCCAGCAGAGAGGAGAGAGCCGGGATCTGGACCACCGGGATTGTGCCAACATCCTGTGCCAGGGGCCCCTCAGAATCTTTACCTAATGCTGTGTATATATAATAAAAGGGCAGTTACCGGATAAGTAAACAAAAAAAAAATTGTTACATGTATGAAACATTGGGCCAGATGTAATGCAGTGCAAGGCGGCTGCAGCTCTGAGATTCCAGGTGAACTCGTACATTTTTTAAAGTAGCAATCATTTACAAGCCAAAACCAACCTGGTTTTGTCTTGTAAATGTTTGCTACTTTAAAAAAAACGTACGAGTTTGGCCAGAATCTCGGAGCTCCGGTCGCCTCACGCACTGCATTACATCCGGCCTATCGTGTTAGTATTCCGGATGAAGAGACATGTACAGTAGCAAAGACTATAAATGCTATAGATTTGCTTCTTATAACAATACACAAGATGTGACAGGACTTTTTAAGGCAGTTTCTTTATTACTAAATACAGTTAGATTTCAATGTTTTTTTTTCCATTGTTTTACAGCTCAGAGGCAACGTAGCATTTTTACACTGCAAAGTGTATGGAATTTGCCCAGATTACACAGCAAAGTTGAGGAATACAGTGAGACCATGTCAGTTTTTGTTTTTTTATGCAGAACAGGACACAGTCTTTCACTGTATCAATGTCTCAGGGAATAACAGACAGCATTGTACAGTACCCACTTGTACATCGGCAAATCAACCAAGTATTTGTCATTATTTTATTTCATTTTCAACTGAATGTATATTGTCTTTCAATTAATCCCTATGAATAATACAGTTCACTGGTAAGAAATTAGTTGATTTGTAAATAATAAGGGCGGGATGGTTGCAGTATGAGGATGCGTACTTTCAACTGTCCTGGAGTGCCCTGTAGACTTCTAAATCTGGGAGGATACCCACAAACCCCCAGAAGTGTTGATCACCCTCCAACATCCTCACTACTTCCTAGGTTCATCGGCAGGACACATGATACGTGACGAAACGCGTTAGGACCCCGCCTCATTATACACCTTGATTCAGGTATCTACACTAGCAGCTCTTTGCTGAGATCCAACGGACTCATATACCGGCACTCTGGTTCCCACAAGCCACACACATCAGCACGCGGCTTCCATCTGCTACATCCGCCTTACCTGCTATACCAGCCCGGCGGCCTTCACCGTCTCCTTGCTGCACAGCACGAGTGGGCAACGCAGGATCAAGAACCGGGGACGCCCGGTTTCGGACCAGCCCACAGGAGAGGTACATATCACCACAGCCCAGCTCTGTGACTGGAACTTTGTGCACCACTTGGGACCGTTTTTCATTTACTATATATACAAGTGAATCCACAAGTGATAACCCTGTG
Organism: Pseudophryne corroboree; assembly: GCF_028390025.1. Taxonomy (NCBI): domain Eukaryota; kingdom Metazoa; phylum Chordata; class Amphibia; order Anura; family Myobatrachidae; genus Pseudophryne; species Pseudophryne corroboree. The sequence goes on from NC_086449.1 coordinate 288,584,512, forward strand.
AGTGATTACGGATCTTCAGCAAGTTCATTCATACAAGCTGTTCCAAACTTCTCACGATATCTATATCCATCAAGGTGTGCTTTATAATATAGCCATACATTTAACATTTCATAATTATTGGTATCATGATTAGTATGTTTTTATCTATTGTTTTTGGTTAATAAATTGTGTTAATTCTTTTAAACGTCGTCTCTCATCATTCTTTTCCCTGATAGATTGCGCAGCCGTTTCCCTGTTTCTAGTGTTTATTTTGCGTATAATGTCAGGGACCACCACACATTCTTGACCAACTAAAAAGTATGTTAGGGGGTCAGCTACTAAATGTGCAAATCTTAAGCTGGGTACACACTCGTGCGATGTGTACCTATCCGATATGTCAGCCCAACAGGCGTCATATCGGAACCTGGGTACACCTTTAGCGATGTTACGCTCTTCATTTCATTCTTCATTAGCATAATGTAGGACGCTACATAAATTGCCAGGTTTGATGTGCAGGACATCAATCCTGACTGCGTTGCTATAGACCATGGGCACCCACATATCGGGCATACACACTGCACCATTGTGAACATTATGTCGGTCCGATCCAGAGTGTTCCCAGCTTTACAGTCTGGAGCAAATCCACAAACCTTGTTGTGACACAACAGATGCAAATGCCTCCCTTCCCAGGTGTGCAATGTTGTTTTCTCAAGGTGCAAAATTGCACCTTCAATCTGGATTTACTCCTACCTTTAAATGAGTTCCATGATTTGCAGAAACAGTGATAAAATTACAATCTTAGAGCTAAATTGAAAGAAAGAAAATCATAATTTTCCAAAACCTCACTGAGAAAATTGATAGACCTCACACAATCACTGAAAGTATAGATCTCTCAATGATAAGTATAGGGGAACCTTTAATAAATCCATTCTGTAAATCAGTCATAGAAATCACTAAAAATGTTTTCCTGAAATATTGGAGTTGAGCTCAAAACAAGTGAGTAAGAACAAACAAACCTTTGTGCATTTACAAGAATAGAAATGTACTATTAACCCAATTAAAATGAGTAGAATGAAATCAATATGGAAAGGTCCTGTAATTGTGAATGGGAGCAGGTGATAGTGTGTGTGCGAGACGCAGATCTTGCACAGAGTGGAGAAGTTAAGCTGGGAGATATTTTAAGATAAAGAGATGTACTGTATGTTCATGTAGTTTGTCTGGTAGTCTTTATGTACAGTAAAAATGAGTCTTTTACAGACGACACATCCCTCATCTTTGCCGCTAGCCACCAGCAATCACGAGTCGTTTGCAGGGACTAGCATACTTGCGACTGTGTGGGTGCACCGCACATGCACCCGTAATCCATAGGATCACATGAGTGCGTACGCTTCCTTGAATGGGTCGCAGGTTGTCGCTGCTATTCACCGACTGGTACACACATGCGGCCTGTTCACAGGAAAGGACAGTATCTGCATATTGAATTTGGTAAAATATAGCCAACCAATTTAAGGTCTGATAGCAGGACATCAGAAGCAAAAAGTTTTGCAGTCTAGGCACTATTTATATTCTATATACTGTATGTATGGCGTAGAGACAGGTACAATATCAGACAGATTCTGAGACAGACACAAAGCAACCACAAGCAGTCACATTTCCTACCTTATGATAATGTGAGTGTCCATCCAGCTCGATGCATATGGTTGCACCGCCCACTGTTTTTCCAATCGCAGTAGTACTTACACTCACCCCATGTTGGATAGAAAAGGCGTCCAATCACAAGGCAGTGTATAGAGCAAGAGAAAAGAAAATGTCTGTTTTGATAACAATAGTATACCTTCCTGGCATGGTTAGTGATGTTACACCATGCTCTAGTCAGATATGTTCATTCTAAGGTATAGCTTGGCCAGAACCGATGTTACATCTATTTTATTCACTCTAGAACTCACCAGGGTGGCATTTATGTATTGTGGTCAGTGACTTCCATCAAGATACCCCTGTCCGAATGTAAAATGAAGAAGATGTGCAACATTCCGTAAATAATTAGACACACTGTTGTGTTGTATTTTTTTTTTTTTTTTAAAGAAATGCATAAATTCCACAGAGCTTTAAGTCTCTCCAAGTAACATTTTGAGAGCACCATTGATAGATGCTCTCAGTGATTCAATGCCTTGGCGTCTGCTAAAAGCAGGAATAACTGCAGCCTCAGTACTGTCAGTGTATTGATTTTTTGTCTGGCTCATGAGGAAAACTAGAAGTCACAATAAGAGACAAGTAACATAATAACAAAGAACAGAAAATCCAATCCTAATAAAACAGTTTCCGTAGAATATGCAAAACCAATGACAACATAAAAAGAAATAAATATATATATATATATATGTGTGTATATATATATATATATATATATATATATACACTGTATATGGATTAGCTTCTTGATAAAAAGGAAAATGAAGTGCCTTTCGTTACAGCATCATTGCTCCCAGCATTGTTCTATTGCTAGATCATTTTGTGTTTTCTTTTAACGAAAATGCAAATCGTGAAAGCAGTGCACATTAGCACAGCGCACAAAATACATTTGGCTTCCCACTGTTCTAGAGTCTAGCTCAAGTGGAATGAAAAAAAAAAAGCTTTGTAGAGTGTTGAACGGGTAAAATGTAACTTGGGAACAGAGTGCTCGTGGTTAAGAGGAAAATCGCTCAGAGGCAGTGAGTACTCTATAATCAAAGCTGCCAATTAAGAAGAAATAGAATGGATCCTTAGAGTAATCTTGCACAGTAAAAGGTATTACATGTCCAGGAAATACACAGGGTCCCAAAGGAGTCAGGTTCTGGGGATTTTCATCTTCTTGGAAATTTAAGCAGTCTGCCATGTATGTCATTTCCTACTGATTGTATCTCAATGTCTCAGGGTCTTCATGTTATGCTGCCTTTGTCGGAATGTGTCTGGAATGAATAGGCAGACGTTTTACCTTGCACACTTAAGGGCAGTCGTTTGATTTTGATGGGCCGGTTTTGTTAGGCTGCTGTTGGCACAAAGGATTAGCTTGTTTTCAGTGATCACTGCTTCTTTTCAGTTCATAAGGATCATTTACAAAAGTAGCATGGTTGGTGACTTAATTCACTTTTAAGTGTAAATATACCTATTTCTATGGGGAGGACAATTGGTTTTCATGGCAATATGTGATGTCCACAGTAGTGTAAAATTGTGCATCTTGTGATTAGAAGTAACTGGGATGAGCAGCAGCACTAGTAACTACACACAGAATGTAAAACCAAGATGCTATAATGAGGCTTTGCTTTTATGGCAATATATATTTAAATAAATAACTTCCAAGGATAGAGTCAAGATGGAATAGTTGGCATGTGGGCATTCTTTAAGATAAGGCCTGAACCATCTATGACAGCTCCTGTATTACCCAGAAGATGGCTCCTTGAAAAAATTAATGGTACCATACTGTTTTACACATAATTATATTGCTACCTTACATCAGGTGGGGGAGTAGGGGGGATGGCGCCAATCTTCTCTTGTCCTGGGTCAATGATCAAATGTCTGCCTTCCTCTTTATAGACTCTGTATCGTACACTGTGTTTCTATAATGTGAGTGTTGCTGTTCTGGGGGCATTGCACAGGAGTAGTGCCAGCTCCAAGCTGCCACACACTGCCTTCCCATCTGTCTGTCTTTCATCTTTGCCTCTCTCCCCTCCATCTCTATCACCCTCCCATTTTCTCTTCTCTTCCCCCCCCCACCTTCCTCGAGGGAGGAGGTGGCATGAGCAGGGACGTTTGCTGGCTCCAAACGCTGACAGGACTGAGGAACAGCGTCGGCTGACAGAAGAAGTGATTCTTGCAGACAGCTGCCAATAAGAGCTGTGAGAGGGACAATAAATTACAAAATAATAATTAGCTTATGTGCCCGGTTTCAACCAGGCAAAGGTTTTTTTTTTACCCGTTTTCACCCTCTTAGGAATCAAATTTTGAAAACTCCCTGCTTAGTGGGTAGCTGCAAATAACTGTCACAGTTTCCAGACCACCCAGCAGGTTCACAGGGAGAGTTTACCAACTATCAAATTTTCCAGAGAACAATGGTGATTCATTGTAAATGGCAGCCAGACGTTTTGCCACATAACACCGAAATGAAACAACCAGTTACAATGCCAATATTTTTCAGCAAATCTACAGACCAATACCTTTAATTTGTTATATGAGGTCCCCTCCTGAGACAAAGGCATCATAGAAATATGTCACTCACACAGTAAAAGTCATTCTTCTGCTATTTATATACAGATAGATAGTAAAAGATAGTGAGTGTGTATGTATATATATATATATATATATATATACAGGACCAAAGACGTGGCACTCACAGCACAGTTACAACAGATCAGAAGGACATCAGTCGCTGTTTTGCAACGTTTCAGTGGTAGTCCACTGTCGTCAGGCTTTATTTGAAAATACATTAAAATCATCTTACCTTTATAGAACCCCCGCGTGCATGTTCGAAAAACAGTCCGAACCCGAACTTCCGGTCGGGCGGACGGAAATGACGTGATAGTGCCGTCAGCGCACTGAAAGAAGAAACCGTCACCATAGTAACCAGAAGCGTACATAAAAACAATCATTGCAATCTACTTACAGCAACGGAAAGTCACGATAAAGTTCTCACCAATAGTAAACATGCATATTACTAAATGCAGTATACGTATATGGATACATTGTTAATAACCCAAATGGTAACAGAAACAGATCCTCATAATCTCTTAATATGCTGCAATCATGTTTATACCCACAAACGGAGAGACCCTGATTGTCTGGGATGTTAATGTCCCAGCTTAATCAATCTTGTTGACACAAACATATTTTGTAATAATAAAAAAGTGAAGAAAGGAAATATAATACTGTAGAGAATATACTATTAAAGAAAACAGGCGTAAGACAGTTGTTCGTTCAGACCATTGGGATGCAACACCCCCAGATATGTTATCCATTTTGTCTCCATTTGGAGTAGTTTGGACGACCGATCTCCACCCTTACTCTCACGGAGGCACCAGCATTTCTAGATCTGAGCATGTTGGAGTGCCTATCCTTGCATCTATATATATATATATATATATATATATATATATATATATATATATATATATATATATAGAAACTGGGGAGAAGGATGTTATTCGCATTGGGGTGATCTATAGACCACCAGGCCAGGGGCAGGATTTGGACAGAAACCTATTGTTGGACATCACTAAAATGGCTTTAAAGGGAGAAGTCATAATCATGGGAGACTTTAATTTACCTGATGTAAATTGGGAGGGGTCTTTTGCAAATTCAGCTACAAGTGGCAAATTTCTACATTCCTTACAAGGAGCATCTCTCAAGCAATTGGTGACGGAGACCACTCGCAAAGATTCAATATTAGATTTAATTCTTACAAATGGTGATAGGATATCCGACATATATGTGGGTGAGCACCTGGGATCCAGTGATCATCAAGCAGTATGGTTTAGTATAAAGACAGGATCCAACTACTGTCACACAAAAACAAAGGTGTTGGATTTTAGAAATGCTGATTTTGCAAAAATGGGGAGATGTTTAAGTGATTCATTGGCGGACTGGTGGAACTTGGAAGGAGTGCAGGAGAGGTGGGAAAAACTGAAAAGTGCAATACTAAGTGCAACTGATCTTTGTATCAAAAGGGTTAGGAAAAGCACCAGGAAAAGGAAGCCAGTGTGGTTCACAAAAGAAGTATCAACTAGTGTGAAAGCAAAAAAGATGGCTTTTAGGAAATACAAACAGACTCAAAATAATAATGACAAAGAGGTGTATCTTGACAGACGGAGGGATGCTAAGAAAGTGATCAGACGTGCAAAGGCAGAAGCTGAGGAAAAAATGGCCCAGTCAGTAGATAAAGGGGGCAAAACTTTTTTTTAAGTATATAAGTGAAAGGAGAAAATCAAATGGAGGAATAATAAGACTTAAGACAGAGAGTGAGAATTTGGTGGAGGGAGACAAGGCAATAGCAGATCACCTAAATAATTATTTTTGCTCAGTATTTACTACAGAAGAAGGGATGGGGCCACAGTTAAGTTACAAGGACATTCATAAAAATAAGGTAGATGAAAGTACATTTACAGAGGAGAAGTGTCACGATCCGGGTATCTGGACGCCATTTCTTACCCATCAGATGTCTCCTAAGGCTGGCTCAGCGCTCCAGGACCGGATCCCATCTGTTATCCTGATGTGTACATTCCTGTATCCTCTCCTGTCTCTCTGAGACGCTGTCACAGTAACGCCATATTACATCTGGCATGGCGTCTCCCGCGGCCGCCGTCCCTGAGCTTCTGCATGCAGAGTGTCAGAGTGGCGATTACGTCAGCCGCGGCCTCCGCTGTGTCCGCGTGGTTGGATGTGCACTTGTCAGCCTGGCGTCTCCTGTCTCCAGTGGCCGGCGCCGCCATTACTGTTTTCATTACCACATGGATTACAAACCAAACTTCCCTCCAAGTGTCTGCATGGGCGCAGCCATCTTGGATTCTGTCAGCTGATTATTTCCTCCAATCTGTTGTCAGTATTGTTAATCTGCATAATTGCCTAGCCAATCCCTTCCTTGCTGCAGGTATAAATACACTGTGCCTAAGCAAGGAAGGCGTCAGTGCTTTGGTTGTCAAACCTAGTTCCTGTTTGTCTCTCTCCTGTGATTGTCTTCCAGGTTCCAGCTCCTGTCTCAAGACTTCCACCATAGAGACCCGCACCAGCATTCCACCTGCGGTGTAGCCTGACTCTCCAATCCATTGTGGATTCATCTGTTTCCAGCTACAACATTACCTGCTTCCAGCTCAGCTTTCAGCAGAGTACAGCTTCCCTTAAAGGGCCGGTGTCCTTTCTACACTTTACCACTCTCCACCGGTATTATTATTTCTCCGCTCTCAAGTTCTACATTTCAAGTTCATATTTCATCGCTCCCAAGTTCATTTATTATTTAACTGGTTCCAGCCAGTATCCACTCCGTGCTAACAACAGTCTGGTTCCAGCCAGTATCCACAGCAGCTGTTTTACCTTCAGCAACCCAGCTTTTCCTGGAACACCAGCTGGCACAATCCTGGGTTATCTCCATTGCTACAGTCGGGCCTGGTAAGGACTTTCCATCTAGAAGATCATAAGAACTATCTCACACTACCAGTGCCCTGTGGCTCCTGCCATCCTGTAGTACCCAGGAACTGTATTTATTATTTGCTGACTTTTACGTTTTCTTTTACTGCTGCTGCTGTGTTGCGGAGTTGTCATAATAAACATCATTGACTTTTATCCAAGTTGTCGTGGTCACGCCTTCGGGCAGTTATTATTCATGTTACTTACATGTCCAGGGGTCTGATACAACCTCCCAGGTTCCGGTACATCTCAGCCCCTACAACTGAGGCTGCCTCCCGTCAGCTCAGGCCCTCAGTTGTGACAGTAAGCACTGACCTAATGAATCCAGCCGGAGACCAGGATCAAGCGGCCAGGCCGATGCAAGAACTGGCAGCCCGACTAGAACATCAGGAGGCTGCACAGGGCCACATCATCCGCTGTCTCCAGGATCTCTCTACTCGGCTGGATGGGATTCAGACAACTCTCCGTGGATCAGGCGCATCTGGTGCGTCAACCACAGTGACTCCAGCTATAACCCCACCCACCTTACCCATTTCTGCTCCACGTCTTCATCTTCCAACGCCAGCAAAATTTGACGGATCTCCAAGATTCTGCAGGGGATTTCTCAACCAGTGTGAGATTCAGTTTGAGCTACAACCTGGCAATTTTCCCAGTGACCGTACAAAAATTGCCTACATCATCTCTCTTCTCAGTGGCTCCGCCCTTGACTGGGCATCACCGTTATGGGAGAGGTCCGACACCCTGCTATCTTCTTACACTGCATTCGTGTCAACATTCAGGCGCATCTTCGACGAGCCAGGCCGGGTAACCTCAGCTTCATCCAAGATTCTCCGTTTACGCCAGGGGTCACGTACTGTAGGACAATATCTGATACAGTTCCAGATCCTGGCATCCGAACTGGCATGGAACGACGAGGCCCTGTATGCTGCATTCTGGCATGGCTTATCTGAGCTTATTAAAGATGAGTTAGCTACCAGAGACTTACCTTCTAAGTTAGATGAGCTAATCTCACTCTGCATGAAAGTTGATTTACGTTTCAGAGAGAGAGCAACTGAGCGTGGAAGATCATCTGCTCCAAAATCTTCTGCTCCTCCTCCTCGTCAACTGTCACCATCTAAAGATGAGCCCATGCAAATTGGCCGTTCCCGTTTAACTCCTGCTGAGCGCCGAAGACGTCTCTCTGAGTCTCTTTGTCTTTACTGTGCAGCTCCGTCTCACACCATCAATGCCTGTCCCGAACGTCCGGGAAAACTCCAAACCCTAGCTCGCCCAGGAGAGGGCCGGCTAGGAGTAATAATCTCCTCTCCATCTCCTCATGATTGTAATCTCCCAGTCTCGCTTCAAGTTGCTCAACGTTATCGGAACGTCATTGCTCTCCTTGATTCCGGAGCAGCTGGGAACTTTATTACTGAAGCCTATGTTAAACGGTGGTCCCTACCCACCGAGAGACTTCCTTCCTCCTTTTCCTTAACTGCCGTGGATGGCAGTAAAATTTTTGATACTGTTATTGCTCTAAGGACTCTACCAGTTCGTCTGAGAGTGGGAGTTCTTCATTCCGAACTTATTTCACTTTTAGTGATTCCAAGAGCCACACATCCTGTGGTCCTGGGCCTTCCATGGCTCCGTCTTCACAATCCTACAATTGATTGGACGACTACGCAAATCCTGGCATGGGGTTCCTCCTGTGCAGAGACATGTTTGTTTAAAGTATTGCCTGTCTGTTCTTCCTCCCCCAGGTCGTCTGATGTTCCACCTCCTCCATATCAAGATTTCACGGATGTGTTCAGTAAAGCTTCTGCTGATATCCTTCCTCCTCATAGAGAATGGGACTGCCCGATTGATCTCGTTCCTGGGAAGGTTCCACCTCGAGGCCGAACTTATCCGTTGTCTCTGCCTGAGACGCATTCTATGGAGGAATACATTAAAGAGAACCTAGCAAAGGGGTTCATTCGACCTTCTTCTTCCCCAGCCGGCGCAGGCTTCTTTTTTGTAAAAAAGAAAGATGGTGGTCTGCGGCCGTGCATCGACTACAGAGGTTTGAACGACATTACCATCAAGAACCGTTATCCTTTACCCCTGATTACTGAGCTCTTTGACAGAGTTAGCGGAGCTACCATCTTTACAAAGCTGGACTTGCGAGGTGCATACAATCTCATCCGGATCCGTGAGGGTGACGAGTGGAAGACCGCCTTTAACACCCGTGACGGACATTATGAGTACCTCGTCATGCCCTTCTGATTGAGCAATGCTCCAGCTGTCTTCCAGCATTTTGTCAATGAGATCTTCAGAGACATTCTATACCGTCATGTCGTGGTCTATCTAGACGATATCCTCATTTTTGCCAACGATTTAGAGGAACATCGTTTTTGGGTTAAAGAGGTTCTGTCCCGTCTCTGTGTCAATCATCTCTATTGCAAATTAGAAAAATGCGTCTTTGAAGTCAAGTCCATTCCGTTTCTAGGGTACATTGTGTCCGGTTCCGGACTAGAGATGGATCCTGAGAAACTACAAGCAATTCAGAATTGGCCGGTACCCTTAACCCTCAAAGGGGTCCAGAGGTTCTTAGGGTTCGCCAATTATTACCGAAAGTTTATACGAGACTTTTCCACCATTGTGGCGCCTATTACTGCTTTCACCAAGAAGGGTGCTAACCCGTCCAAGTGGTCTGAAGAAGCCATGCAAGCTTTTCATCTTTTAAAACAGAGGTTCATCTCTGCGCCTGTCCTGAAACAGCCTGACATCGACTCTCCTTTCATCCTAGAGGTGGATGCCTCCTCCGTTGGAGCAGGAGCGGTGTTATCTCAGAGGGCTAAAGATGGCCATTTACATCCTTGCAGTTTCTTCTCCCGGAAGTTCTCCCCAGCTGAGCGCAACTATGCCATTGGCGACCAGGAGTTGCTAGCCATCAAGCTCGCTCTAGAAGAGTGGAGGTATCTGTTGGAGGGAGCTTCTCATTTAATCACCATACTTACAGACCACAAGAACCTTTTATACCTGAAGGGCGCACAATGTCTCAACCCTCGTCAGGCCAGATGGGCACTTTTCTTTTCCAGGTTCGACTTTAAACTCCAGTTCTGTCCGGGCTCTCAGAATCGCAAGGCCGATGCCCTTTCCCGCTCATGGGAGCAAGAAAATGAGTCAGAGTCTTCAGACAAGCATCCTATTATAAATCCGTTGGCATTCTCCACGGTAGGGATGGACTCTACGCCCCCATCAGGGAAAAGTTTTGTGAAGCCGATGCTAAGGAAGAAGCTCATGCATTGGGCCCATGCTTCCCGTTTTGCCGGACATACAGGTATCCAAAAAACCCTGGAGTTTATCTCTAGGTCCTATTGGTGGCCAACTCTGAAAAAAGACGTCTTGGAGTTTATTGCATCTTGCCCAAAGTGTGCCCAACATAAAGTATCCCGCCAGTCGCCTGCGGGGCAACTGGTTCCACTATCCGTTCCCCGTCGACCATGGACCCACTTGTCGATGGATTTCATTACAGACTTACCCATGTGCAACAAGTTCAATACCATCTGGGTGGTAGTTGACCGGTTCACCAAGATGGCACACTTCATTCCTCTCACCGGTCTTCCGTCAGCTTCCAAGTTGGCTCAAGTATTCATACAAGAGATCTTCCGACTCCACGGTCTTCCTGAAGAAATTATCTCAGATCGAGGAGTTCAATTCACAGCCAAATTCTGGCGAAGTTTATGTCAAGTCCTCCAAGTCAAGCTAAAGTTTTCCACGGCTTACCATCCTCAGACCAATGGTCAAACCGAGAGGGTGAATCAGGACTTGGAGGCCTTCCTCCGCATCTATGTGTCCTCCTCTCAAGATGACTGGGTTCAATTACTTCCCTGGGCCGAGTTCTGTCATAACAACCAGTATCATTCTTCATCTGCTTCAACACCATTCTTCACTAACTTTGGATTCCACCCTAAAGTCCCTGAGTTCCAACCGCTTCCAGCAACTTCTGTTCCCGCAGTGGATATCACCTTGCATCAGTTTGCCAATATCTGGAAGAGCGTACGATCAGCTCTGCTCAAGGCATCGTTCAGGTACAAGAAGTTTGCAGATAAGAAGCGTCGAGCAGTTCCTGCTCTCAAGGTGGGTGATCGGGTATGGTTATCCACGAAGAATTTGAGGTTAAGAGTTCCCAGTATGAAGTTTGCACCTCGCTATATCGGTCCTTTCAAGATTGAACAAGTCATCAATCCTGTTGCTTACAGACTCCAGTTGCCTCCCTTCTTAAAAATACCCAGGACATTCCATGTTTCCCTGTTGAAACCGCTGATCTTGAATCGGTTTCATTCCTCACTTCCTCCAACTCCGAAAGTCCAAACTCAACGAGGCGTTGAGTATGAAGTGGCCAAGATCCTGGACTCACGTCACCGTTACGGTCAACTACAATATCTTATTGACTGGAAGGGTTATGGTCCTGAGGAACGGTCGTGGACCAATGCTTCTGATGTCCATGCTCCTGCCTTGGTCCGGAGATTCCATTCCAAGTTTCCTCAAAAGCCAAAGAAGTGTCCTGGGGCCACTCCTAAAGGGGGGGGTGCTGTCACGATCCGGGTATCTGGACGCCATTTCTTACCCATCAGATGTCTCCTAAGGCTGGCTCAGCGCTCCAGGACTGGATCCCATCTGTTATCCTGATGTGTACATTCCTGTATCCTCTCCTGTCTCTCTGAGACGCTGTCACAGTAACGCCATATTACATCTGGCATGGCGTCTCCCGCGGCCGCCGTCCCTGAGCTTCTGCATGCAGAGTGTCAGAGTGGCGATTACGTCAGCCGCGGCCTCCGCTGTGTCCGCGTGGTTGGATGTGCACTTGTCAGCCTGGCGTCTCCTGTCTCCAGTGGCCGGCGCCGCCATTACTGTTTTCATTACTACATGGATTACAAACCAAACTTCCCTCCAAGTGTCTGCATGGGCGCAGCCATCTTGGATTCTGTCAGCTGATTATTTCCTCCAATCTGTTGTCAGTATTGTTAATCTGCATAATTGCCTAGCCAATCCCTTCCTTGCTGCAGGTATAAATACACTGTGCCTAAGCAAGGAAGGCGTCAGTGCTTTGGTTGTCAAACCTAGTTCCTGTTTGTCTCTCTCCTGTGATTGTCTTCCAGGTTCCAGCTCCTGTCTCAAGACTTCCACCATAGAGACCCGCACCAGCATTCCACCTGCGGTGTAGCCTGACTCTCCAATCCATTGTGGATTCATCTGTTTCCAGCTACAACATTACCTGCTTCCAGCTCAGCTTTCAGCAGAGTACAGCTTCCCTTAAAGGGCCGGTGTCCTTTCTACACTTTACCACTCTCCACCGGTATTATTATTTCTCCGCTCTCAAGTTCTACATTTCAAGTTCATATTTCATCGCTCCCAAGTTCATTTATTATTTAACTGGTTCCAGCCAGTATCCACTCCGTGCTAACAACAGTCTGGTTCCAGCCAGTATCCACAGCAGCTGTTTTACCTTCAGCAACCCAGCTTTTCCTGGAACACCAGCTGGCACAATCCTGGGTTATCTCCATTGCTACAGTCGGGCCTGGTAAGGACTTTCCATCTAGAAGATCATAAGAACTATCTCACACTACCAGTGCCCTGTGGCTCCTGCCATCCTGTAGTACCCAGGAACTGTATTTATTATTTGCTGACTTTTACGTTTTCTTTTACTGCTGCTGCTGTGTTGCGGAGTTGTCATAATAAACATCATTGACTTTTATCCAAGTTGTCGTGGTCACGCCTTCGGGCAGTTATTATTCATGTTACTTACATGTCCAGGGGTCTGATACAACCTCCCAGGTTCCGGTACATCTCAGCCCCTACAACTGAGGCTGCCTCCCGTCAGCTCAGGCCCTCAGTTGTGACAAGAAGGTCCTAACAGAACTTTCACAACTAAAAGTGGATAAATCAATGGGACCAGATGGGATACACCCAAGGATACTCAAAGAGCTAAAAGATGTGCTGGTTACACCGTTAACAGAATTATTTAATTAGTCACTAAATACAGGTGCCATTCCAGAGGACTGGAAAAGAGCAAATGTAGTTCCACTGCACAAAAGTGGAAGCAAGGAAGAAGCAAGTAACTACCGACCAGTAAGCCTTACATCAGTAGTGGGGAAAGTAATGGAAAAACTATTAAAAGAAAGAGTTGTGGAATATCTTAAATCAAACCACTTACAGGATCCAAAACAGCATGGATTTACTGGTGGTAGATCATGCCAAACAAATCTTATTGACTTTTTTGACTCTGTGACGAAAATAATAGATCAAGGGGGAGCTGTAGATGTAGCATATCTAGACTTTAGTAAGGCATTTGACACTGTCCTACATCGCAGACTGCTAAATAAACTTGAAAACGTGGGCGTGGATTATAAAACAGTTAAATGGATAAGAACCTGGTTGCAGGATAGGAAACAGACAGTTGTAGTTAATGGAGTGCAATCTATGGAGGAAAATGTTACCAGTGGAGTACCCCAGGGATCTGTACTTGGTCCAGTTCTCTTTAATATCTTTGTTGGTGACATTGCAGATGGTATTGAAGGGAAGGTATGCCTTTTTGCAGATGATACAAAGATATGCAACAGGGTAGAAACACCGGGAGGGGTAAAACAAATGATTGATGACCTAGCTAGGCTTGAGAAATGGTCAAGAACGTGGCAACTACAGTTTAATGCTAAAAAATGCAAAATCATGCACTTGGGTCTCAAAAACCCAAAGGCTAAATATAGTATCAAGGGTACTATAATGGAAACTACTGAGGAGGAAAGGGATTTAGGAGTCACTATTTCAAGTGACTTGAAGGCAGGAAAGCAATGCAACAAAGCAATGAGAAAGGCAAGTCAGATGCTTGGTTGCATAGGGAGAGGAATCAGTAGCAGGAAAAAAGAAGTGTTAATGCCACTGTATAGGTCATTGGTGCGGCCCCATATGGAATACTGTGTCCAGTTCTGGAGACCATATCTCCAGAAGGATATAAATACATTAGAGAGTGTACAAAGAATGGCAACTAAAATGGTGCATGGCCTACATCACAAAACGTATCCGGAAAGGCTAAAAGATCTTAACATGTATAGTTTGGAGGAGAGAAGGGAAAGGGGAGACATGATAGAAACTTTCAAATATATCAAGGGTCTTAACAAAGTTCAGGAGGGAAACATTCTTCAAAGGAAGAGAAGTATTAGAACTTGAGGACATACACTGAGACTGGAGGGGGGGAGGTTCAGGGGAAATTTAAGGAAAAATTACTTCACAGAAAGGGTAGTGGATAAGTGGAATAGTCTCCCATCAGAGGTGGTAGAGGCTAAGACTGTAGAGCAATTTAAACATGCTTGGGATAGGCATATGAATATCCTTACAAGAATTAAGGTTCAAAAAGGGTTGAAATTACCTAAAGGATAAAAAAAAAAGGGGCAGACTAGATGGGCCAAGTGGTTCTTATCTGCCGTCAAATTCTATGTTTCTATGTTTCTATGTATGATCTAGCTCCTCACAGTGTATCTCTGAAATGGCTTATGAGATCTATAAATATAATATTGCATGACAGTGCAATACCAAGAACAATTTTAATTCCACAAATGTAAAAGTACAATTCCCAAGGCTAGGCATTCTCTCCAGTTTACCATAAACAACAGTTATTGGAAAAATGTTCTCTTCCTTCGATTACAGGGGGTGATACTAGGTTGCTTTTTTATTTCAGAGGACACTGTGATGTCTTTGTTGATGTGACCGCAAAGCTGATATGAGGATAGTGCCTCCTCCCCATCTTAAAATCTGACCACACTTTATGCACTTATTGTAGCTAAAAAATGGTCTTGTCCCTGAGGAACTGAAACTGATCTAAAAGGAGAGTTCTTTCAAATGAGCTAGATCATGTTTAAATGTGTCACCCTTCACTCAGTGTCCTCTAACCATAATGTTACGACATTAGCATGCACATAAATGGTATTACTAGATAAAAGGGAGGTGAAATCATAAAACATTTAAAAAAGCATATTTTAGTGCTTCTTGATGTTGCGCCCTCAGAAATGTTATCACTTGTATTATACATGTGGGCAGTAAACTACGGTAGGGAAGGGTCCTTTTGATTTTATAGAAGGGTATCGGTCTATACAATTGGGAGAGAAGGTATCCTGATTGTGTTAGATGGTGCCTGCAATTGATTACAAATGAGTCCTAGAATACCTCAGCTGGTGAAGTAGTACTTTAGAATGCAGACGATAGTAACTGGCTCCTTCAGTGCTCTTGGTAACAAGCCCAGATACATGGACTACTTAGCAATGTTTTGTATTAAGCTACCTGTAGAGCAGTGGTTCTCAACCTCAAATCTCAATTCTTTTATGATTTCTATCTGTTGAAGCAGGTGGGATAATTACTGAACCAGCAAAATAGATTAACTCACCTGTACATGATTAAAGAAATACACACAAGATGACCTGTTGGTGATACTTGAGTTGTGTAGTTGAGGACCCCTGATCTAGAACCATACGTTTTCATATACATGGCCCAGTATTACTGCAACTTACATGTTGTTTAGTTAAGGCATATAAGGCTTATGAAGTTGGGGAAGAGATCCAGGCAGAGTGAAGGGAGTTGGAGTTTTGAGATTTGTATACTGTGTCATAAGGGCCCTACACACTTAGCGATTTCACTGATCGATATGAACGATGTTGTTCATTAATGAATGAGAACTTGTTCATATCGATCAGTGTGTCGGCACCAATGATGAACGATGCGTGGCCCCGTGCTCGTTCATCGTTGGTGCCGGGTCGCTTGTGCATGCACGCCAATATGGACAATCTTGTCCATATTAGCATGCACGCATATGGAGCCGGGTGACGGGGGGAGTGAAGTATCTTAACTGCCCCATCACCTCCCTCCCCCCACCGCCGGGTCACTGGTCTGCCATATCGGCTGTCGGGCGGCTGGTCAATGTTATAATCTACATCTGTTGAGTTATTAGACAATCTTTTCTGAATTTACAATGCAATGTGCAGATTATTGCTATACCTATATTGTATTTATTTGTCATATGCTGTACCTGGGTTAGGTCTCTGTAGACAATATCAAAGTTAAATTCATGCCAGTTACTGTCATATCTGTTCAATGTCAGCCTGAAGTAGTAATGCTGCAAGAAAGCAACTGCTTAACAAAAGCCCTAGATAGAGTGCACCTATCACTCATCCTATAAAAGTATTTGAAGAATCTACCATTTGAGTTAAACTGACAGACTATACAACAGGAACATTTGATTTTATCAATCATTTGATACATTTGGATCACATTGGGGTTATGCCTGAGAGCTTTATTTGACACAGATTAAATTTGTGTATATATCGCCAATAACTAAAGTCTCAAGTGGTCTATTTAGTAAGCAGAGCGAAAAGCGATACAAAAATTAAAATCACTGTTACTTGCTAAGATTTTATGTCCATGTTTAAGTGCTGTTGCAGCCCTTTGTTGTAGAGGCCGCATTTGTGAAATATGCTAGTTTAGTCTGCACATGCGCCAATCAGCATCAGTGAGGTCAGCCTGGCACTAAGGAGAGAGCGAGGAAAAGAGAGATGCAGATGCACACTCTTAGCACTAAGAACACGGATAGTAAAAATAATAGAAATAAACCCCCACAATTAACATGGAGTATAATTGAAGTTCTTAGCACACATTTGCGTAAATATGTGGGCCCATGTTCCGCGGCCAGGTGACTTCATCACATGGGTCCCTAACATCCCTAATACTATCACATTCTATAAATTTATTCAGGACTTACCTCTAAATAGGGCCTTATCAATGTGTGATCTGAAAAGCAGGAACCCAGCTAATTAAAACACCTGAGGGTGAACGGGAGGAGTGCCAATACCAGAGGAGGGAAGCCTTGCCTGATGAGAGAGCAGCCAAGGGGAGCAGACTGAAGAGGTAGCTGGTGGGGGAGTGGGAGCCTCCAGATGAACAGAGGCATCAGAGCCAGCTGGGGCAGCAGAAGAAGAAAACGCCTTTTACCTGCTCTTCTCCATTTGTGCAGATAAGAAGGCACGTAATGCCACATAGAGATGGTGTTATGTTTTTTCAAAAAAGCTGAGAGAAGCTGGGTTTCTGTCCTCTAAATTCTGCACTGCCCCCATTATATCCAGTGGGGGCTGCAGGAATGTATCGGGAGAAATGCAATAGCAGTAATCAATATTTTCTCTGCACTTTTCATGTAACTAAATACAGAGAAAATAAAAGTATAGCTTTATCTTGCTAAAATGCTAGAGAAAGCCATATTTTTGTTTATTATACTGTATATACCCCATTATCTCTTCACCTCTTGGGCAGAGCACTAGGGAGAGATGCCCCCTATCACCAGCACTATTCACAATTGCTATTGAACGGGTGGCATTCATGAGACCGCCGGTCAGCTGACCGACAGTCACATGACCTCCTCCACCATCCCGACGGCTCACTATCCCGATGGTCGGCATGCCGACCAACAGGGACTATTTCCACTCGTGGGTGTCCACGACACCCATAGAGTGGGAATAGAACCTGTGGCGACCGCAGGTCGCCACCGAGCCCGCAGCATGGCAAGCGCAGCGAGCCCGCAAGGGGCTTGCTGCACTCGCCCCTCCCTGCCGGGATCCCGGCGTCGGTAAGCTGACCGCCGATCAGCCGTACTACACCCCTATTGAACTGTCAGCATGAATTCTGCAAAGTGTTCCTAATATAATGGACCTTACAATTAGAGTGCTTGAGGAAACCCTTTACACTTTTATGCATATTTGCCGAAATGTGTTTTCTCCCACCCAGAGGAGATGCAGCTGATCGCTAATGTGGGCGGAGCCAGGTGCTTCTCATCATTTGGTCACACCGCCTCACTGCATGCTGCAGATTGCAGCTGTCTGAAGTGGAGGTGGGGCCAAGATGACACAATTGTCATAGAATCAACATAATGGGCCCACCCATTACCCGTGAACCAGAATTTTACTCCCCATCTTGCACAATTATTCTACTCCCCATCTTACCCATTTGACTAGGAAGTGGGTGGGATGTGGGAGTTACTTACTCTCCCGGTACTCTATGGAGCTCAGAAATTAAGGATTCCCCTGAACTCCTGGAAATTGTAAGAAAGCGAACTAAAACCAAATATCTGTATTTTTATTTTTCTAAGAAATTATTTAAGGTTTGCTTCAGCATTAATCCACCTTTCCAACCCCCCCCCCCTCCCCTGAAAAAACAGATTCTATACTTGGGTTTTTATAATAAAATCTCCACTTTAATATCAGGGCCGTAACTAGGTGTGGGTGGATAATGCTTAGCACACAGTGCATTTGCACTGTGGGCACACCATCTGCCCTGATTGATCACCACCAGCTGTAGCGCTGCCCGCTATAACATATAATAGCAGTGTTGCACCCAGCTCCTCTACCGGACGCACAGCTGTTGCTTGGTCTCCCCATGTGCTTTGCCCACTCCTCCCCCTTCTCAACTCGTACAGCAGCATCCCTGCACCATACAGCCCGGGCCAGAGATGCGTGTCTTCCTGGCAGGGAGCTGCACAGGGGATGCCGAAAGGACGGAGTTTAAATAGACTGGCAGCAGCTCTGACTCCACAGTGTACTGCCGTCACCTGCACAGGGACACCCCCTGGTTGCCATCATGCCACCCTTGCACTCCAAGCTCAGAGCTGGCACTGTCGCTTACAGGTGAGTTCACTGCTACCATCCCTCTCTCTCTCTGTCTCCTTCCCACCACACTCTCTCTCTGTCTCTCTACCTGCCACCTTTCTTTTTCTCTCCCAACCATATCTCTCTTTCCCTTCCCTCTCTCTCTCATGAATCTATCTGCCGTAATGTGTAAAAGGGGTCTCTACCTGGCGTAATGTGTGACAGGGGCTCTACCTGGAGTAATGTGTAAAAGGTGGCTCTACCTGGCGTAATGTGTGACCAGGGCTTTACCAGGAGTAATGTGTGAAATGTGGCTCTGTCTGGTGTAATGTGTAAAAGGGGGCTCTACCTGGTGTAATGTGTAAAAGTGGCTCTACCTGGTATAATGTGTAAAAGGGGCTCTACCTGGTGTAATTTGTATAAGTTGCGCTACTGTGCTGCGTAATTTGAATAATGGAGACTACTGTGCGGTTTAATATGAATTGCCATTATTTTGTGATCACGCCCCTTCCACATGAAGCCACATCCTAAATATTTTACATGTGCCTACAGCGCACACTGGCCCTATTTTAAATATGGGGGGGGGGGCACCAATTCTCTTTCTGGTACAGGGAACCAAAATTTCTAGATACGGCACTGTTTAATATAGTGTTTTTGTTTCTTTTTTACATGATTGAATGAAATGCACAAAATGTGTAGGAATAATATGGTAGCCCAACGAAGCATACCATTTTGAAAAACAGACAACCTACTATGTCAAATTAGGAGACTTATGTGTTTATTGATGATAGCATGTAGTTCTAGACATTATAATCTCTGGTTGTCATAAAAGTTTTTATAGTATATGGCACTGGTTCCCAATTTTTTATGAATCACGACACCCTAGAGTATCTGAATTTTTTCATGGCACCCCTAGCCTAAAGGTTTTTTTTATTGAGAAATGCAGAAAAAAATATTAAACTAAGTAAGCTGTGTTTATACTGTATGTTATCCTTAGGATCAGTTTTGTGGTGTGGGACAGCATTCACTTCTGTTTCTCCACAAATGTTATGATTGGCGGTCACCAGCACTAGTTTTGTCCATTACTTTGACCGTAAATAATTTGAGTTACCCCAAGGCACCCACAGTTTCAGAACCACTGGTTTAGGGTATTAGACAATAGACTAACTTCTAAGGTAACACAGATTGAAAGAGATGTCTCCTGTCTTGCAAAGGAGTGTGCCCTCACATGTGTTGGTACTAGGATGGGAAAAATTATACATGTTAAGGATCCTCATTATCCTCCATCTTTACTAACATTTCTGCAGTGCAGGTTAAGGGTGCTTCTGAATTTTTTAATGCCAGAATGGGAGTAAGATTACCCTATACCTGGGCTTCATAATGATTTGTGCAGTGCCGTGGTGTTCCCTGGTGATAACATGAGAATAACATCTCAGAGTTCAAATTATTTGAAAGAGGGTGCTGCTCTCTTTCAAACAAGGGTTTCCCTGAGTCTGTTGGTGCCAGGACTGTGGAGCAAGAGCACTTTTAAAACATTGTCACCTATTTCCTACTTTACAAAAATGGGAGGCAGTTACGTAACCGGCGGTCATGAGACCACCGGTTACAATACCGACACCGGAATCCTGCCCCCTTCCAGTCCCAACTGTTGGCATGCAAACTAACAGGGACTATTCCTAATCGTGGGTGCCCACGACACCCACAGAGTGGGAATATAATCTGTGGCGAGTGCAGCTCGCCACTGAGCCCACACAGGGCTTTGCTTCACTCCCCCACCCCCGCCGGCCATCTGCAAGCCTGGATTCCGGCAGGGGTATGGTGACCGATGGTCACGCATACCCAACCCGTTTTAACGTCTGACGTGTTTATGCTGTAAATTGGAGATTAATGATGTCACAGTGGAAACCACAGACTTGGGAATGTGCTATTAGGTGAGTCCTACCCCCATTTTAACCCCATACAGTACTCTGTGTGAGTCTCACTAGTCCTTATCAGCAAAGAACAGAGCTCTTTGAGAGCTCTATACTCCTTTACCCCTCCAACTCTTGCTATTCAGTTCCTCTTGCACCAGCTCGTTCTTTATCTACCTAGTGCTCTTTCCTTTTTGTTTTATCCCCAGTTTCTTTTACGTCCTAGAGGATGCTGGGGTCCACATTAGTACCATGGGGTATAGACGGGTTTACTTGGAGCCACTGGCACTTTAAGAGTTTAATAGTGTGGGATGGCTCCTCCCTCTATGCCCCAACTACCAGACTCAGTTTAGAAGATGTGCCCGGAGGAGCCGGTCACAGCTTGGGGAGCTACATAGGAGTTTTTCTAGTTTTGTTTTTTTAATTTGAGTTTAGGCACAGGGAGGCTGCTGGCAACAGCCTCCCTGCTTCGTGGGACTTAGGTGGGGGGGGGGGGGGGAGTAGTGTCGAACCCTGAGAAGTTAATGGCCACCATCTCCGCTGACAGGACACTGAGCTCCTGAGGGTGATGATCTTTAGCCGCCCCAGGCGACCGCTCACTCCAGCAGCATGCCGCCAGAAGATTCCAGGGGCGAGTGAGTCACCGGCACCCCGGCAAGCAGGGAGCCAGTGTGAAGATGACGGCAACTGGGTGGGAGTGCAGTACTAACTGCGCTCCGGAGGCTCAGCGGTACACAGTGCGGCACTATGGGGGGCATCCTGAGCCAGCGCCTATACCCTATACTGGTCACTCAGGCTGTCAAGAACCTCGGTAACGCTGCCAGCACCATACCTCAGGCCAGTATAAAGATGTAAAAGCAGGAAGCAGTGCCATGTTTCAGGGGGCGGAGCTTCTCCTCAGAGCGGACCCAGCAGCGTTCAGCGCCATTTTCCTCCCTGCAGATCCAGCTACAGAGACGCTGACAGGGAGAGCTGTCCCTCCACACGACTCCAGCTATCCTGTACGGTACCAAGGGATTGTAGAAGGGGGGGAGGCTGTAAATTCCTGTGTGGTCTATTAAGGGTACACAGTCAGTGCCAGGTATTTTGTAATATCTACCTTATTAAGCACTGTGTGTGTGCTGGATCCAAGCTCTGTGTTTCTCTGAAAGTTCTTGGGGAAAAACTGTGTCTGACATTTTCCTGTGTGTGGGGGGGTGTATGTTTCTTACTTAACCATGTCCAGGGACTCTGTGTCTTATGCTGCAGAGGATATTTCTTCTCCAGAAGAATCCATTCCATGTACCCAGGAATATAATGCATTGTCTCAGATTCCTATTAATGAGCCAGAATGGCTGACTTCTGTTAAGGGAATGATCTCTCAGATATCTACTAGAGTAGCTCATACTGAGACGGAAACTCAGGTTTTAAAGAATTCTATGGCTGTTTGGTCAGGTTCTGTTCCTATTCCTTCTCAATCCCCTAGCATATTCCCAAAGAAACGTGCACTTGCCCAGATTATACAAGATGACACGGATACCGACTCTGACACGGCAAACGGTGATGGGGATATGCTGAGGGCGGAAGCATCCCTGGCTAAGGGGGTGCAGCTCATGATTGAGGCCATTAGAGATGTCTTAAACATTACTGACACACCACCTGAGCAGGTTGAGGAGGCTTACTTCACAGACAATAAGAAAGCCTCGCTAACCTTTCCTGTGTCTAAAGAATTAAATGCTTTATTTGAAAAATCCTGGGAATCCCCGGAGAAAAAAATTCCAGATCCCCAAGAGGGTTCTGTTTGCTTTTCCCTTCCCTGAGGAGGATAGAAAAAGATGGGAAAACCCACCCATAGTTGACACCTCTGTCTCCAGACTGTCAAAAAAGGTGGTTTTACCTGTCCCTGGATCTACCACGTTAAAAGAACCGGCTGATCTTAAGATTGACACTACGCTCAAATCCATATGCACTGCTTCAGGGGTGGCATTAAGGCCTACTATTGCCTGCGCCTGGATCTCAAAAGCTATAGTAAAGTGGTCAGGCACGTTACTAGAAGACTTAGATACAATGGATAGAAGTGACAACGAACTGTTTTTACGTAACATGCAGGATATTGTATCCCAGGGGTACAGACTGGAGTTTCAAGAGCTCTCACCTCACCGATTCTTCAAATCAGGCTTGCTAGCGTTACTGACAGACAGGGCTGTCCTACAGGAAGCCATTCAAAAATTGGAAAGGTCAGCGGTCATCGTTACAGTTCCACTGCATATGCAAAACAAGGGTTACTATTTGGACCTTTTCGTGGTACCGAAAACGGATGGTTCGGTCAGACCGATTTTGAACTTGAAATCGTTAAACCCTTATCTGAGGGAGTTCAAGTTCAAAATGGAGTCTCTGAGAGTGGTGTCCTCAGGTCTAGAGGAGGGGGAGTTTCTGGTATCCCTGGATATCAAGGATGCGTACCTCCACATTCCGATTTGGCCGCCGCACCAGGCTTATCTCAGGTTTGCACTGTTAGAAAGTCACTATCAGTTCCAGGAACTGCCAGGGTGTTCACCAAGGTGATGGCAGAGATGATGGTTCTCCTCCGCAGACAGGGAGTGAACATAATCCATATCTGGACGATCTGCTGATAAAGGTGTCAACCAGGGAGACCTTGTTGCATTCCATCGCTCTCACGACTCATCTGCTCAGGGTACATGGTTGGATCCTGAACCTTCCGAAGTCACATTTGGAGCTGACAAGGAGATTGTCTTTCTTTGGGATGATCCTTGACACGAAAGTGCAGAGGGT
Source organism: Pseudophryne corroboree (assembly GCF_028390025.1). NCBI lineage: Eukaryota > Metazoa > Chordata > Amphibia > Anura > Myobatrachidae > Pseudophryne > Pseudophryne corroboree. Next base: position 288,607,955 of record NC_086449.1, read on the forward strand.
GTTTCTACCGGAGGAAAAAGCGTTGATGATTCAAACAATGGTCAATGATGTCCTGAAGCCAGCCTGGGTATCGGTTCATCAGTGCATTTGCCTTCTGGGAAAGATGGTTGCCTCCTACGAGGCTCTACAGTACAGAAGATTTAATGCTTGATCCTTCCAACTGTATCTCCTAGACAAGTGATCAGGCTCTCCTCTACATATGCACCTATGGATACGACTGTTGCCGAAAGCAAGTTTTTCACTCCACTGGTGGCTGCAAATGTGTCACTTCTGGAGGGCCGCAGGTTCGGGATTCAGGACTGGATCCTTCTAACCACGGACGCAAGTCTCCGGGGTTGGGAAGCAGTCACTCAAGGGGAAACCTTCTAATGAAGGTGGTCAAGTCTGGAATCCAGTCTTCCAATAAACATTCTGGAACTAAGAGCCGTGTACAACGGTCTTCTTCAAGCGGCATATCGTCTGCGAGATCGTGCCATTGAAGTACAGTCAGACAATGTAACAACGGTGGCCTACATCAACCGTCAGGGCGGAACGAAGAGCAGAGCTGCAATGTAAGAGTTAACAAGAATCATCCTCTGGGCTGTCAGCAATTTTCATTCCGGGACTGGAAAACTGGGAAGCGGACTTCCTCAGCAGACACGATCTCCATCCAGTTGAGTGGGGCATCCATCCAGAGGTGTTCACGGAAGTGACACATCTTTGGGGGGTTCCTCAGATAGACATGATGGCCTCCCGCCTCAAAAAGAAGCTTTGGAGGTCGAGAGACCTGCAAGCAGTGGCGGTGGACGCTCTGGTGTCTCCGTGGGTGTTCCAGTCGGTGTCTCCACTTTCACTCATTCCAAGGACTCAAAAGCTCATTAGGAGAACAGGAGCTCAGGCAATCCTCATTGCTCCGGACTGGCCAAGAAGGGCTTGGTACGCGGATCTTCTGGGTCTACTGCTGGAAGATACGAGGCCTCTTCCTCTTCGGGAGGACCTGTTACAACAGGGGCCGTTCGCTTATCAAGACTTACCGTGGCTACGTTTGATGGCATGGAGGTTGAACGCTAGATATTAGCTCGGAAGGGCATTCTGAACAAGGTTATTTCTACCCTGATACAGGCTAGGAAAGGAGTAACTTCTAAACATTACCATCGCATTTGGTAAAAGTATGTATCTTGGTGTGAATCCAAGAAGTTTCCTACGGTGGAGTTTCAACTGGGACGGTTTCTCCTCTTCCTGCAAGCAGGTATGGATATGGGCCTGAGGTTGGGATCCGTAAAGGTCCATGTTTCGGCCTTATCCATTTTCTTCCAGAAACAGTTAGCTTCCTTCCCTGAGGTTCAGACTTTTTTTTGAAAGGGGTTCTGCACATCCAGCCTCCCTTTGTGCCGCCTACGGCACCCTGGAATTTTAACATGGTGTTACAGCTCCTCCAATCGGATTGGTTCGAGCCTCTATAAGAGGTTGAAGTCAAGTTTCTCACATGGAAGGCTGTCACTTTGTTGGCCTTAGTTTCTGCTCGATGTGTGTTGGAGCTGGAGGCTTTGTCTTGTAAAAGCCCCTATTTGATCTTCCATGAAGATAGAGCTGAGCTCCGGACACGTCAGCAGTTCCTTCCAAAGGTTGTCGGCTTTTCACATCAACCAACCTATTGTGGTGCCAGTTGCTACTGACTCCTCAAATCTGTCAAAGTCCTTGGATGTTGTGAGGGCTTTGAAGATCTAAGTGAAAAGGACTGCTTGTCACAGGAAATCGGACTCTCTGTTTGTCCTTTATGATCCCATGAAAATTGGGTGTCCTGCTTCTAAGCAGATGATTTCTCGCTGGTTCAGGTTCACTATTCAGCAAGCATAGTCTACGGCAGGATTGCCGTGTCCAAATTCTGTTAAGGCCCACTCTGCTAGTAAGGTGGGTCCTTCCTGGGCGGCTGCCTGGGGTCTCAGCTTTACAACTTTGCCGAGCGGCTACTTGGTCAGGGTCGAACACGTTTGCTAAGTTCTACAAGTTTGATACTTTGGCCTCTGAGGACCTAAAGTTTGGTCAATCAGTTCTGCAGGAGCCTCTTTGCTCTCCCTCCCATTCTGGGAGCTTTGGTACATCCCCATGGTACTAATGTGGACCCCAGCATCCTCTAGGGCGTAAGAGAAAATAGGATTTTAATTACCTACCGGTAAATCCTTTTCTCGTAGTCCGTAGAGGATTCTGGGCACCCGCCCAGCGCTTCGTTATCCTGCAGTGGTTACTTCATTCTGTACTACTTGTTTCTTAGTTAAGTACTGCGTTCTTACTTAATTCAGTTATGTTATTCAGCTGTTGCCGAGTTTTCAAGCTTGATAGCTTGGTTTGCCTTGTTTGTGTGAGCTGGTGTGAATCTCTTCACACCAGAAAATCCTTCTCTCGAAGTTGTCCGTCTTCTCGGGCACAGATTCTAGACTGAGTCTGGTAGGAGGGGCATAGAGGCAGTAGCTAGCCCACACTATTAAACTCTTAAAGTGCCAGTGGCTCCTAGTGGACCCGTCTATACCCCATGGTACTAATGTGGACCCCAGCATCCTCTACGGACTACGAGAAAAGGATTTACCGGTAGGTAATTAAAATCCTATATTTTTTTTTTCCTCTTCACCAAAACATTATTTTCTTTTTCGTAGACCAAATTCTGTATTCACATTTCCCACTCAACCCCCACACTAAGGTCACATCTGCAGTTCAAGCTATTTGTTGCTGTGGGTTACAATACTGCACCTATCTTTAGTAAAGAGCCCTAAAGTACTGAAATATACAGCAAATGGAAATTCCAGCTAGAATGACGACATGATCAAAATGACAAAAATATGATTAGCAAGGGCCCAGTCAATTTTAGCGAGAATCATTGTATATGACAAACATCCACATTGTTCTGACATAACTGTCATAAGAGATCAAATATTTCCTGCCCAGTAGCCCTGGTTGTTGTTATAAGCTTATAGAGCCAGACAATACTATCTAGGCATCTACACCCCTAGGGTGTGAGGCTGTTTGAAGTGGTAGGCTGATGCCATGCATTTCAATGACTATAAGGTCCAGATTCTACAAATCATTTTACTCCAGGCCACCTGTATCCTATAGCCACCCCTTCTTTGATGCAAAACCAACGATTGTGGCAGTAACTGGAGCCGACAAGCTGCAAACCCTGCAGTAATCCTATCCTATTTTTTCATATATTAACGTGTTTGTTCATGAGGTCCATTTTTGCTTTTCCATGACCGTTTTTCGGAAAAGTAATGACATTTATAAGGTATATTATTTGAGGCATTCTTATTTTGTATAGGGTTGGTGAAGTGCTAGAGACGATACATCATCATTTATCACCTTTAAGGTTGGGGAAGAAAATCTGCACTGCTGAGAAGATAATTTATGGCTTTTCCAAGTTGCATGCTGTCTCTGCAGCCACTATTGAAAGCGACAGAACTATGACATGCATTTGTATGCTGCTGCTGAAGCTGATGATTTTATTGCAAATAGAAGGCACTGCTGAAAGTGGTTCTCCTTTCATCCTCTCCGCAAATACAAATGCAAATATATTTTTAGGAGTAAATGTAATTGTGATAATTGTAACAGAATTTGTTTATTGTATAGTAGTTATTTTAATTGGCACGGCTATGCTGTGCGAGTACTGTAGCAATCTATTTGGCCAGCTTTGGGGGTCATTCCGAGTTGATCGTAGCTGTGCTAAATTTAGCACAGCTACGATCAGGCACTCAGACATGTGGGGGAACGCCCAGCACAAAGCTACTCTGCCCCGCATGTCAGTGCCGCCCCCCCCCCCCTCCGCGCAGTAATGCAAAAGCATCGCAAAGTGGCCATGCATTTGCATTTCAGGAGTTACTCCCAGCCAGCGCAGCTCCTGCGGCTGGCCGGGAGAACCTCTTCGCTGCCCCGGGTTGCAGCGGCTGCGTGTGACATCACACAGCCGCCGTGGCCCCCCCCCTCCCCCCAACGGTCCGGTCACACCTGCTGTGGCCGGACCGCTCCCCCTAAACGGCGGCTTAACACCGCCGTCCAGCCCCCTCTCGCCCAGTGACTGCCTCTGCCTGTCAGTCAGGCAGAGGCGATCGCTAGGGAATGACGGCCTTTGGCCGCCCAGCAGGCGCACCGCAGCACCGGCAAATGCGCAGTTCCGACCCGATCGCTACGCTGCAATAAACTGCAGTGAGCGATCAGGTCGGAATGACCCCCTTTGTCTGTTGCTATTAAATACATTTAATGATACCCGTAACTATAAGAACCATGGTTGGTATTATGTTTAGCATATATTCTCTAGAAGGCATTGCGTAATAAGCGTGTGCTATATAAATAACAGGTGATAAATAAACCATCTCAATGCTGCGTAATGCTGCCACAATGCGAGAACATGCTTTCTTTAACATCAACTATGGGGATTCAGACCCGATCGCACGCTAGCTTTTTTTTGCAGCGGTGCGATCAGGTTTGCACTGCGCATGCGTATGCTCCGCAATGCGCAGGTGTATCAGCCGCCAGTGACGGGGATCGTTGGACAGCAACAGATCTAATGAAGAAAGCGATCGCACCTGCGATCACAAGAAGATTGACAGGGAGAGGCCGTTTTTAAGGAGTGTCCGGGCGAACGCAGGTATGTCCAGCCGTTTCAAGGAAGGGTTCCTGACGTTTGCTGCAGGCCGGATCGTTGCAGTGGCTGAGTAAGTCCTGAGCTGTGCAGAGACTGCACAAACTTTGGTTTGTGCAACTCTCTGCCCAAGCGTTCGCACCCCTTTACAGCGATTACCCTCTCCCCCTGTAGGAGGCAACTACCTGATCGCAGCAGTGCAAAAAAACGCCTGCGTGCGATCAGGTCTGAATCACCCCTTATATCTTTTAGGAAGTGATTATGTTACAGCCCTCATTTTTTAGATTTTTTTTATAGTAGATTCATATGACTGTTAACATGGTATTTATTACCTAAAGACTAGGGGGTATATTACTGTAATAAGGATTCTCTATTTCATTAAAATGTATTAATTTAAAACGCTGAGACATTGGTTCCCGTAAGAGCCGTCCCAACAATCGGTAAGAAGTAACATGCAATCACTTTACTTCTGCCTTCGTACATTGGCCCTCATTCCGAGTTGATCGCTCGCAAGGCGAATTTAGCAGAGTTGCTCACGCTAAGCCTACGCCTACTGGGAGTGTATCTTAGCTTCTTAAAATTGCGACCGATGTATTCGCAATATTGCGATTACAAACTACTTAGCAGTTTCAGAGTAGCTTCAGACTTACTCGGCATCTGCGATCAGTTCAGTGCTTGTCGTTCCTGTTTTGACGTCACAAACACACCCAGCGTTCGCCCAGACACTCCCCCGTTTCCCCGGCCACTCCTGCGTTTTTTCCGGAAACGGTAGCGTTTTTTCCCGCACGCCCATAAAACGGCCTGTTTCCGCCCAGTAACACCCATTTCCTGTCAATCACATTACGATCGCCGGAGCGATGAAAAAGCCGTGAGTAAAAATACTATCTCCATTGTAAAATTACTTGGCGCAGTCGCAGTGCGAATATTGCGCACGCGTACTAAGCGGAATTTCACTGCGATGCGATGAAAAATACAGAGCGAACGACTCGGAATGAGGGCCATTGGGTGGCTTGTGGTGTCTGTGCAGCTTTCCAGCTGTTTATATATACGCAGTGCAAAAACGGACGCAATGGACATTGTGATATGAAAACCACCAGTAGGCCTACTCTGTAGGTAGTGCTGGGATGTTGCCATCTGCAAGATCCGCAATGTTTCACATTGCAGATCTCGTTAAATACCTTCCCCATAGAAAAGTATGGAGAGGGATGATTTATGGGAGGGATGCTGTCTGAATGAATTCATTATAGAAATAATACTGACCCTAAACATACTGTAACAGCAGTTTCTGCATATTTTGAGGGCAAAATTGATTAATAAATAGGCCCTTTTGTTTTACTTTGGTGATGCACATCCGTGGGTTCCTAGTCTGTCCTTAATGGTCACTCTATGCCAGTCATCAGTTGCACACTTTCCTATGGGGTGGTATTCAGTATACCGGTTGTTGGGATCCCGGCGCACAGTATACCGTCGCCGGAATCCCGACAGCCGGCATACCGACACCTTTTTTCCCCGCCGGCAACTCATATCACACCCTTCCTATGTTCCCACTACTCAGACTCCTGCTATTTTTGTCTTAATGTGATTAGTGGGGCTAGACACGTGCTGGAATAATGTATTAAATTTTTACTGCAATTACAACCAAAAGTAATTAATGAGTGGATTTTTGACTGAGAGAATCTCATGCGGCATTGACATGCCTGATTTATAGTTAAAACATGGATACTCTTTTCTACTTTTATTGATGTGTATGGATGTGTGTAAGTCATTACTTAGTTTCTTTTTCATTTTTGACACATTCATTAATTTGTGATGTGTAATTCAATGCTGTATTAAACACAGGTGTAAAACATGCCCAGATAAAAGAAGAATTTTGAGCGGCAGCCATAAAAAGGGTAGTATACAGTATGCACCAGCAGAGTACAAGGAGCAAGCAGTAGTATAGGACTCTAGGATAAAGAAACAGTTGTAGCCCAGAGATGCAGCTTGACAGTGTTAGTAGTACATGCTAATCTTTCAGTACCCAATTTGTACACTATATATTATCATACACATCACATAGCCGGCTTGTGACTGTAAGTGTTATTGATAATGCTATACTATAGCCCATTTACCATGTAAAATACGATCACACAAAAAAAGTACTAAATAAGTTCAAATAATTATAAACACTGTTGTTTTCACCTTGAAACAAATCAAATGGGAATCGGATTTTATGCAAATATCAATAAATAATGCAATTTCAGTGCCGCATCCATACTAATAGCATCAGTGGGAGTGATGAAAATACACTCAGCCAGTCAGTAGCAGCGCTGACCGTCATCACCATCATCAGTTTATATTGTGCCCCAGTGGCCGACCACCTGGAAGTTAAACACGCCCGTACAGGCACATATGCGTCTTTGTCATGCTCTTCACAAAACACGTTTCAGTACTTTATTCATCTACACCAGGCTTACACGTCCATCCCTCCCCCATTCTCCTCTCTGAGAGTAAAAAGTCACAAGCACAACACAACATGTGACTGACCTTACATTGTGATGGATAAGAATTGCATATGTACAGTACAATAGGAATCCCTGCAGTCCCTACATTACCACTATATGATTACGCAAATCCATTTACTTGAACATGTTTACTTTGAAGCAACAAACAATATCAAGATAAATATTTCTGACAGTGCTGTAACTAGACATTTTAGCGATGTGTGCAAGAAACGGCATTGGCATAAGGGCAGTGCGCGCCGTAGGCGCACGTCCAAAATATAGGGGTGTGGTCTCATGGGGAAGGGTTGTGGCCACAAAATAATACCAATTCATATTCTGTGTAAGCCGGGAGGGGTGGTCTTCCAGTTGCCGGCGGCCGGGTTCAAGACGACCAGCATACCAGCGCCGGCATACCGACAGCTTTTCTCCCTCTTGGGGGTCCACGACACCCCTGGAGGGAGAATAGGTAGCGTGGCGCATTTATCGCGACACCTTGCCTGCGGCGTGGCGAGCGCAGCGAGCCTTCAAGGGGCTCATTTGCGCTCGCCCAGCTGTTGGTATGCCAGCGGTCTGGATTCCGGCGCCGGTATGCTGGCCGCCGGGAGCCCTACCGCCTTCATCACATACTACACCCGCCGGGAGAGATGTCTGCTGTCATCACGTCTCTCCCGAATTGCAGGAGTCCGAGCCGGCGTTCAGGTCCAGGCCAATTATCAGAGGCAGACAGTGATCACAGCGCTGCCGCCAGACCAGCTCCTGAGTCCTTTACAGCAGCAGCGGTGGGTGATTGGAGACCGGCGGTGCCATCAGCGCGACACAGGCAGCTGCACCGCCGCCGGCAGTGAGTGTGTGCACTACACGGGAGTCTGGAGATAGCGGCCGTGCAGGTGTGCTGCCAGACGGGTGCGCCCTCAGTGCATTTCTGCTGTGGGAAAGTTTCCATCGGTACACATCTAGTTATGATTTCTGATGGAAATTCACAAATCACTGATTGCAGCAAGCACAAAGTAGTTTACATGTTCAACAAGCCGTGTATGCTGCAAAGTATGGACATACAGCATATTGACATGGACTGGATGTTGACATGTTAAATGTCAACATTGCCAAAATGTCGACAGTTGGCATGTCAACCATTAAACTTTGCATTGCTGAGGTATACCTAATCCTAATCACAGCAACCCTGAAATTGTGAAAAAATTGTCTTTCAACATTGTCATTGTTGACATTGTGAATGTCGACATTCATACCATGCTGACATTCTGAATCTAAATGTCAACATTATGAATATATGACAGTATTTGAACTGTAGTATATCTAGCATTGTTCTGTATTATTGGTATAGTCTATGCATATTAAGGTGCTGCTTTTTGGTGCAAGTTAAAAAGATATAAAAATCATTGGTGTATCTATAGTGGGCGCAGGATGTGCAGTGCGCACGGGACCCTGAGTCCACACCATACACCCTCCAATCATGTTTAATTACTTACCTCTCTGGAGTCCCATGTCAGCGCAACAACAGAAATCACCCAGAAAATGGTATGGTGGCCATTTTCCCAGAGATTTACGCATGCGCAGCAGAGATTAGTCACAGGGAACATGGCGCTCACCATGTTTCCAGAGAGCTGCTCATGTGCACTAGACTCTGACATAATGGCAGAGTCTACTGCTTTGTATAGAAGAGAGGTCTCACACAGCCTGAAAGGATAGTTATTCAGATGTCTGATGGCTCAGCAATGGTCGCAAAGTTGATCCTATGCTCACTGGCGCCGAGAGGAAGGGGGCAGTGAGTACTAATTACCCAGCCCTGGTACGCCACCACACTTATGACAGCAAGCAGGAGCATCCTCCTCTACGCCACCATCTTCCCAGTGACATATTCGGGAAGATGGCACCATACAGTGAAAGCACAGACTCTGGCACTGTGCCAGAGACTTTGCTCTCTAGTACACATGCGCCATTTTCCCAAATATCACTGGGAAGATGGCACCACCAAGGAGGATGCTCCCGCTTGCCGTCAAAAGGTAAATGTTATGAGGTGATAGCTACCACCACCCCTCTCCCCCTAGCAAACGGCGCCCTGCCTTAATTTGTAGCTCACGGTGTCGCTTCACGGCCCCACAATTAGTATTATGTTTTATTTTTATTTTTTGGTAGAAAACATGGCCATACCCCAAATCAGGTCATGCCACCTGGTACCTGGGCCCAGCACCGCTCTCTATGGCCCTGTCTTTGCTGCATCTTCAGAATCAGCAGCAGATCAGAGAATCTGGCAGTGGATGTCTTTTTACACAAGATGCCTCCTGCAGCATCTGCACATTTTTGTCTTTGTACCCAGTGGCGCTGCCATTAGCTTCCACTCCTGAATAAGCCCCATGTCTTGATGGGTTTGAAAACATGTTTAATACAATTTGTTTTCTTTTTCATCCACTAGGGGTCACTGGAGTACTCTTGGGATATGGACGGCTTCCACCGGAAGAAGGCACTGAATAAATTAATTTTTGAGACTACTCCTCCCCTCCATATCCTGCAGCACTTCAGTGTTTTTTCTGTGCTCGACACAGTTAGAAGGCATAGTGGAGCTCATCCACAAAGTATTGGAATTTTTTTCTAAGTTTTTTTTTTTTCTCTTCAATTTCCACGTCCTTTCCCCCCTTCTAACAGGCGTGGGTCAGGGACAGTGGAAGCGGCTGAGTAGCCGTGAGTGTCGGACCTCTCTGTAAAGAGCTCCCTCACTCCACTTGCAGGCTGCCTGCAGGAAAGCTGGACGGAGCTTGGATGAAGGCCCCGTCATAGACTTTTGTCACGGTCCAGGTATGTTGGGTTGGGGCGGTCAGCGCTTGCTGCCGCTCCACTGTTGGGGATTGTTGGGTACTCACCGCTGCCCGGAGCGCGTGTACATGGGCCGCTTCACGGTCCATGCGGCGCGCTCTCACTCTCCGGCTCCCAGCATCCTAAAAGACCGCTGCTCCCTGCGCAGCAGCAGCGCTGCTTGGCTACACAGACACGCCGTTATGCTGTGTGTGGCGGGCGGGAGCACGTGTGCATGGGCCGCTCCACGGCTCCATGCAGCACGCTCTCTGCTTCCGCCATCCGCCCGCAGCAGCCGAGGAGTTCCGTTGTCCGGGGTCTACAGACAGGCCGCTCACACGGCCCTTTGCAAAACTTCCACAGGCCCAGACCCGGTGCTGTACACGGAGGTCGTGGGAGTGGGGGGGGGGAGACTTTAACAGTATTTGGCAGTGCAAGAAATGCTTAATATGTTTAAATGTTCTCCTGTCTGTTCCAGGTTTCCTATTTTTACATCTCGGCTAAGAGTGGTACTAGAGGAATTTTGGGGTCAGTTTTCGTATTTCTGGCAGGCACTGCACTTGCCTAGATATATACCAGGAACTTTGGTGTTATTACTGAGTCGTGCAGTCTGTCTGTGTGGAGTTTGCATTGTCTGTCTTCATAATGAGTAAGACACCAGCAAAATCTAAGAAACATTTGTCATGTCATGTCTGTAAGAGTGTGTTGCCTGATGGATCCACCACATGTACAGCATGTGTTGTTAATACAGCCATAAATACGATTTCCATTCCAGAAGTAAAGGCATCTCAGGACCCGCCATGGGCTTTACTTGCAGATGTATTAGTTGGTTTACAATCAGAACTGGCCGCCTCTCGTGAAGAAAGAGAGGCGGCAAGATCTGAGTTTAAGATGAGACCATTTGAGTTACCTGGGGAGTCTCAAACTGGTCATAAGTCCACCTTGAGTGGAAAAGATAAGTTTCCTTTTCCTACTAATTTTCCTGTCTCTGGGATACTAGACCTCACTGAACAGGAGTACGAGGAGGGCGAAATAGAACAACAGTCAGAAGGTGACGACTTTGACAGCCCAGGTATTGACAATCTCATCAGAGCAGTTCGTCAGTCGCTGGAGTTTACGGAAACTGAGGAGCCACTGACGAATGATGAGGTAGTCTTTACTAAACGACAGAGATCTCCGATGTGTTTCCCTATCTCGGAATCTCTTAATAAAATGTTACTGGAGTCACGGAAAAATCCGGACAAACGGTTTTCTATTCCTCGTAGATTTAAATCGAGTTACCCGTTTCCAGAGGCCATGACAGCTACATGGGAGAACCCACCTTTGGTGGATTCATCCGTATCTAAACTTACGAGGAAGTTAACCATACCAGTCCCAACTGCTACTACGCTTAAAGACCCTGCAGATCGTAAAATAGAGGCTATGCTAAGGTCCATGTACACAGCAACTGGAGTGCTGTTAAGACCTGGGTTGGTTGGCATTTGGGTTACTAAAGCTTTAATGGTATGGATAAAAGAGCTCAAGTCGGCTCTGCAAGATGATCATCTTATACTTCTCGCGGATCAAATCTGGGAAGCTGCTGAATATCTATGTACAGCTTCTACTGACGTCTGTCAGCTTACTTCTCGCCTGTCCTCATCGCTAGTCACAGTACGACGAGCACTTTGGCTGCGTTCGTGGCAGGCGGAGACGGAGGTTAAAAAAGGTATAGAGGCATTGCCTTATGATGGCGAGAAACTTTTTGGTCCTGAATTGGACAAATGGATTTCTGAGGCTACTGGAGGGAAGTCTGTTTTTCTTCCATCGCCTACAACTATACCTAAACGGAAATATTCTGGTCCGGCGTTCAAATCCTTTAGAACTCAGCCCTTTCGTGGGCAGGGAGGAGCAGTCACGCCGGGCAGAAGAGGTCGGGGACGTAGTGCCCGACAATCCAATGCACGTCGTCAAGACACCAAGACCACTAACAAACCAGTGGCATGACGGGCTCCCAGCCCATCTCGGATCTCCAATTGTGGGAGCACGCCTTCAGAGCTTTCAGGGGGCGTGGCTGCAGACGTCCACAGATGGGTGGATCCGCAATTTAGTATTAGAGGGTTACAAAATAGAGTTCGATTATCTTCCGACAGGAAGATTTTTCACGACAGGACTGCCTGTGTCGGACGACAAGAAAGCAGTTCTGCAGGTTGCCATTCAGTCTCTGCTGAATGCTGCAGTGATAATTCCGGTCCCTGTGCAGGAACAGGGGCAGGGTTATTATTCCAGTCTGTTTCTGGTACCAAAACCAGATGGCTCAGTCAGGCCAATATTGAACCTAAAAGGTCTCAATCATTACGTCACTTACCACAGATTCAAGATGGAATCTCTCAGGTCAGTAATTGCAGGGTTAGAGCCACAGGAATTCATGATTGCACTAGATCTCAAGGATGCGTATTTGCACATTCCGATTTGGCCACCTCACCAGAGTTTCTTAAGGTTTGCGATAAGACGAGACCATTACCAATTTCAGGCTCTACCGTTTGGCCTCTCATCAGCGCCTCGGGTATTCACCAAGGTAATGTCCGTGATGACAGCTCATCTCAGGTCCCTAGGGGTAATAATTGTTCCGTATTTAGACGATCTACTCATAAAGGCTCCGTCTCAACAATTGCTTCTCCAACATGCCTTACTAACGTACAATGTACTAGTTCAGCACGGTTGGATAGTCAGTTTAAAGAAATCACATCTAATTCCGTGTCAACGACTTCAATTCCTAGGGATGATTCTCGATACAGTAAAACAAAGGGTTTACCTGCCACAACAGAAAGTACAGGGCATTCGTCATCTGGTGCAATTAGTGCTCAAGCCACGCACAGTCTCAGTACATTTGTGCATTCGCCTTCTAGGCACAATGGTGGCGGCTTTCGAAGCACTTCAGTTCGGAAGATTTCACTCACGTCCGTTTCAACTGGAGGTGTTAGCACAGTGGTCGGGATCACATCTGCAGCTGCACCACAGGGTGAGGTTGTCACCACAAGTCAGGGTGTCTCTTCTCTGGTGGTTAAAAATACACAATCTATCTGCAGGGAGACGATTCGGCGTCGCGAATTGGATAATTCTGACAACAGACGCAAGTCTCAGAGGTTGGGGAGCTGTAGTTCAGAGTTATCGGCTCCAGGGCCTCTGGGCGGATCACGAAAGATCGCTATCCATAAATGTTCTGGAACTCAGGGCGATTTACAATGCTCTAAGACAAGCGGTGTACATGTTTCGTTTTCAGACTGTTCAGGTGCAGTCAGACAACGCGACGGCAGTCGCATATATAAACAAACAAGGAGGAACGAGAAGCCGCATGGCTATGCGGGAAGTAGCTCGGATCCTCAGATGGGCCGAATATCACCAGGTGATATTATCGGCAGTGTTCATTCCTGGAGTGGACAACTGGGAGGCAGATTTTCTCAGTCGTCGGGATTTTCATCCAGGAGAGTGGGCATTGAATCCAGAAGTATTTCAGATGTTGATCCAGAAGTGGGGTTACCCTCAGGTGGATCTAATGGCATCCCGCCACAATCATCAGGTGTCAAGATATGTGTCCAGAACAAGAGATCCAGGGGCAGTGGCGGTGGATGCTCTCACAGCCACGTGGCCATACAGCCTTGTGTATCTGTTTCCACCGTTTCCGCTGCTCCCGTTGGTGCTAAAACGGATCAAGAGAGGGTTCGTCACAGTCATTCTAATAGCGCCTCATTGGCCTCGGAGGGCTTGGTTCTCGGATCTCCTCGGGTTACTCGCAGACGATCCGTGGCCACTCCCACTACGTCCGGACCTGTTACAACAGGGTCCGTTCCTTTACCCCGATTTAGCACGGCTGCGTTTGACGGGGTGGCTGTTGAAAAGGCCATCTTAAGGAAAGAGGGCATTCCTGAGTCTGTTATACCAACCATGGTACGAGCTAGGAAGCCGGTTACGGCAGCTCATTATTATAGAATTTGGCGTACTTATATAGGTTGGTGTGAAGCTCGGAAATTTCCGACATCGTCTTTTAAATTATCCCGTCTTTTGTTATTTTTACAAATGGGGTTAGATGGAGGACTACGTCTTTCCACATTAAAGGTGCAGGTATCTGCGTTGTCAATTTATTTTCAAAGGAAATTGGCCTCGTTGCAGTCAATACATACGTTTCTACAGGGTGTAAAGAGGATACAGCCTCCTTTCATTCCACCTACAGCACCATGGGACTTGAATCTGGTTTTAGATTTCTTACAGTCCGATTACTTTGAACCCTTACAACAAGTGGATATTAAATTTCTCACTTGGAAAACGATTTTTCTTTTAGCCTTAGCTTCGGCTAAGCGTGTTTCAGATTTGGGTGCCTTGTCATGCAAGTCACCGTATTTAATTTTTCATGATGACAGAGCGGAACTTCGGACGAATCCCGCTTTTCTACCAAAGGTAGTGTCGTCTTTTCACATCAATCAACCAATAGTAGTTCCTGTGTAAACAGGAGACTCTGGAACGTTGGATGTGGTTCGCGCATTGCGTATCTATGTTTCCCGAACGTCTACTGTGCGTAAGACAGATACGTTGTTTGTTCTCTATGACGCAGCTAAGAGGGGTTGGCCAGCCTCTAAGCAGACCTTATCCAGATGGATCAAACTGACTATACGTCAGGCTTACCTTTATGCGAAGTTACAGCCACCTACTTCAGTAACAGCTCATTCCACACGTTCTGTGGGGACGTCATGGGCAGCGAGTCGTGGGGCTTCTACGACACAGCTTTGCCGTGCGGCTACTTGGTCGTCAGTGCACACGTTTGTGCGCTTTTACAAGTTTGATACGTTCGCGGCAGCAGCATCTAGCTTTGGCCGTTTAGTGTTACAGGTGCCAAACAGCTCTCCCGCCACGGAGGAGACTTTGGTACATCCCAAGAGTACTCCAGTGACCCCTAGTGGATGAAAAAGAAAATAGGATTTTGGTACCTACCAGGTAAATCCTTTTCTTTGAATCCATAGGGGGCACTGGACGCCCACCCAGAGCAGTTTACCTGTTTTAGGAGTCCAGTGGTTCTTATGGTAACACACTTTCACGACTGGTTTAAATTTAACAAGGGTTAATCAGTTATGGTGTCAACTGTTTAGTTGTCTGTTACGTTGTGTCAACTTTATTGTTGTCTGTGAGACTATATGTAATTCTCCTTTTGTCAATCTCTCTATCGATCCTGTTCGGCTCAGTAAAAAACACTGAAGTGCTGCAGGATATGGAGGGGAGGAGTAGTCTCAAAAATTAATTTATTCAGTGCCTTCTTCCGGTGGAAGCCGTCCATATCCCAAGAGTACTCCAGTGCCCCCTATGGATTCAAAGAAAAGGATTTACCTGGTAGGTACCAAAATCCTATTTTTGTTTTTTTAATAAATCACTTTATTTTGTACAGTATTTGCTCAATACAAGGACACTACGATTAATCATTTCTTGAAGTACTGCAGGTTTTCTCTAAGAAGCTGTACTGGAGAAGATGCTGCAATCTGTCAGCAGAGGGCACTACAAGAACATTTTGTGGAAACATTTGCTACAATAGCTTTATATAAATTTATATCTAGACTGTAGCGTTGTTATTTGTGCAGGTTGCATTGTGAAAACAATAGGAGCCTTTATCACTAACAATTAAAAATGTAATTTACATTTGTACAATTTTTACATCTACCTAGGTGTCTTTAAATTTCATATCATGTAAAGTAGATTAAAATCTCTGGCTCACAAGAAAAAAGTTATAGTAGAATGTTTTAGGTTTGAGGTTGGACACATTAGGCTTTAGAGTTTTAAGGAAATCAAACAGGAGTGAAAAAGGATGAATTTGCTTCTGTAACAAACCGTGTTGCAATACAAGGGGTGCAAATTACTTAATGTATTTTTGTGCAATAAAAATGCTGGCACCATTTGCATGTAGTGATCAAATACCTTCCAAGTTCTAAGAGCATTTTTATCAATTATCATGTTTTAGACCAATAATTGTAATTTCTTATCGCTATCATTTGCAGCAATAAGAAATAATGTACTAATATTCACATACAGTACATGCAGGACAGAGGCTCTGAAATGATCCTTACCCCGTGATGTGGAAGAAGTGAAATGATCGCTAAAGCAATCATTCCACTCCGCTTTAGGACCGCCACAGTGCTCTTTACAGAAGGCTCCCTTGGTAATAGGCTACAGTAGCGAACATCATCTGAAGGTAACCCCCCCCCCCCCCCCCCCCCCCCTCACGCACACACACAAAAAAGTGTTTGGGGGGGATTTCCCGCAAATATTGCTTAATACACATGCCCCTAAATCTCTCTGCACTTGCTAAACTCTGAATCAGCCTCAACGTGCTGATGCTGAGCTGAATACATAGTGTACATTGAGTAATTTAAAAAAAAAAGCTGCATTAGTACCTATACGCTGAAGCTTAGGCATCACAGAAATGTGCAGATCTGCAATAGTACCATATGCACACGTTACATAATCTTGCTGCACATTTCTATTTTAACCATTTGTTTTGCTTGTTAAAAAAGTATTGGCTGTTAAGTTTTAATTAAACTATAAAATGTCTGTAATACAGTAGGCTAAAAATATTCATCATCACTCTTTGTCATACAATGGAAAAAACACATTGCTAAAACACGTACACAGAAACAAATTATATGTATGTGCAACAAAGAAATCACCTATCAGATTCAGTGAAGTATTCACAATCGACCAACCAGAAGAGCTTAGGTAGGTAAAGCTGTGATGTCATCGTCATCAGTGTGTATTTGCACTGCTCTTGACACCCACAAGTGTTACAACTTTTACAGGCGTGTACGCGTCGGAGCAAGTCTGCATCTGGTCTCCATTACATAAATACACTCTTACTTGAGAAGACACTTTTCCTCAGCTCTGTCCCACTCCCAAGCAGTCGTATGTGTCCGTGTCACACACATCTGCATATGCATGGGACCTGTGTTTTAGGCATATGCAGAGACAATTTGCTTACTTTACATTGCACAAACATCATCAGTCACAATTGTGCAGTATATATTAATTATGTTTACATTACAATATCTTCATAAGAGGAATTGCAAAGGCCCCCCCCCCCCAAAAAAAAAAAAAAAAAAAAAAGATGCTACCATGCAAATATCATAACACCACTTTGTGGACAGTTATTATGTCAACATTGTTAAAATGTCAATAGGCGACACGTCAACAATAGAGTAATTGATAGGAATAGGGCAGAAATACTTGGCAGAAAAATGAGGCAGAGGATTGCAGGTCTGAACCGGAAGTTAGGGCTGGTCAGTCACCACTCGGCCACCGGGGTTGATATGTCAGCAACTTGTTGACATTTCATCAGTGCAGGGGTGTCACTATTCACTTTGACACCCAGTGTGGTGTAAATGCATCCCATGCCAATGGCAAGAAGGTGGCATGGCCTCAATGCCCGACCCCATTTTCATTACTCCGGGGGTCCCATGGAAGCTGGGCTGCCCCGGAGGCTGTCTGTACTCTGCAGTGCCGACTCCTATACTGTGACATGAGCCGAGTGCTTCACGTAATGTCACAGTGCAGCACCTGGCTCCTGTCACTGAAGAGGAGCTGGCATTTCGGTGTCAACCTTCAGGAGGTGATACCCAGGCACCACCCTTACCCCCCTAGTGACGCCACTGTATCCATGTCTACATGGTGAACGTTGACATGGTCAGTATTGACATTAAGACCATTAAGATGAATGTTGACATATCATACCACACTGGCATAATAATACTTAGGCTTACCGTACAATCCCTTTAAACTGGTACACTCATGGATTACACAGGTTCTTTGGCTGGCTGACTTCAAGCCTACATTTCAGCTGGTTTTAAGCTGCCACAGAATCTGTGTAATTCATAAGTGCCCAGGTTTAAAGGGATAGTATGGTAAGCCCAGGGGTTAAAGTGGGGGGAAACCAGGTCGAACTGAGTTCCACCACATGTAATTGTATGGGGAACTACTTCCACCTCCTCCATTGCCCTGCACAGTAAAAGCCTGCCCCATCACCTAAGTCAATCGATGATCCAGGCGAAGCTAGTGTTACTGATGAGCTGCAGCCATCTCCCCTTTCCTCAGGTCCTGGTGGCTCCACGGTCCTCCTCCATCTACAGCCCACCCCTCCTAGTACTCACACACCATGTGTCTGTCGGACAGCATTCATCATCTCCTCAGGTCCCAGTGGCATCCTTTTCTGGCATGGCATATATGATGTCATGCTGTCACCACTGCTGAAGTGAAGAAGAGCCATGAAATGGAGTAGGCTCTGTGCATTTTGAAGACCAAATGAGAGGGGGCTGGAGGGACAAGTGAGGTGGGGAAGCTGTTGGAGGGATACAGGGCATGGAGCTGCTGGAGGGACATAGGCGGGGAGCTGCTGGAGTGACAGAGGCAGAGAAGTGTATAAGGGGCACTACTGTGGACATGTGTATAAGCGGCACTACTGTGGTCATTATGTGTAAGGGGCACCACTATTGTGGGCATTGTATATCAGGGGCACTACTGTGTGGGATAACACATATAAAGGGTACCATTGTGTAGCGTAATGAGAATAAAGGGCACTACTGCGTGATGTAACCATAATAAGGGGCATTACTATGTGGTGTAATATGAATCAGGGACACTACATGCAGTGTAATGTGAATGTGATTGTTGTACTGCGTGGTGTAATTTTAATTAGGTGGTACTATTGTGTGACCACACTGCTTCTTTGTGAGATCAATGTCCCTTTAAAAAGTATGTAAAGTAGGGCACTAATTTATAGTTTGCAGAGGGGTGCCATAAACACCATCACTGGCCCTAGCTCCACTTTATGGGAGGGGGTAGGTGGCAGGTTAATGAGTTCCCCCACCTCTCCAGGACCACTTGAAGCCCTGGGTAAGCCTAATAATACTCGTTACCTATTACATTAGTCACAGACCATATAGGCAGAGCACACTGCAGGTGTTTTATAAACAGTGGCATCTGGTGAAGATAATCAGTAAATAGTGAAGCTAAGTGCATTATTTCATTGTGCAAGACAAAACAGATGGTGAATCCCACATCAGGTGAGAGCAACCAAATGAATCAGTAATGATCTGTGTGATGTCCTTGGAGCCTCTCATTAACCCAACTATTTACATTGTTGTGTGCAGTAGTTACAGCATGTAATATTCATCTCCGTTTATATTTCTCACATATTACAATTTTATGTTCTAATCATTATAGGAATAGACTTTTCATATTAGTTTTCTGTTTAACAATACAGTATATTTGTTTTGAATCAGCCTAAAACTAGTAAAACATATATTAACATGCAATATCATAGGCTCAATCCACATACTTTTATTTCTTTTATACAGAAAACACAAGTGGTCATAGAGTCCTTTTACTATTAGCCGTTATTTACACTGTATAGTGCCAGTATATTCTGTTGCGCTTTACTGTTGGTGCAAAATAGTATCAAAACGAACTGGGTAACAGATAAAGAAGTAAGAGGGCCCTGCTACCGGGTGTAGTATGGTATGCCGGCAGCCGGGATCCCAGCGGCCAGCATACCGGTGCCAGGATCCTGACCGCCGGCATACCGACAGCTGGGCGAGCGCAAATGAGGCCCTTGCGGGCATGGTGGCGTGCGGTATCCGTTCACATGGTCGACAGTCATTAGGTCGACCACTATTGGTCGACATTGACATGGACACATGGTCGACACATGAAAATCGTCGACACGTGAAAGGTCGACACATGACAAGCTCGACATGAGTTTTTTAGCTTTTTTTTGGGGGGGGGGGGACTTTTCCATACTTTACCATCCACGTGGACTACGATTGGAATGGTAATCTGTGCCGAGCGAAGCAGTAGCGGAGCGAAGGCACCATGCCCGAAGCATGGCGAGCGAACGCGGTGCACTAATTGGGGTTCCCAGTCACATTACGCAAAAAACAACACCAAAAAAAAGTTAAAAAACTCATGTTGACCTTTTCATGTGTCGACCATTTTCATGTGTCGATCATGTGTCCATGTCGACCATGTCAATGTCGACCTAATGACTGTCGACCATAACATGGTCGACCATTCATACCGGAACCGTGGCGCGCTGCACGCCATGCTATTTATTCTCCCTCCATGGGGGTCGTGGACCCCCAAGAGGGAGAAAAGTTGTCGGTATGCCAGATGTCGGGATTCTGGCGCAGGTATACTGAGGGCCGGGCTCCCAACAGCCGGCATACTGAATACCACCCCTGCTACCAAGCTTACTCTCTATCCTACTGTGATGCATGGGGTAGATATCCATAGAACACTGCTTTCCATATGTGTCTTATGATCACCTTATGATTAAGTTCCATGTCATGCATTACAGAATTAAAAACTGCATACTGTTGAACAGCACAGCAAGTACCCTAAGTTGAGAACCATGGATTAATTTATTGATTTGCAATTCACACAATCTACAAAGTGAGACATCATTGATCAACTTTTCATATTACATTAGTGTTTCATTGTAATTTTTCCTACACAGCACTATGAGTGACTTTAGTAACTGTCCACTTTTTCAGATTTCCAAAGAAACAAATCATTGATTTAGGCACTAGTATTTTAGACCCCCTCTGATATCATTAACACCATTGCGCCTCACCACTCCCCCTCCCCCTTTTCTCGCTTGCCTTTCCCCGTCCTATTGTTCTCTTTCTTCTCTCATTGTCCCTCTTCCCCTGTTCTCTATATTCCCCTGTTCTCATGCTCGTCTCTCTCTCTCTCTCTCTATCCCCCCTTTCAATCTACCTCTATTCTACCATTCTGTCTCTATATACCTCCTATTGCTTTTTCTTAATACCCCGTTCTCTCTCTTCCACATTCTTTCTATATACACTGTTCTGTGTTTCCCAACAACCCTGTTCTCTCATCTCCTTTTCACCTACAGCTCCCTGTTTTTACTTTTACCCACCCCCTGTTATCCTTCTCTTCCTCCAAGCCCCTTGTCCTTCTCCTCTCCACCCGTTCACTCTCTCCACCCTCCCTCCCATTCACTTTTACATTCTCTTTTGACCTCCCACCTCACCCCGCACTGAGGGTCTAATTCATGTTTGTATGCAATGGGCGATTATCACGCAGTGGAGCACTTATCGGAAGACTGCACCTGTGCTTTGATTACAATACACATGAATGAAGGAGCCGCTGCAATTTCGCTCGCAATGTGGATTTCATGGAAAAGTGATTAATAGGAAGTGACTGGAGGTGTAAATGGAGTGGTTGGGAAAACGCAGGCATGTCATGGCTGTTTTTGGGGTGTATATCTGATGACAACTGCGAAGTTGTACATGCAAAAACATGGTGACTGAGTTGCTACTGCTGTGTCCAATCTGCATAGCCATAGACCAGGGGTAGGGAACCTTTTTTCTACCAAGGGCCATTTGGATATTTATAAAATCCTTCTGGGGCCATACAAAAATGATCAATTTAAAAATGAGCCTGCCCCCCAGCAGTTATGCCCCCCAGTAGTTATGCCCCAGTAGATATGCACCTTAGTGGCACTGTGTGCGCGTGCCAAAAAATGGATGTGGCCACATGCCACATGTGGCGTGGCCAATTAAAATGGGGCGTTATACACATATGCCCCCAATAGTGCAGTGCCAGATACACATATATAGAAAAAACGGGTATAGCAATAACTTTGTGCGCCTTAAAGCTGCTGGACAAAAACACTTTCCTTGAAGGTTACCTCTCCCTTCACCACAAGTGCTACAAATAATAGAAATGGAAAGCTGACTTATCCTGCACCTTTGTCACAATTCGGTCAGTTCCCATGTAATATAGTTGGTAGTATAGCATGGAACAAAGACATAGAAATACAGTATGTATATAGTGAAGTACAGTTTAATGAGACACACATACATATAATGTATATAATGATTCACATAAAAATATTAATTCACACAATAATGTTAAAAGACAAATAGCTGCATATCCAACTGGACAGGAAACCCAGAAAAAGTTGCAATGGATAGTTTTTGGTAACTATCCATTGCACCTTTTCCTGGGATTCCTGTCCAGTTGGATATGCTGCTATTTGTCTTTTAACATTATTATGTGAATTAATATTTTTATGTGAATCATTATATACATTATATGTATGTGTGTCTCATTAAACTGTGCTACACTATATACATATTTCTATGTCTTTGTTCCATGCTACATTACCAACTATATTACATGGGAACTGACCAAATTTTGACGGTGATAAGTGCAGGATAATTTCTATTATTTGTACCAGATACACATATGCCCCCAGTAGTGCACTGCCAAATACACATTGCCCCACAGTGCCAGATACTCATTGCCCCACAGTGCCAGATACACATTGTCCCACAGTGCAAGATACACATTGTCCCACACTGCCAGATACACATTGCCCCACAGTGCCAGATACACAAATGCCCACACTGTGCCGGATACACATTGAACCCACAGTGCCAGATACACATTGCCCCACAGTGCCAGATACACATTGCCCCACAGTGCCAGATACACATTGCCCCACAGTGCCAGATACACATTGGCCCACAGTGCCAGATACACATTGGCCCACAGTGCCAGATACACAAATGCCCACACTGTGCCAGTGCCAGATATACATTACCCAACAGTGCCAGATACACAAATGCCCACACTGTGCCAGATACACATTGCCCCACAGTGCCAGATACACATTACCCCACAGTGCCAGATACACATTGCCCCACAGTGCCAGATACACATTGCCCCACAGTGCCAGATACACATTGCCCCACAGTGCCAGATACACATTGGCCCACAGTGCCAGATACACAAATGCCCACACTGTGCCAGTGCCAGATATACATTGCCCCACAGTGCCAGATACACAAATGCCCACACTGTGCCAGATACACATTGCCCCACAGTGCCAGATACACATTACCCCACAGTGCCAGATACACATTACCCCACAGTGCCAGATACACATTACCCCACAGTGTCAGATATACATTGGCCCACAGTGCCAGGTACATATTACCCCACAGTACCAGATACACATTGCCCCACAGCGACCCCCCCCCCCCGCTACTCACCGCTGTTGTTGCTGCTATGTGAGGGGAGGAGAGCACAGCGCCTCTCCTGCCCCTCAATGCTCCATGAAGTCCGGTCTCCAGCAGCGGGTATCTCAAATTAGGTGCCGGTTCATTAGCCAATCAGAGTTCGCCGACCGCCAGCCAATCAGGAGCCGGGGATGCCGATCTGCAAGCTCTGATTGGCTGACAAACCAATGAGATTCACCCCGCCGCTGCCGGAGACTGGAGTGCGGACATCACTGAGGACATTGAAGGTCAGGAGAGGCGCTGCGCTCTCCTTCTCTCAAATAGCAGCGGCTGCAGCACTGGCTGCCGGGCCAGATGAAGAGGCTGTATGGGCCTGATCCGGCCCGCGGGCCAGACGTTCCCCACCCCAGCTATAG
Organism: Pseudophryne corroboree; assembly: GCF_028390025.1. Classification (NCBI taxonomy): domain Eukaryota; kingdom Metazoa; phylum Chordata; class Amphibia; order Anura; family Myobatrachidae; genus Pseudophryne; species Pseudophryne corroboree. Next base: position 288,631,323 of record NC_086449.1, read on the forward strand.
ACCAGCCCTTAGCCTTGATGTTCCTGTCAACATTATCATTCAGATGATGATCACCCTTTGATACTGTCCCTACAAATGACCCTTGTATGCTGGCCCATATGCCTGTATATCCCTTACAACATTATTTAGTCCAAAACATATCTCAGACTTACTAACTTTCCTAAAATACCACTTAACCTTCCACTCACATATTCAATAAAAACTTTTGGCAGATGGCATAAATCAGAAAAAGAACTGATGAATTATAAAGCAAGAAACAGCTAAGGGCCACCCACCTGTGGCCCATCTTGGATCTAGTAGGTAGTGCAAAGCATTATCTTTTAATATTACTTTACTCCACAAGTAAATAATAAATCAAGTATATGCTTAGGTAAGCCTCTGTATTAAAGAAAAAGAAAAATATTGGTCACAGCCTTAATATCTTACAGCAGAATGTATTCATGTGACCGGCGGTCACACGACTTCACCCTACATCCCGCCCCCTCACTATCCCGACAGTCAGCATGCCGACCGACAGGGACTATTCCCACTTGTGGGTGTCCACAACACCCATAGAGTGGGAAGCAGTCGCCACCGAGCCCGCAAGGGGCTTGCTGCACTTCCCCCCCCCCCCCCCCCCCCCACTGCCGGGATTCGGCTGACTGCCAGTCTACTGATCGTCGGTCAGCCAGACCACACCTCTTACCAGGGCCGTAACTACGTGTGTGCCAAGTGGGCTTGGCACACAGCGCAGTTGCCCTGAGGGCGCATGGCCAGCGGCATGTAATGAGTCAAATTGGCTCATTACATGCCGCCTCTGAAGTCTGCGCCGCCGCACTGGGGAGGAGAGCTGCAGCGCCGGGTAGCGGAGAAGGAGGAGGAGGGAGGGGGACTGGAGCCGCAGCAGCGCTATTTCATTGGTAATAAGCGCCGCTGCAGCAGCACCCTCTCCTTCCATATTGGCTGCCCGGCGCTGCTGTGGATGCTGGGATGCGGTTCCTCCATCCCAGCATCCACAGCAGCGCCGGGCAGCCAATACGGAAGGAGAGGGGCTGCTGCAGCGGCGCTTACTACCAATGAAATAGAGCTTCTGCGGCTCCAGTTCCCCTCCCTCCTCCTCCTCCTTCTCCGATGCCTGCACCGAGGGAGCTGCACGAGGAGCTTGACTGCCAGCGGGGAGATGGTAAGTATGTCTGTCTGTCTCTCTCTCAGGGGGACACCGTCTGCCGCAATGTGTAAAAAGGGGGACTGGCTGCCGCAATGTGTAAAAAGGGGGACTGGCTGCCGCAATGTGTATAAAGAGGGACACCGTCTGCCGTAATGTGTAAAAACGGGGACGCCGTCTGCTGTAATGTGTAAAAAAGGGGACGCTATCTGCCGTAATGTGTAAAAATGGGGACGCTGTCTGCCGTAATGTGTAAAAAGGGGACGCTGTCTGCCGTAATGTGTAAAAAGGGGACGCTGTCTGCTGTAATGTTTAAAAAGGGGGACTGTCTGCTGTAATGTGTAAAAAGGGGGACACTGTCTGCTGTAATGTATAAAAGGGCTCTACCTGGTGTAGTGGCGCTACTGTGCAGCGTGATTTGAACAATGGAGACTACTGTGCACCGTAGTATGAATTGCTATTATTTTGTGGCCACACCCCTTCCCCATGAAGCCACACCCCTATATATTTTCCACGCGCCTACAACGCGCACTGCCCCTATCTTACATGGGGGGGGGGGGCGCACCAATGTCATTTCTTGCACACAGCGCTAAAATGCCTAGTTACAGCACTGCCTCTTACAGCATGGGTCTTCAATCTGTGGCCCTCCAGCTGCTGTGGAACTACACAACCCAGCATGCTCTGCCACAGTTCTGCAATTAACGCATGCTAAAATTGAGGCAGGGCATGCTGGGATGTGTAGTGCCACAGCAGCTGGAGGGCCGCAGATTGAAGATCCATGTCTTACAGTATTACACCTTCTCTGTACTGTGACTAAATAAGTGGGTAAAAGTGCCAGAATCACGCATGTCTGTATTGGCACATGAGTGTATCCACCTTAGGAGCAGACGCAGAATGAATTCATGTAAGATAACTGTACACTACAAAAACTGGTGCATGTCCTACTCTGTATGCTGTGACCCAATAGTACAATTGCTGTTATAGGTGCATATTTATTGGCAGGGGACGTGAGGCCAAATAGAGGGTGGAACTGGGGGCATGATCGCATGACCAAGTCATTGTGTGCCTGTCCTGCTACAAAATGCAGAGATCACCAGCATTGTAAGGCGGGCGGCAAGGCCACAATGACGCGATTCAGCACAAATCGCGTCATTGGAACCACCTGGACTGTGACCACTACTTGGAGGTGTGTTGGCAATTGGCTGGCTTTGATGTGGGGTGGTGCAGGTGGGGCAGGGACGTGCAGTCAGGGGAGGCAGTGCCTCCCCTGTCATAATGATTAAAATAATAAAAAGAAGATATTTATAACACAGTCTGTTATAAATATCTTTTTTTATTATTTTAATAATTCTCCCCCCCTGTGGCTGCTTGCGAGGGACAGCTGGGAGGCAGCGGGAGAGGTGCCTCCCGCTGCTAACACTAAAAGTCCGGGCAGCAGGGGGCGGGCAGGGGGCGGGACGCAGCAATGGGCTGTGAAAGCCCATTGAAAATGAATGGGGAAGCGGCACCTACACTGGTGCCGCAATGACAGGGGCGTGCACGCCCCTTTCAGTGTCCCAGATGTGATTGGCCCAGCGGATCCAGTGCTGGATCCAATCACTAGCGAGCCCCCTTCCCGGCTGCAGCAGGCTGTGTGGGCGCCCGCTGACTGACACCTGAGGTCATAATTGATCCCTGGTGTCTGAGCGGCGCTACTATGGGAGAGACGTCATGAGTCATGATGTCTCTCCCATAGTACAGCAGAGACGAGCTGGCGGACAGAGACGGAGGTATGTGTGTGTGGGTTTTTTTTGTGTGTGTTTGTGTTGGGGGCAGAGCAGCTGGGGGGCACAGCAACAGGGGCACAGCAAAAGAGGCACAACTACAAGGGGCACAACTATAAGGGGCACAGCAACTGGGGGGCACAACTACAAGGGGCACAGCAACTGGGGGGCACAACTACAAGGGGCACAGCAACTGGGGGCACAACTACAAGGGGCACAACTACAAGGGGCACAGCAACTGGGGGGCACAACTACAAGGGGCACAGCAACAGGGTCACAACTATAAGGGGCACAGCAACTGGGGGGCACAACAACAAGGGGCACAGCAACAGGGGCACAGCAAAAGGGGCACAACTACAAGGGGCACAGCAACTCGGGGGCACAACTACAAGGGGCACAGCAACTGGGGGGCACAGCAACTGGGGGCACAATTACAGGGGTCTCAGCTACTGGGGGCAAAGCTACAGGGGGCACAGCGACTGGGGGCACAGCGACAGGGGGCACAACTACTCGGGGCATAGCTAGGGGGCACAGCTATTGGGGGCAAAGCTACAAGGGGCACAGCGACTGGGGTCACAGCTACTGGGGGCACAGCTACTGGGGGCACAGCTACAGGGTGCACAGCGACTGGGGTCACAGCTACTGGGGGCAAAGCTACAGGGGGCACAGCGACAGGGGGCACAACTACTCGGGGCACAGCTAGGGGGCACTGCTATTGGGGGCAAAGCTACAAGGGGCACAGCGACTGGGGTCACAACTACTGGGGGCACAGTGACTGGGGGCAAAGCTACAGGGGCCACAGTGACTGGGGGCACAACTACTCAGGGCACTGCTACAAGGGGCACAGCTACAACGGGCACAGCTACAGGGGGCACAGCTACAAGGGGCACAGCGACTGGGGTCACAACTACTCGGGGCACTGCTACTGGGGGCACTGCTACAGGGGGCAAAGCTACTAGGGGTATAGCTACTAGGCTCACAACTATCGGGGGCGCCTGCTCCATCATCCCAGCCAGCAGCAGCACTCTCCCCTGTCTGTGCTAACGTCCTCCCGCGTCAGCGAGTGTATAATATTCATTAATTTCTCTCTCTCCTCCTGTGGATTACTTTGTTTGTAAGTATAATTTTCATTTTTACAGGTACCGGCCCTATTGGATTCTACTGGACAAGTGGACGTGACCGGCGTGGAATGTAGGTAAATAATCTCTCTCTCATTTTTACAGGAATCACCTATTGGATTCTACATGGACAAGTGGACGTGACCGGCGTGGGATGTAGGTAAGTATGTGTGAGTGTGTAAGTGTGTTTTAATAAATTTTTACTTTCACGGTGTGTGTTGTGTTTTTATTTGGCTATTTTTGTTGTTGTAGAACTACAGGTACCAGCGGGCCCGTTATTTTCCCGCATGCTGGTACTTGAGGTTCTCCAAGTACCAGCAAGCGGGGGAGGCTTGCTGGGCCTTGTAGTTCCACAACAAAAAACAATATTCTTTTTTATACACACTTATGGCTTATCAGCCCGGCACCCACCGCCCAGGGGTGCTGGGGAAAGCCTCAGGCTTCACCCCGGCCCTTGGGTGCCTGGAGGGGGTGGACCTCTTGATTTAAGGGGTCCCCACTCCTCCAGGGAACCCCGGCCAGGGGTGACTAGTTGGGGGGTAATGCCACGGCCGCAGGGACCTACATAAATGTGTTCCCCGGCTGTGGCATTATGTCCCTTGCTAGTGGAGCCCGGTGCTGGTTTTCAAAATACGGGGGACCCCTTCATCTTTTGTCCCCCGTATTTTTGGAACCAGGACCGGTCTAAGAGACCGGTGCTGGTTGTCTAAATATGAGGAATCCCTGTCCAATTTTTCCCCAGTATTTAAACAACCAGGACCGGCTCAATGAGCCCGAGGCTGGTTATACTTGGAAGGGGGACCTCACACATTTTTTTTTTACATGTTTTAACCCATTCAGACCCTTCTCCATTAAGTTAATGGAGGCCCTGGAAAACAAAATTGCATTCATATCCTCCTCCCACTCCCTTCCCAAACACTAATTTTTATTTTTTTTCTATAAACATGTACAATATATCACCAGTATGATGAGCAGGCAGGCAGCGGGCATTGGCGGCATCGGATTGAGATGCAAATTTGTGGCGGAGGGCTGGGTCAGTTGATGGTGGGCAAGTTTGTAAGCCATTGGCAGTGGCAGCAGGCATCGGCTCAGAGGCAGTAGCGGGCATTGGCTCGGCGGTGGTAGGGGTCATCGGCAGGATTCGGCGGACATTATTGCTGTAGTGCCTCACCAGCCTCTTACCTCACTGCACGCCACTGAGGTGGGGGGCACCCGGCCTGGTGACTTGACCACTCTTTAGGATGGCCGGGAGTGCCACCTGATTTTCGGTAGCCTCCAGGCCATTCTGGGAGAGCAGGCAAGTGTGAGTTTGGCCCTGGTAATGAACGCCATTGTAATCTATAGGCAGCGGTGCAAGTATGCGGGTACGGGTGGGTACGGCGTACCCTTAAGAATTTCGCCGTGGGTACGCCGTACCCACACCGATGGGCCGCCGCTTGCTACTGTTGATGTGAGGGGAGGAGAGCGCAACCTGCGCCTCTCCTCCCCTCAATGTCTTCTTTCAAATCAGCGCCGCCCATGAGCCAATCAGAGCTAGCGGAGCTTTGATTGGCTCACGGATCGGCGCTGAAGATTGAACTCACCCGCCGGAGACTGAGGGGAAGGAGAGGCGCAGGCTGCGCTCTCCTCCCCTCACACAAGTCAGCAGCAGCGGTGAGCAGGGGAAGGGGAGGGGGGATTCTGCTGCTTCAGGAATACCTGGCACTGTGGGGGGCATTGTATATCTGGCACTGTGGGGGGCAATGTATACCTGGCACTGTGGGGGGCAATGTATACCTGGCACTGTGGGGGGCAATGTATACCTGGCACTGTGGCGGGCAATGTATATCTGGCACTGTGGGAGGCAATGTATATCTGGCACTGTGGCGGGCAATGTATATCTGGCACTGTGGCGGGCAATGTATATCTGGCACTGTGGCGGGCAATGTATATCTGGCACTGTGGCGGGCAATGTATATCTGGCACTGTGGGGGGCAATGTATATCTGGCACTGTGGGGGGCAATGTATATCTGGCACTGTTGTGGGCAATGTATATCTGGCACTGTTGTGGGCAATGTATATCTGGCACTGTGGGTGCAATGTATATCTGGCACTGTGGGTGCAATGTATATCTGGCACTGTGGGTGCAATGTATATCTGGCACTGTGGGGGCAATGTATATCTGGCACTGTGGGGCATTCGTGTATCTGGCACTGTGGGGCATTCGTGTATCTGGCACTGTGGGGCAACGGGTATCTGGTACTGTGGGACAACGTGTATCTGGCACTGTGGGGGTCATATGTGTATCTGCCCCTCCCCCATATGTGTATCACGCCCACATTTCCATTGGTCACGCCCCATATGGTGTTTGGCCACGCCCATTTTTTTTTGGCATGCGCGCCTTCGCCGCGCGCACACAGTACCTGGAAGACATTTTTTCTACTTGCACCACTGTCTATAGGCTACAATCTGCAACTTTTTCTGGGAGAGGGATTTGAAGCATCCCTTCCTGGCACTCTCCGTTCACGCATGTGTACTCTCACCACACATGCATAGTAGTGCAGTCGGTTCCAGAACGCATTAGCGATCTTGCCGAAGCCACTGTCCCTGGATGTGATTAGTGGTACATGTCCACAATCAGTAATTTCTTATTTCCACGATAAGCTGATAATATTTATGCCCCATGCAGTATAACTGTTTCAGACTTCTCTTTGTAAAGCAGCATCATTGAATATGTTATATTATTACAAATAAGTTTTCAGGGTGATGCTAGATATCCTGTCCAGTTGTCCCTCATAAAACATTTTGTCGTTACATTTAATCTTGGTTTTGTTATATTGAAAATACAGATTAGTCTATGAAAAGGACTGCAGTGTTTTTTCATATACAGTACTTTAAAAGTGGAGTTTTGGGGGTTTTCTGCTCTCTCCCTCTGACCATGACTGTCAGAGAACAATAGTCTGTGCTCAGGAGAAGAATGATGGATGCTGACTGGTATGCCTGAATACATTTATTTTTTTCTGTCTGGGCTATATTGCTGGAAGTGATGATCAGAACCTTGCTGTAATTAATTACAGTCTTCACAAATCACTGGTCATTTAGTAAAGTACACTTTATCAATACACTGGATCCTCTAGTGAGTTGTTTGCTTGCTGCAGGAAAAAAAGACTGATATGTCCATCCATTACAAGATGTCTTTAATACGTTTAGTAAAGTACGTTTTTTTTATTTATCTTTAAGTGGTACTTTATGTAAACGCTAATGTTCTTTGGATGTAAAAAGAGCAATTTGACAGTTGTAATTATCTTTATAATAAACGATATATTGTTTTCTCTAATATAGGAATTTAACCCGGTTATTAAACACAGATATTAGGAAGGGTGGAACAATAGTACCCCAACATCCAACTCCTTTGCCAGGCCCCTGGCTTGTATAGGCATGTTTGTGTAGGGAATGTTTACATGTATGTTTTACTCCTCTATTTCTCTATTATTTGTTAAAGCCATGACAACTGTGTGGTACATAAAGAGCTATTAGAATGTGCAATAGAAACCACTAATACGTTGTTACATTTGAAGGTTCGTACACATACATGTTTGCAGAACAAATGACATGATCAATGCATGGTCAAGTTTTGGTATCTATCTTAAAAGCCTTCTCCTTGTACGTTGTTTGTATGTTTAAAGATTCTTGTTACATTCAATGCAGTGTAGCATGGGCTGAGTGAGTTTACTATATGATCTAACACTACAACATTACCCAGTTCCTCATATTTACTGTAGGACATCATAATTTTAAGAAATATACCAACAATTGAAAATTGTAGATCACTGCATTAAGGGCCTGATTCATGATTGTAAGTAAAGCAAAAAAAGCAAGCAACTGGACAAAACCATGTTGTACTGAAAGTGGAGCAGATGTAACGTGCAGAGAGGTTTTAGATTTGGGTGGGTAATATTATTTCTGTGCAGAGTAAATACTGGCTGCTTTTGCATGTAGCCCACAAATACTGGACAGCTTAATTTGTACACTGCAATTTAGATTTTAGTTTGAACAGACCCCACCCATATCTGGATCTCTCTGCACAGATTCAGTATGATATCCCGACTGACGACTCTGGAATCCCAATACGGTAAATCCCAACAGGGGAGTGTATCTCTCCCGCAATCCCCCCCCCCCCCTTCTCCTCTGACACCTAACCCTCCTATTCTGCAGCCTAACCCTAACCTCGACCGGGTGGTGCTTAAACATGACTCACCTTACCTGCAGCCTAACCTTCCCCCCCTTAGTGCCTAAACCTAACCTCCCCCCTGTGATGCCTAACCCCCCTCCCCGAAGCCTAACCCTAACTCCCCCCTTCCCCCCTGGCCCTAACCCCAACCCGTCTGCTATACTTACGTTCAGGATGCCGGCTTTCCGGATTCTAGTGCCAGTCTTCTGTCGGAATTCTGGCATTGGCTTTCTGATGGCTATTGAGAGTCCGGCATCAGCATTCCGACTGCCAGGATCCCTACAGCTGGCATCTTGACCACATCCCCTCTGCACATGTTACATCTGCCCCACCTGCAGTGCAACATGGTTTTGCCTAGTTGCTTGCTTTTCTGCTTTACTTACAAACATGCATCAGGCCCTAAGTACAATACATAGGAAGAACACAAGCAGACAATTATTCACAAGGTAAAATATTAGCAAACAATTGGACAAGCGCTACCATGCTGCGGGCTGTGATAGCTTTTGAGTTGATTAAGCATATAAGTGTTCTACATGATAACTTTCTGCTGAGAGATCATTCCCCAGGATTAACACTCACGTGTATAGTATAAGATTAACACTCACCAATAAGGGCTATTATTAAATTACAGTTCTTTTAGTTAAACATAATTGTGCAGTATTTGTTTATCATATTATGTCACTATTGTTATGTTATACATTGTTTCATTGCAGATTGTTTATTTACAAAAGGGCATCTGTGCTTTTCAGACTTGAGTCTTTCATTTCAGTTTACTAATGATTGCTACTGTGCTGTTGTCTCTTAATGTGAATTTACAGGGGCTAGCAACAAGTATCATTGTCAGTATAGCATATTGAATAAATTGCAGTCAGGAAATCAAATCATATATTTGTTTTCTAAAATATATGATCTGTCTTGCTTTATAAACTTGCCTTTTCATAACATTCTGTTACAATATCTTGCCTTGTTGAGTCTGTTAACCTTTTGATACTTCAAAGGGCAACAATTGTTACTAACAGGCTTTACCATTATCACTGAGGAATCTGGATACATTTAGATATGATTTTCACTTGGCTATATAGCTACAGGGGCACCACGGTTGGAGTACATTTATTTCCCCCATTCAGGACTCTCATTGGTGATTTGGCGGGCACCCTCCCATGGCAGTTCTCCAACTGATGGGACATTTGGTCACCATCTAACACCAAAAGCGGATCCTTCTTTTTTCTATTCTCTGATTACTTCCTTCTGAACTCTCATCAATGATTCGGGAGATGGACGCATCAAACACAGTATGCCTACTATCATACCTCACTGCTTGTGCCCAATCTCATCTGATCTTGGAAGCTAAACAGTAGAGGGCCGGGTCAGTACTTGGTGGGTGACTACCAGGGAAGACTCGGTGTAGTAGGTTGAAAACCTAGGAACAACTCCAGTCTAACATCGAAAGCAGAATCATACTTTTTCTTGCATTTGATCTCTGCAACTCCAGGTACCCCACCATCTATCAGTCTTATCGGTGGCGTAAGTTTGTCACAGTTGCCCGGAGGCAAGAAAAATATTGGTGCCATATATATATATATATATATATATATATATATATATATATATATATATATATATACATATATACAGTGTGCAGGCTCGGAACTCACGATTCACAATAACAGCATGCTATATGTAACAAAATATTTTTTATTTGTTGCTCCTGCATAGCAAGCCTGCCGATTCTAACTATATGAAGCTACTACAAAACCGTTGCAACTAGGCAGATCTATGTAGGGGTCCAGCCACACACTTCATAGATCTGCTCAGTCACTCACAATGCTGATTATTTCTCTGACAATTAATTTGCAAGTGTCATACCCAGGATTAGAACCCACAACCTTTTACACTGAAAGCATGCACCTTACTGATGGAGATAGAATTCTCCTACTTCCTATGCAAGAGCAGCTAACTATATGAAGTTACTTGTAATTGTCAGAGAAATAACTGCACAGTTAGAATTCTCATGCTTCCTTTATAGGAGCAAATAGCTTCATCAGTAAGGTGTCTGCTTCCAGTGTATCTATAATAAAGAGGGTGTGATTTGTAAGGTGTAGTGACTAGTGGGGAAGTGAGCTACGGAAGAGATACTGGCTGCTGTCAATTAACTTAATTGATTAATGTCGCTGAACACACGGAACAGGAGGAGAGGTGCCCCCCTTCAAAGCAGGAGCCCGGCGGCAGCTGACTCCGTTGCCTCCCAGAGTTCTGCCTCTGGGTCTTATTAACTCTCAGCATTGCCTATATACAGTTAATATCTGGTCCCCACAATATCAACATTATTTACAGGGCTTCTCACCACCAGGGATTTCCCAATTATTAGGGATTGGATACCTCAGACAAATTTTAGTCCTACCGCCAACCACCTTTTTAATTACTGTTGTGTTATATGTATGTTATGCCCTTGTATTATAGGAGATTTATCTTTCAAATGGCTGTATTAAAAGTAAAGTTTTATTCTTTTCATTAATTTCTCACAATTATTCATTCCAAGTGTGCGCCCAGAAAGAAGTCTTCTTTCTTTTTCTTGCTGTCTGATGATTAGCAAGAATTATTTTCATGGCATTCCTGACAGGATCTGCTGCATTGACTGAATTAGGATACGGGTTTATATTTCTGCATTTCCTAAACTTTGATACAAACTATTAGTAAATATCTACATCTAATGTTGTTTTAGGGGCTATGTTTGTATATTAATTATAGTGTATAGTACTTTTGTTATCTAGTTTTGCTTCTATAGAAATTGGTACAATATTTGGGGAGAATTGCCTGACCATACTGTGCGCACAATGATTTTTCCTGAAGAGTTTAATACTATCTGTTGTCAATCCCTCAGGCTGACACTTTTTTCAGAAATGATGTGGCTATAGATAAAAAGCAGCTATTTTCTCTTCTCCAGAGCATCGTACTGATTGATCATAACAAACTCTACACAGATAGGCCAGTTTTGGTCCAATGGTAAATTATTTTTGGCATTTGAGTGATTGAATCAAACAATCCTGAGTGCATTCATTTACTTCAACAATCTGATTTTGGCCTTGTAGAGCTTTAGCAAAAAGTAAAGATAGATGGATATGAGCTAGATGAGATCGGAGGCAGTTTCCACGATTTTAGAACCAAAATGTCATGCAAATGGCTAATTAGCATTTTAGACTGCAATCTAGAGTCTAACCAGATCACAGTAAATTTCCTGGTGGTCAGGATACCGACGCCAAAATCCCAGAGGTCAGGAGACCAACCCCGGAATCCCAGCAGCCAATGAAATCCAATGGTCAGAATCCAGACAAATGCTTGCTATTCCCACTCCTCCATAGTGTCAGAAAGTGTGGAGCAGTCTTTGAAAATCAGAAACACTCCTTGTTTTGTGTCTGGGTGTATTGTGCACGGACAAGCTGCGTACACATATTACCGATCAGTCAGCCAATCGGATTAAAGCTGGCCATACTGTACATTAGGACCACCAGCATCTGATCTGATTCCTCATAAGATTTCCCTTCAATCCCCCCGGGAGTCCCTAACACACGATTTAGAGTTTTATGTGCATACGATGAAGCATGCAATCTATCAATCGATTGTGTGCCTCACAAAAAGCACGTGATCACCAGGAAGGAATGATGCTGATCGTATAAAGGGGGTCATTCCGACCCGTTTGCATGCAGCGGTTTTTCGCTGCGGTGTCAACGGGTGCGGAATGCGCATGCACTGTGGGCGCAGTGCGCGACATTGCCCGGCAACAGGGGTCGCCGGGTTATGTCATGGCTACTGATGGAAGCGGTCGCAGCCGTGACCCTTAAGAAGATTGACAGGAAGGAGGCGTGGATGGGCGTATCCGGACCGTTTGGAGACGTTTTCGGTGAGTGATGAGTATAACGCAGGCGTGTCCAGGACAACGGAGGGCGGAGGTGTGACATCAAAGCCGGGCCCATCATCGCTGGATCCATCGCACAGGGTAAGTATGTCCAGGGCTAGTCTAGTTTTGAGTGACATTTTTTTAGCTTAGCAGGGCTGCACAAGCGATCGCAGCCCTGCTAAGCTAAAATACACTCCCCCATAGGCGTGGGCTAGTTGATCGCAGCAGCAGCAAAAAGTTGCTGGCTGCGATCAACTCGAAATGACCACCAAGATGCATTGTATGTGCATAAAACAAGGTATAATGTCAATATGATTACAACGGATAATATGGGCTGCACGAATGCGACATTTGACCAATGGGGATGCGCAATGCATCGTAAGCCTACCGAAAACACATACGATGTGCACATAATGCATCATACGTTGCGTTGAAATCTTATATTCATATCTGATATCATCGTAATGTATGGCCAGCTTAAATGCCCTTGATTGGCTGAGTCGTGTGTACCCAGCTTGACCCCGTACATACGGAGCTAAAATTGCTCAGTGTGTACATTCTTCTATGGGATTGGGAGGTCAGGTAGTTTAAATATTAAACTGCATATAAAATGCAACCTTTCCGATCCGATCACTTGCTGGAGTATTTAAGCTGTTTATCAGCTAATGCTCCTACATACACACCTACAGAATCATTGGCCCAATCACTTGATATCTGTTGATCAGGTCAATAATTGTATAGGTGTGTACCCAGCTTTAGATATATATGATGTAGGTAAGTAGCATTGGCGTTTCTATAATGGGTGCAATGTGTGCGGTGCACACGGCCCCCTGGGTCCAGGGGGGGCCCACCCCGCACACATTTAAATACTTACCTTACCGGAGTCCAGCAGCGGGCGCAGCATCCGCAACGGAAATCCCCACCAAAATGTCTGCCATGCATGCGCGGTAGCCAAATTGGTCTCCGGATCATGGTGGGCACCATGTTTCCGGAGATCTGCGCATGCGCAGTAGACTCCGGCACATTGCCAGATTCTACAGCGCCGTTCAGAGGAGGGGGCCCACCCAGAGGTGCACAAGGGCCCACTTCTCTTTAGAAACGCGCCTGGTAAGTAGATGGACATGAAGTTGATAGGGATGATAGATAGATAGATAGATAGATAGATAGATAGATAGATTTATTTGAGAGGGTTCGGTATGAAATTGATACATGATAATTATTAGAAATCACTTTATGGATAGACTATGTGGAGTAAAATGCAATGAATCCCGGGACATTTCCTTTCTGATTTCAGCACCATGGCCAAGGCATATCCATCAGCTGTATTATTGAAGTGTCCAGACGCAGTGAAAGGACTCTGCTGGAAGAAATGGCTGTGTAGTTGTCACTCTTGGTCACGTTATTGTGATAAATGAAAGGTTAGCCAAGACATGGCCCTAGCAACCAGATTTCCTCTACAAGCTGGAGGCGGTACCTCAGACTGCTCGGGGTGCTGTGGCCAGTGATGCACCTGCTGCTGGCTGTGGGAGTGCGGCGCATGTGTTGGATCTGTGACCGAGGACTTCACTAGAGAAGCCTCTCACGCTTTCCTGATTCCCCCCCTCACTGCGAGAAGAAGCGAAGGGGCTGCTGTGCACAGAGGCGGGCTGTGGCTATTGCAGTCTATGCTGCATTCAGAAGGAACAGCGATGTGTGAAGTTGCGAGCTCCGGGAACGCCGGGATGTCTGCTGGGCTCAGTTCTTGAGGCTTTGGGCTTTTTTATCTTTGCCTTTTGCAGAAGTGGGAACCTGACTCCGGGCTTGTTATCTCAGAGCCGTGATACATATCTCTATAGTGCCTGAGTAGGAAGCGGTAGATAGGAATAGCAGGAGGAGTTAGAACCATGCCTGTGACGGTACCAGGAGAGCGCGGCGGAATGTAGAGGAGCAGATCCCATTGCAGATTAGGAACATGCCTGACTGCACTTAAGTCACATTACTGTGAGGCAGCTCCGTGTTGTATAGTAACGTGCTGGAGATGAATGGATGAGTCGGAATGTACAATGGATATAAGGAATAAACGCACGCTATAGGACCAGCCAGGGTATGTAATTTTCTTTCTTTTGGGAAGAGATCGCTGGCAGGTATGTATTCATCCCCCCACCTCCCTGAATACTCCATTGTCTAACTTGTATTTTATTCATCAGCAAGCCATATTACAGCATGATGTAGCATGCATCTCACCATTGCCGAGCAGCGGTTGTGCATTTGTTAGGAGACGATGGCTTGCACTGTTACTACAAGCTGGGGGTGGGCGGTGGGGGCAGTGCTGTACTCCTATGCCGGTGGCTGCATGACATTGTACTTCCACGTTAGCATGCAAAGTTCAAACGTGGTGAAAGTCACATTTTGGGGAGGGCAGTGATGTGTTCGCGTGTATACCGTGTATTTTGGAAATGAAAGTGTTAAAATTGACTTTTCAGACCGTTGCTCATTGCAGAAACCCTTTGGCAGCGTAGCCAGCCGTGCAAACCTGAGACGCCTGTGTACAGCAGCCCAGGCTTTGGGTAACAAATACAATCACACAAGGCAGTGCAGGCAGTTGCTACATTGCAATGCTACAGCATACACTATCCCCAGCACACTCTCACACAGAGCTGTTGTCGCCTATGGCTGTGCATCACGTCAGGCAGGGAACGTATGGTGCTGGAGCTGCTGCTGCTGATGTGAAATAGTTGTTGTTTTTTTTTTCTAGTTCACCAAAGGATTAGTATTAAATTGAGATTTACAGATGCTTATGCATTTCTGCTTCTTGATTAATCTTTCAAGATGAACACCCCGCAGTTTATCTGCAAATATCAGCCACAGTACACTGTAGATAATTCTCCCGAGCAATTGTCATTCAGATTAGATTGTGATTTGGGCTGAACATGATAACATAACTGGAAACAATTAGCACTTTGAAGTGGAAACAAGCTGAACTAGACCATTGCACAGTCAATTTAAAGGGGAAGCAGTTATCACAATCTTATCATTACAACTAGAAACATTTTTAATATCTATGGGGGTGAAAAAAAACAGAAAAATATTATATGAATTTTAGATTATTTTCTTGCCTGAGTCTTATCCAATAAATACACCTTATTTCAAAATTCTTTAATTTGCTGTGTTGGATAATTGTCACATTGCAGTTTAGGTGAGCCTGTGTGTCATGTCAATTCAGTACAATCTGGCTTACAAAGGGTTAGCGTTATTTGGCTGGCAGAAAATTGCTAATACTAATCATATGTTTGGTTGCTCAGAAATGTAAACACCTGAGTCCAGCTTTGGATGAGACCATTACTTGAAGCGGAATTCCTGGCTCATTGAATACAGTGCCTTGATTCCATTGGTCTATATTAACATTTAACTGCTTCTTTCACTTCTTTTGATCTCAAAATCCAATCTTCCAAAGCTCATCTGTATTCAGTTGGTCAAGAATCCAGATTGGATTTGCCTGATGTAATATGATCCGCAGGCATTAATGTGGCTGTGCTGTCCCTTCACTTTAACTTAACTCATCTGAAAGTGGGAATCCCAGCAATCTTACAGAAAATGAGAAGTGATTGATAATGTTCCACTGTAATGTTCTGGAGCTAATCAATGTACAAGGAAAGATGATTGCGTGTTATGACTATACAAACATATAGCTAATTTTTTCAAATTTTTTGAAAAGTAAGATTTTAATTTTTCCATAAATGTACTTATAATATTTATTAAGACAGTGGAATATCGACAAGTTGTAAGGTATTTTGCATTTAACAGTGTTCTAGAAAGAAAGCCTATGGAGATATGCAGCAGTTAGAGCTTTAAAACTTCCCTGCACAGAATGCTGGACAGATGTTTAAGCAATTTATTGTAGTAGTATACAGTAGGCATGTTTATAATGCAAAGTCCTCAAAGTTATTAAATCAAAAGCTTATGTTAAGAGTACTGGTGAGTTTGTGTGTAGATTGTTAAAGACTGTAAGCCTTGTGTACAGGTATATTGTTTTTGTTTTATAAATTAAGAACCTGTTGTATTGAAAATTCTACAAAAAAAAGTACAAAAAAGGATTTTTCTGAGTGTGAAAAATGAAATCCATAAAATATTGCTACTGTTTTTGCTCCCTTTCCATAAGTGTAAATCTAATTCTGGTGGCATGTCGTAAAGGTTAACAGTTAATGACACAGTAGTATTTCCTAGCTAAAAAGAAAATCAAAACCTTACTTTAGTGTAGACCTGTCCGGTTTATTCATAAGAAAGAAAGAAAGAAACCTCAATTAAAAAAATATAATGCACTTTACTTACAAATCTCCACAGTCTAAAGGGACAAGCACCAGTTTTATGATCTTGAGAAGTGTTGAGAACATGAATATTCATTAACTACTTTACCCATGTGTTCTCATCATTAAAGCATCACACACATTCATGTTTATCACTAACATTGCAGAACTGTGAGTCTACATTAATTCTGTTCTGAGGCACATGGGAGCAGGAGAATCAGGAATACCCCAATTGGCCCTCCTGGTCGGAGAGCAGTTGGCTAATAGACATACTGGGTGCAAACAATTGTTATTGCCTACAGCACTGTAATGAAGAGATGCAATATTATAGCAGCATTATAACATAGATTTAAAAAAAAAAACATATATTTTTTCTTTTGAAAACCATTGATAACTGATTCTTTTGACAAGTGCTTTGAAAGTGTACCTATTCCTAAACTAATAGTAATTGCTGATGGAGCAAATTTCTGTTAGACAATTGTTGTTCAAGTGTCCTGAACTGTGTCACTAATGCAGCACACTCCATTCTAAGTCAATTGAAGTGCAGCATGGTAAAGCTGAGATGGTATGGTTGGAGCACTATGTGACAACTACATGATATGGCTGTTTATCTAAAAGGTAAATGCGCCATATAATATATTGTAACTAATAAGTAAGACTAGCATTGTCAGGTTTTCCACATTCTTACACGGTACAGGTGCTAAAGCAGGAAGCAGTTATACTGTATATACACTCAATGCAATGAGAATTCATTAATTGAGAAAAAATTGAGAGCAAGCTGTAATTGCTAATGAACCAGTTTAAGGTATGCGGGGCTCCAAGTGCAGCTACTGTAACTTGTTAAAGTCTCTGCAGGGCCCCCAGTTCACATTCTGACATAGTGCCTCCCCACCCCCACTTCCATGCTGGTGATGTAGCTATGTGTTTAGGCCACTGGGGCAACAGCTCTGAGGAGATGCTTCAGTCCAATGAGAGATGCATCAGCTAGGTTATTGTAAAAGATAACTGACCTTTCATTACCAAATTCATTACCTTTATGACCCCCAACATCTCTAGTATGAATATTGGGCTTGATTCAGAGATGTACGCAAACTGAGTGATTATCAGCAGTCTGCGCATGCATCTAAGTCACACTGCGCATGTGACCCGCGATGGCGGATGCAGAGAGAATTTATTTGCAAAGTGATTGACGGGGACCATGTGGGTGATGTAATAAGGGAGTGGTGGCAAAAAAGCAGGTGTGTCGTGACCGCTTTAGAGGAATGTTACTGCTTACAATGGCTGCAGCGTCTCCCTTCTTTCACCGGGATGCGGTCAAGATCCCGCCGGACGGAAACCCGACGGTCGGAATACCGACACCGTGATCCCGACCGACACAATCCCAACATATTCTCCCTCTGTGGGTGTCCATGACACCCATAGAGGGAGAATAAATTAGTGTGCCGAGCGTAGCGAGGCACCGTGCCTGCAAGGGGCTGCATTGCACTCACCCCCTGTCGGGATTGTGCCGGTTGGGATCCCGGTGTCTGTATTCCGACCACCGGGATCCCGTCCGGCGGGATCTCGTACTGATCCCCTTTCAGCCATACTGTGCTAGGACTACTCAGAATTTCAATAATCGATCTGCAATGGACGCTGCATCTTTGTATACAGCTGCTGGGATCTGCAAAGCTGTTTGTGGGCGTCTTAATACAAATCCAGGCAACAGCAGCATTTGCATGTTTGCGCTCAGCTGCTGCATACAAATATACATACAGTTGTGGATGCATTTGCTTACATCTCTCAATCAGGCCCATTTACAGACATGTACAAATCAGTATTTGTCCCGGAATAATATATCTTGGTTTATTATTTCACACCTTATACAGTATCTTATGCATAGGGGGCAATTCAATTGTCAGTGATGGCTGTTAGTTTCCAGGGTTTAGACCACTTCTTTGGCAAGGCCACCAACATCATAGATACTGTATTTAATTCGCAGCAAACAGAGATGCAATCTGCAAAGTTACTGTCCCATAATTCTTGACAATATATACACACATTCAACACATTGCTGAAAACTGATTTAAACCCCCACTTCCTAAAATTCTCATTTTGTTTCAGTCATCACCTTCTTAATCCCTGTACTAGAGATGTTTGTCCTAAAAAAAGCAAGTATATATCACATAAACGTTTGATGTGTTTGCATGCGTTGTGTCGGCAAACACTACAGAGATTTAGATTTAGTTTCAAAAGCCCATTCATTTCAATGATGTTTCCAGCATGTGTGCTTACATGTAGAGCACCCAGTGAAAATCTTATCTGAACTCCCAAATACTGCCAAAATGTCTTCTTCCAAGACTCAAAAAAAAATCACATTTGTGCATGAAGATGCAATATGAAGTGAAATAATATACTTGTCCCGCACACAGCAAGGAACACCATAATTTGTCCATTTGAAGAACTGAAAATTTGCACCTCATTTATAGTCAGCGTCTGGATATGCTCTGCATACATTTACCTATATAAATATCTACAAGTTTGACAAAAATGGAATAATATAAAACACACACACACACACACACACACACACACACACACACACACACACACACACACACGCTTAATAGTGAAATTCACATTTATCACAGTAGGAGAAGAAGGAGGATTTGGCAATTCTATTTATTTGCATGAAAGAGTCATAAATAAATTAACAAAATCAAGTAGCGTATACCACCTTCCCTATCATCTTCCACGTGCCCCAGCTTCTGCTTGTACAAAGAGGAGAGAATTTAGGGTCTCCATGATACATTGCAAACCAAGATATTTTTCTAGAACAGTGATATTTTGGGCACAAAAGCAGCATGCATCAACCCAAAAACAATTCACAAATATACTAATATGCACATATAAACACAAATAATAGAATTAGTTTTATTTTCACATGCAGTTAGAAACACAAGTCAAGTGCAGATTTTTTACACCAGTGAGAAAGGGCCTTACAAAGATCAGTGCTATTATTATTATTATTATTATTATTATTATTGTTGTTATTATTAACATTGCTGCATCAGGGGACAGGACACTGAAATAATCATCAGGATTATAATTTTTAATGGGTATTGGAGAAAAAGTTATTGAAACTGGAATTTGACTTGGTCCATTTTCAATGCATGTTGCAATTGTACAAATGTTGTGACTTTTAATCAGAATGATTGGGACATAGGATTTTCTGAATAAGACTGTTTTACCTCATCTGGAACATCCTCACTGAAATGTAAGATATTCTCCCCATTGTTTCATTTCAATTAAATAGCAAATGTGTAAATATTATTTTAATGCAAATAGCAAAGTGTACACCCACTTAACACCTTGGGAAATGCCTTTTCCATACCAAATGATGGTGCTTCACGTACATAAGAAATTTAGCATGGTGGAAGATTGTAAAAGGCCACTTCAACTTCCAAGCAACTATTACTTTGCTCTTAAACTAATGGTTTCTCCCATCAAACATGCATGAAAGTATAATCTGACACCCTGATCCTCAGACATTTTGTCCCAAAATACTAAGGGGGAGACTTAACAAACCTTTTAAAGAGGACTAGTGGAGATGTTGGCCATAGCAGCCTATCAGATCTATCATTTAGTACATTTTAGGTTTCACAAATCTTCTCCAAAATAATTTTTTTCCATGAAGATGCAATATGAGGTGAATCAATACACACATCCCACACACATCAAGGAATACCTTCTATTGGAAGAAATAAAACAATAAAATTATACTGTATTAATAGGTGATCTGATTTCTGACAAAACATTGAACTTGTGTGTGTGTTTAGGTGTGTCCATGTGAAAGGGAATATAGATTGTAAGCTCCACTGGGGCAGGGACTGATGTGACTGGCTAAACATTCTCTCTGTAATATGTTGCTCTATATAAATAATGGGATATAATCAGCATTCCGGCACTCAGGATGCCAGCAGTTGGAATCCCTGCGCCGGAATCCCGACATCGCTCTTATTGCCGACGCTGGAAACCCGACTGCTGGCATCCTGATCGTAAGTATGTTGGGGGCGGGTTAGGGTTAGACTGCAGGGGGGGGGGTAGATGTAGGCACTAGTGGGTGGTGAACGGGGTTTGGCAGGGTGGTGGTTAGGCTTGGGCTGTGGTGAGGGATGGTATGGGTCGGGCACTGGAAAGGGGAGTTAGGCACTAAGGGGGAACAGTTAGGTTTAGGAACTTATGGGTGATGTCAGGCTGCGGGGGGGGGGGTGGCAGTTAGGCACTAAAAGGGGCTTAGGCAGTAAGGGGGAGGGTTAGGTTTAGGCAGTAAGGGTTAACAGTTAGGTTTAGGCACTAAAGAGTGATGGTTAGGGTTTAGCCTGCGGGGAGAGGGTTTAGGGTTAGACATCAGGTAGGGAGGGATAGGGGGAGATGGGTAGGGGTAGCATACTTACTACCTGCCAGGATAATGAAAAGTGGGATGCCGCTGGCATTCTCTGTGCCGGGAATGCGTATCACACCCTGAATAAAGCATAATAATAAAATAAGTACCGGTAAATGGAGCATTTGAACAGTAACAGTGCAATGTACTTGGTCTCCTATCATTTGAATTCTAGCTAAATTAGTAGCACAATTGCTTGTCAGTTACTGGTCATAAAGCGTACTCCACTAATTACTATATAAAGTAATCCATAAAGTGTCCATTATTATATGCAACTCAAAAATAATTTCTATTTCTCATTCTGTCAGAATAGGCATTTTTTGGTAACACTTATTTTGTGATCTGGCTTTCAGGTGGTCATGCTGGATAAGATTAAAAATGTACGTACATACCGTTCTTATTTCCACAACTTTTTATGATTTTCAAATGAAGAAATACACTAATGTTTTCATCTTTTGCTTAAGCAACCAGTGACATTGAGACATTGATAGTTAATGTGTGTAAGATATTTACAGCATTTGCACTTTGTAATAGTTCATTTTCTTTTCAGCTTAAAAATGGGATTTAAAAAATACTCTTAATTTTTGTTTTCCATATACCACATTTTTCCAGTTAATCACACCAGAAGACTACAAATTAGTACATAAATATAAGTATTTTTTTATTGAATTCAGATGGCACATAACATGAAGTGTTGAGTGTAATGGACTGTGCAAGATTCTTGCGGCAAACATGTCTCAATTTTAAGTCTAAAAAAACTATTGGAAACCTATTTTGTGCACTGAAACATTAAAGTACTGTACTTTGTATTGTTACTTTTTACTACATAAGCAAGATACGTCAAAATGATATATATGGGAAACCTTAATATTAATTTAATTCCAGTGTTTTGAAAAAACATCTGGGAAATAGTAGAACTGACGTTGGTCTTAATGATGGGTCATTAACTGTAATAAAATATTTAAACTGAAAACTTTTTACACAATTCACCCTTATTTGACATGGTATAACAAACCAAATCAAAATCGAGTTGAATGATTTACTTTTTCCACCATCACACTTTTTTTGAAAAAAAAAAAGAAAAAAAGGAAGATACTGTAAGGTCAAAGAAAAATCTATCAAGGACCTAATACTATGAGATGAACATCTGTAGAAAGGTACAGTAGTGATGGCCATTTATTGATGTTGAGCTGTGAGTATAGTATAACAGTTACAGGCAGCCAAATCAGTTGAGAATAAAGTCTGTGATTTTAGTTTGTCCAACTTGACATATCCATAAATCTTGGACTATTTACTGTTAATGGAAACAAAACACTTAGGCTCATTTTTTTGGCTATTACAGTGTAACACAGGATCCTATTGCAAAAAACTATTTGATATGGCTAATTGTTACTTTTCAAGGAAATTGTTTAAAATTAAGATTTAACCAAACCTTGGTGTGTTATCGGACCTTATTGAATGAATTACCAGCAGACATACATTGTGCATTATAAAGATGTCTGTCCTGCATGCTATGTCTACAGTTTGCCTTCATCATTCACTAATCATCAGTTTACTGTAACTACTGTAGTTATGATACTAAAATTCCCTTCATTGCAGAAACATCCAGAAGTCATGAGAAGCAGAGTGGCCATTTGAGCTTATGTGGCCCTGCCATAGGACTTGATTTGTAACACAAGTACACGTGTGTTCGGTTCTGCTACACAGCTGTATGTATGTGTTGTGGACATACAAATAATTCTCAGGAGCCAGCGTCATATTTTTCGTGAAGATAGGTTAATATAAAGTTCCCCTGATGGTTTCTGCCCTATTAAAGAGCCTAATCTTCTCTCATATATATAAGATTTGCAAAGGAATGTTTACAAAGAAATTGGGAAATCCTACAAAAAAGAAAGAAAGTCCAAGCAAAAAGGATCAGGAAATTTCCCAATTTGGCCTATCCAAGAATCCAAATATTTCAACGACCATAAAAAGTACAGTCAAAAAAATTGCCAAGTGTTCTTCTTCCTGCAATTTATCAACTGAAGAGGATAATGTGAAGAAGGAGTTTTCACTTTCTCCAACATTCAGTTATAGAGTAGCAATTGCAAATGGGCTACAAAAAAATCCTATTCTAGTTGGCAATAATAATGAGGATGCACTTCAAGAAATATCTTCTCTTGATAGTTCATGTTCTGAATCATTAAGTGAAACAAGGGCTGGTAGTACAACCAAGGAATACGCATCACACACCATGCCAGTGAGACGCAACAGAAAAAGCATGAATAGCCTGGCTCCGTCTGACGGAAGCTCGGATGGAGAACGTACATTACACAGTCTAAAAATGGGTGCTTTACGCAAACTTAGAAAGTGGAAGAAGAGTCAAGAGTGTGTATCCTCAGATTCTGAAGTTAGCACATGGAAAAAAACATGGGGCTTACGGAGCAAGTCTTTAGACAGAACAGTCCGTCAGCAAAAAACCAATACACTAGAACCTGGCTTTAGCTCAACCGGTTGCATAAGCCAAACACATGATGTCATGGAAATGATCTTTAAAGAACTGCAAGGCATAAGTCAAATTGAAACTGAACTTTCTGAGCTAAGGGGACACGTCAATTCTCTAAAGCAATCAATTGATGAAATTTCTAGCAGCGTTGAAGTTGTGCAAAGTGAAATTGAGCAGTTACGGACAGGATTTGTACAGTCAAGAAGAGAAACAAGAGATATCCATGATTATATTAAACAGATAGGCCACCAGGGTAATAAGGTCTGTCTTAGATTTTTAAATGTGCCTGAAGAAAAAGGGGAAGTTTGTGAAAATGTTGTTTACAGAATTTTAATAGAAAAAATGGGATTCTTGGATGCACAAAACAGCATGAAAATTGAACTTGCACACAGGCTCGGTCAACAAAGAGACTGTCCAAACGCAAAGCCTAGACAAATTCTTGTCTATTTTGGTACACAACAAGATAGAGATCTAGTTCTAAAAAAATGTTACAAACTAAAGGGAACTGGAATTGGGGTTTCTACAGATATTCTTTCACATGACTTGAAAGTTAAAAAAGAAAAGGCCCTGCCTTCTTCTCAGACATATGAGAGTATGGATATGAAATTTTCTTCCATGGAGCCAAAGATTAATCATGATGAATGGGAATCTCATGATGACAGTGATAAAGACTTAGAGCCTGACATAAATAGGAATAGTTATGCAGTGGTCTCTAAATCTGATGTCCAGATGAAGTCAAGTGGAAGCAAAAGAAGTGGGCAGTCATCACATAATAGAAAGTCTCACAAAACATCCAATGAGTCCACATATAAAAGCAAAGATGATTACGGAGATCTTAATTTTCAGTCGCCAGGTTCTGATAACTTGGAAAAAAACAAAATGTATTACAGTGATTCGACTCCCTTGTGGCATTCACAAACAGATTTTTCCACACCAAAACTGAGTCGCTCAGAATCAGATTTTTCTAAATTATGTCAATCCTATTCTGAAGATTTTTCTGAAAACCAGTATTTCATTAGAACCAATGGGAGTTCTCTGTTGTCTTCTTCTGACCGCGAGCTGTGGCAAAGAAGACCAGAGGACAATTCATCGAACTGGTATGTAAACTCACAAGAGCAAGCTTACAGTAATGAAGCAGAGCCTTATCCTGAGGAAAATGAAATTGAGAACACTGAAACTGTTGACAGCGGTGTCAGCAATGGAATACTTTGTGCTTCTGGAGATCGAAGTCACTATAGCGATTCTCAGCTATCTTTGCATGGTGATCTGTCACCCTGGAAAGAATGGCATCATTTAGAGCACGGTACAGACTCTGGTCTTGATACATGTACACAACACGCTTTTGCCTATAATGTTAACTGTCCTACAGATGAACAGGTGGAAATTCATGAAAGCCATTATGAAAAGTGCCAAAGTACAGAACTTCCATATAATACGGAAAACTACAGTTACACACTAGATAGCAATTCTCCATCCTGCCCTGAAATATGCACAGTAGCACAAAATCAGTGGACTGGTGAATATGATTCCTATAGTGAAACAAATGCCAATGAACTTTATCAGAACCAATCAAGAATGCCCATGATGTACCGTAGTCAGAGCGAATTGCAAAGTGACGACTCTGAGGATGCTCCACCAAAATCGTGGCATAGCCGTCTCAGCATTGATCTTTCTGATAAGACTTTCAGCTTTCCCAAGTTTGGCTCTACTCTTCAGCGTGCTAAATCAGCCTTGGAAGTTGTGTGGAATAAAAGCACTCAGAGTTTAAGTGGCAATGATGAAAGTGGTTCCTCATTTATGGGCAGATTTCGGACTTTGTCCCAGTCTACTGCTAATGAGTCTAGCACAACCCTAGATTCTGATGTGTACACAGAACCCTACTATTACAAGGCTGATGATGGAATTAATTATAGTGAGTCTGTAGCTGATAATGACAATGGAGCTGATTATGTAGAGGTAATGGAACAAGTTCTTGCCAAACTTGAAAACAGAACAAATACAAATGAAAATTTTGAGCAGATCGAAGATTACCAAGAGTATGAAAACAATTCATATGACGTCGATTTTGCCAACCTACAAATGGATGAATACGACACTCTTTTTGATGACTTGGCTCCTGAGGATATATTACAACCTGAATGTGAAATAGATTATGACCTGGCAGAGAATGATGATGAAAACAAAAATGTACCCGAGATACTGATCGAGGTTCCAAAGAAAAGACGTATCCGGCCAAGCTTCAAAGAGGCTGCCTTCAAAGCATACAGGAAAGAAATGGCTGATCTTGAAGAAAGAATCCTTGCAGGAGGTACTTCACTTTATTTATTTCCAATGTATTTTTGGTATGTACATGTTGAATCTAATACACAATTGAAAATAGATTTGTACATTTTACATTGATAGACATTTTTAATTTTAGTTGTGTACAAAATCTGTTAAAATTAAAAGAAGGATGGCCACAAGCCATATTATATCAGAATGTTTTCATCCCATAATTATGATACCACATAATTGCTTGCTGCAATTTTTAAATATTCAAATGTCTTGAAAGTATTATGAAAAATGCTACTGTAGCAAAAATAACCATAGCAAAATAACTCTCTAGGGTCTCTGTCACACCAATTTCTGTTGCTCAGCTTTTTTTATATGTTATATTTATTATTGTTGTCTACAGACCATTAAAATCAATACCGCATTACGTTTTCAAGCTACTAATACCATAGTGTGGCTGTTAAACAAAAATAAATAAATAAATAAATAAATATGTATTTAAAAAAAAAAAACATCTACCATGAGGTCATTACATATTAGATTTCTTCCCATATGTAATTTCTGGAAAAGGTAAAGTATATGACTGTATCGTTTTTCTGAATACTTTCTAGCTGAAAATCATTAGCGTTAATTAGCTGTACATGAAATTTCTTACATATTCATGATGCTAACATTCACTGCATGATTACAACACATATTAGATTTAATTAAAATGTGTTTGTTAAATATAATTAATTGGGGCTAAGATCAAGCTGCCTAGCAGATGACAATTGTCACCTTGACAGAATTTTTGCTACATGTTCACACACATAATTTGCAAGCAAGTACTTTGACCTATATGGGATAGTAAATAAAAGCGCATACATTTGAGTGGAAACTTCAGTCTGTTAGATGACCTCTTAAATTAAAAGTAATTAAAATATTAAGTTTTATTCTACTTTTTTCTCTGTAAATGATATGCTACAATATTCTCATTTATTCCGGCACAATGTCCCATGACAACCATAGCTGTGTTACAGTTGTCAGCACTGCCCATCTTCTTAATGGTTTATTACTACTATCAGTTGAGACAGACAGTGGTTGCTGCTGGCAACTGACCCATGAATTTAGTTGTCAAGGGTCAACTTAGATAAATATTCAGCTTAGAGGGCATTATTCTTAATGATCTCCTACTATTTCCTTCATTACGAGATATTCAGAGTTTTGTACGTTCATACAAGCACGGCACTGATTAACATATTTTTTATATATTTGCAAATAATACATTTTGGGGTTTTTTTTATCGCCATGACTGTAATTTTTTAATTTGCAATGTGATTGATCTAGACCTCATGGAAACATAGGTGATTCAAAGTGACTGTAGTATTGGCTAGCATTTCTAATGAATGTTTTTGACATACTGTAGTGATACTAGAATAATAAGTGCTTTGACATTCATTCACACACTATTGATCTTTATCAGCTGAGGCTAATAAATTTGATTACTGTAACAGAATCCAACCCTCTGGAATAAATGAATAAGAGGCATTTTAATGTTGTAAGTTTTACCTTCGTATTTATATGGTATAAACATTTATAAAATAATAAATACTCATCTACTGATGGCATTAGCCACTCTAGCCTATGGGCTGAAAGCAACATCGCCAGCAATGACCACAACTTACGCATGGTCAGTAGACCAGTATTATTGCATATTGCATTCCAATTTTGGGCGCTAATTGCAGTGCAAATGCGATTATTAATAAATGGGCCCCTTAATGGTTTATGGTGGTCCTTTCACAATACAAGTGTTAGAGAACCAGAAATATGAAAGACCAGTCAGAAATGGGGAGATTTATCAAAACTTGGAGAGAGGTTAACTGGAGAGAGAGAGAGAGAGAGAGAGAGAGAGAGAGTACCAACCATTCAGCTCCTGTCATTTTTCAAATGCAGCCTGTAAAAAGATAATTAGATGCGATTAGTTAGTACTTTATCTCTCTCCAAACTTTGATAAATCTCCCCCTACAGTGATGTAAGTTTCCTGGTAGCCTGTACACACACAGCATAAAATTATATGCTTTGCCCCGAGTTGGGTTCAGTAAAGCAAAAAGCATATTAGAAAGAAGAGTTAATAAATAAAAAGACATCATCGGCATGTATTCCTTGTTTTTATTCTTGGTGAAGACAGCAGGGTGAATAGAATAAGTCTATTACTTTCATCTTATTGTCCTGCCAGCGAAAATACAGTACAATGGAATTTCTCTTAGGAACATATTACTAAGAAATGGTGGTAAACCCTATTGCTTATGACAGTGGTGCTCAGACTTTTTGAATCACGCATGCTAGAATATCACAATTTTTTTTTTCAAGGCACCCCATGGCCAAAAGTTTCTTATTGAGAAAGTCAGAAACAAATATTAAGTAGATTGTGTTTATATGTCATCCTTAGGGTCAGTTATGTGGTGAGGGACAGGATTCACTTCTGATTGTCCAGTTACAGATGTGGCCACCCTCACCGTGGCTATATCTGCGCTAAACAAGCGCGTGCGCCTAGCCAAGCAGAGTTGCGGCAATTGCTGCTCCCAGTCATGTGAATGGGGCGCGGGCGCCTCTAAGAGGTGCATGCGGTCGCGCCTAACAAGGTGCGATTGCGACAAGATGTGGCCCTTCATGCCCCAGTCCAACTCTGCATGGCACCCAATTTGGGAACCACTGGCTTATGATAATAGTAGCTTTCACCGATTATAGGGCTTATTTTTGCTTTGCCAAATTCATCAGAGGACTTTAAACCAACAGTAACATGTGGGGTAACCCTGCCAGCAGTCTTTGCATGAGGTAGCCATCGAGATACCTGTGCTGTCATCACATCTCTGAATAACAGGCCAAAAATCAATACTGTCTTTCCATTTTTAGTAAAGCTAAGTAAAATAATGTTGGAGCACAAATCGGTGCTTTTAATGGCAGATCTTTTATATTGTCACAGTAAGTGTAAAATCATTGATATCGCTGTGACAGAGCTGCTAATGTTTAATATGTCCCACTGACATTGACTTGTATACTATTTAGGGGGATGGTATTGGGACTCCGTCACTGGGATTGCCGGTGGTCAAAATACTGACAGAGGCATCCCATCGCGCAGGATCCCAATGTCTGCGAGGTAAATATCCTAACCCTCTTCTACCTAACACTTTCCGCAGCTTGACCCTAACCTACCCCCCCACCCACCCCGCAGCCTAATACTAATCCTCCCCAGTAGTGCCTAAACTAAACTTCCCTGCCAGCAGCCTAATCCTAACCCTCCCACCCCTGCAGCCTAACCCTAACCCTCCCTGGTGGTGCCTAACCCTAACCCCCATTCCTTGAAGCCTAAACCTAACTGTGTCCCCCCCCCCTGCCCTCAGCCTACTTCTAACACTTCCCCCGCAGCCTAAACTTAACACATGCCCCCCACCCCCACTTCCCACCCTTCCGCGGCCTGACACTAAGGAGCCCCGGCTTACTTACGTTCGGGGTGCCGGCAGTATTTTGGCATCATATTTTGATCCATGTCTGGTTTCCGGCATTGGCACTCCAACCAATGCTGGGATCCCTGCCTCGGTATTCTGTCTGCCGGCATCTTGACCGGATTCCTATTTTGAGTACGGTATGAGTCTCCACTCCCAGCAGCTAAACCTTTTCCATAGACTGTGCTTGGGAAAATGGTTGATAGGATTATAAAAGCTTGTTAGTATTATAAAAAGTCAAATATACATGTTCTTATTTACAGTATGTGCACAGCAAAATGCTTGCTAATTGCCGTGCTGTAAAATAGACCTTTTGAATGCACGATGTCCTGGTTCATCTGATGTGAAAAGGGAGTGACATGTTTATATAGTATATATAAAAACGTTTAGAAACTGAATTTAGTGGGGGGTTTTAAAGATCAACTGAATGAATCATAATTGCTAACAACCTACTTACTGTTCAGTACTTAGCCTGTGGGTAAATGTTTTAGTGTACTCTGGCGATTTACTCTTACTTATTGTCCACAACCTCTCAAGTTAAAAACTTACAGCGAAATATAAAATCACTAAGTATTTTGAATTGTGTAGTACTTTGCTATTTCTAAAAGTAACTGTGAAATAGCAATTAAAGCTTATGGATAACATTTATTGTGTACAGAGAATAGGCTGTATATACTGTACTTACACTAATACATTATTCGGGCTAGATAACTGCTAAGCTAGTGAAACATTCAATAATTATTTGATTTTTGCTTTAAGCATTCTACACAATAAATTAGATAACGTTTTATGCAATTTACAGATATGGCCTGGAGTGGAAAGTATAAACAATGGTGGCTGAATAACCGTTTTTTAAAACTGGATATGCATTTTCATTAAATCATCATGTTCATGCAGTTTTCCTACTGTGTTCCGGAGTTTAATGATATCATGGGAAGCTGCTGCATCTCTTGCCTTGCTGAAAATATACTAGCAGTGTGACAACGCCACCTATTGGAAAAATAGAATGAAAAAATGGTTGGATTCCTTTGGATTATAAAATGGTAGACTGTTAGTATGTTATGAGAAATAACATCTCAACAAAATAATTGTTCGATATTCTGGAGACATAATGCTACCATTACATTATTAAAGTACCGTATATACTCGAGTATAAGTCGACCCGAATATAAGCCGAGGCACCTAATTTTACCACAAAAACCTGGGAAAACTTATTGACTCGAGTATAAGCCTAGGGCGGGAAATGCAGCTCTAGCCGTACACAGCCCTCATACTGCCAGATATGCCCCCACAGTGCCAGATATGCCCCCAAAGTGCCAGATATGCCCTCATAGTGCCAGATATGCCCTCATAGTGCCAGATATGCCCCCATAGTGCCAGATATGCCCTCACAGTGCCAGATATGCCCCACAGTGCCAGATATGCCCTCACACTGCCAGATATGCCCCCTCAGTGCCACTTATGCCCCCCCAAGTGCCAAATATGCTCCCCCAGTGCCAGGTATAACTTACCTTCTGCCGCTCCCGCACTGTCTTGTGAAGGAGGGACACGGAGGGCACAGCGCGCGCCTCTCCTGTGTCCCTCCTGCATCTAAGGGCGGCCGCGGCGGGTCTGTTCAATGAAGTGCC
The DNA here is from genome assembly GCF_028390025.1 of Pseudophryne corroboree. Taxonomy (NCBI): domain Eukaryota; kingdom Metazoa; phylum Chordata; class Amphibia; order Anura; family Myobatrachidae; genus Pseudophryne; species Pseudophryne corroboree. The sequence goes on from NC_086449.1 coordinate 288,662,026, forward strand.
TGTTCGTGAGCCAATCAGAGCTCATGAACGGGTACTTAATTTAATAGACCCGCCGCTGCCGCCGGAGACGCAGGAGGGACACAGGAGAGGCGCGCGCTGTGCCCTCCGTGTCCCTCCTTCCACTGACTCGAGTATAAGCCGAGGGGGCTTTTTGTTGGCTTATACTCGAGTATATACGGTATATCTCTATTTGATTAAAATATAAATTCATTTTCCATACACTTCTAATGTAAAGCATGCATCCCTTTTAGCATTTTGGCTGATAAGTTTAAAATGCCCATGAAGGTTTTTAGGGGTTAATTTACCAAACAAAGAAGCTTCGCTTAAACTTTTTACAAAGGACCACACCGCTTATCCCATGGGGCATTGGCAAGTGTGGGGGCATTATCCATTTATTTCTAATGGAGGCAGCATTTATTATTTCAAGGTAGGGCACCATTTATAGTGGTGCAACCACAGCACATGAGGCATGGTTTAGTGGCACGCCCCCATATCTCTGTATGCCCGTCGGCCGAGCAGAACGTTTGGAGGCTGCACTGCTTGGTCAACCCCTGTACCCATGTGCCGGGCAGCCGAGCAGAGCGCTGGATGGCTACGCTGCTTGGTCAGCCCCAAACTCTGTGTGGCTGGACTGGCGCATCAGGACGTCGGTCCTTCAGCATTTGCCAGAAGTGCCAGATGGCTAGTCCAGTCCTGGTTTGCAGGCTGTCACAACTTCCTTCACTTTGAAGATAAAAACAGGTGTGTACTTTTTGATCAAGCGCGCACCCTACAGATGTGTCCTCATACATTATTGATACAGTCACGCCAAACAGTGCCTCAAGGGGAACCAGGTTTTGTGTAACATTTCTAGCGATGAGCGTTTTTTCCCCCCACATCTTTTTACCCTGAAAAATCCATCTTAGTCACAATGCGATGCCAATAGGACGCACTGGGAGACTGATCTGATTAATTTGGTATGTGACACTTGTATAACTGTGTGTGATGGAGCCTGAATCTGTATACGTATTGCTACGATGCGGCTTTTTTCCACGTCAAGTTATGTTGTGCTATGTGTACAGACTTGAGTCTCATACAGATAGATAAGCGTTGCATGCCAAATCAATCTGCAGTCTTCTGGTGCGTCCTGGTAGCATTGCAATTTGCCTAAGACGCATCTTTTTGTAAAAACGTGCAAAACAGATTCTAGTGGTATAGCATGGCCATGGCTGGACTGGCCCACAAGGGTACGGAGGAACCCCTGGTGGGCCCCACTGCACGCCTCCCCCCCCCCCCCCCCCCGCTCCTCCTTGTATAGGGCTCAGGTTCCAGACTGTGCACTTGAATTATACATAATACATTTTTTACTTTATAATGCACTGAACTAAGGTATTCTGTACAGTGCATTGCTGTTATTTTTCTGGCATGCACTAGCAGTAATTTACTATATTTATTTGTCAAGGGTCCCAGCCCATGCACTTTCTAATGGTTAAGCAAACCAATGTGGTGGCTGGCCACACCCCATCTGGAGACTTGCCACACCCCTACCACTACATTCCCCGGTAGGCTTTTCGTGCCCCAATCTAACACTGAGCATGGGACTCAGCTGCTCATTCGCACCAGGTTTTCGTGTCATGTGGCGTACTGAGGCTAATTGTATAAGGACACATCTGTAATGTGATTCCTGTTACAAATAATATGGTGATTCCGTTACCTCAAATTATAGTCTGGAAAAAAAATCTTAGGATTTCCTTTTAAAAATGAGCTTGTATTTAGAAACTTTAATATAAAACTGAATTTTGAGGTAATATCTCAAAAAGTGAATAAGTATTCTTTTTTTTTTTTTTTACCATTTTCGGTAACTGAATCACCTTTACGGTTGTACATTTTCATTTAATTTAATCATAACATGGAGAGATAATTAGTTATGGCTGTTAAATTGCCTTATTTCCATTATATTAACCCTGATATTGAGATATTATGCGATAATATAATCAAAAAACACAGATTTTCATTGCTTTATATGCAATTGAATGAAAGCCTGCCCATAATAATCTTTTCGGCCAGTGAATAGTGATAGCTAAAAAGCCCTAATATGAAGTACTAATCCCAAATCAAAATAATTTTCCTCTATTAGCAAAATAGAGCACTTCACCTAATTAATAACTCCAACAACTTGTACCTGTGTTGACTTCTATGATTTAGGTCAAGGATTCTCAAACTCTGTCCTCAGGACCCCACACAGTGCATGTTTTGCAGGTAACCCAGCAGGTGCACAGGTGTATTAATTACTCACTGACACATTTTAAAAGGTCCACAGGTGGAGCTAATTATGTCACTTGTGATTCTGTGAGGAGACTTGCAAAACATGCACTGTGTGGGGTCCTGAGGACCGAGTTTGAGAACCTGTGATTTAGGTTATGTCCATATTTTCATGAAATTGCCCAATGGCTACGCAGGATTGGCCGGGATCTCCCTGGATGCAGAGGTCTAGGCCCAATACTGAGGCAAGGCTGTTACAGAATGTAAGGGGATGGTGCATTTTTTGCTCTTTAATATTTATTTTTCTTCTTCTGGGTCCATGGTCTTCATGATAACCTTGCAGCTCTGAGTGGGATAGCTAAAACCAGCATACAGTTTGAGCTATTTTGCTTGTCACAACCACATCTGTTTACCATGTGGTTTATTGTGTGCTTTGGCCATTAGTAAATCACACTGTTTTAAGTAAATTTCTCCTAAGTTATTACATTAAATATAACCACATTAGAAGATGACAGGATGTCAGTATAGTCAATGAATGGTATCAGCAAGCATGGATGCAGTTAATGTTATTTATATTCTTGTTGATTGTGCTTAGGTTAGGTTAGGGATGTTTATCCCCTATGATGTGCTGCTTTGGGCATTAAGTGTGAATGTGCATCCCATGTGGGTTGTGATCACATGCAGTGTCTGTAGTGAGAGAGAGAATCCCTGGGCCAGACTGTGCTGCATCTGATATGTTCATCAAAATAGCAATGAAGGCGTGTGTTTTGTATGATGAAATAGAGTTAGATTTTTGTTAAGTGTTTTGTGTGCAAATCATCACAGGAATCTGGAGAGCTGCAGTCATGCTGAACAATGGCTGCAGAGACACACTCTGAATAACAAGTGGATGGCAGTGATGCAACTTCCGCCATCCCATACCCAACAGCAATTTTTTTTTTTTTAAATTTGAGCACCATGCAGGTGCCGAAAAGGTGTCAAGAGTTTGTTCCGGCTAGGCCGCACCACCCTGAAGGATGACATTTTGGAGGCATCACCACGTGTTAACCTCCCGTTGTCACATCATGCCAGTGGTTGAATACCATTCGCGTTTCTATTATGGGTGCAATGTGTGATGCACACAGGCCCTTTGGTCCAGGGTTGCCCACACCACACATTGGACCCATGTTGTTTTCATACTCACCTTTTCATTTTCCTACGATGGGCGCTGCAGTCGCAACAGCCGCTGCGGAAATCATACCCAAAATGGCTGCTCTGAATGCGCAGTACGACATTCGTCTCCGGACCATGTTTCCGGAGACCTGTGCATGTGCACTAGACTCCGGCACAGTGTCGTAGCCTACAGCGCCATGGAGATGAGGGGGCCCACCTGGAGTCTGCACACTGGCCTCCTCCTCTCATAAAACGCCCCTGGTGAGCACAGCACTCCGGCAGCTGCTGGACTGCCCGCAGCCTTCCCCCTTTAGTAAATGGAGTCATCCATTCACCATCACCACACCACTGCTCTGCAGTGATAGCGTGTTCCCCAACTTCCCAACCACCTGCGTACACAGTGACCCACAGGAGGAACAGCGGGCAGTGCACGAAAAGTAGGACTGTCCCACTAAAATCAGGATGGTTGGGAGGTATGCCATCCACATTAAAGCAACACAGCATACGTCTATAGCTTTCTCTATTAATGACGATGATGAGGATCACACAATGTATCTCATGGGTAAATGGTAGAATCTAACTCCTTAAACTAATGGACCATTCCTCTCCAGTATCCTTGTTAATAGTAATTGAAGCTAGAGCCTATTGCACAGGGAAGCATGCCAGGCATTAGCCCATACAATAGGTGCAGATATAACATTAATAATAGATTACAAGACCTTGGGGTGAGGGGAGCTACTGTTTGACATAATGACCTTGAAGATATATTTCTATTTATTGCACTAAACTCTACATTTGAGACTTGTTCTATATATTACATATTGGGAGGGGATTGCAGTGTACTTTAGTGAATGTTTATGTTAAGTGTTTTGTATTTTATAATGCAAAAAAAAGCACAAAACATTTTGTGACACCTATGGCTTTAGTTCTGGCCATAGCCTGCGGTAGTTTTTGCCTGCCACTGGTGTTAGTCTTTGCATGATGCTGAATACAGTTGAATCATTACAATACCACAGTACATTTTTGGAGCTCTCTATTTGTCCTGTGGTCTTTGTGAATTTGTGAATCAAATCCGATGCTGATATCCATATACCAGAGCTCTGAAGTAGCATACCTGCGGCCAGTGTTGGACTGGGACGTGAAGGGCCCACTGGGGAATGCAGTGTTTAGGGGTGTGGCCAGTCTCCAGAGGGGGGGTGACTTGCCGCTACATTGGTTTACTGCTCCCATTTTGGATTCCTGTGTACCCTCCTGGCCTATTTACTGATTTTCAATGCTCTTGTCTGCTTGGTAATAAACGCTGTGTACCGAATATTGAACTTGTTTATGGGTCACGTTCCTGCTTGTCTCTACTTGTTACCTGAAATCTTTTTGTTATTAAACAGACAAGTATAATGGTCGTGTGACATATAACGTTTGTACATATCCTTATTTTTTTCTTGAGATCACTTTATTACTAAATCACATATCTGCTGGTAAAAGATCCATACAGATTAATAATTTTCTAACCTGTAGGTGATGAAAAAAATATTTCACAAAAATCCATGCTAGCTAGGCTTTTTTATATGAATTACAGTGGCTTGTTTCTGTGTATTGGTGGCATCAAGATGGGAGTTCATATTAAAAGTCCCAATTGCACTTAGAAGGTTTTTAATTTGCAGAGGATTAGAGGATTTGTAAGACGAGCATGCCGAGCTGGAATCTGTCCCCTTGCTTGTGCCACTGCTAGAATCGCTTGTAGCAACAGATAATAATTACTAAAAGAAGAGCATGGACTAAAAAGGACCTTTTGCATCATTAATTCTTGTGCTCAACCCCTTTAGGCAACTAACACCCATGTAAAAATGTATCAAATATATTTCTAATATATTGAAGCATAATGTCTGTATTTCTTTCCACAAATAAGATGTATAATATAGCGGCACACTTATATTTTGCTGCTGCTGCCACTAACCATCTCTGTGCATGCCAATCTTCGTATATGGGGTAAAGTAAGGTAACGACAGCACACCCAATTCCGTTTGAAACCATAGGCTCCCAGGGTTGGGATTGAATTGCCGGAGGTTGGGATGCTGGCCTTCAGAATACCGATCGCGGCATCCCGATGCTCGGAATCCTGACGGCGAAGGTAAGTATACTTAAACCCCCCCTCCCCCTTTCCCCGAAACCTCACCCTCCATCGTGGTAGCCTAAACCTACCCCCCCCCCACACACACACACACACACACACACACACACACACACACACACACACACACACACACACACACACACACACACCTCTGCAGCCTAACCCTCACCGGTGGTGCCTAATCCTTACCCCCACTCCACGCAGCTTAAACCTAACCCTCCCTGGGGGTTGCCTAAACCTAACCCAACCATCTCCTATAGATGGTTTACATATATGTACTGTATGTACAGTGTTCCCAATTTGATATTACATAGCTGTGGTAAGCAGTATTATTGATTTTCCATTAGCCTTGTAGCTGAAGCACATACCTTAGTTTTGTCAGTTTAGTTACAGCATGTGTTTCAGAGTGAAAGGTACTGTAATTTAGATAAGTGATAAGGGCCTGACTGTTCGTGTACTAATTAAGGATGAGCTAATATGAAAGAAGAGAACTGGAGGTAAATTTACTAAAGTAAAGCCACGTATTTACTGTATGTATGTGTATGTATGCATGCATGTGTGTGTGTGTGTGTGTGTGTGTGTGTATGTGTATATATATATATATATATATATATATATATAAATATTATTATAAAAAAATTTAATTACTATATTATTATTTTTTTAAAACCTACATTTCATAACAAGCCAACGGGGAAATTACAGGTATTTGTAGACCTAGTTTGCATGTTGCTTTATTGTCTGGAACATAAAATATACATTATAAAAAATAAAAAAAAAGAAGTATGTAACAAAATAATCATTCCTATATGTAATTACTGTATGCCCAATTACTATATGTAATAAAATAGTCTTGCCCCATTCTTCTTCTGTATGTAATAAAATAATCATACTCCCGTCCCATTTCTATATAGAGTTTTACAGAGCTTAGGGCCTATTTATTAAAGGTTTTTTCTATGACATTATGCAGAAACTGCAGTTTTTCATAATGTTATTATGTATCAGCGTTGTGTACTAAAAGCATGACACAGCAGACTGCTAATTAACCCTTCATATTTCAGTCCCCATTATTATCAATAAGGACTACATTCTTACTCCTGCTTTATGTACCATGCTACCAAAAGTACATATTTTTGGAGATTAGCCCCACTGGTTTACGCAATCCTCAAATGGTGTAAACTGTTTTATGCCTATGGCTCCAGCCAGCGAGCAACCGGCGGGGGGCGTCTGCTGCGGGACCGGGTGACGCCCGGCCGACGGCGCTCTGAGGACAGGGCACTTTTCATTTATCTGGGGTGTGCGGGTTCGTCTTTTAAAAAGGGAGGAAAAAAAAAAACAAAAACAATTTAAAAAATCAGCTCTGGAGACTGACTATGTGCACATGCAGAGTGTCCGATATCCCCATAAGAGTTTTTCACAAATGTGAAAGATTCCTCTGATGTGGCTGGGCTCTAACTTACTAACTCACTTGAAGATTGATTCTGATTTGTAAGAAATTGCACAGCTGCAGGCAGGGCTGCCATCAGATATTGTGGGGCCCGGGACTGCAAGAATAGGTAGGGCTCTCAACTACACCTCACCTTCTGCTCCCCCTGCTGTTCCCACAACTTGTTGTTCTGTGTGCTGGTTGTCGGTCCGGGCACAAGGCTGCAGTACATCAGGTGGCTCCCCTAAGCATGACTGTGGCATGCCAGGACACAGCAGCAGTACAGATAGAGTCCGAAGCAGGCAACCATAGGGGGACAGCGTTGGTGGTATTTCAAATTCGGAGCAGGAAGTGAGCCAGTTGGAACATGTAGACCAGCAGTCAGTCAGGAGCTGCCGCTGCGAGTGCTCCTGGCTGGCTGCCAGTTTGTGAGCTCCGATTGGTTTGCAGCTGGCTCCAAATTAAAGATGCCACCGTCGATGTCCCTCTATGGCAGTCTGTGGTGCCCTCTAATCCACACTGCTGCCATTAGAGTCCTCTCGCTGTCCAGGCTGGTGGCAGCCTTTGCCATAGGGAAGCAGATGTGCAATTCCTTAAACATAAAATGCAAATACAGCAGGAGGTGTCTGTATGAGATAGACACCTCCTGCATGCATAAGCTGAAGCTTACTCAGACTGGCATTGTATCCAGACAGCCAAGTCCAGGAAACCTGCGTCTGACAACGCAGAGCCTGGGCCCGACACACCTACAAAATAGGGGGGCCCTGCCGAGTTTTAAAAAGTGGTGCCAGTTGCTGTCCCCCAAATGCTACAGCATGTCACTTGTGTTGCATCTAAGGGGTGTGTGTGGGGGGGGGGCTATGAGCGATATCGGAATACAAACCATTGGATTTGTACGTAAACCATCGGGTGTGCGTACAAATCCAACTCAGTCCCCTAGTATATACCAGGATTTTTTCATAGACATTTTTAAATATCTGTAGCAATGCGGACTATATTGATCCACTTGAAAGATAACCAGTCTCTGACCCTGAGGACTCCATTTTTGCATTACTTGAATAATTATAGAAAGTATCTGATCTTTTAAGATGCATCCAGAAGTCTTGTTACCGTACAGCAGGCCTGGACTGGGCACTGACCCCACACGGGATCATCCTGTCCTATGCGGCCTGCCCCCTTCCACGTCACCTGCTTATACATTGTGAGCACTTTGGCCACTGTCCGCTCTCAGGAGAGCTGGCCCGCCCCCCTCTGCATCACCTGCTTATGTGAGCGCTGCGGCCACTGGCTGCTTACAGGAGAGCCGTCCCGTCCCCCTTCCATGTCACCTGCTTATGTGAGCACTGCGGCCACTGGCCGCTTACAGGAGAGCCGGCCCACTCCCCCTCTGAGTCACCTGGCTGCTTATGAACTGTGAGCACTGCACCGCGTTGCGGCCAGCGGCCGCTATCTAGAGAGCCGCCCCCGCCCCCACCCCACCTTGCTAACCAGAAGAGGAGGTCTGCGTGCCAAACGCCACTGACGTCATCGGCGCGGACCTTGGGGGAAGAGAAGCTGCGGCCACGGTGGATGCGCATCCTGCAGCAGGAATTGTGAGGTGAGTATGAGTGTACAGTACTCACCTATATGCGTGTTCCTCTCCTGTGTTGCCGCTGTGAAATGTCCTGACTAGGAGCTACATGATGTTGCTGTTACAGTATTATGTCTGGTTTTAAGGAATGGGGTGTAATATGTATGGGGGGCATGAGGTCGGTGTAATTTTATGTCTGGGGGTGTGAGGTGTAATATGTCTGGGGGTGTTAGTGTAATATTATGTCTGGGGGTGTGAGTGTAATATTATGTCTGGGTGTGTGAGTGTAATATTATGTCTGGGGGTGTGAGGTGTAATATGTCTGGGGGTGTGAGGTGTAATATATCTGGGGGTGTGAGTGTAATATTATGTCTGGGGGTGTGAGTGTAATATTATGTATTGGGGTGTGAGTGTAATATTATGTCTGGGGGTGTGAGGTGTAATATTATGTCTGGGGGTGTGAGTGTAATATGTCTGGGGGTGTGAGGTGCATACCCTCCAACTGTACCTTTTTAATAGGTACAGTACCTTTTTTTTATGGTCTGTACCGATTTTTGGCTCTCCAAACTTCCATTGAAAGTATAGGAAAAGGGACGTGACCACGCCCCCTTTACCCCTTGCCACGCCGCCTTTTCTAATTTGTACCGATTTTTGTGTGTAAAATGTTGGAGGGTATGGAGGTGTAATATTATGTCTGGGGGTATGAGGTTTAATATGTCTAGGGGTGTTAGCTGTAATATTATGTCTGGGGGTGTGAGGTCTAATATTATGTCTGGGGGTGTGAGGTGTAATATATCTGTGGGGTGTGAGGTTTAATATTATGTCTGGGGGTGTGAGGTATAATACAGATGGGTCCACGTTTATCTTAGCCTTTAATAGGATTAACTGAGACTGGCCAGTCGGACTTAATCCCCTGCTGTAATGACTAAATCCCCTGCTGTATAGTTCTCTGTATTGTATTGCAGCTGAGAACAATAGATGAAGGGTTTATGCTAATAAATCATGTTGTGCTTAGGCACAGTAAACTAGTCAAGATAACCGTGGACCCATCTGTATGTCTGGGGGTGTGAGTGTAATATTATGTCTGGGGATGTGAGGTGTAATATTTTGTCTGGGGGAATGAGGTGAGGTGTAATATTTTGTCTGGGAGTGTGAGGTGTAATATGTCTGGGGTTATAAGGTGTTATAATATTTTGAAGCATTAATCCCGCCTACTTTGGTGTTGGCTCCACCTACAGTTGGTTTGGTGCCTACCACATGAGGCCACTTTTAACAATTTTTCCATGGCCACTTTTGTTTTCCAATCTGCCCCTGCTGTACAGTATATTGTTAAAGTAAAATTGACAATCTTTCTACTGTATACTGCGTCTTCACTGTGACAGCATGCATACTACCTTATATTATTTACCATTCTGCTGGGTACAGTAGGCACTATTGATGAAGAAGAGACGAGCCTATTTTCTATTTCTGGTGTTCCAAACAGAGTTGCAATAGTACCTAATTATATATTGATATGCAACCATACATAACTACGGATTCCAATGTGTCCAGTTAAATAGACCACCAAATATTCATGTTCTGTCTGTTTCATTTGCAGCCCTTTTGGAGTAATTGCACAATTACTGTATAATTTTTCCATCACAATTTAAAAACTGTAAGGGGTATATTCAATTGAAGTCAGATCCATTCCGACATTCATTTGGCAGAATGGATCCGACCTGGGCTATTCAATGTCATCTCAATTCGACTTTTAAAAAAGTCGAATTGAGATGTGGGAGCTGAGACAGGGGAGAGCCGCGGGCAGATGGGGAGAGCAGCGGCTGCTGTAGCGCTGCTCTCCCCCATCTGCCCACAGCTCTCCCGCCCCCCCTTCCCCCCATCTCTCTGCCTCTCCCCGTCCCTCGTCTCCCCGTCCCTGTATCACAGCCGCCGCTCCCGGCAGCATCCACCCGGCTCCAGCAAGCGAGGTCTCGCTTGCTGGAGCCGGGTGGATGCTGCTGTGAGCGGCAACTGTGACATCCTCCGGCACTGCTCTCCCGGTCTCTGCTCCCGCATCTCACTTAGACTTTTTTTAAAGTCGAATTGAGATGGTCGAAAAGGGGGCCAAAACGTTTTCGACACAAGCACATGGATCGGCAGCTACACCGCTGGTCCACGTGCTTTTCGACAAGTCGAATTCCTCGACTTGTCGAATAATTTGGTGTTAGATTGAATAGGTCGGAACCCCTTCCGACCTAAAAAAGTCGAAAACTGCCGTCTTTTTGACAGACGGCAGCTTTCGACTTCAATTGAATATACCCGTAAGTCACTACGTATTGTACTCTTTTTCGGCCTCATATAGGGTATCCGTTCAGATGGTCGACATTGACAAATGGTCGACATTGACAAATGGTTGACACATGAAAATGGTCTACGCATGAAAGGTCGACACATGAAAAGGTCGACATGGCTTTTTAAAAAAAAAATAGATTTTTGACTATATCATACTTTACCATCCATGTGGACTACAATTGGGAATAGTAACCTTGCCTGTTCGCGATCCATGCAAGGGGACGTGGTACACTAATTGGGGTTCCTGGTCATGTTACGGAAAAAGTGACACCAAAAAACAGTTCAAAATCCTTGTCGACCTTTTCATGTGTCGGCCTTTCATGCGATGACCTTTCACGCGTCAACAATTTATCCATGTCGACCATGTCAATGTCGACCAATAGCGGTCGACCTAATGACTGTCGACCATTCATACCGGAACCCTCATATAGACAGTAGGCAGTTGTTGTAATAATCATCACCTTCATCATTGCGTATCGTTTCACCAGCTCTACAGAACTAGCAACGAAATCCGCCTCCTAAAAATCATATCTGATGATGTGTCCACATGTGATTGGTCACAGTTGGACAGGCATGCCTTTTCTGTACTCTGCAACGTCTGCTGCCCTGTTCTGCCTCTCTGGACGTAAGGTGACACAAGTCTGCAATTGACAAAATGACAGCGGAAAAAATAAATCCATTCTCATTTTAAGTTTGCATGTGTGGTACTGTACATACAGTAAATGTGTAGCTTACATAATAAAAAAAGATACTCCCGTCCTACTATAAACAATCACAACTATATGTAATAAGAGATTCTGTTTATATATACTGTATGCTTTACAAACATAAAATGTTAACTCAGTATTTTTCTGTTTTACACCTCTTTAATCATTGTGCAGGTCTATGCTGTCTCTACAAGGGCATTGCACAGGTGCTAGGTCTAAATTAATAATCCTTCCTCCATTCCCTCTGTCTGGGGCTACTCAGGCAGGACACAGAACTATTATCTCTTTAGTTATAACACTTCTATCTGTTGTTTCAAAGTACAGGGAAAATTCATGTAGGATGCGGAGGGCAAGCTTGTATGTAGCTTTGGCATGTACATACAGTACCCTGCAAATATTTCTGATTAGAAGTACAGTAATTGGAAATCCAGGGCAACATATGCCATGACTCGGTCTGTTCTAGCCATGATCACATCTTCCCAAGCAATGCCTTTACTGCTTGTGAAAATGTTGTAATCTACTGTATATTAAAATGGGATCAGTATGTAAAACCGGCGGCCGGGTTCCCGGCCACCAGTATGCCGGCAGTGGGGCGAACGCTAGCAAGCCCCTTGCGGGCTCACCACATTGCGGGCACAGTGGCTCACTACCAAGGGCAGATTGGGAACAAAAAGCGACCCTGGAAAAATTTGTACTAGTGGCCCCACTTGGGCAGCACCAGAGGTGTAAGGTCTAGCCATGGCAGCAGCACCCTCACCCCAAGATTTTCCAGATAGTGGGGATGTCCAGCATCAAGAGGAAGTTAAAAGGAAATACAATTAAATGTTATGAGCACATTATATGATACACCGTTAGAATTTAGGAAACTATATAATTCTTTATAAAGATATATTTTATTGCTTATTACACCAACCGTATCCCAATCGGGTGTAGTATGGTATGCCGGCGGTCGGACTCCCGGCGACCAGCATACCGGCGCCGGCGGTGGTATGCCGGCTGTCGGGATTCCGGCGCAGGTATACTGTGCGCCGGGATCCCGACATCCGGCATACTGAAGACCACCCTCCCAATCACTGTTCACTCAATTTTATATGTCAGCCAAGCAGGCAGACAGAGCATACACTAGATCATCTGCAATCACAGGCTAAGTGTCAAAGTAATTTTCATATATGCAAATTGTTTGCCATCTTATTCATTATGTCTATAAATAGGACCACATGTCCTCAAACAAAACAGGCCCCACGGGTGCATCGGCCCACCAGGAATCTTCCCTGTGGGCCCTGTGGCCAATCCGCCTCTGCTCACTACGCATGCCACAGGATTTATTCTCCCTCTATTTGCATCTCCACCCATAGAGGGAGAAAAGCCTGTGGCGCCGGTATTTCGTGGCAGGATTTCACCGCTAGTTGGGATTCAGGCGTCAGCATTGTGTCGTCCGGGATCCTAACTAGTGGTATGGTAACCGCTTCCCGTTAAAACAGTGGCGACCCCTAACTTTAGACTTGTACTTACCTACTTGAAATAACCTTAAGCTATAGCATAGCATTGTATGACATGTCTCAGTCAGTAATGTGCTTCTGTGCATACACACCATGGGATGCATACGCTGTGCAACTTTTTATTGACTTAGATGCATGTGCCGTTGAAAAGCATTTACAATTTGTGTGAATATCAGCAATGTGTCTGACTCAGAAGCAGGCCAAATGTGTTTGTGTGCTATGGATAGGGTAGTTCACAGTGTAAAAAGAAGTCACACATATCAATTGTACTGTTATAAATATTGTACATCTTTTTTTTTTTATAATAGTGATTTAGTGTTCTAATATATTTTTCCTTTATAAAATAATTTTGGAAAACTAAATCAATATGATAAAAAAAAGTATGCATTTATAAAATTACAATTGTCATAATTTACTTTTACTTTGATGTCACTGCAGTAAAAGCTTCTAGGACTGCATAGTCTGCAGTCCTTAGAAGCACCTTATGGGGGTAATTCCAAGTTGATCGCAGTAGGAAATTTTTTAGCAGTTGGGCAAAACCATGTGCACTGCAGGGGGGGCAGATATAACATGTGCAGAGAGAGTTAGATTTGGGTGGGGTGTGTTCAATCTGCAATCTAAATTGCAGTGTAAAAATAAAGCAGCCAGTATTTACCCTGCACAGAAACAAAATAACCCACCCAAATCTAACTCTTTCTGCACATGTTATATCTGCCTCCCCTGCAGTGCACATGGTTTTGCCCAACTGCTAAAAAAAATTCCTGCTGCGATCAACTTGGAATTACCCCCTATAGTCGTCGATTTACACAATATGAACTTCCTGCTGGAAGCTCATACCATACTTGCCTTCTCCCCGGAATGGCCGCGAGGCTCCCGGAAACCGGGTGCCCCTCCCGGCCCCACGAAAAAGTGGGCAGGTCTCCCGCAGTGCTGCAGCTCCCCGACATCCCCCCTTGGTTGCCCACTTGCAGAGCACAAGTGGCGGTCCAAGGGGAGCTGATGACGTCATCGTAGCCATGCCCTCCACTCTACAGAGCTTGTAATATAGGCACTGTATAGTGGGTGCGTGGCCACAGTGACTCGACCGCAAGCTCAACACCCCCGGTGCTACATAGCTACACCCATAGCTCATCTACATAGCTACACCCAGCCACGCCTCCATGTGATGTCACACCCGCCCACCTCACCCCCTGCTGTGCTAAGGTGGCTGTCCTCTCCCGGAGAGGGCAGCCATAAAGTCGTCAACCCTGGCTCATACTGCTAATAGCACCCTGGACTGGCTGTCCCACATAGGTAGGGGGGGGGGAGATTTCATCACCGTGAGACAGCTGTGTGAAAAGGGCAGGGAGAGCTTTCAATAGGAAGCCACTGTGCAGAGAACGGGATCGTGACTGTCTCCTGCTCCCTGCTGTGCCTGCCCAGCTCCAGTAAATAGATCTGCCACTGGTTACATTTGAGCAGTAAAAAGTAGTACAGGTTGAGTATCCCTTATCCAAAATGCTTGGGACCAGACGTATTTTGGATATCGGATTTTTCCGTATTTTGGAATAATTGCATACCATAATGAGATATCATGGTAATGGGACCCAAGTCTAAGCACAGAATGCATTTATGTTTCATATACACCTTATACACACAGCCTGTAGGCAATTTTAGCCAATATTTTTTATAACTTTGTGCATTAAACAAAGTGTGTGTAAATTCACACAATTCATTTATGTTTCATATACACCTTATACACACAGCCTGAAGGTCATTTAATACAATATTTTTAATAATTGTGTGTATTAAATAAAGTTTGTGTACATTGAGTCATCAAAAAACAAAGGTTTCACTATCTCACTCTCATTCAAAAAAGTCCGTATTTTGGAATATTCCGTATTTCGGAATATTTGGATATGGGATACTCAACCTGTAACTGTAATACATAAATTTCGTTTGAAACCTTTTTTCATTTTTTTATTTTTTACAAACTAGATGTGAGGGAACGATATAGCTGATGATCCGACACATTGGAATGATAAAACATCAATATCGCTCCGTGTGTATGCATGATATTGTTCATTGGGCGCTTCCGTGGGGTCTTCCGATGCTTCGCCTGATCTTTCTGCATCTTTCTGCATGTTCCAAAGATAAGGTTATGTGGCTGTCGATCACATGCAACACTATTCAGGTGGGGTGGAAGGGGGAGTTGGCATAGCGGCGGCCAGGCATGAGATCGCCCAGTGTGTAGCGACTGCCCGATATGTCGGCCCTCAGATCGTCGCTCCACATCGTACTGTGTGTGGGGGCATGTGATCTCTTATAGAAATATAAAATATCACCGAGTATATAAATTTCATCAAGTAGTCCCCAGTATTTCATCCGCACATCACTCCATTAGAAAGATTCTCATGAAAAAGGATAAAAGCAAATATAGTGTAATACTGCTTTAATATAATTAAAACACTATATTTGCTTTTATTCTTTTTCATGAGAATCTTTCTAATGGAGTGATGTGCGGATGAAATACTGGGGACTACTTGATGAAATTTATATCCTCTCTCTTCCACTACGCATATTGTCTATTATTTAGACACTACCATCTGGTACGGAGTTTACCTTTATACACAGATCTATTTATTCAGAAGTTAACAGTATTACACTATTTTGTACCTTATTTCTTTGGTTGAGGGCAAGAATTGATGTTGAACGGATTATCTAGGAGCATCCTCAAAAAATTGTAATCAAGCGCCTGAAGATAACTCGGTGATATTTTATATTTCTATATTGTTTGTGGTGTGAGGTGACACCTTTTTTCACTGGGTAATCTATGGGCAGCTTCTAGCGCACCATACGTCTGCATTTTTTGGTTATAGATGTGATCTCTTATCACAAATTATTGCTGAATGTTGTTAATATTGTATATATACAACCACAAGTGCCTCTTTAGAGCAGATAAGCAATTTAATAAATCACTTAACTGACAAATTGTTTAAAACAGTCAAATTGTAATTTTTCAATTAAAAAAGTTGAAA
This sequence comes from Pseudophryne corroboree, assembly GCF_028390025.1. Taxonomy (NCBI): domain Eukaryota; kingdom Metazoa; phylum Chordata; class Amphibia; order Anura; family Myobatrachidae; genus Pseudophryne; species Pseudophryne corroboree. The sequence continues at coordinate 288,678,100 of NC_086449.1, forward strand.
ATGTAAACATTTTATTGTTTTGCCACATGCACAATAGAGTGCCACTCGCACGGCTTTCTGGGGCATGATTTTGTGAGTGATGTCAGCAGTCACAGATCGCAACATCATTCCCAGAGGGCCGCAGCAGTTGGAGGAGGTCCATTCTGCATTTGTAGAGAACAGATTTCCTCCATACAGACAGGGGGACGCAGCCTGGCGTTACTGATGTATGGGCTACGCCCTGGTCAGGTAATGCACTCCTGGTGTTAGTGCCAGTTAAGTGGTTGAGATACAAATGCATGAAGTGTTGTGAGGATTTTTCATTTGTCTTTGTACTCTTAGGCAGCAGGGATAGATATAAACAATGTCGGTGCTGGTTACAACTGCTATGCAGGGACGTGCGGTGAGGTAAATGGCTCAGGAGGCACTGACTAGCACCAGGTTATTATCATTTATAAAATGGGTCATAGACATAAGAGAGAATTCCATCATTTTGTCCCTTTATTCATGAGGACCTCTTGCAGCTGGAAGACAAAACATTTAGGGGTCTATTTATCACTGAAGTGAGCCGGATTAGTTGGCGTATTCAGCTATTACAACCAGGGAACTGAGCATTGCTCAGCCATTGCACCTTTTTTATTAAAATACTTTATGTCCCAAATTTATTCAGCTCTTTTTGCCAGCAAACCGGTGACATTAACCAAAATCCCCGCCTATGGGACCGTGTTTAACCCCTGTCTATTAGGAAACTTTCTTCTCTGAGTCCTTTTGAAATAAAGTCTGTGTAAAGTCTATTAGACCACTACATGCCATCAAATTCAGGCAGCATACTAGACAGCAATTATACTTCAGAGTTCAGCAGTTTATATTGCAGAAATTGCTCTAAAGTGAATTTACTAGAACTAAGGAAACACCTGAGCATGAATGTCGATTTCAAGGACGTTGTAAATTACTTGGGCTTCTGCTGCATGGAAGTACGGGTCGGTATGAAATATTGTCATTAGATGAAAAAGATTGGTTCTATTTTTAGCTCCAAAGTAGATCAAACGCCTTTTCTTCTGTCTTCCTGTGACTTGAAACTAGCATGTTTCACATAAACCGCAATTTATTGGATAAACTTCTAAAACTAATTTTAACTCTTTACTATATACCATTTCTGTTGACAACACAACAATAACCTGTATTCCTCCAGCTTGCTGCTTAGGTATCACGCTTGAACTGTGTTTTGCTCCCCACATTACGTCTGTATCCAATTCATGTTACATTCATCTGAGAAACATATACACAGTATACACCTACCTCATTGAAAAAAAGTTTAGTTCATGCATTCTCTCACACTGATTATTGCAATAGTCTGTTTATTGGTCTCCTCCTATACAGACCTTATGTTAGGGTCTCCTGCCCTGTGCTGCCACGTCGTCATGGCAACCGGGAGACAAGTGCTAGCAGAGTAACCTGAGCGCAGCTGATACTCCGGTTCGGGTCTTTTGCTGTGCAGTGGTTACAGGCTCTGTGCACGGTAGGGGATCCGGTGCTGGTTTTTGTGCTCACAGTCTGTGAGGTCTGAGTGGGGCGTGGACAGCACCTGCTTTATAAGGCCTCTTCTTAGGGTAAGCAGATGCTGCTGAATCTTTGTTGGTTAGTCAGTTCCTGAAAGTTAGCCAGTACTGTGTAGCTTCGTATTTGTTTGTTGCTTACTGCAAATAGGCCTGGGGATTTGGTATTACACTCTGCCAATCCAGACCTAGCAGTAAGACTGGAGTTAGTCGTTTAGCTTGCTGGGGTTCTGTTACTACGCTGTGAACTTAGCAAGTTTGCGGCTGTATTCTAAGACTTGCCTGTCTAATCCTGTCTCACTGTGCTAGGTGTCAGGGGTCAGTTTAGTGGCAGTAAGCTGAACCTGTGCACTGCAAGTGAGAATTAGGATTGTGGAGACTCTCCTTGTGTCTATCATTCCATCTCTGACCAAGGAGTTTACTGCCACACCCGTTGGTAACCCTTTAGGGTTTTGCTGTTGCCCTTAGCAACAGCATTTCGGGTTCTCTACGTATTAAAACACAACATCTTGCTTTTCTCATCTGAGCATTACTAATACAAGGGAGACACCCAGTTCCTTAGCCTCTGGGCTTCTCTGTTCACTTTGTGTGTATTTTGTTACCCTATCACCTTCTGTGTACGTTATGTCATATTCCCCAGTCTGTCTGTGAGTCCATTTGTTTTGCATAACAGTTCAAACACCAGTACATTCCTGCAGGCACTGGTGTGCATAACATATTCAGCAGCCTAATACTCCTGTTGAAATTTTGTGGGAATATGGAGCATACCCCTCAAAATACGTTGCAACAGGTGGTCGATCAGGTGCAGGTCCTGACTCGACAATTTAATGATTTGTCCATTAAAATGCACACCTCCCAGGCTGCTGGCCGGAGCTCCCGCAGCAGCAGCACCTGCAGGGGTTAAGGAGCCGAAAGTAAATCTCCCGGATCGTTTTTCTGGAGATCGCTCGCAGTTCTTTTGTTTCAAGGAGAGCTGCAAGCTATACTTCCGGCTTAGGCCTCAGTCTTCTGGGTCGGAGATTCAGCGGGTGGGCATAGTGATTTCCTTGCTACAAGGAGACCCACAGGTCTGGGCATATGGGTTGCAGCCTGACTGTCCGTCGCTTAAAAGTGTTGATGCTTTTTTTACGGCACTGGGCATGTTGTATGATGACCCTGACAAGACGGCCTCAGCCGAGGCTCAGATTTCGATCCTTAAGCAAGGGCGAAGGCCAGTTGAGGTTTACTGTACGGAGTTTCGGAGGTTGGCCCATGATACCCAGTGGAATGACCCAGCCCTGAGACACCAGTACCGAAGAGGTCTTTCTAACCAGATAAAGGACCAACTGGTACAATATCCCTTGCCTGATAGCTTGGATCAGCTCATGCAGTTATCCATCCGGGTGGATAGACGGCTGAGAGAGCGTAGGCTTGAAAGGGAGACTGAGATTTCCTTCCTTCCCAAGGGAACCTCAGACTCTGAGGAATTTTCCGAGGAGCCTATGCAGATTGGGGCTACCCGCCTCTCCTCGCGTGAGAAGACGCGGAGGAGACAGCAGGGGTTGTGTTTGTACTGTGGGAATAAAGGTCATGTGGTAGTATCATGCCCAGAAAAGCCGGACAACTTCAGGGCCTGAGGGTGATGGGAAATATCCTGTCGGGCCAGAAGTCAGAATTTCCCAAGAAGACTTTTATCATTCCGGTGACCTTGAAGATCCTCGGTCAAACTGTCAAGACTGAGGCCTTTGTGGACAGTGGGGCCGACGGGGTTTTTATGGACCGCCAATTCGCCCTGAAACACTCTGTTCCCTTAGTACCCTTGGCATCGGAAATTGAGATTTGTGGGTTAAACGGGGAACCATTATCCCAAGGTAAAATTACCTCTTGCACTAGCCAGATTTCTTTGTTTATTGGAGCCACACCCTCTGAAAAATTGTCCTTTTATGTGACTGTCTGTACTTTTGCCCCATTGGTGTTGGGGTTACCCTGGTTAAGGGCCCACAATCCTCAATTTGACTGGGTCTCTGGGGAGATTCTTAGTTGGGGTACTGATTGTTTCAGGAGTTGCTTGAGCCTTCCAGTCAGGCTCTCGCAGTTAAGTTTGCCAGGATTGCCAGGGTGTTATGCAGATTTTGCGGACGTGTTCTCCAAAAAAGTTGCAGAGGTACTACCTCCCCATCGCCCCTATGACTGTGCCATTGATTTGTTGCCAAATGCTAAGCTTCCCAAGAGCAGGTTGTACTCCGTCACGTCCTGAGACTCAGGCTATGGCAGAGTACATTCAGGAGAACTTGGCTAAGGGATTTATCAGACCTTCACAGTCTCCAGTTGGGTCGGGGTTCTTCTTCGTGGGTAAAAAGGACGGTTCGTTGCGACCCTGCATCGACTTCAGGGAATTGAACCGTATCACGATTAAAAACTCATACCCACTGCCTCTCATTTCGGTCTTGTTTGACCAGCTTCGTACTGCCACCATTTTTTCTAAGATTGACCTACGCGGTGCGTACAATCTAATCCGAATAAGAGAGGGGGATGAATGGAAGACTGCCTTTGATACCCACTCAGGGCATTATGAATATTTGGTGATGCCTTTTGGGCTCTGTAATGCCCCGGCAGTCTTCCAGGATTTCATGAATGATGTGCTCAGGGAATATTTGGATAGAGTCTTAGTTGTATACTTAGATGACATCCTAATATTCTCCCATTCCCTGGAGGAACATCGGAAGCATGTACGCTTAGTCCTCCAGAAACTCAGAGACCACCGGCTTGGGGCGAAGCTGGAGAAGTGCGAATTTGAAGTTCAGCAAATCGCATTTCTAGGATATATTATCTCCCCAGAAGGTTTCCAAATGGAGGGTTCCAAGGTACAGGCAGTCCTGGATTGGGTGCAGCCCACTAGTTTGAAGGCGCTTCAGCGTTTCCTGGGCTTTGCAAATTTTTATAGACGATTTATCGCTGGATTTTCGTCTATAGTGGCGCCCTTGGTGGCACTCACTAAGAAAGGGGCGGATGTTGCTCACTGGTCTTGTGAGGCTAAAGCGGCTTTTGCCCGTCTCAAAAGGGCATTTGTTTCAGCCAAGGTGCTGCGACACCCAGATCCAGAGCGTCCTTTTGTGGTGGAGGTGGATGCCTCTGAGATGGGTATTGGGGCAGTGCTTTTTCAGATGGGAGTGTCTGATAATCGCCTTCATCCCTGTGCTTACTTTTCCCGTAAATTTTCGCCTGCCGAGATGAATTATGACGTGGGTAACCGGGAATTGTTGGCTATTAAGGATGCACTCGAGGAGTGGAGACACTGGCTTGAGGGGTTCCTGTTGGCCCATTACATCCACTCTCTATCCCATCTAAGCCATGGACCCACATTTCAATGGATTTTGTGGTGGACTTGCCCAAATCCTCGGGGATGACAGCCATCTGGGTTGTCGTTGACAGGTTTTCGAAGATGGCGCACTTCGTTCCACTGGTTGGGCTGCCATCGGCCAGACGCCTGTCTGAATTATTTAAGCTGCATGTTGTGCATCTCCACGGGTTGCCACTTGATGTGGTCTCTGACCGCGGATCCCAGTTTGTGGCCAAATTCTGGAGGGCATTTTGTTCCGATCTCCAGATTTCTGTCAGCTTGTCGTCAGGCTACCATCCGCAGTCTAATGGGCAGACTGAAAGGGTGAACCAGTCCTTGGAGCAGTTCCTCAGGTGTTATGTCTCCAAGTGTCAGACTGACTGGGTTGCTCATCTGTCCATGGCGGAGTTTGCCTATAACAACGCGGCTCACTCTGCTACAGGGATCTCTCCCTTCCTTTGTGTGTATGGGCATCATCCTAAGGCCAATTCTTTTGACCCCCTGGACTCCACGCCTGGTGATTCCTCTGTGGTTTCGGTCCTTAGAGGTATTTGGCGGAAAGTGAAGAAAGCCCTTGTGTCTGTGTCATTAGTGACCAAAAGGGTTTTTGATAAGCGGAAAAGACCCTGCAGCTTCAAATTAGGAGACTTCGTCTGGTTGTCTACCAAGAATTTGAAGTTGAGACAGCCATCTCATAAGTTAGGCCCCCGGTTCATCGGCCCTTATAAGATCACCAGGGTTATCAATCCGGTGGCATTTCAGTTAGATCTGCCCCGTTCTTTGGGTATCAATAAAACATTTCATTGTTCCCTTTTAAAACGGGCGATTAGTAATCCTTCTTCCAGTGGAAGACCTTCCCCTCTTCTGATACGTGGCCAGAGGGAGTTTGTTGTTGAAAGGATTCTTGACTCCAAGGTGGTTCGGGGTCGGCTGTCATTTTTGGTGTCTAGAGATAAGGGCGCCCAGGCTGAAGTATAGGTAAGTATTGTTTAGGTTAGAGGCCCCCAGAGAAATATATTAATTTGGTTTCACTTTAAAGTCATCACAAAATTTTTTTTTGGTGCACTGGAAGGGTTATGGCCCGGAGGAGCGGTCGTGGGTGCGCAGTTGTGATCTTCATGCCCCCAGACTGATACGCTCTTTCTTCTCGCAGTTCCCCGATAAACCCGGTGGTAGGGGTTCTTTGACCCCTCGTCAGAGGGGGGGTACTGTTAGGGTCTCCTGCCCTGTGCTGCCACGTCGTCATGGCAACCGGGAGACAAGTGCTAGCAGAGTAACCTGAGCGCAGCTGATACTCCGGTTCGGGTCTTTTGCTGTGCAGTGGTTACAGGCTCTGTGCACGGTAGGGGATCCGGTGCTGGTTTTTGTGCTCATAGTCTGTGAGGTCTGAGTGGGGCGTGGACAGCACCTGCTTTATAAGGCCTCTTCTTAGGGTAAGCAGATGCTGCTGAATCTTTGTTGGTTAGTCAGTTCCTGAAAGTTAGCCAGTACTGTGTAGCTTCGTATTTGTTTGTTGCTTACTGCAAATAGGCCTGGGGATTTGGTATTACACTCTGCCAATCCAGACCTAGCAGTAAGACTGGAGTCAGTCGTTTAGCTTGCTGGGGTTCTGTTACTACTCTGTGAACTTAGCAAGTTTGCGGCTGTATTCTAAGACTTGCCTGTCTAATCCTGTCTCACTGTGCTAGGTGTCAGGGGTCAGTTTAGTGGCAGTAAGCTGAACCTGTGCACTGCAAGTGAGAATTAGGATTGTGGAGACTCTCCTTGTGTCTATCATTCCATCTCTGACCAAGGAGTTTACTGCCACACCCGTTGGTAACCCTTTAGGGTTTTGCTGTTGCCCTTAGCAACAGCATTTCGGGTTCTCTACGTATTAAAACACAACATCTTGCTTTTCTCATCTGAGCATTACTAATACAAGGGAGACACCCAGTTCCTTAGCCTCTGGGCTTCTCTGTTCACTTTGTGTGTATTTTGTTACCCTATTACCTTCTGTGTACGTTATGTCATATTCCCCAGTCTGTCTGTGAGTCCATTTGTTTTGCATAACAGTTCAAACACCAGTACATTCCTGCAGGCACTGGTGTGCATAACACCTTACTTGTACTACCTACTTCAAATGTAGCTGCTAGACTGATTTTCCTTGCAAAACTGTTATCTACTGCTGCTCTGCCAAGCCCTACATTGGATGCCTGTATTTCTTAAAGCTGGAGAGCGCTATTGCGCATACTCATATTGGCTCCTTTAAGTAGGCTTCAATCCCTAACAAAGATAACTGCCCTCTCTACTTCTGCATATGTGCCATCTGGTCACTGTGTTAGAGCACCAGAGAGAGAACCTATTATTACCTCTTGTTTCACCACACTGTTACCGGTGATACGCTGGCATCCTGCACCACTACCCACATACCGTACAGTTACCAGCTGGTGACCTGGATGCAAAGCTGGATTTAAACCTCATAGGGTCCTAAGCAAGATATCAGTTTGGGGCCCCCCTCCCTCAACTGCATGCAATTTCACACAGACACTAAGCCCATAGCCACACACACACACACTGCCCAATAGCCGCACACATACTGCCCAATAGCCTCACACACATACACACTGGTAAACCTGTCACTCTACACTATAGCGCATCCGCCTATAATATATGGATAACTCAAAGGACTGGTCAGATAATGGGCTGGTGGCTGTGTAGAGTTACTGCTCTCTCTCTCTCTCTCTCTCTCTCTCTCTCTCTATATATATATATATATATATATATATATATATATACATACAGTGTGTGTGTGTGTGTGTGTGTGTGTATATATATATATATATATATATATATTTATTTTATACTGTACTTCTGACTCCACAGTCATGCATTATTCACTGTTATACAGATACAATATTGCATAGTGATAGGGACCCTGTAAAACTGACAAATTTTAGTAGATTAATATTTAGCAAATACAATGTTGCATAGTGAGGGAGACCCTATATAACTGCCACTATACATAGTTTAATAATGATCAGATATCAGACCTGTATTTCTACACTTGTGGCTGTTTATGGTGCAGGCTAGCCCCAGTTCTACCCATACACACCCAGTAGTCAGAGCCGGCCTTAGGCATAGGCAAACTAGGCAAATGCCTAGGGCATTTGGTATGCTTAGGGGCACCAGCAGCTTCTGATTAAAATGATATGCGGCATGCCTATATTTTCTGTGTGACTGCGGCTGTATCTGCATATGAAATGTTACATTGTGTGTATTCCTGGAAATTACTGTAATGTAGCATTTCGTATATGCAGATACAGCCACAGTTGCACACAGAATACAGGCATGCTGCATATCATTTTAATCAGCAGAAGCTGTTTATGCATCATAGCCACATAGCAGTGCAAATAAGATGCATTTTCATAAACAAAAGGCGCCCGACGTTAGCAGAGCTGCCAGCTGACTCATGCCAGGCATCTCCTGCAGAACTAGCAGCGGTGCTAGGGGGCACCAGACAAAATCTTGCCTAGGGCATCATATTGGTTAGGGCCAGCTCTGCCAGTAGTAAATGTAAGGCACAGTCAGTTTTTTGTAAAACTTTCCCTGTTGCTTCTATGTGCAATGACCATGGATACTGCTACTGTATGTATGAGGAATGGGAATACACCGATGATGAAGAACTTCTAAAACTATAATAGGATCACTTGATCAACTTTAATACCTGTATAAAGTACTGTATAATGGCAGGTTACTGAGCACATGCCAAACAATGCATGTCGTGTGTAGTTACTGATACATTCTGCAAATGTAATGCATATCAGTTGCATAACAGGAAGTGTATTTACAATGTAATCTCTATAAAAAAAAAATATGTGATACATTCAATAGGTGTGCGATGCCTTTGCACTTCTTCGGGGGTCTGGCACTGACATGCGGGACGGACTAGCCCTGTGCTGGGCATCCCCCCGCATGTCAGTGTGAATGATCGTAGCTGTGCTAAATTTAGCACAGCTACGATCAACTCGGAATGACCCCCATAGTACAGCACCAGTTATATATAGAGACACACAGTACAGCACTAATTACATACACAGACATAGTACAGTACCAGTTACATACAGAGAGACAGTACAGCACCAGTTACATACAGAGACATAGTACAGCACCAGTTACATACGGAGACATAGGGCCCGATCCAACCGCAATTTCTGAGAAAAAGATGCAGGTGCATGCGCAGCACCCATCCTGCGCATGCGCCCACATTTTCTGCGGGGGGGGGGGTTCAGAAAATGCGATCACCTCTGCCTGTCAATCAGGCAGAGGTGGGGGGGGGGCAGGCAACACTCCATTTCCAGGGAGGAGACAGAGCGTTGCGGGGGCGGAGGTAGCCAAACAGGGGGCGGAGGTGGCCAAATGGGGGCGTGTCATGGGCGTGATCACGGTGGCGTCACACAGCCGCCGCGATCAGAAAGATGGCGGCGAGTCTCCTGTGGCCGCAGCTAAGCTGCGCCGGCAGGAGGCTTCCATAGTTCCTGCTAAGAAGCAGAAATAGCAAATGCTTCACAATTTCTACATGTTGAAGTGGGGGAGGCTCCGGTCAGCATGCTGGGCGGCCCCCAGCATGTGATCCAAAGGATAGCAAATTCTGCTAACTGAATTAGGCCCATAGTACAGCACCAGTTACATACAGAGACATAGGGGTTATTCAGCTTCAGTATCAGTTTTCGCAAAACTGCTACTGCTTACAATCGCATGCTGAGAGCTGCTCAGCACATGGCAAAGCTGCCTAGGGATGTGATCGCAATCCAAATGCGATTGCATCGCAGAAATCGAGTACCATCGAAAATATAATGGTTGCCCCCCTGCAAACGCAGCCAGGCTGCTTATGCAGGCTCACCGGTGCCATATTTTCCGTCACATGGATCGCAGGTGACGCCATTCGGCAACCCTGAAAACAGCCATGACAAACCTGTGTTTCCCGCATCACTCCCCACCAATGCCCGCTGCATGTCAATCACAATACGATCGCATCATGCCGGGATGGAACCGCATTGTGAAAGTCTGCACACGCGCAATGCGTTTGAGAGTTTGCAAAGTCTGCAACTGAAGCTGCATAACCCCCATAGTACAGTACCAGTTACATAGACTGACATACTACAGTACCAGTTACCAGAGTCAGCCTGCCGCCACTCACCACACTCTTCCCCGCCCCCTTCCTAGTAAAAAAAATCACAGACAAGTGCTCCTCACCTTCTGTCCTCTGTGGGCGGCAGTGATCTATGCTTCTTTTAGCTTTTTGGATACACAATACAGTGCAGGCCAGTTATGCCAGCGGTGGAATTTGATCCGTCGGCACCATGGCTGAGAGTGGGGGTGTCACAGGTCATGGCCAGGAGGGGAGGCGGGTACACAGACAGCCACTTGCAGGCTGTAGCAGGAAAAAATGCTTTCCTGTCTGCAGCAGTACAACAGTCTTGTCGTCCTATTTTAATGGGGGCCTGGGTTAGGGTCAGGATGCAAGAGGGGAAGTTAGAGTTAGGGGGAAGGTTAGGGTCAGGCTGTGGGAGGGGAGGTTACAGTTAATGGGAAGGTTAGGGATAGGCTGCGGGAGAGAAGGATTAGGGGTAGAGTTGGGGTTAGATTTGGGAAAGGTCCTTTATGACACTTGGATTAAGACTCAACCCTGGTTAAACCCCCTCACTACACCCCAAACACATACACACACCTCTACTGTCACCAAAAGAAACCATTCAGCAGCAGAAGCTTCTCCGTCAGCACTCATCATGTGGTCAGGAGTGGATGGAGCTTTTGATGAGTGACAGTCTGGGATTCCCAGGCAAGAGTAGGACCCCAGGCGTGTGAAGGGGTGGCCCCAACACTTCTTGTGTGTGCCATAACTGACACTGACAGCTCAGAGAGTGCAGTGTGGGAGGAGGTTTGGAGGCCAATAAGGACAGCAGCAATGAGACAGCCAGCATTTGCTTAGTTTGCAGTTGTGGTGCTCACTGAAAGTCGGGGAGAGCATCAGCTCCTACCCACTGACAGGCACTTCTTGTCAGGTGTGGTATAAAAGATAGATTGTGTCTAGTTAGGCAGTCAATAGCTAGACACCATATGTTAGACAGACATTAGGTCGACAGGGTCAAAAGGTCGACATGAAAAAAGGTAGACAGCGTCAAAAGGTCGTCAGTGTCAAATGGTCGACATAAAAAAGGTAGATCCCATGTTTTTTGCATTTTTGTGCTTTGTGTGGATAGTTTTGTCATCTGGGACCCCCAACTGTAGAAAGTCATACTCTCGTGGGGCTCGCTTTGCTCCCCACGCTTCGGGCTCGGTGGCTCACCACAAAGTTTATATCCAACTCTGTGCCAACATGGATAGAGAAGGTATGAAATAGTCCAAAAACATGTTAAATTTAAAAAAAACATTTGTCTATCTTTTTTGTCGACCATTTTCATGTCGACCTTTTGACACCGTCGACCTTTTGTACTGTCTACTTTTTCATGTCGACCTTTGACCCTGTCGACCTTTCGACCTAATGTCTGTCTAACATATGGTGTCTATCTATTGACTGTCTAACTAGACACTGTCTGTCTATCATCCGGATACCCTTCTTGTCCACCCCCTCTACCCAGGCATACTGTGTAGCTAGTGTGTGTATAGCACCCGGAATCTGCACAGGCTGCCTCTCACTGTAGTAATGCCCCGCATGTCCCACTGAGTGCGGCCACAGTACTGTCATTCTAATCGGTGGAGGGGGGACACCGGGGACTGTAGTAGTGACACTGGGAGAGGTAGCCAGCCCAGCGAAGAGTGGGATTTTCACAGTAGCGTATCCCGCCCAATCCGCCCCTGAACTAGAATACATACTTGCCAGTCGCTCCACGTGCCGCGGCACTTCTCTATTCATCGCTGGGCTTGTCCACTGGGAGGGGACTTCGGGGAAGACCAGAGTGACGTCATGACATCGCTCTATGCTTCTCTGGGATTTGTTTTACGGGGTCAGTGCCAGTATTTGTGTTGTGACATTAATGATGATGGGCAGGGACGGATTTCGGACTGGGCCCCCTGGGACCCGACGGGCCCTAAGCGCATGCTCATGCTGCCTAGCGATTTATCCGCCCCTGGCTCCATGCAGAAATTCTTTGTATTCATAACTGTGAGCATGACTGTACAAATCACATTACTGCTGAATAAACCATCCCACTGGTTAAGTGCTGGGCTGCGCACTGACTCTGGGCATCCGCTGGCGTTTACCATCACTCTGCCATGTCTGCCATGTCACCACCAATAGTACACACATATTCTAACATATATACATATAAAATTCTTTCTATTTTACATGTAAATCTATCATCAAAACCACATCAGCATATACTGTAGTTCTTCACGTATCTCAAAATATCCCCAAACATGAACTCTCTGAACTGCACAAGATCTGCGTCTCTCTTCCACACACTCTACTTTTTCCCATTCATGGTTACTGCAACCACTCTGTGGCAGTGACGTGCGATCAGGTGAGGTTGTATGAAAAATACAAAGAAGATATTATAAATATCATCTCTGCATTATTCTAATCATACTGGAGTATGGAGCTCTGCCTGCCTTGTCCGCACATCTTTGATCCAAACTCACCAAATTTCCATCAGTATTCACTGCTGCACCTGTGTATAATGCTCACATGAACCCTCGGGTTCCTATATATATATGTGTGTGTGTGTAAATCTTACCCTCCCCAGCCATTTACCTTACCACATGTCCCAGCTCCATGGAATGTCCTCCCTCGCACAGAAGTACTTTCTTCTAGCTTTTAAATATTCCCTATAAACTTACCTCTTATCATATTCCTGAATGAACCATGTAATCTCCATAAATTCTGAAACCCAATAAACTCCTCTTTACGTAGATTACACAATACACTACTAACAGTACATATGCTTTCTTTACACTGACATAGCCCTGTGACCCCAGACCAACATTGCTGTGAAACAGGAATATATAGCCCACCAAGATCATTATCCATATACCAATTTGCAATATGTAACCCTTAACTTTATAGATTTTCTAGAGGAGAATGGGGGGGGGGGGGGGGGGGGGGGAATTAAACACATTTTGTTATTCCTTTTATTGATCAATTGAATAGTCAAAGTTTAATTTAATTAAACCTATGACAGGAAAACAATGAATCGCCTCACCTGTTCAGTGTCCCTATATGGATTCAGCATCTCAGTTAATTTGATGTAACCATCTGGACACAAGCATTGGTTCATTCAGTCATTTACCAAAACACTATTTAATACATCTCCTGTCAAATATGGATGCTCTGAAAATCTTTGTTACTAGCAACTACTGATAGTGGAGATGGAGAAACACTGTAAAGGTGTGTACACATGGTGAGGTCCTTGCTATGCCCAATTGTGACTGTGATTTCCCTTGAACTCCCCCAGAGCTCAGATAGCACAGATAGTACAGATCTATGCTTGAGATTTTGTCGATGTACAATTTTGACTAAGTGCCAATTTTGACTATACTTTGTACTAGATAGTACGCTAGATAGTCAAGATTGACTTGCCTGCACAGTCTATCTAGCCTTGTGATACTGACCACACGGGAGAGCACATTGGGATCGAATCTGTATCGTAAGCTGCCTAACACCTTGAGATATGCACTAACTTTCCTTAAGATTGAGACTATATAGTCAGTGGCGGAACTGTGGGAGGCAGTGGAGTCGGCTGCCGCCGGGCTCCTGACCGCAAGGGGGCACATCTCCTCCACTGTCTCCCGCTGCCTGAGGACCGCGCTGCTATTGCAGACGGAGGAGCTGTGTCAGTGACACGGAAGCTGCCTCCTGTATATACAGAGAGCTGGCACTGGCTGCAGCTAGGTGGAGCTCCAGAGCACAGCTCCTCCAGGGCCCTTCTAGTTAAGTAAGCCAGCCGAGTGAAGCTCTCTGCTCCTCTGTGCTCTGTCAGCCTGATGATAGCCAAAGGTAGGCACTGTGTGGGGGATGGGGGATAGGTGTATTTGGGGGGAAAGCACTGTGTTTTGTGTGTGCTTGTTTTTAAGTGAGGTGTGTGTGTGTGTTTAAGGAAAGTTGTGCGTTCAAGTAAAAGAGGCGTGTGTGTGAGAGGCATGTGTGAGTGATGTGTGTGTGTGTGTGTGTAAGTGAGTGGCGTGTGTGAGAGGCGTGTGTGTGTGTTTGATGTGTGTGTGTGTGTGTGTGTGTGTAAGTGAGTGGCATGTGTGTGTGTGTTTGTGTAAGTGGGAGGCATGTGTATGTAAGTGAGAGGCATGTGTGTGTGTGTAAGTGAGAGGCATGTGTATGTAAGTGAGAGGCATGTGTGTGTGAGAGGCATGCGTATGTAAGTGAGAGGCATTTGTGTGTGAAAGGCATGTGTGTGTGTAAGTGAGAGACACGTGTGTGAGAGGTGTGTGTGTGTGTGTAAGTGAGAGGTATGTGTGTGACAGGAAAGGATTAAAGGAGGCATTTGAGCATTTCTACAGGACTATGTACAGAGCACACACTTGGTCTGGGCACACGCTACCTTATAAATATATGGAGGGGTGTACATTCTGAATGTGTGTGTGTGTGTGTGTGTGTGTGTGTGTGTGTGTGTGTGTGTGTGTGGGTGTGAGAGGCATGTGTGTGTGTAAGTGAAAGGCATGTGTATGTGTTTAAGTGAAAGTGACGTGAGTGTGTTTTTAAGTGAAGGAGGTGTGTGTGTGTGTGTGTGTGTGTAAGCGCATGTGTGTTTTTAAGTGAAGGAGGCATGTGTGTGTGAAAGCGGAGTGTGTGTTTAAGTGAAAGAGACGTGTATGTGTGTGTTTAAGTGAATGAGGCGTTTGTGTTTTTTTTTAATATATATCTAGTGTTCACGCTAGGTGTCTTTCACAGGGCGCTGCACCCTGCCCCTTTTTTAAACAGCCGAATCCCGCCCTGCCAATTTTTGTGCACCCTGCCGCCCCGCCGTTTGCTGCCTGCCGGACCCCGCCACGCCGCCGGACCCAGCCGTGCGCCGCCGGACCCGGTAAGCACATGAGAGTCCCCCTGGGCTAAATTAACCTTGTAAGTATTTTGCAGCTGTAAACTTCAATCTCAGTGCTCTCTAAATGGTGCAATGTGCCTCAGTGCTCTCTATCTGGTGCAATGTGCCTCAGTGCTCTCTACCTGGTGCAGTGTGCCTCAGTGCTCTCTACCTGGTGCAGTGTGCCTCAGTGCTCTCTACCTGGTGCAGTGTGCCTCAGTGCTCTCTACCTGGTGCAGTGTGCTTCAGTGCTCTCTACCTGGTGCAGTGTGCCTCAGTGCGCTCTACCTGGTGCAGTGTGCCTCAGTGCGCTCTACCTGGTGCAGTGTGCCTCAGTGCGCTCTACCTGGTGCAGTGTGCCTCAGTGCTCTCTACCTGGTGCAGTGTGCCTCAGTGCTCTGCCTGGCGCAATGTGTATAACGTGCTCTATCTGGCGCAATATGTATAACGTGCTCTACCTGTCTCAGTGTGTATAGGAGGTTCTACCTGGTGCAATGTGTATTAGGTGCACTACCGTGTGGTGTACTGTGAATTGCCACTATTATGTGGCCACGCCCCTTCCCCATGAAACAACGCCCCCAGATTTTTGCTGCGCGCCTTTGGCGCGCACTGTCCATGTTTTGGCCTATAGGAATGGGAGCACCAAGCATTATAGTATGTACCTAAGTTTGCCCATCTAACTTAAAAATGTGCCCTCCCGAATGGAAAAATGTGCCCTCCCCGTGATCAGCACCCTGCCCTAAAAGAATCCTAGAGTGAACACTAATTATATCGGCACACCGCTGCGCCAAAGCATCTCCATCGAGACCTGCTGGCGGGTGAGGGAGCACTGTAGGTGTTCTATAATGGTATGCTGGTGTCTGTTTTATTGTAATGACTGACTTGGAGTGCGTCCACTTTGTATGTGTATCTATATTACTATTGGGAAAGGTACCTGAGCACGTTGCTACTGTTCACCCTTAGTGCCGGATAGCTACATATGGTATGTGTGTGTATATGTAGGGGGGCACCAACATTTATCATGTCTCCGGGCGACTGGGACGAACTTACGCCACTGTAATATAGTCAAAACCTTACAGATTTATCTCACCATGTGTATACACCTTAAGTCTGTGTGCATAAAAAAGCAGCCCATTTCAAAGAGTAAAAAAATAAATAACACTCGGCATACAGAGGTGTAGCACCATGGCTCCTGTATTGAATTAGGGGCATGTTACATTTGAAAATAAAAAATATATATTTTTAAATCCTAAATTGGGACAGGGCAAGTCTAGACCTTGTGGAGCTCAGGGCAAAAGCTTCCTTTTGCGCCCACCATGCTCAAAACAGGGACAGTGTGTGCCGAATGCCTGCATCAAAAATACAGTAGTGTCCACAAAATAGTACCATTTCACATTACACCGCACAGTAGTGTCCATTAGTCACATTACACCGCACAGTAGTGTCCATTAGTCACATTACACCGCACAGTAGTGTCCATTAGTCACATTACACCGCACAGTAGTGTCCATTAGTCACATTACACCGCACAGTAGTACCCTTATACACATTGTGGCTTACAGTAGTACACTTATACACTATACGGTACACAGTAGAGCCACTTATACACATTACGCCACAAAGGAAAGCCACTGATACACATTACTCCACACAAGAGAGCCACTTATACACATTACACCACACAGGAGAGCCACTTATACGTGTTACACCACACAGGAGAGCCGCTTATACGTGTTACACCACACAGGAGAGCCGCTTATACACGTTACACCATAGCAGACCTGCTTATACATGTTACGCCACAGTAGTACCTCTTATACACTGTATGCCAGGTAGAGCCCATTATACACATTATGCCAGGTACAGCCCAACCACCTCATACCTACCACCCCAAACACACCCCGCTACTATAACTGTAGTACCTCCTGCTTCCACCCTTTGTAGGCATAACTCTGTTTGATGCTCTGCCTTGGACTCCACACACTCCAGCTGGGCAGCTCTGCTTAATGGATGCTCCAGCCCCTCTGCAGCTGCAGGGACCAGCCATGCTGTCGGGCTTGCTAACAGGTGCGCGCATGTGGATGTTCTGCTGCTCCTCTGTCTGTCCTCTCTTCCCCTGTGGCCGCTCCCATAATGCCCCCCAGTATTACTAGTACTACTTGTAAATAAAATATGGAGGCGGGCAAGAATGCCGGTGGGGTGACTGTGGAGCGCCCTCTAACCTTTATGGGGCCCTGAGCTTGAACTCCACCTGAGCCGCCCTCCCTTTGCCCCTGCCAGCATATTAATGACACACAATTGCATAATCACTGTCCTTCCAATTGTTCTATATAGCTGTGTTCTTCCTTTATAACACAACCATCGCTTTCCACCAACAAAACTATATTAAAATGTTTTAGTTGCATTTTGTTGCATTGCATGTCACCCTGACTATAATCTGGGCTGCAACTGGTGGTGGGGGTGGGGCAAGTGCTATGGGCACCGTATTTGATGGGGCGCCAAGATGGTCAGGGAATAATGTCTTCTGTTGCAATGCGGACTGGTCCGTGAGGTGCATTAGAGCCACGGGCCAGTCAGACTATTTGGTGTACCCACTGCATAACTCTCCTGCTGCACACTGGATGCAAAACTGCAAGTGTGTATTCCTGGAGACTAAGGGGGTCCTTCCAAGTTGATCGCAGCCAGCAACTTTTTGCTGCTGCTGCAATCAACTAATCCCCGCCTATAGGGGAGTGTATTTTAGCATAGCAGGGCTGCGATCGCTTGTGCAGCCCTGCTATGCTTAAAAAGTTTCCTACAAAACAAGACCAGCCCTGCAGCTACTTACCCTGTGCGACGGATCCAGCGATGAAGGTCCCTGTCCTGACGTCAGACATCCGCCCTCCGGTCACCTGGACACGCCTGCGTTCTTCTTACCACTCCCTGAAAAAACGGCCTCCAACGGTGAGTATCCGCCCCGGAACGCCTCTCCGCTGTCAATCTTCTTTCATCCAGCGCTGCATTTTTTTTCCCGCTGGGCGCTCCGTTGCCTGGCGACGTCCGTAGCTGGGCAACGCATGCGCAGTTCCTACCCGTTCGCACCGCAGTGAAGAAACGCTGCATGCGAACGGGTCGGAATGACCCCCAAAGTGCTACACTGTCTGCAGAAAGAAAAAAGATTGTACTACAGCACACAGGAATTGAGTACACAATTTATTCAGAATACAAATAGACATAAAAAGGATTCCATCTACCAATAAATATAAAATTCATACATCGGTTCAATTCATATGGCATTCAATGTAATGTAGCAGCAATGAAATTTAGCTAAAAAAAATGCACAATAAAACTTCTTTATCAATTAAACTGATAGCTTATAAAGTGCATATTTGTCTATATATTTTCTTTTTGCTACACTGTCTGCTGTGTTTGCCTCAGCACTGTGTGTATTCTGGGAGGGAAGCATCGGGTAACAAAAATCCTAGTTTTGGCCCTGATATAGGGGGTAATTCCAAGTTGATCGCAGCAGGAAATTTTTTAGCAGTTGGGCAAAACCATGTGCACTGCAGGGGGGGGCAGATATAACATTTGCAGAGAGAGTTAGATTTTGGTGAGCTATTTTGTTTCTGTGCAGGGTAAATACTGGCTGCTTTATTTTTACACTGCAATTTAGATTGCAGAGTGAACACACCACACCCAAATCTATCTCTCTCTGCACATGTTAAATCTGCCTCCCCTGCAGTGCACATGGGCCCTCATTCCGAGTCGTTCGCTCGGTAATTTTCTTCGCATCGCAGCGTTTTTCTGCTTAGTACACATGCGCAATGTTCGCACTGCGACTGCGCCAAGTAATTTTGCTATGAAGATAGTTTTTTTACTCACGGCTTTTTCTTCGCTCCGGCGAACGTAATGTGATTGACAGGAAATGGGTGTTACTGGGCGGAAACACAGCGTTTTATGGGCGTGTGGATGAAAACGCTACCGTTTCCGGAAAAAACGCAGGAGTGGCTGGTGAAACGGAGGAGTGTCTGGGCGAACGCTGGGTGTGTTTGTGACGTCAAACCAGGAACGACAAGCACTGAACTGATCGCAGATGCCGAGTAAGTCTGAAGCTACTCTGAAACTGCTAAGTAGTTTGTAATCGCAATATTGCGAATACATTGTTCGCAATTTTAAGAAGCTAAGATTCACTCCCAGTAGGCGGCGGCTTAGCGTGTGTAACTCTGCTAAAATCGCCTTGCGAGCGAACAACTCGGAATGAGGGCCATGGTTTTGCCCAACTGCTAACAGAATTCCTGCTGCGATCAACTTGGAATTACCCCCATAGTGCTAGTTTGGGCTAGGGTGATAAATTGGCAGTATAAGAGGGGACTTAGATAAGAGACAAAGGGGCACACTGCATGTGTAAAAGCTTGGACAGAGAAAGTGGAGAAAGAGATAGTACCAACCAATCAGCTCCTAACTGTAATTTTTAAACACATCCTCTAACATGATAGCTGGGAACTGATTGGTACTTTATCTCTCTCCACTTTCTCTCTGTAAGCTTTGATTTATATACACCAGAATAAGATGCTTATGCAGAGTTTATGATCCCTGCAGGAATGCATATACAGATATTTGTGCAAAGCGCCTAAGCAGACGCAAGAGTGAGAAAGTAAGTTCCATTTTTATGATTGTTGTCTCATTTTGTGGAGCACTATAATTAAGGTTTTTACAACAAAGGTTGTACAAAATATAGTCTGAAGCCTTTGATAAAGAACTGTTGTGATTCTCAATAGCGTAATAAAAAAGGAATTTTCTAGTTAATAATCTCAATTCTGTCATATTATTGACTTCAGCTTAAATAGATAGCTCTATTTTCTCTGACGTCCTAGTGGATGCTGGGGACTCTGTAAGGACCATGGGGGATAGACGGCTCCGCAGTAGACTGGGCACATCTAAAGAAAGATTTAGGACTATCTGGTGTGCACTGGCTCCTCCCCCTATGACCCTCCTACAAGCCTTAGTTAGATTTCTGTGCCCGGCTGAGCTGGATGCACACTAGGGGCTCTCCTGAGCTCCTAGGAAGAAAGTGTTTGTTAGGTTTTTTATTTTCAGTGAGACCTGCTGGCAACAGGCTCACTGCATCGAGGGACTAAGGGGAGAAGAAGCGAACCTACCTAAGTGGTGGTAGCTTGGGCTTCTTAGGCTACTGGACACCATTAGCTCCAGAGGGATCGAACACAGGACCCGACCTCGTCGTCCGTTCCCGGAGCTGCGCCGCCGTCCCCCTTACAGAGCCAGAAGCAAGAAGGTGGTCCGGAAAATCGGCGGCTGAAGACTTCTGTCTTCTCCAAGGTAGCGCACAGCACTGCAGCTGTGCGCCATTGCTCCTCATGCACACCACACACTGCGGTCACTGATGGGTGCAGGGCGCTGGGGGGGGGGGGGGCGCCCTGAGCAGCAATACTGACACCTTGGCTGGCAAACTGGCACCATATATTGCCCCATAGGCTATATAGGTGCTTTTTAACCCCTGCCAGAATCCATAAAAATGCGGGAGAAAGTCCGCGAAAAAGGGGCGGAGCTATCTCCTTCAGCACACTGGCGCCATTTTTCCCTCACAGCTCCGTTGGAGGGAAGCTCCCTGGCTCTCCCCTGCAGTCAATACACTACAGAAAGGGTTAAAAAGAGAGGGGGGGCACAATTTACGCGCAGTATACTATATATATAGGCAGCTATAAGGGAAAACACTCTTTATATGTGATATCCCTGTGATATATAGCGCCCTGGTGTGTGCTGGCATACTCTCCCTCTGTCTCCCCAAAGGGCTTTGTGGGGTCCTGTCCTCTGTCAGAGCATTCCCTGTGTGTGTGCTGTGTGTCGGTACGGCTGTGTCGACATGTATGAGGAGGATAATGATGTGGAGGCGGAGCGAATTCCTGTAAATGTGATGTCACCCCCTGCGGGATCGACACCGGTGTGGTTGGACTTATGGAAGGATTACGTGAAAGTGTCAACTCCTTACACAAAAGGTCGACGACACAGAACAGCCGGCTACTCAGCTTGTGCCTGTTCCAGCGTCTCAAATGTCATGGGGGGCTCTAAAAACGCCCGCTACCTCAGATGGCAGAAACAGATGTCGACACGAATACCGACTCCAGTGTCGACGACGATGAGACTAGTGTACCCTCCAAATAGGTCCACCCGTTACATGATTGAGGCAATGAAAAATGTATTACACATTTATGATAATACCCCAGGTACCACATAAAAGGGTATTATGTTTGGTGAGAGAAAACTACCAGTAGTTTTTCCTGCATCTGAGGAATTAAATGAGGTGTGTGAGGAAGCGTGGTCTTCCCCCGGTAAGAAATTGATAATTTCTAAACGGTTATTGGCAGCGTACCCTTTCCCGCCAGAGGATAGGTCACATTGGGAAACACCCCATAGGGTAGATACAGCGCTTACACGCTTATCAGAAAAGGTGGCACTACCGTCTCCGGATACGGCCGCCCTGAAGGAACCTGCTGATAAAAAGCAGGGGGTTACCCTGAAAGATATAGTCACACACTCGGGCATTATATTGCGACCAGCCATTGCTTCGGCATGGATGTGCAGTGCTCCCGCTGCGTGGTCAGATTCCCTGTCGGAAAATAACTATAGATAGGGACAATATTTTGCTGACAATAGAGCATATAAAAGACGTGGTCTTATACATGCGTGATGCACAGAGGGATATTTGCCGGCTGGCATCAAAAATAAGCGCTAGGTCCATTGCCGCCAGACGGGGGTTATGGACTAGGCAATGGCCAGGCGATGCCGACTCGAATCGGCACATGGAAGTTTTGCCCTATAAGGGGGTAAAACTGTTTGGGGATGGTCTTTCAGACCTCGTTTCCACAGCTACTGCTGGGAAATCGACTTTTTTGCCACAGGCTACCCCACAACAAAAGAAAGCACCGTATCATCAAGTACAGTCCTTTCGACCCCAGAAAAGCAAGAGGGCTAGAGGCTCATCCTTTCTGCCGAGAGGCAAAGGTAGAGGAAAAAGCTGCAGCACACAGCTAGTTCCCAAGAGCAGAAGTCCTCCCTGCGTCCGGTAAGTCCACAGCATGACGCTGGGGCTGCTCAGGCGGACCCGGGTACGGTGGGGGCCCGTCTCAGAAATTTCAGCGCCCAGTGGGCTCTCTCACGTGGATCCCTGGGTCCTTCAAGTAGTATCTCAGGGGTACAGGCTGGAGTTCGAGACGTTCTTCCCCCCGCCGTTTCCTAAAATCTGCCTTACCGGCACCTCCCTCTGCCAGGGAGGCGGTGTTGGTGGCTATTCAACACTATAATCACAACAAGTGATTGTCAAGGTGCCCCTCCTTCAGCAAGGAAGGGGTTACTATTCCACAATGGTTGTGGTACCGAAACAGAACGGTTCGGTGAGACCCATCTTAAAATTAAAATACTTGAACTTTTATATCAGGAGATTCAAGTTCAAGATGGAATCGCTCAGGGCGGTTATTGCGAGCCTGGACGAGGGGGATTACAGGGTCTCCCTGGACATCAAGGATGCGTACCTGCATGTCCCCATTTACCCTCCTCACCAGGAGTACCTCAGATGTGTGGTACAGGACTGTCACTATCAGTTCCAGACGCTGCCGTTGGAGTTGTCCACGGCACCGAAGGTCTTTACCAAGGTAATGGCCGAAATGATGATACTCCTTCGCAAGAAGGAAGTTTTTATTATCCCGTACTTGGACGATCTCCTGATAAAGGCGAGGTCCAAAGAACAGTTGGTAGTGGGGGTAGCACTCTCTCGGGAAGTGCTACAACAGCACGACTGGATTCTCAATATTCCAAAGTCACAGCTGGTCCCGACGACATGTCTTCTGTTCCTGGGAATGATTCTGGACACAGACCAGAAAAGAGTGTTTCTTCCAGTGGAAGCACACAAGTCCTGAAAAAAAAAAATGGTAGCTTCGTACGAAGCATAATTCCATCCGGAAAGGTTCCACGCAAGGACGTTCCAGTGGGACCTGTGGGACAAATGGTCCGGGTCCCATCTACAGATACAACAGCGGATAACCCTGTCGGCAAGAAACAGGGTGTCGCTGCTGTGGTGGCTGCAGAGGGCTCATCTACTAGAGGGCCGCAGATTCGGAATACAGGACTGGGTCCTGGCGACCACGGAGGCCAGCCTTCGGGGCTGGGGTGCAGTCACACAGGGAAGAAATTTCCAAGGAGATTTCGCTTCACATAAATATTCTGGAGCTAAGGGCCATTTACAATGCCCTAAGCCAAGCAAGGCCCCTGCTTCAGAACCAGCCGGTACTGATCCAATCAGACAACATCACGGCGGTCGCCCATGTAAACAGACAGGGCGGCACAAGAAGCAGGATGGCGATGGCAGAAGCCACAAGGATTCTCCGATGGGCGACCTACACCCGGGAGAATGGGGACTTCTTCCAGAAGTTTTCCAAATGCGGGTAAACCGTTGGGAATGACCACGGGTGGACATGATGGCGTCCCGCCTCAACAAAAAGTTGAAAAGATATTGCGCCAGGTCAAGGGACCCTCAGGCGATCGCTGTGGACGCTCTAGTGACACCGTGGGTGTACCAGTCGGTTTATGTGTTTCCTCCTCTACCTCTCATACCCAAGGTACTGAGAATAATAAGAATGCGAGGAGTGAAAACCATACTTGTGGTTCCGGATTGGCCAAGAAGAGCTTGGTACCCGGAACTTCAAGAGATGCTGGCAGAGGACCCTTGGCCTCTGCCGCTCAGACAAGACCTGCTGCAGCAGGGACCCTGTCTGTTCCAAGACTTACCGCGGCTGCGTTTGACGGCATGGCGGTTGAACACCGGATCCTAAAGGAAAAGGGTATTCCGGAGGAAGTCATCCCTACCCTGATCAAAGCCAGGAAGGATGTCACCGCAAGACATTATTACCGCATTTGGCGGAAATATGTTGCTTGGTGTGAGGCCATGAAGGCCCCAAAGGCGGAATTTCAACTGGGTCGATTCCTACACTTCCTACAAGCAGGGGTGACGGGCCTCAAATTGGGGTCCATCAAGGTCCAGATTTCGGCTCTGTCGATTTTCTTCCAGAAAGAACTGGCTTCACTGCCTGAAGTTCAGACTTTTGTCAAAGGAGTTCTGCATATTCAGCCTCCTTTTGTGCCCCCAGTGGCACCTTGGGATCTCAATGTGGTTTTGGCATTCCTGAAATCACATTGGTTCGAACCACTTAAGACTGTGGAATTAAAATATCTCACGTGGAAAGTGGTCATACTGTTGGCCCTGGCTTCGGCCAGGCGGGTTTCAGAATTGGCGGCTTTGTCTTGTAAAAGCCCTTATCTGATTTTCCAGATGGATAGGGCAGAATTGAGGACTCGTCAGTTTCTCCCGAAGGTGGTCTCAGCTTTTCACTTGAACCAACCTATTGTGGTGCCTGCGGCTACTAGGGACTTGGAGGATTCCAAATTGCTGGACGTAGTCAGGACCCTGAAAATTTATGTTTCCAGGACGGCTGGAGTCAGAAAAACTGACTCGCTGTTTATCCTGTATGCACCCAACAAGCTGGGTGCTCCTGCTTCTAAGCAGTCTATTGCGCGCTGGATTTGTAGCACTATTCAGCTGGCGCATTCTGCGGTAGGATTACCGCAGCCTAAATCAATAAAAGCCCATTCCACAAGGAAGGTGGGCTCCTCTTGGGCGGCTGCCCGAGGGGTCTCGGCTTTACAACTTTGCCGAGCAGCTACATGGTCAGGGGCAAACACGTTTGCTAAATTCTACAAATTTGATTCCCTGGCTGAGGAGGACCTGGAGTTCTCTCATTCGGTGCTGCAGAGTCATCTGCACTCTCCCGCCCGTTTGGGAGCTTTGGTATAATCCCCATGGTCCTTACGGAGTCCCCAGCATCCACTAGGACGTCAGAGAAAATAAGATTTTACTCACCGGTAAATCTATTTCTCGTAGTCCGTAGTGGATGCTGGGCGCCCATCCCAAGTGCGGATTGTCTGCAATACTTGTACATAGTTATTGTTACAAAAATCGGGTTTTGTTGTGAGCCATCTCTTCAGAGGCTCCAATTGTTATCATACTGTTAACCGGGGTTCCTATCACGTGTTATATGGTGTGATTGGTGTGGCTGGTATGAGTCTTACCCGGGATTCAAAATCCTTCCTTATTGTGTCAGCTCTTCCGGGCACAGTTCCTAACTGTGGCTTGGAGGAGGGTCATAGGGGGAGGAGCCAGTGCACACCAGATAGTCCTAAATCTTTCTTTAGATGTGCCCAGTCTCCTGCGGAGCCGTCTATCCCCCATGGTCCTTACGGAGTCCCCAGCATCCACTACGGACTACGAGAAATAGATTTACCGGTGAGTAAAATCTTATTATTCCTTTGCTAGCTGGATGCTAAGTATTAAACAGATAGTATTTCTTATTTAATTAAATTTAAAAAATTCCCTCTGAATATATAACATTTGAGACTTCATATTCCACCCAGACCGGCCAGGACTCATTTCTGTTGTGGGAGCTGGAGGGCTAGTGCAGCAACATACAATGGGGTAGATGTATTAACCTGGAGAAGGCATAAGGAAGTGATAAACCAGTGATATATGCAAGGTGATGAACGCACCAGCCAATCAGTTCCAATATGTAAATTAACAGTTAGGAGCTGATTGCCTGGTGTGTTTATCACCTTGCACATATCACTGGTTTATCACTTCCTTATGCCTTCTCCAGGTTAATACATCTGCCCCAATGTGCGAGATCGGCAGCGCTAACCAGCCGCTTCTGATTGGAGATTTGCGGATTATGGTGGACAGCTGATAGTACTTAATTCATTAGCAGGGCAGATATAGTATATGAAATCACAGCCATCTATTCTCATTACTTGACATTTCCATTTGGACAAGGATTTCTTAAAGGGAAAATAGCAGATTTTGTAGTTCATTTCATTTGCCTTAATTTAAATTAATTTAATTGTATATGCATACTGGGTTTGCGTTATTTCTAATTTACATGCAAAATGCTACCTTCTCATTTATTAATAGCACTGTTTACACGCTATTGTCTGTTGCGTACATGATACATCATTACATCATAGTATTGTGTAGTCGTAGGATAATGCGACTTGCGCATTTACTGCTAGCTCTGTCTATCCACATCCCTATGCTTTCCCTGCGCTGCACTTCTTGCTTCTGGCCTAATCCTGGTGCATGTACTACTGATGTAGAGCAGGACGCATCTTTAGATGCCATCTTTAAAGGCACTTTTACATGCATGTGTCTTTTCTTACTGATGTTTGCCCTTAGGAGTGCAGGTTATACAAAATAATTGTTACAATGATTGTATATTGGTAAAGTAACAATGTATTTAAAGGTAGACGTCACTTTAAAGTTTGTGTATAGTAGTCAGCAGTAGTGGGTAGCGAATAAAAATAGGGTGGATGGGGTGACAGCCTAGTGCTACATGGGAGCCCAGATCCATTTGAGTTTTCCCTCCTGACAGACATGCTGTCTACCCTATTTATTTCTTTAATACACAAGAGTCCTGTCTGCTGAGTAAAAAGCCACTGAGTGATGCATTTCTGTCACATCACTTCTGCATCTAATCCCTGACTCTAGTGAGAACCTGTGCCGCTAACTGTGGGATGCCGTCATGTGTAACCTGCTGACTGGTCTTTAAGCATAGTACGCTACTGCCTGGCATATTACGTTTACACTACTAATTGTACAGTATGTAACCATGTGGCCACTCTGTCAGGGATATAATTGTATTAGTACTTCTGACCAGTTTATAATCAGAATGTCTATAGTTGCTACACAATTACATGTGTCTTTCTGGCTCATATAATAACATGGGCACAATACTGGATGTTATAATACTTGACACTAAAGGCAACAATCTAATTTAAGGAGCTGTCCATCAAGCGGCAGATTTCTTCTCCTACCTAAGCCATCCACTGACAACCACTTCCATGCAGCACTTGTTTGAATTGCTTCTTCTGCTAAATGGTTTGTGTTTGCAGCCTCAGCTGCCTTTTAGCCAATTGCAAAGCATTAAGAAAGGATGGTGCGACTGCATCATGAAAATAATTGTCATGGGGCCTTTTAGCTGGAAATCAGATCCGCAGTTGGGGCCAAATCTTTGATGTTATCTTTGCTGCAGTCTTCATGTTGATAAACACTTGTTTTTGTAATCACATCAGTTTATTCAGTTTTACAAAATGATCACACAAACCAATCATGTGGAAACCATGCTTCTTGATTTATGCACATTGAAAAGTGCATATACAGTATGAATTAGATCTTTTTCAGTCAGTACTATTGAAACAAAGGGGGTGATTCCGAGTGATCGTAGGCCTGCAAAATTTTGCAGGGCTACGATCATGACCATAGACATGCGGGGGAACACCCAGCACAGGGCTATCCCGCCCCGCATGTCAGTGCCGCCCTCCCCGCAGAAGTGCAAAAGCATCGCACAGCGGCGATGCTTTTGCACTTTAGGAGTAGCTCCCGGCCAGGGCAGCTTTAGCGTGCAGGCCGGGAGCTACTCGTCGCTGACGTCACGCAGCTGCTGCGGCCCGCCCCCCTGCACGCTCCGGCTACGCCTGAATTGGCCGGACTGCGCCCAAGAAACGGCGGCCAAATCGCCCCCCCCCCCCCTGCTCAGTGACCGCCTCTGCTTGTCAATCAGGCAAAGGCGATCGTAGCGCAGCGAAGGCCTTCAGCCGTCTGGCATGTGCCCGCGCGCTGCGATGCCGGCGCATGCTCAGTTCTGACCAGATCGCACCGCTGCGATAAACTGCAGCGTGCGATTGGGTCAGAATGACCCCCAAAGTATGGTAAGTGAATTTAAAAACAAATCTATATCTGTTTGGTCTATAATTGAGCATTACACTGTTTAATATGCCCTTAACTTTATCAACCATTACTGCCCGGATTTTTCTAAGATGTTCTATAGTTACCAATTCAAATGCAAAAAAATAACATTGTATTTTTCTCCTATGTCCTACTAGTATAGCATTTTCTTTACCGTTCCCTTCATTCCAAAGAGGTTTACCCCAGAATTTGCTGCAGGTCCATAACTAGATTTACTTAAATCATCCGTCGTCTCCAAGATCAATAAAATAATGTATGTCTCTTATAGTTGGCCCTAATTTGATGTATTTAAGCCCTGTGTTAACGTATTAGTCTTCCCTTTCTTCTCCTGGTTTATATGATAGGTAGAATTTATCACATTTTCAGACCACAACTCTGCCCCCCCCCCCCTCAGGCCCCCTTCCCAAGCTGTGCAAACTAGAATTATTAGCATCAATAATTTCAATGAGCCCCACTTATATAGCTACACCTGATGAGACACCAAAATCATAAAGGTTGGGGGAGCATAAGCATGCGAGAAGTTTCAATAAAGGGTTTAGGCTAGCATTGCCAGTACACATTGGAGTGTTTAGAATTACTGTACCATGATGTGGTGCATTCTCAGCAGTTTTGGGGAGTATTGGATTCTATGAAATGTTACATCTGGATGTATAGTTTTGATTTTATTTTTGTCCTTCCAATCTCAATGTAATCATTGAGATTTTATAGATTAGTATACCCAGGAGTGTAACTAGCAATCAGTGGTGAGATCTGTTTACAACCCTGGGGCCATCGCATAACATAAAGCTCTCTTTAAGATTTAATTTCCACTGTGATAATTATTCTAATCCATAAGATTTATTACCATAGAACTATAAAGTGAAATGAGCCTTCAGTCTAGTTGAACACACATTTGTGTCCCTTTTAATTTCAGGCTTAATGGTTGCCATATTGGCTGCAATGGTGTAGCTATGCCTTGGAAGGTATTAAAGCAAAATCCTAACCATTCCTCCTTAGAAAGAAAAGTATTTTTTTCTGGAATTAATCCATTGTCCCTTTATTCAGACAAATGTTCCTTATTGTCTTTGATGACTATTTGCAAAGAGTTAACAACCTATTTACAATAATAAACCGTACAAGTAAAAAGGATATCTTGCACAAAAAAAGGACACACACAAGTCATTTAACATCATGCCGGGGCAAAAATGAAAACAAAACACCATAATGACCAGTCAATTCTCCAAGATAGTGTACAGTAGGTAGGCTATGCCGCGATAGGAACTCTTAAGAACAACCACCACAAAAATTTGCAGACAGTAACTATGCAGACTGAGAAAGTCATCTTGCTTATGGGCTGTCACGTGAAAACAAAGGCAAACCCTGAGGTTGTAAGTTGTAACAGAGTAAGAGCTGCAAAGATCTACCTGACAAAATGTAAAGAAATTGCTGAAACAAAACAATATCCTTTGTGCACATGATATACAGCCTGTCACTAGTTTGTGCAGCAAGATAGCTATTTTCTCTTCTAGATAAGTAATATATGGACTTTATACTTAAAGGGCTGTACAGCAGAAGAAATGTCAATTAATTAGATACAGTGATAAGTCACAGTGAAAGACCATGATTTTACTGCAAGTTCAAGTGCCATCCAGTTATTTCAATCCAATCTCATTCATCTAATGAGTATGATAGATGTCAATCAGTAAAACGCATCTAATGAGCACTACATTGGGGGAACTATACAAAAGATATTGGTGGTCATTCCGAGTTGTTCGCTCGGTAAATTTTTTCGCATCGCAGCGATTTTCCGCTTAGTGCGCATGCGCAATGTCCGCAGTGCGACTGCGCCAAGTAAATTTGCTATGCAGTTAGGTATTTTACTCACGGTTTTTTCTTCGTTCTGGTGATCGTACTGTGATTGACAGGAAGTGGGTGTTTCTGGGCGGAAACAGGCCGTTTTATGGGCGTGTGGGAAAAAACGCTACCGTTTCTGGGAAAAACGCGGGAGTGGCTGGAGAAACGGGGGAGTGTCTGGGCGAACGCTGGGTGTGTTTGTGACGTCAAACCAGGAACGACAAGCACTGAACTGATCGCAGATGCCGAGTAAGTCTCGAGCTACTCAGAAACTGCACAGAGATGTCTTTTCGCAATATTGCGAATCTTTCGTTCGCAATTTTAAGAAGCTAAGATTCACTCCCAGTAGGCGGCGGCTTAGCGTGTGTAAAGCTGCTAAAAGCAGCTTGCGAGCGAACAACTCGGAATGAGGGCCATTGTAAGCACGCAAAATAAGCTGACCAAATGGGTATATGTACCACTTAAGGAGTCATAAATGAGGAACCGCTTATCCGTACATACTTAAATGAGATGTGGGGGCTGTGGTATTTTTCTTTATTTGCAATACACCTAGATGGAGTTTACCTGAGGAGGCTAGCATACCCTACACCATTTTACACATAAAAAGCGGTACAAATTAGAAAAGGGGCGTGGCCATGGGTAAAGGGGGCCTGGTCACATCCCTTTTAGTATACTTTCAATGGAAGTTTGGAGAGCCAAAACTCTGTACAGACCATAAACAAAAGGTACTGTACCTTGTACAGTTGGAGGGTATGGGCTAGTAGCATATATGTGACCAATTACTGGTGGCTCATAGTGGAAAGCCTATAAATTAGTGGAGGCCTGAAAGCTGTAGTAAAGCAATTAGATTAGGTTCAAAACAATTGCTGAAGAATCCAGGAGGCTGAGTACAATTGTAACACTGAAATGTAAGCAATCAGTGAAGGTTATGACATACTGAGCCTGATTCTGAGGTGGGAATAAAGCAAACAAATGTAACTTTGCACCTTCGCAAAACCATGCTGCACTGCAGGCGGGGCAGATTTACAATGTGCAGATTTACAATTGCAGTGTAAAAATAAAGCTGTCCAGCATTTATGAGCCACATGCAAATAGCAGCCAGTATTTACCCTGCATGCAGAAAAATGAATATATTTGCACTTCTTGCAGTGCACCATGGTTTGTCTAGGTGCAGTGACTTGCTCTTGTTTGCTACACTACCATTCAGGACCACTTCGTTTGTGTCCCAGTTTAAAGGGGTAGTATGGTAAGTAGTACAGCACAATTGTAACCATGCAATAAGTATACTCTGCAGGTTCTGTGATGTCACCAAACAAATTGCTAAGGTGCTACCCTGCAGTCCTGGACAAACGGTTTTGTGCATACACATAAAGATAGATCTTAAGATCTGTGGAGTGGCCACATCCAGGAGCATGCTGTCACTAACGATAGCTTCAGCTCTTCCCTGCAGGAGGGAAGATCTAAAGATACATCAAACAACCTGCGGAACCACGCATCGGATCGCTATCTTTAGTGAAATGCAAACGACTTGCACTTTCACTAAAGGTATATCTATCCAATATATTGTTATCGTGTGCATCAGCCCGACAATCGTTCTAGTGTGTGGGGGGCATTAAATACTCTACATCAGTTGAAGCTCTTCCAAAACAATCAATGGATACAGAATACTGTTGAGTTCCTAGCAACCCTATCTACATAATAGTAGGGTATTATACCAAAATAAACAATAGAAAGAACAGTGGATTCTCAGAAGGCAAGGGTAGTCATCAGATGCTGTGGAGGTTCTTAGATACTAGCAAAATGACACATTAGTAAAGGCTCTGAACACTTGTAGTATAGTTAGTGAATTATTTGAAACACTTGCAAATCATTCAGAATACAACTATGGGGGCTTTGCGATGCTATCAAGGTCATCAGTTGAAGCTGTAGATATTCAAAGAGCAGTCAATGAAGGCTTAGATGCTAACAAAAAAGAGGCAGCAAAAAGATCTCTGGATGTTGGTAAAATAATCAATGGAGGCTCCAAGACATTATTAAATCAATATACATAGGTATCTGTGGAGGTTTTGGGATGCTATCAGAGTAAAATGATAGTCTCGGTGGAAGGTCTCGGTCCAGCCGCACACACACAAAAACACACACTTTTTAATACGTATATTTACAGCTTATGCTCAGTGACAGTGTAGGACTAATATTTCCGTCACAGTAGACGCTCTAAAATATGATTCAGGCTGATTGTGGATGAACATTTTCCACCACATTCCATGGGTGATCAATAAGTTTGACCTTCTATGGTTTACTGCAATCATCACCTACAGTATGCATGGGTTATCAAACACAGAAGTTCATGTATCAATGTGAAGCATTGTAATTGCACCAGATCAGGGCACTTTTATACCCACATACATGGTCAGATTTCTCATCTACTTGAATTACGTAGGCTGGGGTTCTGAACTATTTAACTCACAAGCGTCAAAACTCTCAATTTATTCAAACAGTGGAAGTCATGAGAGCAATAGTTTAAATACTATGTCACTGGAGACACTCACATGTCTCTCAATAGACAAAATCGGGCAAGCTTTGGTGAATAAAAACATTTATTGACTTTAATAAAAGTGGAGGCTCTGAGACATTAGCAAGTGAAGGGTTATTGCTAGATTTGCTAAGCTGTGGCCTTTGCAAGTTGCCTGCTTCTCATCACTTAGTAAATCTAGCCCCTAGTGTCATCTATGGGAAGCTTATCAGAGCAATTTGTTACAATCAATGGAAGATTTTCAGCAAAGTATTACAATTCAGTACTCTTATTTACTGATAAATGTAGGCATACAGTAGATGCTATCATCCCATTAATCTGAATACTAAAATAAGTAAATGTGAAAATGAATTGCTCCACAGGTTACCATACAATAAAAATAAAATTTAACCCTCAGTCAGGCGCCACAAAGCTGTTCTCACTCCCCTCTCCGCCCCAAGGGGGCACAGCCTAGTACCTTACTATCTTTAGGTGCTGTTCGAAACCCCCCTAATCCGTTTTCCCGCCGCCTGCATGGAGTGCAGTAGTGACCCTCCTAGCCTCTCAGCAGTGGCGTGCGGTGAGGTCGGTGGCTGGGGAGGCACAATTAGCCAACCCCCCCCCCCCCCCCCATAGAGTGGGGTAAAAAAAATGTAGCCCCTCCCCCCCCCCACATTCGTGAAACCAGCACCGGCCAGAACCAGCCAGGGGGGTCTAATGCCATAGCAGGGGAGACACTCGGTATGGGGTCCCCCCTGTCATAACATTAATCTGCCCCCCCCCCCAAACCAGTCAGCCCAGGGCTGGAATTCCTCGGAAGTGGGGACCCCAAAAAATGAAAATGGGGTCCCTCTCCCGAGCAACAACCAGCACTGGGCTGATAGTCCAGTGCTATGCCCCTATGCCCCTGGTGGCGGTGGGTGCGGGGTTCGTTGTTAATATTGTTCTTGACAGGTGCCCTGCAGGTCCCAGCAAGCCTGCCCCAGCATGCCGGCACTTGGAGAACCACAAGTGCCAGCATGCCCGGACATAAATGGCCCGCTGGCACCTGTGGTCCACCTGTAAAGAAAATATTAAAATAAAAACACCAGTCTCTTTAAAAAAAAAAAGTTTATTTGACAGGGTCTTCACCTGGGGGCGGCGGCCTTTAAGCTCTTTTGCATGGCCGCCGCCTCCCCAGGGCTTCCGGCGTCTTCACCTGGGGGGCGCCACCTCCCCAGGGCTTCCAGCGTCTTCCTCTGGCACCTGTTCTCCACCTGTAAAGAAAATATTAAAATAAAAACACCAGTCTCTTAAAAAAAAAATAGTTTATTTGACAGGGTCTTCACCTGGGGGCGGCGGCCTTTAAGCTCTTTTGCATGGCCGCCGCCTCCCCAGGACTTCCAGCGTCTTCACCTGGTGGGCGGCGGCTGCTAAGCTCTTTTGCATAGCTGCCGCCCATCCAGGACTTCTGGCGTCTTCAGCCTTCAGGAGTTCTTCTCCGCTCCTCCTCCGCCGTCGGACTGACAGCCGCTCCCTCGCGCTGACTTATATAAGTCAGCCAGAGGGGGCGGAGCGATGACGCGGCGAGCCGTGATTGGCTCGCGGCGGCCATCTTCAATTTCAAAAATTACGCTGAGGCGCCATTTTTGAAATGGGTTACCGCTCCGCTGCCAAACTCTGCATCGCCGCCGCCCGCACCTCCGCCGTCACCCGCCCTCCGCCGCCTACACCGCCGCCGCCCGCACCTCCGCCGCCAGCACCTCCGCCGACAACCGCACCTCCGCCGCCAGCACCTCCGCCGACACCCGCACCTCCGCCGCGCCCACAACAGTGATTGACAGTGGATCCAGTGACGGATCCGCTGGCCAATCACTGTGGCCTGACTGACAGGGGACGTGCTTTCATAGGTTGAAAGCACGTCCCTGTGTGAAAGCGGCACCACTAATGGTGCCGCTTTCCTATGTTATTTCAATGGGCTTTTAATGCCCATTGCTAGGCCCCGCCCGCTCCCGCCCCCCGCTCCCCATGCCTTTCCCTATCTGACCGGGAGGCACCACGAACGGTGCCTCCCAACCCCATTTAGACCGGGATAATGATTACATTAATATAATGGAGATACTTATGACACAGAATATGTGTCATAAGTATCTTCTTTATATTATTTTAATCATTAATGACAGGGGAGGCACTGCCTCCCCTGACTGCACGTCCCTGCCTCTCAGGCACACTGCGCCCAATCTCCTCAGACTTTGGAAGGTTAATTTTTTCCTTTTATTTTCATCTATTAATTGTGCTCATTTTAAGAATGAAAATTACAAAGGTTGTGGATATTTTGCCGAAATATGTAGGTTTGTCCAAGGTGGCCTCTCAGGCACACTGCGCCCAGACTTATACTCATGTTCGTGTTTTCTATTTTTTGCTTCAGATTTTCTGCTGAAATAGCCTGAAAACATACAATTTCTCTCTTTGTACGTCCTAACAAAGGTCACTGATCACTTTAAGAGCGTTAGAATTGAGTTAATTAGGTGCTAATGACAATTTTCTAACAGGCGCCTGTCAGGGGCACAGCTCCTGAACCCGGGAGTCCCAGAGGTGCGCCTGACAGAGGGTTAGTAACCTTTGCCTGAATACCTGACGATGTGGGACTGTTATTTATTATCTGTTATTGGTCTTTTTTTACTGCAGATGAAGATTGCTGCATGACCTCCATAGTACAGATGGAGCCGCGCTCATCTGAGGTGGCTCCATCGCAACCGTGCACTCCCGTTGTGACTAGGTGATTTAGAGCATCTCTGTCTGGGCGCACAACGAAGACTCTCTCCCATTCTAGTGAATGTGGTGCGTCTTCGTCAGAGGCACGCCAGGCCGGACAGAGACGCTCTCGGCGATAGGGGAGGCGCACCCAGGCACAGACGGAGACACGACTAGTGTGGCTCCGTTTGTACATCTGGGGGATACTTAATACTTCTGCAAATATATTCATTATAAATAGGCCTCTTTCTATTTATCAACAAGACAAATCTGTGATAACTACTTTATCTGTCAGAAAAGCCGGAGAAGTTGCTTATCACTGATTTGTAATACAGATAAATCATTGAATTCTGCTGTGATCCCTCTTTTTCACAACTTTTCATGTCTATTATTTGACAGCAGAGTATGTACAATTTATCAATCTATCCTTGCAAAATAGCATATACAATTATCTGGAAAAAAACTGCAGACATTTTCATACAGTATACTTTTCTTTTATCTGGGAACCTGTTATCCAGAAAAAGCCAGAAAGAGGGAAAAATTAATTACTGTTTGGTGATGTCCTTTGTCAGATGTCTGGAAATCCTGCTTCCCTACCAGGGGCGCCGGATAGCTTTGCCGGGCCCTGTTACTGGGTAGGGAGCATGACCAGCGGGGGGAGGTGTGGCCAGGCGTGGGGCAGCTGCAAGTCCTTCCACCTGCACATCACGACGGGACAAAGACTGCTTCTACAACTGCCTCTCTCTCCACAGTGCAGCTCACAGCAGTGTGTGGTGGGACGGGAGAGATGCTGCTGCAGTCCTTTCTCTACCTGAAGTACAGCCGTCTGCAATGAGGGGGGGGGGGTGTTGCAGTGGGACCCGTGCTCCCAGTAGGCCCCTCCGACTGGCCAGGGTCCAGGTAAAATGCACCTCCCCCCACCTCCTCCGGCCCCCTCTTGGTGCCACTGTTCCCCACAGCCTGGTCAGCAGCCACTACATGCAATATAAAGTGCAAGATGGAGTTGCTGCTGCACATGCCCAGTGGCAGTAGACTTTGTGGATCTGAGTGCTCAATCATTGCACCAGAGAGAGTATCTGGTAAGTGGCTTTCCGTGATCATTGGGCCTGCATATATCTGAAAGGGTTGGGTATGGGACCCCGGAGCTTAGGATATCGGCGGTCAGAAGACCGACACTGATGCACAGGATTCCGACACCTCGTAGGGAAGTATTCTAACCTTCTCCCCCAAACCCTCCCTATCTGCATCCTAACGCTCCCCAGCCTAATCCAAAGTACATAACCTTACCCCCTTAGTGCCTAATTCCATCTCTACCCCCAATCCCCCCCAGCCTAAACCT
Source organism: Pseudophryne corroboree (assembly GCF_028390025.1). NCBI lineage: Eukaryota > Metazoa > Chordata > Amphibia > Anura > Myobatrachidae > Pseudophryne > Pseudophryne corroboree. The sequence continues at coordinate 288,714,216 of NC_086449.1, forward strand.
AGCACCCCCTTAGGCTGCCTTAACCTAATTCCCCCCCCCCCTTCCACAGCCTGACCCTAACCCACCCAGTAATGCCTAAACTTAACACACACACCCCACACAACCTAACCCTCCCAAGCATATTTATGTTAGGGAAGCCAACAGTCGGGATTCTGGCACCTGCATCATGAGCATTGTCGAGATTCCGCCGCTTGTCTTGTCACGCTGCAGTGTGAAATTCTGCTACTGCACCTGGCTCCTGTCATAACAAAGGAGCCAACAGCACTGCAGACAGTCTCTGGGTGCAGCGCAGTAAAGCCCAGCATCTCCGGAGATGCTGGGCACGCCCCCGGAGTGACTATCCACGAGGCCATGCCCCTTTGTGGCCATGCCCCCTTTTGCCATGACTGCGCCTCCGGCATATGAAGAGTGCGCACCGGGTGTCACCACACCCGGTGACGCCTCTGGTCTGGAATACTGTATTACATAAACTACACTTTGGGGCAGACTACTAATTATGCAGCCTTCATGGGCTAGCGACAGTCGCTCTCAAAAATCAAACATTTGGAAACCCCCCTCCAGGAATCCTGCATTTCCCCTGATCCAGTCGCTGTGCTAACTCAGTGTCTGAGGGAAGCATACAGTCTATATTAGTTGCCTTAGACTAAAGGAGCTGTTTTATTTACAGTATATTACTGTTCACTGTTCTCTCATTGTACATATTTAGGTGCATTAGGTATCTGTACAATGTTAAATGTGGGAGGATCACAAATGAAAAGCACATATGGAGACACAGTCTGCCTTGCTGTAGGATTATGTTCTTTAATAATTAAACTACATCTTGCTAAATATAGTTATAGAAAAGACATAATTACGATTGCAGTTGAGATCTCTTTAAAATCCACATAATTTATTCATAGATTTGTAGCCTTAACAAGCTATAAAAAGATAAAGTTTGTTATCATTGAAAATGGGAAATAGGTTATCGAAAGTTTAATCATGTCACTCTCCGTAATAATGAGAGCATTGCTGGAGATCCCTATTCTCCATACTCTGCACATATGTTATAAGCCCTTTTAACACAGATGCTAAATGTTTTATAAGTGGTACACTGATAAATATTTACCAAGAAATGTGGTTAAGGGTCCCAGAGTACTCAATTATCATATTCCTCCTTCAGACTTTCAGTTGACACTGATTTGCCAGCTTAGCTCTTTTGGTGGGGTAAATAGAAAAATGTTTATGGATAATAAGGATATAGGGGCACAATAACATTGTCCAGGATCAAGTTGTGCATACAGTGGGGACCAGAGGACTCTGGCACATACTTATCTACTTTTGATTCATCCTCTCTGGGAAAAGCCCAGAGAGGAGACACTACTGGGAACTTTCGGAGGGGAGTAGGGTGGGGGGTGCTGGCTCTGACATAATCAACCCCGCCCCCATATCAGGGTCGCATCATTTTAGCTGCTTCCCCACCCCACGGCGGAGATTATCTCTCCATCCTTCCCGCTTCACTAGGGTGCAGGCAGGATGCGGGAGATCTGCCTGATCTTCCGGGGATGCGGCGGGCTTCCCCAAGAATAGAGGACCTCCCGCAACTTCTGGGAGAGTAGTCTGACAATAGTCATGCATGGCAGGTGTTGGAAATATTTGTGTACATGCGAGGGTATAATGTAGAGTAGTGTACACACCAGCTAAATGTTTTCTGACCCATGTAAAAGTTTGGTAACTTAACCAGTAGTGTGGTGAAGCTACAGCCATACTCAATGTTACACTGGTTGAAGCATGAATCTGAGCGCGGTTGTGATAGCTCACCAGTCCTCTGGATACATGTAGTAGTGCAGGATGCTGGAACAGCAGTACATGCGGGTAATATACAGATGCGGGTAATATACAGCGTGTCTCTTGACGCTAGGGAGGAGACGACCGTCTCTTACTTTGTCACTCTACGCAATAACATGATGGTGCCACACATGCACAGTAGTAACTCCGGTGGCAATTTTGGAAATATCTCTGAGGAGCCATATTGGATGTATGTGCAGTAGCGCTTACCTATTCTAATAGCAGGAGGGCGTCAGGCATGAAAATAGTGATATACTTTAATCAGGGGCATATTAAGAGAGGAAGGACCTGGATGCAGTCTCCGTGTAGGCCCTCTCCTCTCTAGCCAGTTGCCGCCAGCTAGTAGACTCTAGCGCTGTGCTAAAGTCTTCTTCACATGCGCTGGTCTCCAGGAAAGTGGTGCGACAGCAATTTCTCCTGGTGATTTTCCTGCTGGGCATACTCAAAATGCCGGGAAAATGGCCACCGGGTAATTTTGCAGAGCTGTTGCTGCCAGGACTCAGTATAAGTAAGTATTGAAGAACATGGGTGCAGGGCATGCACAGGGGTGCGTCCACCTGTACCCAGGGGCTGTGTCCACTGAACACCTTGCACCCGTTATATTTACACAACTGACTTTAATGTAGACCTATCGCTAACCCTAATTCCAGCCTACACTTAACCTTAAAATCTTATGTCAATATTCTGGCTGTCACAGTTTCCAATGTCAACATGTCTGTGTCAGTTGTGAATTTTGACATTCTGGATGCCAACATTCAGACCATGTGGACATTGTGCTGTCTATATTCTATGGGCGGATTCAATGCTTTATTGCCCTCGATCTCCCGTCTAAAGTGACGGGAGATCACGGGGCGATATTCTGTTGACCCCCGTTATCACGCTGATTGTCTTAAGAGACGGGTTTAGCCGCGTAAAGCGGCTAAACCCGACTAAAGTCATGGGTGCGATCGCGGAAAGTCCCATTTGGGCATCCAAATGGGTCACTTTTCACGCATTTCAGCTCGCCTCCCCTGGGGGTGGCGAGCTGAAATGCTGATATCGCACCCATCGGCAGCAACATTTGAATACTGCCGGCGGGCGCGATGAGGGCGGGAGGGAGGGACAGAAGATTTGAATCCCGCCCAATATGTCGATATGATGACTGTATAACAACATATAGAAAAGGCCAGTACTAGGGAATTAACAGAAAAAGCAGGAAACGAGATGAATTACAATACTAGCTGTGTAATTTGGAATATTTGCATACTGTAAGGAGATATTTTGGGGTTGCGACCCAAGTGTAAGCAGAGAGTGCATTTATGTTTCATGTACACCATATACTCATAGCCCGAAGGTTATTGTATATGCGGTCATTTTCCTGGTGCTATTCCCTACTGCACATGTGCAAGACACTGGGAAAATGGCTACCGCACCATTTTCTCTAAGACTTGTGCACAACCTAGTGATCAGAGTCACTGCCGCTGCCACAGGACTCCGGAGAGGTAAGTATAAAAAAAATGGGTGCGGGTGTGCAGTGCACACACTGCACCCATTATGAATACACCACTGGGTGTCACTATCTTAAGGGCCACATACACTAGAACGATTATGCCCGATTTCATCCCAATTCGGGCATTCGTCCCGATTATATTGGGTGAAATTGGGCATTTTGGCTGTGTATCCGATCCGATGTGCGGCCCCGTGAGCAACGGATCGGATCCTCCAGATTGAATTTGAATGTGCTGCACTTTAGACTTATTTTGGAAGTTGGAATATGGGAGACTCAACCTGTACTCATTATACAGTGACAATATGTGTATTTTGTGACTTCCATTCTACTAAGTTAGATTTGTTCACCACACTCAGAATGAGCTTGGCAGCTGCAGTAAACCAATTGTGTTTTCTGTGCAGTGGCCAAAGTATTGTAATGATGAGAGTAAAAAGCCGACTTTATCCACTTTATTTTCTTTACAACAGTAAAACAATAGTTCTACTTCAACTATTATGTCTAAACTATTGCACTTTTGCCTATATAAAGCCAGTCAATTGTATATGCTAAATAAAAGGCCCTTATAAAGTTTTGCAATGATATTTTAAATAGTTGGCATTGTGCTAGCGAGTTATCCAGCTGTTCGTCGCTATAATAAAATGCATAGTTTTAATTTAATTGAAGTAAACATGAATTATTTTTTATTCAAATCTACTGTTCCTGGAAATACAACAACTTACATTTTTAATCAGTGTTCCGGTAGATTGGCATGTATTCATAGTCTTAGGGCAAGCATTTCATATTAACTGCAAGTGTACTGTATTTACAGATCATAAAAACATTATGTAATCTCCTGTTCTACTCTTAAGTACACAGTGGGAACAGACAGACATGATCATTTTTTATGTATAAATAGCAAGTAAGATTGTCCTCTTGCCCTTTGAGGTTTGCACTGTCTGGCTAAAATAAAAGGAGAGAAGTGAACTACTGCACAAGTAGGCGATGAATGAGTGAAATACGCAGTAATAAATTACATATTATAGATCATAATGCTATTCTTCCATCCAATTGATGGGATGGCAGTGAGAGATGCAGGTAATAGCTCAGACAGGCAGAAGTGATCTTTAGAATTCTCGTATTTGTCTGTCGTTCTTCGGTCTGGCTCTGTGTTCTAACGATTCACAAAAGACTACAGTCAGTCATAGAGGTCTATTTATAAACCTTGCTCTCATGGTGGTGGTAACCTCCAATCGCTTCCAAATGCAAAGTATGTGGAAGGTATTTAACAAGTGAAGTACCCCCACACGGCGTTACGTAATGTGTTAGGTGTGTTTACCTTGAGATCCGTTTCGGTTACTTCACTCCGGTGCAGAGAGGCGAGAATTGTGGGAAAACTTGAAGGCACGCTGAGTCAGGTCTCATCTCAAAAGGAATGAGTTTTTATTAGAGGGTCGGCAGAAGTTAAGCAACGCCCTTATCAGAGACTTTTCAAAAGATCATGACATACGTATAAAGCATGCGGTGAATTAGCAAAGAGCACTACCCTGCATATTGACCACAGCAAATCACAATATAATGCGGGATAACCTTTACTAAGGCACTATACAAGTCTGATATTCACTATCGCAAATAACAATGGCTAAATAGCATGCGTAGACTGTATCATGGTTTTCCTAAGCATGCGCACCACATGACAATGCGCTTTTCAACACATTAGCATTTGCGACAATAATGGACCATAACATATTCAATATCATAAATACATAAAAACACCTCAATAATATGCATCAGAAATATTATAACATGCAATAAATCAAACCATATACCTGGATATGTGTCGGGTACCTGTCATGAAACTAGCGTCCTGCAAAAGTGTTCCTCCTCTACTTGTGCACAGGATTTTTGGAAAAGTGTCACTACATGAGCAATTAGAGTTAGGCAATGTCACTCCGCAATGGAAATAGCAGGAATGTTCCTTTTCTGGGAATATGCAAATACAGAGAAGTGGCAGAAGAGCATGAAGTAACACGCTGTACAATGGACCCTTGGATAGCAACGCAAGTGTGGGTGTATAGATGCACAATGTATATTGTCTCTCACTATGGACAAAGATGGGAGGACTCCGTTAAATAAAGAGGATAAGTTATACCGGCTAAAGTCGTACCCTTAAATGGACCAAGGTATGGGGCATATGGGTTACTCACGGCTGCAGAATGCTGTCTTCCACTTACTCCCGGTCTTTATCTGGCACACTTTGGCGGTCACTGAGCAGTTGCCCGGACCTCTGCTGCACTGCGGTCCACAGGGCTACTCTCTTTGGACACCTGAACAGTTGCCTGGGCCTCTGCTGTGCTGTGAGTCACGGGGCTGCTTTCTTCTTGATGAGGCTGTGACTGTGTCTTTAAGTGCAATAATGTCTTAAAGGCAGACTGCGTTCTTAATACAGGGCTGGTTCCCTATGCAGGCTTACTTCTCTGCTGGCATGCAGGCTGGCTCTTGCAAAACTGTGTTTTAACTGTAGGCTAATACCCCTTTCACACCAGATATGCAGGGGTCTTATCCGGGAATACGGTCCCTGGATCATGCAGGGACATTCCCGGGTAAGACCCCTTGCATACCGCAGTCAGTAGCCCGGCATATTGCCGGGTTGCTGACGTCAGCGGTGACGCGTCGGGGGCGGTGCAAGAGATCACATGATCTCCAAGCGCCGCCTGCTACATAGAAAGTGAACAGGAGCCGGGGCGCATTGACCCGGCTCCCGTTCACACAGACAAGGTTCCCGGGAGGATCCCGGGACCAACCCTGGTCGATTGCAGGGTTGAAATGCCGGGGCAGGAATCCCGGGATTTTGACCATGTACCCTTTCACACCGAGAAATTTCCCGGGTTGGTGCGCATTCATGTGCAATAACCCAGGAAATTTTGGGCTGTGTGAAAGGGGTATATGTGTGCTACACGACTGCTGGGCTCTCCCCTCTGGGCTGCAGGGCTGCTGCTGGTACTGGGCTCACAGATGCTGTAATACATATTGGGGATAACTGCTTCCCAAAATGTGACCTCCCTTGGGTGCCATGAACCCTTTTCCCTGCAGGGCTTCCTTCTTATATTAGCCTGTGCTGCTGAACGCTATTACTGTAGCAGTTTCACAGTGAGGTTTTCTCATGCTGCTGCTGCAGTCTCACTCTTAAATGCATGGCTGCTCTTTCCCCTGGGATTCCTCTCTGGTGGCTGTGGGGGCTATTAATATGGCCGTTCACCTCTTAGTCCCAGTTGCACTTTTCTCCTCACAGTGTACCATTTGCACACACTTCAGCACACTTTTGTCTGCAAAAGCAGGAGCTCCTCTCCTTCCCCCTGTCCTGTCTAGGGCAAGGTTCCATTCTCTCTCCCTGCAGGCAGCCGATCAGGTAGGAGACCGCAGGCTACCTAGATACATTGTTTTATATGTGGGCTGCATTGACCCTCTATTAAACTTTTTATCTGTGGCCTGCAGGTGTGTCTCAATATAAAATGGCAGGCTGGGATCTGTAGTGCTGCATGCCTCTAGATCACACGGGCATGCTGGCACTTGTGGTGCCACAATCCACTTTCAGGGGTGTCACACAAGGATCACAGTGACAGAAATAAATAAACATACATTTACCAGACAGTTAATTATTTTTTGAATAAAGCATTGTTATTTTCATTTGGCTATATGTTTAAAATATATATTTTTAAAACTATTTGTTTAGTAGTAGCAGTAGTTGTGATGGTACTGGTACTGGAAGTATATGTTTGAGCTTTAAGTTCCACTATGCATTTATGCTCTTGCTAGCTGTGTCGCACACATGCATACCCTTCCCTGAGACTGACCAGGTAAAGCAGTTTAATTATATTGATCCAGGCCATTACCACTCCAGTTGGCTCAATGACATTTTAATGATAAAACATGACAATAGCTGTTTTATGGTCACTGCAATAAGTGGCAATAGAATCAGCCCTATTGCAACATTAGTACAGTATATAAACCTATACATATTTTAAGCTACAAACAGGAGCGGCTCTTGCCACAGGCAAGCAGGCTTTTTGCCCGGGGCGCCACTGTTCTGAGGGCGCTGCCACCGCTGCCGTGGCAAAAGCCGATACTGGTGCCATGTGGTGCGCCTGACGTCATTGCGTACTGCATGGCATTGTGGGAGCGGCTGCAGATGCTAGAGGTCATAATTGACCTTTAGTGTCTGTGCAGTGTGCGGCGCTATTGGAGAGACGTAATGACGTCTCTCCAGTAGATCAGAACGCGGCGGACGGAGACGGAGGACAGCCGCAACGGTCGGGAAGCAGGAGCGTGGCTGGTGAGTGTGTGTGTGTGTGTGTGTGTATGTATGTATGTATATATATATTGTAACACTGTAGGGGTGTAAGGTGCCTTTTCCTGGGGAATATGGCAGGACGCAGCAGCTGAGGAACAACACAAGTCCAGTTTCTGGTACAACTGACCCCGGCCAGTTTTATTGAAACAGAAAATAAAACAAACCCCAAAATAAAAATACCTTGCCTGTCCGGCACTAACTAAACATAAGATGTTCCTAACTGTCACTAAACAAAACACAGAGTTCTTCAGTACATACTGTATAGCTTACTTGCATCAGAAAGCGTGTCTCTCACACACAGATCCTGCAGCCTTCCCAGGCAGTCTGCCCATACTAATCAGGTTAGAAGCACTATATCACTCTTACACAGCTGAAACCCTGATTAGCCCTCTGTGAGGCCAAAGACCCGAACTGGGCCCAATGTCTAGAACTCGCCTTATCTCTCTCTCAGAGCCTTTACCCAGCTTTTACAGCAAACTGAAAAGGTTCAGACAAAACAAAAAGCATTTTTCCTAGAAGTTAACATTTTCTAAAACATGTAAGACAAGAACCTGGGACAAATATACCTGCCCTCAAACACTATCCCAGTGTTCTTGTCACATATCCCCCTCCCCTGTTTCGACCTAGGGGCCGGAACACTTGTAGCCCCCAAACAGAAGATGCGAGACAATGCATCTGCGTTGGCCAATTGTGTTCCCGGTCTATGTTCGACAGTAAACTTAAAGTCCTGCAACGCTAGAAACCATCTAGTTACACGAGCATTCTTGCCTCTATTTACATACATCCATTTTAAAGGGGCATGGTCTGTCACTAGTCTGAATTGTCTACCCAAGAGGTAATATCTCAAGGTATCTAGTGCCCACTTAATGGCCAAAGCCTCCTTTTCCACAATGGCATACCTTTTTTCATGCTCATTGAGTTTCCTACTCAAATAAATGATAGGGTGTTCGTCCCCATCTCTGGTTTGGGACAGCACAGCACCTATCCCTACCTCTGAGGCATCTGTCTGTACCACAAATTCTTTTGAAAAATCTGGTGTTATCAACACCGGTTGTGAACACAAAGCCACTTTTAACGCTTGGAACACCTTTTCTGCATCAGGGTTCCATTTCACCACATTTGACTGCTTCCCTTTGGTAAGGTCTGACAACGGCACCGCTGTGGTCGCAAAATTAGGAATAAACCGTCTATAGTACCCAGTAATTCCCAAAAAAGCCCTTACCTGTTTTTTATTCACTGGACGAGGCCAGTTTTGAATAGCATCAACTTTATTCAATTGGGGCCTAATCAGACCTCTGCCTATGGTGAAGCCCAAGTATTTGACCTCCTCCATTGCGAGGCAGCACTTCTTTGGGTTAGCAGTTAACCCTGCCTCTCTGATTGAGTCCAGTACTGCTTGTACTTTAACCAAATGTGACCCCCAGTCTGTACTGTGAATTACCACATCATCCAAATAGGCAGCTGCATATTTTCTATGGGGCCTCAAAATTTTATCCATCGCCCGTTGAAAGGTTGCTGGAGCCCCATGCAACCCAAAGGGTAACATCTTATACTGGTACAGCCCCTCCGGAACCGAAAAGGCTGTTTTTTCTTTGGCGCTATCAGATAAAGGTATTTGCCAGTAACCTTTGGTCAGGTCCAATGTGGTGAGAAACCTGGCTGTTCCCAGCCTTTCTACAAGCTCATCCACACGGGGCATGGGGTATGCGTCAAACTTGGACACCTCATTTAACTTACGAAAGTCATTACAGAAGCGTATGCTACCGTCGGGCTTCGGGATGAGCACTATGGGACTGGACCACTCACTGTTAGACTCCTCTATGACTCCAAGTTCTAACATGGTTTTAACTTCCTTAGAAATAGCTTCTCGCTGAGCTTCAGGAATCCTATATGGCTTTAAATGAACCCTGACCCCTGGTTCTGTGACAATGTCATGTTTTATTATGGTCGTTCGGCCAGGCAGCTCTGAAAATACCTCCCTATTTTGGATGAGAAATTCTTTAACCTGATTGTTCTGATCAGCTGATAATGTCTCTGACACCTTCACTGCGGGAAGCAACCGGGGTGAAGACACCGAAGGGCAAGGCTCCGCTGACAGAGACAACCTATCTTTCCAGGGTTTGATTAAGTTAACATGGTAGATCTGTTCGGGTTTTCTCTTTCCCGGCTGGTATACTTTGTAATTAACCTCATTCACTTTTTCCCTAATCTCAAATGGACCCTGCCATTTAGGTAGGAATTTGCTTTCCACAGTGGGTACCAAAACAAGAACTCTATCTCCAGGAGCAAATTCCCGTATCTTGGCACTCCGGTTATAGACCCTCTGTTGAGCACTTTGGGCCTGTTCCATGTGCTCTCTGACAACAGGTACCACGGCTGCAATCCTATCCTGCATTTGTGTTACATGCTCAATAACGCTTCTATAAGGAGTGGGCTGTCCTTCCCACGTCTCTTTGGCAACATCCAACAGCCCTCTGGGGTGTCTACCATACAACAAATCAAATGGAGAAAACCCCGTAGAGGACTGAGGAACTTCTCTGATGGCCATTAACAAGTAGGGCAACAAACAATCCCAGTTTTTCCCATCTCTCTCAACAACCTTTTTTAACATACTTTTTAATGTTTTATTAAACCTTTCCACCAACCCGTCAGTTTGGGGATGGTAGATGGACGTCCTGAGGTGAGTGACCTTAAATAACTTGCACAATTCTTTCATGATCCTTGACATAAATGGAGTACCTTGGTCAGTCAAAATTTCTTTTGGTATTCCCACTCTACTAAATACCTGCACCAGCTCCCTAGCTATCGCCTTGGTTGTGATAGTGCGTAAAGGGACAGCCTCAGGATATCGAGTGGCATAGTCCATAATTACCAGGATATACTGATGGCCCCGAGCAGACTTTAACAAGGGCCCCACGAGATCCATGGCTATTCTGTCAAACGGGACCTCTATAATAGGCATGGGAACTAGTGGGCTCCTGAAATGGGGTCTAGGGGCATGATACTGGCACTCAGGACAGGAAGAACAATATTCAGACACTTCTTTATAAACCCCTGGCCAAAAGAACCTTTGTAAAACTCTTTCAGTGGTTTTTTCTGCCCCTAAATGTCCTGCGGTAACGTGACTGTGAGCTAAATCTAGTACCGTTCTCCGATAAGGCTGGGGAACTACCAGCTGTTCCACCACATCCTCACCCCTTTTGACAATGTGGTACAAGAGCTCATTACAGATGGCCATGTGGGGATACGTAACCCTGTCACCTGGTACCACAGGTTCCCCATTAACAATCTTAACATTCTCTCTAGCCTTTATTAAGGTAGGATCCTTTAACTGTTCAGACGCAAACAGATCCTTCTTTACCTCCAGGTCAGGCACGCTTTCAGTTCTAACTACTATGTCTCTGTTCCCGGCAAGAGGGTCCTCACTGGACTCCCCATCTGTCACTTCCCCAGCCAAACTAGCAAAAGGCAAAGGGCCAGAAAGTTCCGAAGACCCACGTACATCCATAAAATCACCGGTATTATCAACTGGCTTTTTACTTCTCACATCTGTTGATAACCGTGATTCCCACAGTTTCCAAAAATGAGGAAAATCCCTCCCTATTATGGCCTCATGCACCAAGGTAGGGACCAGTCCCACTTTAACCATTGCTGACCCACAACAAGTTTCTATATTCACCTCAGCAGTGGCATAATGTTGGGTATCCCCATGTATGCAAGTTACCCCAATAGGTATTTGCTGGACCTTTAAGGGGTTCACTAACCCAGCTTTCACGAGGGTAACTAAACTTCCTGAATCTAGCAAGGCCTCTACCCGGTTACCTTCTAAGAACACATCACACATTTGTTTTTCCAGCTCAGGTGAAGGTACCACAGTACAGGCTAACCTAGCAAAGAAAGATATTCTGCGACATTCAAAGGCAGCATCACATTGCATGGGTTCTTGCGTGACTGGGCAATTGGCAATAACATGACCTGGCATACCACACCTAAAACATTTAACCACACGATTATCAACCCATTTGGGCAGCATAGACCGTTCTAGCCCCATTGGCCTGTTTCCAGGGCCAGTGTTTACAGTCTCTCCAGCCTTGCGTTCTCTTAACCGCCCAGCAACGTTTTCCCACGGAACAGTCTTACCAGTCTTTACTGAAGGGCGCTGTCGAGGATCTATGGGTTGCTGGGTGGTCATCAGTAGTTCCTCTGCTGCCAAATACCTCTCTACCATAAAGTGCAATAAGGAGTATACAGGTGCGCGGCCAACAGCAGCAGGTAGGAGGAAGGTCAGTTCCTCAAGATTAAACAGTAAAGGAGAAAGGATGTGTACCTGCGCTGGCTGTATGTATTAAATTAATACATTAAATAAAGACAATAATAATGATAAATAGTAAGAATAACAATAATAATAATGAAAAATGGATGGTTTGTTCTATATAAAAAAGTAACAATTTAATCATAACATATCACATGAAACAATTATTAAAAAATAGGGAATTCCTCTTGCCACTAGGTGGTAGTAAAAACTTGGATTAGCTTATCTGGACAATAATGAGTAAATGTTATGGTCTCCAATATTAGAATTGTCCATTCCTATAGGCTAGGACAGCCTCCCTCTGCGCATTCACTGTACTTAATATGTATTTACCAGATCCCCTCGTTGGTAAGCATCAGCCTTGGAACAAGTCCTTTATATAGCTGTAGGGGTGAATCCAGGTGGAGATAAGATCCAGTGGTGGGAGATGCGTCCAAATTGTGCCAAGGAGGACACGGCTTTTGCAGGCCGCTGTGGAGCACGGAGTCCAGAAAAAGCAAATATACTCAGGTCCAATGAAAGAAAGCTCAACGCGTTTCACTGGTAAGATCCAGCTTCCTCAGGAGGAATTCCCTATTTTTTAATAATTGTTTCATGTGATATGTTATGATTAAATTGTTACTTTTTTATATAGAACAAACCATCCATTTTTCATTATTATTATTGTTATTCTTACTATTTATCATTATTATTGTCTTTATTTAATGTATTAATTTAATACATACAGCCAGCGCAGGTACACATCCTTTTACCTCTCTACCATGTCCACTAATTGGTCAGCAGTACCCGGGTTTCCATGGCTCACCCACTTGCGCAGGACCATGGGCAAAGATCTCAAGTAGCGGTCCATGACGACTCTTTCCACCATCTGGGGACCAGTTAATGTCTCTGGCTGTAGCCATTTTTTTGTTAGCTGAATAAGGTCGTGCATCTGGGAGCGCGGAGGCTTCTCCATGGCGTACAGACAATGGTGCACCCGTTGTGCTCGTACTGACAGCGTGACTCCCAGGCGGGTCAGGATCTCAGTCTTTAGTTTATCATAGTCCCGAGCCTCAGCAGGGCTTAAATCAAAGTAAGCTTTTTGGGGCTCACCTGACAGGAAAGGTGCCAGCAGACTGGCCCACTGTGCTTTCGGCCAGTTCTCACGCTCGGCAGTCCTTTCAAACGTGGTCAGATAGGCCTCCACATCATCAGCCTCTGTCATTTTCTGCAGGAAGTGACTGGCTCGTATAGAACTAGAGCTGGTTGGAGCACTGACGGCCACATCTCCAACCCGAGCTGCAAGTCTCTGCACCACTTCTGCTAAGGCCTCTCTATCCTGACGCTGTAGTCTCCAATTTTCCTCCATTGCCACCTGCTGCTGTCGGTTGGCCTCCTGCTGAGCCGCTGTAGCTTGCAGCAAGGCTTTAAGCAGATCCTCCATGTCAACAGATTTTTCAGGCGGCTTTGCAGCTGCTTTCACCCAGGACATATATCAAACCCTCAGGGGTGAGTCTCAGTAACTTCACACTGGGCTGTATCTGCATAAACCACCGTTTTCTGCAGGCCTCACAAAGCTGCTGCTTTCACTTATGCGCAGAACGGCCTGCTCGCATTCTCCACCAAGTTGTAACACTGTAGGGGTGCAAGGTGCCTTTTCCTGGGGAATATGGCAGGACGCAGCAGCTGAGGAACAACACAAGTCCAGTTTCTGGTACAACTGACCCCGGCCAGTTTTATTGAAACAGAAAATAAAACAAACCCCAAAATAAAAATACCTTGCCTGTCCGGCACTAACTAAACATAAGATGTTCCTAACTGTCACTAAACAAAACACAGAGTTCTTCAGTACATACTGTATAGCTTACTTGCATCAGAAAGCGTGTCTCTCACACACAGATCCTGCAGCCTTCCCAGGCAGTCTGCCCATACTAATCAGGTTAGAAGCACTATATCACTCTTACACAGCTGAAACCCTGATTAGCCCTCTGTGAGGCCAAAGACCCGAACTGGGCCCAATGTCTAGAACTCGCCTTATCTCTCTCTCAGAGCCTTTACCCAGCTTTTACAGCAAACTGAAAAGGTTCAGACAAAACAAAAAGCATTTTTCCTAGAAGTTAACATTTTCTAAAACATGTAAGACAAGAACCTGGGACAAATATACCTGCCCTCAAACACTATCCCAGTGTTCTTGTCACAATATATATATATATATATATATATATATATGTATGTATATATTCTATATATATATATATATACATATACCCATTCACAGTATGCCGGCACTCAATAAAAAAGATCCCAACTGCTCAGGTGCCCTTCCAAACAAATTAATATCCAGCAATAGAGATGGCACTCAGAGACTTGTAGCAGTGAAAAAAGACATCTGTATTGGATGTTGATACATCAAACGTTTTCGGAGCTGCTGCCCCGTCCTCAGGACAACATCTGCTATATATATATATATATATATATATATATATATACATATACACACCATATCCAAGTAAGCAGTGGCACTCAGAGACTTGTTACGGTGAGTAAAACCTGGTGGTTTAATTCATAGCAAAGCAAAAAAAGGCCAACGTTTCGGGGCACAACCGCCCCTTTGTCAAGGTGAAGCAAAAGTGAAAAAGTGCAAACATACAGTACCTTAATAGTGAGAAGCACTGTGTAGAACCTATCTGGTAAAATTACTATATAACCTAATTACAGTTGTATGTGTCTGCCATTGGGGTATAGTGTTCTTTCCTCCCTTTATACCCTATGACTGCAGACATTAGCTCTGGTTAAATATTGCATGTCATGCTGTCTCACAGATGTTTTCTTAGCATTGATTACTTGCTATCCAGGTGTTAAACATATTTATACTTTAGCACAGGTGACTTATTTAGTGTGTTAGTTATATTGATTCAGCCAGCTGTACGGAAGTATAATCTGTACATCCAGGGGCGTAGCCAGAAATTTGTGTGCCCCATAGCAACATTTTGAAGGGACCCCTGTCCCAATGCTTCTAGAGATGCACCTCTCCACAGCAGTGCCCCCACTTCTTATTGTGCCACATTACTGTGCCCCAGTTCATATTATGCCACACTATAGTACCTCCTCTTTTTAATGGGCCACATTACAGTGCCACAGATTTTACTATGCCACACTATAGTACCTCCACTTTCTGTTGTGCCACAGTTTTTACTATGCCACACTATAGTACCTCCACTTTCTATTGTGCCACAGTTCTTACTAGAGATGTGCACCAGAAATTTTTCGGGTTTTGGTTTTGGATTCGGTTCCGCGGCCGTGTTTTGGATTCGGACGCGTTTTGCCAAAACCTCCCTGAAAATTTTTTGTCTGATTCGGGTGTGTTTTGGATTCGGGTGTTTTATTACAAAAAACCCTCAAAAACAGCTTAAATCATAGAATTTGGGGGTCATTTTGATCCCATAGTATTATTAACCTCAATAACCATAATTTACACTCATTTTCAGTCTATTCTGAACACCTCACACCTCCCAATATTATTTTTAGTCCTAAAAAATTTGCACCGAGGTCGCTGGATGGCTAAGCTAAGCGACACAAGTGGCCGACACAAACACCTGGCCCATCTAGGAGTGGCACTGCAGTGTCAGGCAGGATGGCACTTAAAAAAAATAGTCCCCAAACAGCACATGATGCAAAGAAAAAAGAGGCGCACCAAGGTCGCTGTGTGACTAAGCTAAGCGACACAAGTGGCCGACACAAACACCTGGCCCATCTAGGAGTGGCACTGCAGTGTCAGACAGGATGGCACTTCAAAAAAATAGTCCCCAAACAGCACATGATGCAAAGGAAAAAAGAGACGCACCAAGGTCGCTGTGTGACTAAGCTAAGCGACACAAGTGGCCGACACAAACACCTGGCACATCTAGGAGTGGTACTGCAGTTTTCTAGCGAGAGGATGAGTGCTTCCATCCTCATGTGAATCTGAACCACTAGCCATGAACATAGGCCAAGGCCTCAGCCGTTCCTTGCCACTCCGTGTCGTAAATGGCATATAGGCAAGTTTACGCTTCTCATCAGACGCTTTTAATTTAGATTTTTGGGTCATTTAACTGAACTTTTGTTTTTTGGATTTTACATGCTCTCTACTATGACATTGGGCATCGGCCTTGGCAGACGACGTTGATGGCATTTCATCGTTTCGGCCATGACTAGTGGCAGCAACTTCAGCACGAGGTGGAAGTGGATCTTGATCTTTCCCTATTTTAACCTCCACATTTTTGTTCTCCATTTTTTAATGTGTGGAATTTTATGCCAGTATCAATAGCAATGGCCTACTACTATATATACTGCACACAACTGAAATGCACCACAGGTATGGATGGATAGTATACTTGACGACACAGAGGTAGGTAGAGCAGTGACCTTCCGTACCGTACTGCTATATATACTGGTGGTCACTGTCAGCAAACTGCAAAACTAAAATGCACCACAGGTATAGAATCTAGATGGATAGTATACTTGACGACACAGAGGTAGGTAGAGCAGTGGCCTACCGTACCGTACTGCTATATATACTGGTGGTCACTGTCAGCAAACTGCAAAACTAAAATGCACCACAGGTATAGAATCTAGATGGTTAGTATACTTGACGACACAGAGGTAGGTAGAGTAGTGGCCTTCCGTACCATACTGCTATATATACTGGTGGTCACTGTCAGCAAACTGCAAAACTAAAATGCACCACAGGTTTAGAATCTAGATGGATAGTATACTTGACGACACAGAGGTAGGTAGAGCAGTGGCCTTCCGTACCATACTGCTATATATACTGGTGGTCACTGGTCAGCAAAACTCTGCACTGTACTCCTCCTATATAATATACTGGTGGTCCCCAGTACCCACAATAAAGCAGTATGAGCACAGATATATGCAGCACACTGAGCACAGATATGGAGCGTTTTTCAGGCAGACAACGTATACTGGTGGTCACTGGTCAGCAAAACTCTGCACTGGACTCCTCCTATATAATACTGCTGGTCCCCAGTCCCCACAATAAAGCAGTGTGAGCACAGATATATGCAGCACACTGAGCACAGATATGGAGCGTTTTTCAGGCAGAGAACGGATAAAACTGGTGGTCACTGATCAGCAAAACTCTGCACTGTACTCCTCCTATATAATACAGCTGCTCCCCAGTCCCCACAATTAAGCAATAAGCACAAACGGAGAGGACGCCAGCCACGTCCTCTCCCTAACATTTCCAATGCACAAGTGAAAATGGCGGCGACGCGCGGCTCCTTATATATAATCTGAATCCCGCGAGAATCTATAGGTATAGTACTGTACCTCCACTTTATAATGTGCCAAATTACAGCGAGAATCCGACAGCGGGATGATGACGTTCCGGCGCGCTCGGATTAACCGAGCCATACGGGAGAATCCGAGTATGCCTCGGACCCGTGTAAAATGGGTGAAGTTCGGGGGGGTGGTTCGGTTTCCGAGGAACCGAACCCGCTCATCACTAGTTCTTACTATGCCACACTATAGTACCTCCACTTTCTATTGTGCCAGTTTTTACTATGCCACACTATAGTACCTCCACTGTGTATTGTGCCACATTACAGTGCCACAGTTCTTACTATGCCACACTATAGTACCTCCACTTTCTATTGCGCCACAGATCTTACTATGCCACACTATAGTACCTCCACTTTTTATTGTGCCACACTATAGTACCTACACTTTATATTGGGCCACATTACAGTGCCACAGTTCTTACTACACCAGACTATAGTACTGTACCTCCACTTTATAATGTGCCAAATTACAGTGCCCCAGTGCATATTATGTAAGATTATAATGCCCTCCAGTTCATTTTATACCACATTACAAAGAGCAGGTCCAAAGTCATAACTAGATATATTGTTGGCACCATGGTAAAAGTTTGTAGGGGCTCCTGTGTACCACCCAATGGTGAAAAATGTATATAACACATGTAACTAAAGCAGGGTACGCAATGGGACGATGGGCATTCGTTACGATATCTGAACGAATGCTCGTCAGCCCAGATTGCACTGCACACTGCAGCGATGTTAATGAAGGTTGGAACGATCATTTTCTGTCCTTCATTAGCATAAACAAAGATGCTAGAAATATCACTAGGTTTGATGTGCAGCACATCAAACCTAGCAACTGTCGCAGGCATTAGCGGGAGCACACAATCCTGCGTACACACCGAGTGATGTAAGCGATATATTGTTCCAAAATGGCATTTTGGAATGACATTGCTCCAGGGTGTACCCAGCTTTAGACAGGGAAGGGGGGCCCCTCTCAGCTCTGGGCCCCATAGCAGCTGCACTCCCTGCACCTATGGTAGCTACACCCTTGTGTACATCCTAGACCCAGGGGTCAGGGAACTTTTTTACCTTTTACCTCAAAATATATTTAGATACGGCGACGATACCCCCTTGATTTGAAAGGAAGGAAATCCTATATTATTGTGCATATATACTGGTTATCATTATTTATATGGCATTTCTGAGATACTGTGTGTGTGTGTGTATGTATGTATGTATGTATGTATGTATGTATGTGTGTGTGTGTGTGTGTGTGTGTGTGTGTGTGTATGTGTATATATATATATATATATATATTTGTTTATTTATTTCCACCAATTATTTTTTGGCAGTGAATGAGTTAATTAACACTTTCTCCACAAAAAAACACCAGAATGAATGTAAGAAAGATGGATGAGGGGGGAAGGGACACAACTTTTAGGAGACAGATGGTCACATCCTCACCTCAGTAATGTCAGTGGGAATTTCCCACTGTTATGTGGGCCACTGTCTGATCCTGCGGATCTCCGTCAGCGGTCAGCCACAGAATACTTCAAGTTCTGTGTGTGGGTTGGCAGGCCGCGGGCGAGAGGACAAGACAGCGCAGGACGGGCGGGCATGAGGGAGCGTGGTGTGACGTCAGCACGTCACACCGCGGCCAGGAACACAGCACAGGGAGGGCCAGGAGCACAGCCCAGGGCGGGCAGAAGGGAGCACAGTGTGACATCAGCATGGTGCGGGACGGGGCTGTGTCTCAGCAGCGCGACCATCCATTACCCCCAGGAATTTCAGTTTTACCCCATTTAGGGTAATTTACCCCTGTTCCCTGACCACTGTCCTAGACTGACGGGTCTTGAGCTGAGATCACTGCCACTCTCTATGATCTCAGTCTAACTCTGCTGGGTGCTCTACCACCAGTAGATATTATATATATATATATATATATATATATATACACACTGTATAGTCCAGGGATGGGCAAAGTACGGCCCGCGAACTGGCTGAGCTGCTTGTCATTGCACTGCATTGCCTCCCAGCCATCAGCGTCACTGAGAAAGCTTGGTCACGTCGGGTACCGCTGGCCGGATTACCTGTGACCTCAGGCGCTGTTGGGGGTGGAGCCAAAGGTAGAGCCTCAGTGTGGATGTGGGTGGCGTGCGACGGCCAGTTTGAATACATGCAGCAGCACAGGCACAGCACCTTCTGTGCTCGGGAAAGTGCACCTAAGTAAGGTACATGCTTGGATGGCCGGTGGCAGCGGGACCTGTCTGGCATGGGGGCTGGGGTGCCGGGGGGGGGGGGGGGGTGGAGGCGAGCTGGCAGTTCTTTCCAGGGAGGGAGGCTGGTAACTTTGTCTGGGGAGGGGGGAAGCTGGTAACTTTGTCTGGTGAGGTGGGGAGCTGATTATTTGGCCCAGGGAGTGGTAGAATGGGGGCTGATAATTTTGTCCAGAGAAGGGGGGGAGCTGATTATTTTGTCCAGGGAGGGGATAGATGCGAGGGAAGATGATAACTGTTATGTAGCCCATACACTTGGGAGATATCAGGTACAATCCTTCAATTTCGACTGCATCTGTGAGATAAATCGAAGGATTGTATGCACATTTTAGGTACCATGCGACGCGATGCGTGGTCATGATATTTTCTGTGCGGCCCTCGAGTATTCACTGGAAAGGGTTAAGTGGCCCCCCAGCTGAAATAATTGCCCACCCCTGGTATAGTCAGAGCCCTATTCAAGGCACTTTACTGTACTGCGTGATTGAGAACTACTAAAACATTTGATACATTACGATGGGGGAGGGACTATTACTATTTTTTATTAGATCCTATTGTATGTAATTCTTTCCCATTTACTTCTTCATGCAGCTAGCACAATTCACACAGCCCTGGTTGCCAACTTCAGAATTACAATGTTATCTTTATCTCAGTGTCTTCACAACCATGCATGATATGAGCCAGTAGTCTGAGTGTGCAATGATCTGTGTGGTGTATCAGATATGAACCTGCTTAATGGCAGCTGAGCAATAGCATGGAGACTGTGTCTGCAACACAGCAAGATCAAGTGACTTAACCAAGGTCAGAGAGCTGACATTGAGGTTCGACCAGTAGCCCTCTCTGTGCCATAGACTTTTTCTTTATATGGGGTTTCAATATTTCAGCCAGCTGTTCTCTGCATAATGTACAGTCACCTTCTAGGTAATGGTTTCACAGAATAACAGGTAGTGTACTGTCAAATAATACTGTAGCAGTTATATTAGGTAATATATTGTATGTTAAGCTTGCCACTGACAGTGCTGCAGTTTTAATTTCCATAGTATTAAGTACATTTATCAGGAAGAAGTTTCGATCTATGTAATTTGAAGCACTTAACTTGCATTAATATTTTAAAAGCTGCATTCGAACCAAGTATTAATTGAAAGCATTTCCAGACACCCCTAATTGGTCCTCTTTTAAATTTCTCCCATTCATTATCAATGTTATCAAATAATTATCCAGTAGAAAAGGTTTATTTTCAGTGCTCTACATAAACTAAAATCATTTATCTAGTTTGAGATTTCGTGCAAAATAAAGAAACACAAAAACCTACATTTTCACTGTCCAAACATTTTTCATGAGTAATCTACTTTGAAACAGATTTTAAATATTAGCTTGCACTAAAGTACAGTAAATGCTGGTGTTTAGGTACAGCCAGAGCTAGATTAAGGCTCAGGAGGGCCCGGGGCACTTACACAAGGTAGCCCCTAACATATAATAAATATATAATAAAGTATATACACACAAAGTATGTATACAAAAATGCACGGAGACTTCCAGAACATAAGTTAAGTAAAGTTACTGCAAATTGTTAGGTATACAGAGCTGACATAACCGTGCTGGCAGATGGCGTCATTCAGTTTCTGGGCAATGATCACTAATGGATGGTACTGGAAGAGCCCGTTTACAAAATATTTTAATTGTTATTAATACCATAAACTTCATTAGTATTACTCTTTTGTTTTTAAAACCTGGGAAATTGCTCTAATACTATGTTCTTAGCTATCTGAAGTGAATCTATACAGTTGCAGTATATAACTCATATAAGCTATTGCAGGGGTACAGAGATTAAGGGGCACTGTCATTGCTGGACCACCCTCCCAAAGCCACTGGCCTGCCTTATTAAGCATGCATTGGGCCAGCGCACATGCAGCCAGCACTGTTTCAGGCTTCAAAGCACTTCTGCCAGACCCATGCTTTTTCTGAACAGAGAAGTGGACCACTTTTGAGCATACAGTGTGCCTGGTCTTTCATACTCAAGGAGGGAAGCCAGGGTCTGAGAAGGTGGGCTGGCATAACCTGGCCTTCTTTAAATTTTGCACAATGACCTGGGTATGCCGCCATTCAGTGTGTGTCACGTGTGAGGTTTAGAAGCATTACTGTATGTCTCCTATTTCCATTCTGCCACATCTCTTTCCAACAGATGGGGGTGTAGGGGAGTGGTTGGGGGACTTCTTTAGTTTAGTTATATGAATTAACACCAGCTCAGCTAAACAGCTTTAAAAAATACATACATTCTTATTTATAACAATAAAATAAATGTCACCATAGTATGCAACATGTATTTCTTTATTATTTGTCAAAGTATTTGGCAGCTAGTATTGGTTTGACATAGATCACTCAAATGGACAGAAATAAGGTTGGCGCTAACTTTTAAGGCCCGTACACACTGGCCAATATATCGGCTGTTCTCTTGAACGGCCGATATATTGCGGGACCGTCGGCCAGTGTGTACGGACGATACGTCTGTGAACTCCGTCGTTCACAGACGTATCGCGTCGGCCCCATAGCACAGCCGACGGTCAATATATCTACCGATTTATTGGCGCATCTCTGTGTGTGTACGGGGCGGGTGGCCGACCGCCCGTACACATGCTGCAGCGGCCGGCGGTGATTGACAGCTGAACTGGGTGGGCGTGTGTACACACCTGCCCAGTTCATAACGTCAGTCCCCGACAGATCGGGCAGTGTGTATGCTCAACACACTGCCCGATCCGTCCATAGATATATTTGCAGATCAATTGATCTGCAGATATCTTTCCAGTGTGTACCCACCTTTACTAACAAGATATAGACAATATAAGATGTAGACAATACTGTATGTACCAGGGACGACAATTCTAATAAGCCTCTGTAGGCCCATTAGATTGATGGTGGTGTGAGTATAGCAGCTATGAAATATGCCAAACTTGTCTTAAATACAAGTTATTTTACTTAAATGTTGCTGTGAGGAATTTAATATACATTATTATTTAGGGTTTCATTATTTGCTACAATACCATGGCTTTTACTGCAGTTGTTACTGATATTTATAGTTTAAAAAAATTACTTTTACATTGGGAAAATCTTCTTCTCTCGTAGTGTAACGTTTGTTGGTTGATATTTATGTGTTACTGATGCACATCACTCAGATTTTTAGAGAATATTGTCCTTGAGCTGTTGCTCTTAATCACCATTGCTTCTCTCACCTTACATGGTAAATGCATTGGGTAGGGGAGCCGGAGTCCATGCTTGCATTTGATCACATGATCCTTCAGCTCCCAATCTCTGATTTGCTCATGTCATGATGATGAGGTTACCGCAGCACTGCCGTATCAGCCTATAAGTGACTGGGAGCTGCAGGACCATGTGATCAAACGCAGTGACTATAGCTCCTCTAGTCACATACCTCTTCCACTGTGTTAGGTAAGAGGAATGTCAGGGACAGCAGGACAGCGCTGCCTTCACCCTGCCTATTTCTAAACTGTTACTCATTCTCTTCCTCTTTGCCCACCAGTCTTATACTTTAGTAATATTTTATTTATACATGTATTTATTCCAGGGGTGTAACTACCATTGGTGTAGCAGGTGCATTGCACTGGGGCCCCTGAGGACTAAGGGGCCCACTGCTGTCCAGACCAGCAATGAGTTATCCCATGGCCACCCCACAGACCATTTTGAGCAATGTCGAAAGAATGGCCCAGTGCAGAGAGCAGGGTGGGCCCCACAGCCTAAGGGACAAACCCCTTACCTAAGGGAGGCAGGGCTGACCTTGTGTGTGCCAGAGTCCAGCCACCTATCAGCGCTGATTATCACAGCCACATACTGTCTCTAATTAACAGACTGCTGTACTTTTTTTTTTATTCACTTCTGTCTGTGAAATAAATTCAGCCATAATCAGTGTAACTGGCACTGTCAGAGTCTGCCTGCCGAGTGCCAAACTGAGGAAAGCATGTGGGGTGGGGACCCACTGTCACAGACCTTTTATAATACTTATTATTAGTATTACACCCAATCACATTAGTGTTGACCTCATTATATATGAGTGCCCCCCCCCTCCCTAATTGTAGCAGCCTAGCAGGTCCCCCATCCCTTCTAATACTCATTATTACACCCCTCAGTCAGTGTTACTGTATTGATTACATATCAGTGTCCCACTGATTGCAACAGGCATTTCCCATACACGACAGTACTTAAAATAGTGTATTACAGCATATTGATATATCACCCGTCAGTGTGTGCCTCTCCCCAGCCATGATTGTAGCAGGCAGATGTTAGACACTGTACTTAAAATTAGAGATGAGCGGGTTCGGTTCCTCGGAATCCGAACCCCCCCGAACTTCAGCCTTTTTACACGGGTCCGAGGCAGACTCGGATCTTCCCGCCTTGCTCGGCTAACCCGAGCGCGCCCGAACGTCATCATCCCGCTGTCGGATTCTCGCGAGGCTCGTATTCTATCGCGAGACTCGGATTCTATATAAGGAGCCGCGCCTCGCCGCCATTTTCACACGTGCATTGAGATTGATAGGGAGAGGACGTGGCTGGCGTCCTCTCCGTTAGAATAGATAGAGACACTTGAGTTGATTACTTAGTAATTTTGGGGAGCATTAGGAGTACTCAGAGTGCAGAGTTTTGCTGATAGTTACTAGTGACTGACCACCACCAGTTTTATTTATTATTTAATATAATCCGTTCTCTGCCTGAAAAAAAACGATACACAGTCACATACCATATCTGTGCTCAGCCTCAGTGTGCTGCATGATAATATCATCTATGTATATCTGACTGTGCTGAGTGCTCACTGCTCACACAGCTGAATTGTGGGGGAGACTGGGGTGCAGTTATAGCAGGAGTACAGTGCACACTTTTGCTGCCAGTGTGACTGACCAGTGACCACCAGTATATTGTCTGCCTGAAAAAGTTAAACACTCCTGTGGTGTTTTTTTTATTTATTCTATAAACGCATTCTGCTGACAGTGTCCAGCAGGTCCGTCATTCATTATATTATATAAATATTTACCTGCAGTAGTGTTATATTTTTTTTGTTCATCTCTATCATCTTTATCATCTCTATATTAGCAGACGCAGTACGGTAGTCCACGGCTGTGGCTACCTCTGTGTCGTCAGTGCTCGTCCATAATTGTATACCTACCTGTGGTGGTTTTTTTTTTCTATCTTCTTCATACTAGTAGTTTAGGAGTCTGCTGGCAGTGTCCAGCAGGTCCGTCATTATATTATATATACCTGCAGTAGTGATATATATATATTTTTTATATCATTATCATCTCTATACTTGCAGACGCAGTACGGTAGTCCACGGCTGTGGCTACCTCTGTGTCGTCAGTGCTCGTCCATAATTGTATACCTACCTGTGGTGGGGTTTTTTTTTCTATCTTCTTCATACTAGTAGTTTAGGAGTCTGCTGGCAGTGTCCAGCAGGTCCGTCATTATATTATATATACCTGCAGTAGTGATATATATATATTTTTTATATCATTATCATCTCTATACTAGCAGACGCAGTATGGTAGTCCATGGCTGTAGCTACCTCTGTGTCGTCAGTCACTCGTCATCCATAAGTATACTAGTATCCATCCATCTCCATTGTTTACCTGAGGTGCCTTTTAGTTGTGCCTATTAAAATATGGAGAACAAAAATGTTGAGGTTCCAAAAATAGGGAAAGATCAAGATCCACTTCCACCTCGTGCTGAAGCTGCTGCCACTAGTCATGGCCGAGACGATGAAATTCCATCAACGTCGTCTGCCAAGGCCGATGCCCAATGTCATAGTACAGAGCATGTAAAATCCAAAACACAAAATATCAGTAAAAAAAGGACTCAAAAATCTAAAATAAAATCGTCGGAGGAGAAGCGTAAACTTGCCAATATGCCATTTACCACACGGAGTGGCAAGGAACGGCTGAGGTCCTGGCCTATGTTCATGGCTAGTGGTTCAGCTTCACATGAGGATGGAAGCACTCAGCCTCTCGCTAGAAAAATGAAAAGACTTAAGCTGGCAAAAGCACAGCAAAGAACTGTGCGTTCTTCGAAATCACAAATCCACAAGGAGAGTCCAATTGTGTCGGTTGCGATGCCTGACCTTCCCAACACTGGACGTGAAGAGCATGCGCCTTACACCATTTGCACACCCCCTGCAAGTGCTGGAAGGAGCACCCGCAGTCCAGTTCCTGATAGTCAGATTGAAGATGTCAGTGTTGAAGTACACCAGGATGAGGAGGATATGGGTGTTGCTGGCGCTGGGGAGGAAATTGACAAGGAGGATTCTGATGGTGAGGTGGTTTGTTTAAGTCAGGCACCCGGGGAGACACCTGTTGTCCGTGGGAGGAATATGGCCATTGACATGCCTGGTGAAAATACCAAAAAAATCAGCTCTTCGGTGTGGAAGTATTTCAACAGAAATGCTGACAACAGGTGTCAAGCCGTGTGTTGCCTTTGTCAAGCTGTGATAAGTAGGGGTAAGGACGTTAACCACCTCGGAACATCCTCCCTTATACGTCACCTGCAGCGCATTCATCATAAGTCAGTGACAAGTTCAAAAACTTTGGGCGACAGCGGAAGCAGTCCACTGACCAGTAAATCCCTTCCTCTTGTAACCAAGCTCACGCAAACCACCCCACCAACTCCCTCAGTGTCAATTTCCTCCTTCCCCAGGAATGCCAATAGTCCTGCAGGCCATGTCACTGGCAATTCTGACGGGTCCTCTCCTGCCTGGGATTCCTCCGATGCATCCTTGAGTGTAACACCTACTGCTGCTGGCGCTGCTGTTGTTGCTGCTGGGAGTCGATGGTCATCCCAGAGGGGAAGTCGTAAGACCACTTTTACCACATCCACCAAGCAATTGACTGTCCAACAGTCCTTTGCGAGGAAGATGAAATATCACAGCAGTCATCCTGCTGCAAAGCGGATAACTGAGGCCTTGGCATCCTGGGCGGTGAGAAACGTGGTTCCGGTATCCATCATTACTGCAGAGCCAACTATAGACTTGATTGAGGTACTGTGTCCCCGGTACCAAATACCATCTAGGTTCCATTTCTCTAGGCAGGCGATACCGAAAATGTACACAGACCTCAGAAAAAGACTCACCAGTGTCCTAAAAAATGCAGTTGTACCCAATGTTCACTTAACCACGGACATGTGGACAAGTGGAGCAGGGCAGACTCAGGACTATATGACTGTGACAGCCCACTGGGTAGATGTATTGACTCCCGCCGCAAGAACAGCAGCGGCGGCACCAGTAGCAGCATCTTGCAAACGCCAACTCTTTCCTAGGCAGGCTACGCTTTGTATCACCGCTTTCCAGAATACGCACACAGCTAAAAACCTCTTACGGCAACTGAGGAAGATCATCGCAGAATGGCTTACCCCAATTGGACTCTCCTGTGGATTTGTGGCATCGGACAACGCCAGCAATATTGTGTGTGCATTAAATATGGGCAAATTCCAGCACGTCCCATGTTTTGCACATACCTTGAATTTGGTGGTGCAGAATTATTTAAAAAACGAGAGGGGCGTGCAAGAGATGCTGTCGGTGGCCAGAAGAATTGCGGGACACTTTCGGCGTACAGGCACCACGTACAGAAGACTGGAGCAACACCAAAAACGCCTGAACCTGCCCTGCCATCATCTGAAGCAAGAAGTGGTAACGAGGTGGAATTCAACCCTCTATATGCTTCAGAGGTTGGAGGAGCAGCAAAAGGCCATTCAAGCCTATACAACTGACCACGATATAGGAGGTGGAATGCACCTGTCTCAAGCGCAGTGGAGAATGATTTCAACGTTGTGCAAGGTTCTGCAACCTTTTGAACTTGCCACACGTGAAGTCAGTTCAGACACTGCCAGCCTGAGTCAGGTCATTCCCCTCATCAGGCTTTTGCAGAAGAAGCTGGAGACATTGAAGGAGGAGCTAACACGGAGCGATTCCGCTAGGCATGTGGGACTTGTGGATGGAGCCCTTAATTCGCTTAACAAGGATTCACGGGTGGTCAATCTGTTGAAATCAGAGCACTACATTTTGGCCACCGTGCTCGATCCTAGATTTAAAACCTACGTTGTATCTCTTTCCGGCAGACACAAGTCTGCAGGGGTTCAAAGAACTGCTGGTGAGAAAATTGTCAAGTCAAGCGGAACGCGACCTGTCAACATCTCCTCCTTCACATTCTCCCGCAACTGGGGGTGCGAGGAAAAGGCTCAAAATTCTGAGCCCACCCGCTGGCGGTGATGCAGGGCAGTCTGGAGCGACTGCTGATGCTGACATCTGGTCCGGACTGAAGGACCTGACAACGATTACGGACATGTCGTCTACTGTCACTGCATATGATTCTCTCACCATTGAAAGAATGGAGGAGGATTATATGAGTGACCGCATCCAAGTAGGCACGTCAGACAGTCCGTACGTATAGTGGCAGGAAAAAGAGGCAATTTGGAGGCCCTTGCACAAACTGGCTTTATTCTACCTAAGTTGCCCTCCCACAAGTGTGTACTCCGAAAGAGTGTTTAGTGCCGCCGCTCACCTTGTCAGCAATCGGCGTACGAGGTTACTTCCAGAAAATGTGGAGATGATGATGTTCATTAAAATGAATTATAATCAATTCCTCCATGGAGACAATCACCAGCAGCAATTGCCTTCACAAAGTACACAGTGAGCTGTGATGGTGGATTCCAGTGGGGACGAATTGATAATCTGTGAGGAGGGGGATGTACACGGTGATGAATCGGAGGATGATGATGAGGTGGACATCTTGCCTCTGTAGAGCCAGTTTGTGCAAGGAGAGATTAATTTGCTTCTTTTTTGGTGGGGGTCCAAACCAACCCGTCATTTCAGTCACAGTCGTGTGGCAGACCCTGTCACTGAAATGATGGGTTGGTTAAAGTGTGCATGTCCTGTTTATACAACATAAGGGAGGGTGGGAGGGCCCAAGGACAATTCCATCTTGCACCTCTTTTTTTCTTTCATTTTTCTTTGCGTCATGTGCTGTTTGGGGAGTGTTTTTTGGAAGGGCCATCCGGCCTGACACTGCAGTGCCACTCCTAGATGGGCCAGGTGTTTGTGTCGGCCACTAGGATCGCTTAGCTTACTCACACAGCTACCTCATTGCGCCTCTTTTTTTCTTTGCGTCATGTGCTGTTTGGGGAGTGTTTTTTGGAAGGGCCATCCTGCGTGACACTGCAGTGCCACTCCTAGATGGGCCAGGTGTTTGTGTCGGCCACTAGGGTCGCTTATCTTAGTCACACAGCTACCTCATTGCGCCTCTTTTTTTTCTTCTTTGCGTCATGTGCTGTTTGGGGAGTATTTTTAGGAAGGGCCATCCGGCCTGACACTGCAGTGCCACTCCTAGATGGGCCAGGTGTTTGTGTCGGCCACTAGGGTCGCTTAGCTTACTCACACAGCTACCTCATTGCGCCTCTTTTTTTCTTTGCGTCATGTGCTGTTTGGGGAGTGTTTTTTGGAAGGGCCATCCTGCGTGACACTGCAGTGCCACTCCTAGATGGGCCAGGTGTTTGTGTCGGCCACTTGGGTCGCTGAGCTTAGTCATCCAGCGACCTCGGTGCAAATTTTAGGACTAAAAATAATATTGTGAGGTGTGAGGTGTTCAGAATAGACTGAAAATGAGTGGAAATTATGGTTATTGAGGTTAATAATACTTTGGGATCAAAATGACCCCCAAATTCTATGATTTAAGCTGTTTTTTAAGGTTTTTTGAAAAAAACACCCGAATCCAAAACACACCCGAATCTGACAAAAAAAATTCGGTGAGGTTTTGCCAAAACGCGTTCGAACCCAAAACACGGCCACGGAACCGAACCCAAAACCAAAACACAAAACCCAAAAAATTTCCGGTGCACATCTCTACTTAAAATAACAATGATCAAGTGTGATCTACTTGTTTGAGAGAGATTTCCACCAACATGTGATACTGAAAACATTGGTCTAGGCTCTGGCTATCTTTCCACTTTTTCCACAATGAAACAGACAGACTACTGCATTCTTGCTTGCTTAATGTTCTTCCTCTCCAGGAGAAGCCCAGAGAGGAGATGCAGGTTACATAGTTACATAGTATCTGAGGTTGAAAAAAGACAATTGTCCATCGAGTTCAACCTATTTGTGGTGTCCTATGCATGATGATTTGACTAAAATTTCTGACTGATGCTGCTGTCAGCCATTGCATTTTATCCCTATTTATAGTAACTATAATGCATGACTATGCACCATACCCCTGGATATCCTTATCCAATAGGAATTTATCTAACCCATTCTTAAAGGTGTTGACAGATTCCGCCATTACAACTCCCTCGGGCAGGGAATTCCAAACACGTATTGTCCTTACCGTGAAAAAGCCTTTACGCCGTATTGTGCGGAATCTCCTTTCCTCTAACCTGAGCGAGTGTCCACGAGTCCTCTGTGTTGATCTAACCAAAAACATGTCCCGCGCAAGCTCTGTGTATTGTCCCCTTATATATTTGTAGATGTTGATCATATCCCCTCTTAGTCTCCGCTTTTCCAATGTAAACATGCCTAGTCTTTCAAGCCTTTCCTTGTATTCCATCGTCTCCATGCCCTTAATTAGTTTGGTCGCCCTCCTCTGTACCTTTTCAAGCTCCAGGATATCCTTTTTGTAGTACGGTGCCCAGAACTGTACACAGTATTCAAGGTGTGGCCTCACTATTGATTTATATAACGGGAGTATAATACTCTCGTCCCTAGCATCAATACCCCGTTTTATGCATGCTAATATCTTATTAGCCTTCTTTGCTGCAGTCCTACTTTGGGTACTACTGCTTAGCTTGCTATCTATGAGGACACCTAAGTCCTTTTTCAGTACAGAATCCCCTAATTTTACCCCATTTAGTAGGTAGGTGTAATTTTTGTTCTTGTTACCACAGTGCATTACCTTACACTTGTCTGTGTTGAAGCGCATTCTCCATTTGGCTGCCCATGCTTCTAATTTAACTAAGTCGTTCTGAAGAGACTCGGCATCCTCCTCTGTATTTATAGCCTTACACAATTTGGTATCATCTGCAAAAATTGACACCATGCTCTCTAGACCTTCTGTTAGGTCGTTAATGAAAATATTGAACAATAGCGGTCCTAATACTGAGCCTTGCGGCACACCACTTAGCACTTCAGTCCAAGTTGAAAAAGATCCATTAACCACAACGCGCTGCTTCCTATTATCTAACCAGTTTTTGACCCAAGTGCATATTGTGCTTCCTAGCCCTGATTCTTGTAGCTTGTATATAAGTCTCATGTGTGGTACAGTATCGAACGCTTTGGCAAAGTCTAAAAAGATTACATCCACGTCTTTACCCTGATCTAGGATTGCGCTTACTGTTTCATAAAAGCCAAGTAAGTTGGTTTGACAGGATCTGTCCTTTATAAACCCATGTTGATTCCTATTAATGACCTTATTAGTTTCAAGGAACTTCTGAATACTATCTCTTAGAATACCTTCCTATACTTTCCCCACTATAGATGTAAGACTAACTGGTCTATAATTACCTGGTTCAGCTTTACTTCCCTTTTTGAATATAGGCACTACTTCCGCTATACGCCAGTCTTTGGGAACCATACCTGATATAACTGAATCCTCAAAGATCAAAGATAGTGGTTTTGCCAGTTCAGAGTTAAGCTCCATTAGAACCCTTGGATGAATACCATCGGGCCCTGGTGATTTATTAATCTTTAAATGTTTTAATCGGTCACAGACTACTTCCTCGCTTAAATAAGTACCTATCAGTGTGATATTGTCATTATTGAGATTGTGTGTCAGTCCCTGAATTGGGTCCTCTCTAGTGAATACTGTTGAAAAAAACTCATTTAGTGTGTCCGCTATGTCATTATCATTTTTGCTTAAGAATCCCAACTTGTCTTTCAAAGGGCCTATACTCTCCTTTTTTAATCTCTTGCTATTAATGTATTTAAAGAATTTTTTGGGATTCGCTTTGCTTTCCTTTGCTACTAGTTTTTCAGTTTCTACTTTAGCCGCTCTTATTTCCTTTTTGCAATTTTTGTTACATTCCTTATAGTGCTGAAATGACTCTGCTTCCCCGTCAGATTTGTATTTTTTAAATGCTCGCCTTTTCTTGCCCATAAGTTCCTTAATCTTTTTGTTAAGCCACATCGGTTTATGATTTTTATTCCCTTTTTTGCTACTCATAGGAATATATTTGAGTGTATTTTTAGCTAGCAGGAATTTTAGTACCTCCCATTTCTCCGTAGTATTTTTTACTAAAAACAAACCTTCCCATTCAATATCCCTGAAAAATACCCTCATCTTTTCAAAATTTGCTTTGCTAAAGTTTAAAGTCCTAGTTGAGCCAGTATAGGGCTGTTTGTAGAAACTGATATTGAATGTGACCATATTGTGGTCGCTGTTTCCTATGGGTTCCCCTACTATAATACCCGATACCAAATCCTGATTGTTTGTTAATACCAGGTCTAAGATTGCATTGTACCTAGTTGGTTCCTCAAGTAGTTGGACTAGGTAGTTATCATTTAGTGTGTTTAAAAACATACTGCCCCTAGCAGTATCACATGAATCGTTTTTCCAGTTTATCTCTGGATAGTTAAAATCTCCCATCAC
Source organism: Pseudophryne corroboree (assembly GCF_028390025.1). Lineage (NCBI taxonomy): Eukaryota > Metazoa > Chordata > Amphibia > Anura > Myobatrachidae > Pseudophryne > Pseudophryne corroboree. The sequence continues at coordinate 288,746,358 of NC_086449.1, forward strand.
TACTATGTCTCCTACTCCTGCTGCTTTTTCAATTTGCTTTAGTAACAATTCATCATCAGATGCGTTGATACCAGGCGGCCTATAGCATACACCCAATACTAACTTTTTTGTTCCTTTTTCCCCACATGCAATTTCTACCCATAATGTCTCAACAGTGTCTACAGTCCCCTCCTGAATATCTTCCCATATATTAGGTTTTAAAAACGGCTTTACGTACAGACACACCCCTCCACCATTTTTATTTAGTCTGTCTCTCCTAAACAGTGTATAGCCCTCTAGATTGACTGTCCAATCATGAGATTCATCCCACCAAGTTTCAGTAATGCCTATAATATCATACTGTTTGCTTGCTGCAAGTATTTCTAGTTCACCCTTTTTACCAGTAATGCTTCTGGCGTTTACATACATACAACTAAGATAAGTATTTTCCCTTGCGTTAGGGACATCTTTCACCTTATGTGGCAAGGATGACCTGTAATCGTCATTGGTTAGTGCTTTGGTAAAATCCCTTTTAGTACCCATGTTAGTAACCTTACTGCCTGCTCTTATCCTCCCCCCAACTTCTCCCCCATTTCGTTTACTACCGCCATCCCCACTATTCTCACTGCATGACCCGTAGTTTCTAGCTAAACCCTCCCCCCAGGCTCCTAGTTTAAAATCTCCTCCAACCTTCTAACCATCCTTCCCCCCAGCACCGCTGCCCCCTCCTCAGTCAGGTGCAATCCGTCACGACAAAAGAGATGGCGCCTGACTGAGAAGTCCGCCCAGTGTTCCAGGAACACAAACCCCTCTTTCCTGCACCAATCCCTAAGCCACACATTTACCTCCCTAATCTCCCTCTGCCTCCCTGGACTAGCGCGTGGCACGGGTAATAATTCCGAGAATATTACCTTAGATGTCCTTGCCTTCAGCTTCTTTCCTAAGTCCCTATAGTCTTTCTTAAGGACATCCCACCTTCCGCTAACTTTGTCATTGGTGCCAACGTGCACCAAGACCGCCGGGTCTTTGCCAGCCCCTCCCAACAATCTATCTACCCAGTCTGCGATGTGCCGTACCCGAGCACCCGGGAGACAACAGACTGTACGGCGATCACGGTCCCAGTAGCAGATTGCCCTATCTGCCTTCCTGATGATAGAATCCCCTACCACCACCATTTGACTAGGTACCTCTCTATCTTTTATCCCAACCGCGCCAGATGGACCGCACCTCTGGATGCTAGAGGGAGCAGTCTCCTCCGGCACTGTCATTTCTTCACTATCATCCTCCGATTCCTCGTCCAATCGGGCAAATTTGTTCGGGTTTGATAGTTCGGAGATGTCGTGCCTCCCCCTCTTTTTCTTCCTTCTAACTGTGACCCAACTGGCTACCTGATCATCATCCTCTTCTACCAGTGACCCCTCCCGCAACTCCTCCACCGTTCTGTCTAAACTACGCTCGAGATTGTGAATCTCCCTCAGTCGCGTAACGGTTTGCTCTAGATCAGTTACCTGTGCTTCCAGGGCAACCGTTCGCACACACCTCGTGCAGATGTATTCACACTGGGCCGGTAGCTCCAGGTGTGCATACATCTTGCATGACATGCACTGAGTGAGGTCCTCAATCACAGCCCCTCCCATATTGTTTGCAAGGTCTAACTCCCTGTTACACTCAAAGAAAAAGCAGCAAAAATTAAAAAATAGAAGACAAGCAATATGACTTATACAATAATTAAGCTGGCTTATACTTATCTATCTTTGTGCGGTTCTTGGTCCTTCACTTTTATGCAGCCGTAGTACTCTCTCCTGCGGCACCTATACTCCACTTAGCAGTTGCAGTTGTTCCAGCTCACTACTCCTCCTTTTCACTCGGCTTCCAGCTCCTGCTTTTTACTGTTTCCAACTCACACTTAGAAATCCCAGCAGCACTTGGAAGAGACCAGCCCCACAGAGCAGCTGTGGGTGGTGCCATGCTAGCAGCATCATTGGGCCCTGGTCCTCATGGGACATTTGCCACAATTGGTGCATATTTGCATAGGGGTAGGACCAAAATGATGCATTTTCATAGAAATGCATCACTAGGTCCCACCCCCTCCACGGGGACCCTAGGATTCCCTCTATTTATCTCCCCTTTCTGCCCACTTTAATAGGAAGTGGGCGGAATGCGGGAGGTGTGCCACTGTTCTGGAACTGCAGGAGACTGCCCTCAAAATGGAGTGTCTCCGGCAGGATCCGGGAGAGCAGTCAAGTATGGACTAATGTTAATCTATCTCTATCATAATTTTGCTGCACTCTTTAAAAAAAAATGTCAACCTTCGTGTTGTCACATGTTTAAAATGAAGCATCTTATTGCTTCATATTCAAGTAAGTGTTTTCTATGAGTAAAATGAAAAGGGTGAACACAACGTTTTAGACAGTGTTCAAAGTAATCATTAAAATTGCTCTCCAATTGATGCACAATATATTTGAGCAGTCCCTGTCACACAGAGCATTTTAAGTTCACATGATAAGTGGTGAGGTTGTAAAGTGCTGCACTTTTCCTGCTGCAGTAAGAACACTATAAAAATTAGACATTCAACACCACTCATTATTTTTCAACATAAAGGCACCAGAAAGTGGAATAACAATATCTGCAAATGTTCTCTTCATTTGAATTTAAAAATGACACAACGGTAGAAATCTTTAAAATACTAACTAGTAATAGTAATACAGATTGAGCTCCCATATCCAAAATGCTTATGACCAGAAGTGTTGGATATCAGATTTTTCCGTATTTTTGAATAATTGCATGCCAAAATTAGATATCATTGGGATGGGACCCAAGTCTAAACACAGAATGCATTTATGTTTCATATACAACTTATACACATAGGTGGTATTCATGTGACCGGCAGTCAGCAGACCGACGGTCACATGACCTCCCCCAAAATCCCGTTTCCTCACTATCCCGACGGTCGGCATGGGACTGTTTCCACTCGTGGGTGTCCATGGCACTCATGGAGTGGGAATAGAACCCGTGGCGACCGCAGCGAGCCTGCAAGGAACTTGCTGCACTCGCCCTCTCCCCACCGGGATCCTGGCGTTGGTATGCTGCCCGGGATCCCAGCGTTGGTATAGTGACCGGCAGTCAGGAGACCATCGGTCAGCCGTACCACACCCATACACACAGCCTGAGGGTTATTTTATACACTATTTTTAATAATTTTGTTTATGAAACAAAGTCTGTGTACATACACAAAAATGTATTTATCTTTCATATACACCTTAAACTCATGGGGCTGGATGTAATGAAGATTGAGCTGGCTGGAGGTGCAGGTACTCAGCCGAAGTCGGTCTGTTTTTTTAAAGCAGCAGTCATGTACAAGGCAAAACCATGACATGTAAATGATTACCACTTTAAAAAGACGTCCGAGTTCGGCCGGGAACCCGCACCTTCGGCCAACTCGATCTTCGATACATCCGGCCCACAGCCGGAAGATAATTTTAGGATATTTTTCATAATTTTGTGCATTAAACAAAGCGTGTGTACGTTGAACTATTAGAAAGCAAATATGTCACTATCTCAGTTATGCTCAATGAAGTCTATATTTTGGAATATTCTGTATCTTGGATATAGGAGACTCAACCTGTAATGTTTTAATTAATTTAGGGATTTATACTGAGATATAGCTGTAAATATAGGTTCTGAGCAGCACCATAATTAGCATTGTTATGTTGCAAACTTCAGTTATTTGAATGGATTCCGACCATGGTACATATGGTGTGGAGTTTGTATGTTTCCCGGTGTTTAGCTTCCACAGTCCAAAAGTATGATGATGGTAGTGCTATGAGGACATAATTGCAAGCTCACTGGGATAGGGAATAAACAATATCTGTACAGCACAGCACAATATGGTGTTGCAACATAAATAAAGGATAATACATTACTAAGCAGTAAATCATACTGTGTAGATCAAGGATAAAAAAAGTTAATTTCTCAAGAGTTTCAATATTTTTCTACTTAACATTTAATTTAGATCCCTTGAGTCACTTGCCTGAATATATGTTGACTTGAAATTAAGCCTACTGCTTGTTCCAGGGGGGAGAACTATAGGAATATTGATACGTTGTATAATTTGTTATACAGGTTGAGTATCCCATATCCAAATATTCTGAAATACGGAATATTCCGAAATACTGACTTTTTGGAGTGAGAGTGAGATTGTGAAACCTCTGTTTTTTGATGGCTCAGTGTACACAAACTTTGTTTAATACACAAAGTTATTCAAAATATTATATTAAATTACCTTCAGGCTGTGTGTATAAGGTGTATATGAAACCTAAATGAATTGTGTGAATGTAGACACACTTTGTTTAATGCACAAAGTTATAAAAAATATTGGCTAAAATGTCCTTCAGGCTTTGTGTATAAAGTGTATATGAAACATAAATGCATTCTGTGCTTAGACTTGGGTCCCATCGCCATGATATCTCATTATGGTATGCAATTATTCCAAAATACGGAAAATTCCGATATCCAAAATACCTCTGGTCCCAAGCATTTTGGATAAGGGATACTCAACCTGTATCATAATGTGTTCTTTGCCAACTGTCACTTGTGCCAGGATTTCTGTTTTTGAAGTAATACAGTACATACGGTAAACACATGCCTGAGTTTGTTTAATGCACTTCAAAATGACTATACAGTATATATAGTAGTAGACATCCACACATTAGTACTACTTGTCCAGATGTAATTACAACTCAATCATTCAAGACCATATATGTGTAGAAATTGCTTCCGTGATTGTGATTCCATTTGTATTACCCAGTGGTGTTTTAAGAGTAAGAAGTAAAAAAAGCAAAAAAAAGCCTTCCTTTTCTATCCCATGATTTTTTAATGTGCTTAGCTATTTTTAACATGTTAGATGATCGAGATGAGAACACTTCTTTTTTTTAAAAGCAGTTTCTCATCAAAAATGCTTCAGTGACTTTTACCTTCAGCACAGAATAAACCACAAGCCATATTAAGCTGAAACCAAATGTAAGAATGGCAATTGATTGTTACTAAAATATTAACAGGAACTGAATATTGTGATTTTTACTTCCCTGGTTCCTATAAGAGGATCAATAATGTTTAATATTGACAGTATGAAATCACCTTAGATTTTATTTTGTAATACTCCCAAATTAATTGAATCATGTCCTAAATGGATAAAGATCTAGGTCATGTGTCTTCTCCCGAGGACATAATGTGTTTGGAGAAATAATGCTGACTTTATTTTGAAAATCCATGTTAATTACAGTTTTAAGTGCAACAGCCCTACAGCAAGTTGGGTGATGACAGGCATTAACATCCTGCTCTGGAAGGCTTCAGACCTTTATGGAAACAATACCCGTGTACATAAACTAGATTTCTAAGCATTTTTCAAAAGCAGTCTTTCAAGGAGCAATGTATGTGACCTAGTTTCTCACTCTGACAGTGATAGAGAAATCTGCATTCATCCAAACACATACAGCATAATCCAATCCTTGGTTTTGTCGGGAACGTGGCACTCTTCTGTTGAGTCAGCAGTGCACTGTGAATGTAAAAACATAGATGCGTTGTAAAGAAATAGCTGTTACGTTTGCCCACAGATCACATATTGTACCTCTTATTTAGCATATACAGTATGGGGATAATGGTCGTAATTTGCTTGTTTCCTGTATAACAAGGGGTATCTCCTTTTATGGTTACACTACTTTTCCCAATAATAACTGTAACTATTATTCAGCTACTTTATATATCTGTTGTGCTCCAAACCTCTTACATAAACTCATTTGGACAGGATCATCTTATCTTTCTATATTCATGTCATTAAAATATTTGTTTGTATCATGAACCCCTCACTTGTACAGTGGTGCATGATAATGAAGAAGATTGATTAATAAAAGATGTTAAATAAAACAGAATAAAAAAGCAATTATTAGCATTTAGTATTCTAGCACCTCCAAATGACATAGAAATATACTCTTTGGAGAATATAGTCTAATTTCTATATCACACAAACACATGCAAGGATCCATTTTTGTCAGTAGCAAGCAATCAAGAGTAATAATACATTTAATAAGACTAAATAATCAAAATTTACTAAGTAAATCCAGTAAGTACCAGGGTAGGAAATCAAAATCAATAACAGGTATCTTCGGGTGCCAGACAGTGACTCGTATATTGGAAATATGTGGCAGGATGTAGCAGAGTTTCTGTACACACCACTAGACTCCTTACAACTGTGGATAGCCCAGTTACTTAACCAGTGGATTGGTTTAAATGAAGATAAAGCAGGTACAGTTGTACTCACTGTTATACACAATGGTAGATGGAGTGGAGCGGGGAGTTATGCAGCTCACCTGCAGGTGTGTGCATGTAAGTACTGTGTAGTTGTGCAGGATGCTTGGAACAGTGGTTATATACTGTAGCAGGTAAACATGAGTCTCACTACAGCTTAGTGGAAGACTACGGTCTTCTTTTGTGGCACGCTCACACATTCTCAGTCTTGGTGAATCCCTCAAGGAGCAGCAACATGGAGTCTGCACAGTGGCACATTCCACTTTCAACAATATAGCTGCACATCATTGTGTGGCATGACTCTATATCTTGAACCCTACAAAACTGGATGTGACCTATAAAAGCTTGAGAGCCCAGTGGTAAACACAGTATTTCTAGATCACTGTGTGAGCTGGGGCAAGTGGTACTGTATGAAATACAGTATTAATATTTAACACTATAGATGGTCTATAGTACAGGCTGTATCAAACATTTAAATTATGTAAATAAGTGGTCAGAAAAAGATTAAACATACCAAAATAAATAAATACACAAACATAATAGAACTAGTACTTCACTTTCTAAGCACATATTCTCCCACATCATGGTAAGGCACCTGTCTCTTCTTCCTGGTAGCTGCTCCCTGGTCCAGTGCACTGGTAGAGGATACACACACACATAGCAAACTTAGTAGAATAAACTGCTACCACTGGGCATGTGTAGTGGCTCTGCTCTGTCCCTTAAACTGCATGATGTGGCTTCAGCTCTAATAATGATATTATATACCATAGCTATTGTTTTCATAATTTGAGCCACTTGCCAAGAGGAGGGGGGTTTCTGGGCAACTGGAACCCTCTACCCCCTCTCCCCAGCATTTGCCTATGGCGCCTACCACAATTTTGCCTAAGAAGATTCCTGAGGTAATGTATATGATATTGTTGATGGTGCTCCCTTCTGAGGGTTATTGATAACAACAATACCTGCAATACCTGTTTGATGTGGTCCAGCAGTAGTAGTATTAGAGCAGTTTAAGAATGGAAGAACAGCAAAAAAGCAATTATCTTGGAATATTTGGCAAACTCTCAAATTAGCTTGTGAACTTCTGGATGAGCCGGCACTTTGTCTGTGAGTGGGTGGGGTGTTGGTATAATGATGATGCAAATTACATCATCAGCTAATGCTTGTGTCAATGATCACTGTGTGAGCTGGTGCATGATGAAGTAATTAACATCACACACAATGCCTGTCCACTTGATGATGTAAATACATGTCATCATGTCACATACATCTCACACACATCTCCTATCTCTCCTCCAAGAGGCAAGTGCAAATTACTCGATATGTTATATTAACACTGTGAGCGCCAGCCATTTCTCAATGTTACATTGTAGGCACTGCTTTCATTTAAGGGTTTGATATTTCTTAGGACATTTGTGTACAAATGAGAATACATCCTATCAGAGGAGTTCTACATGTAAACTATACAAATATTTCCACTTTATAGATTTTAAAATTATTATGTGTATAGAAACAACAGGTACATTGTTTCCTTGGGGAGAAAAATCTTTATCATGTACCATAATAAAAATGGTCAAATCACCCACAAAGGAACACTGGATATATATAGAGGGATAAAGACATCAGATTCTAAAATATATCAACTTCGGTGCTATGATTCTCCACTGTTTGAGAATAGTTAGAATTTGTTCCACCCAGGGGCTAGTGACATCCACAAATCAATAGAATGTTTTAGTTTTATAATAAATACAGTTGTACACTTTATGAAGACCTAACAGACATTGCTTCATTTCTTTCTTTCAGTTTAAAAGTTATTTTTATAATATAATAGTTTTTTTTTTTATTCACTTGATTTACCTTTTTATTTAAGTGTTGATATATTTTGTTCTGTTTGTTTTATCTTGACTAACTCTTTGCATTACAATTGTGATGTTAGTCAAAAGTAGCTGGAACCATTTCTGCCAAAGTAGATTTTATGAAGCAACCATTGGAAAGCCAAATTATGAAAGGCAAGGTAAATTATTCATTAGTTTAGTAAATGAGTTTTAACCCAGAATATTTATTTTAGTTGTTTGTACGTATACAGTGGAAGCAGAGCCGTAACTAGGTGTGTGCGGAGGGGGCACCGCACATAGCGCTGCAGGGTAGGGGGCGCTGTTGGCAGCACTTGTCAATTATCTGTTTTAATTACTTTCACTTGCAGCTTCCCCCCTTTTTGAAGAATAGCATCTCCTGACCACCCTTGTCTCCTACCCTGACCACTTCTGTCGCTAATACCTATACAGCATTCATGAACTCAACTTAAGATTTCTTTGTTATTCAGGCACACTGTCTTTTATTGCATTTCAAAATGCTGACATACCCGGGATTCAAACCCACTGCCTGTGGCATTGCAGTCAGACAATTTATTCATTGAGCTATCTGCCCTAGAGAAAGCTAGAGAATTCTATTTGAAGCTTACCTTGTACTTTGTGAAAATGATCAGCATTGTGGCTGAGTAGATTTATGTAGGGTGTGGCCGCAAGGGATTGGATGTGTGGTTGTACACTACATAGATCTGCTCAATGGCAATGTTGATTGTTTTTTTTTTTTTTTTACAAAGTACCAGTAGCTTCATATAGTGTTCATAGTTTTTATGTAGGCTCAAATAGCTCAATGAGTAGGGTGTTTGATTAGAATTCAACAAGTTATATGGGCATGGCAGTATATTGAAATGTGTTATTTAATAAAGAGTACTGTAGCTGAATAACAACAAGCTCTCAAGTTAAGTGCATGAATGTGGTATAAAGAGCATTTGTGTAAAAATCCATTTTGTTGCAGTGGTCTATAAATGTACATGCGCCTTATGTCCCTATTAAAAACAATAGATGGAAGGGGAGAGGGGGGGGGGGGGGGGCAAATCTCTCCCTGGCACAAAGCACCGAAAAGTCTGGTTACGGCTCTGAGTGGAAGGCTCAAACATGTTTTTTTCCCATGTGACAGCAAATCTATGTGAATATAATTTAATTCTTTCACTTGTCTGAAATAGGGGCAGATTTATTTAGCCGCTGTAAAATCTTTGTTTATTGTGGCTTGAATTAACGTTCTTTTTGTGCTGTATTTCACTTATTGTGTCTATATGCTCTCTCTTGGTGTGTAATTCAATTCTATGATGTTAGCATGTTAAGTGTGGGGAAAAATGGAGTAATCAGCCTGTACCATAAAAAGTGCAACATTTTATTGACTAAATTGTATAGAAGTCTATTAGTAGCAAAAAGCTAAGTATTTGGGGCTCCTAAAAGATGTCAAATGTCTTATATGTGCATTTTTTTTTTATACCATTGGAAAAAAAATGTTTTTCAGCAAATGGATGCTCTACATAAATTTTAACAGTTTACTAAAACCCCCTGTAAAAACACATGCCCCCAAATTTAACCCATTAGTCTGCATTTTGCAGAATATCACCCCAAAAATTACATGTCGTTATTGGCCAAACTAAGCTATTTAAAAACTTTTAAGTGCCTAATTAATGATTGAGCACGGGGTTTCCAAGGGTTTTTGAACCAGGTCCCAACTTTTTCACCTTGAAATATGGATTTTCCTAAACGTTTCACGTACTTGGGGACTGTGAAGAAGAAAAAAACTGTGTTAAGTCCTATGGAGGGTTAATGCGGCTTAGGTTTCATGTATAATTTAATGACAAAAAAAATTGCGCCCAGCTACGTTGTTACATATTTAGCCCTGTTAATGCCTGTAAATGGGTTATCGTTTATTGAATTTGGCCCTTGGAAACAATGTTATGGTGTCATCACAGTTAAGTTGTTTTAAGAGTTTACATATTGTTAGTATAATTAATACAGTATTAATGCTGTTTATAGGATAAAAACTTGCACATTTTATATTGGGGTTATACCCCAAATGATTATCCTCATTTTCTATTATCTAACCAAAGAATATAAAAGACTACCAAACTATTGCTGAGACAAGTATGTGCGTGTGTGTGTGCATGTGTATGTATGTATGTATGTATGTATGTGTGTGTGTGTGTGTGTGTGTGTGTGTGTGTATATATATATATGTATATATATATATATATATATATATATATACAAACAGAAAGTTCAGCACTCACCAAAGCAAGCTCACTTATTTTCACAACATCAATAAATAAATGATGGGGGTTTAGTTAGTGAATTGGCCAATGCACGGAAGCCTGCAAACCGCTCGCCAAGGTACCCCATCTTCAACCAGGTCCTACACTATCACAGAGTCTCAAAAATTAAAACCTAGCAACTGTATCACACATAATATAACTGCAAATATGCCCACTTGGTCTACTATGTATCTGCCAAATACTCCATGGCTTTTAAAGGTACACTAGTCACCTGACACTGGCTGATAAATTACTAAAGAACAGCTGACTCAGGTTTAAGATGGCTCAGCTGTCCCATATCCTGTACTTCTATGCGGTGCCGGCACTGCGCCTGTTAGGTTGCTAGGGCAACCTACGGGGGAGACGCCAGAAGTTCAGTGCCGTAGATCGGGCCTCCGATCTGTGACGCGATCTGTGGCAGGGGTCCCTTTTAGAAAGGGGGGCCCAGGGTACTTACCCCAGCCCCCCATCCCCTTAATCGGGATCTGCCCCTCTTAGCTATCACCCCACATCATGCTAGGTTTGAGACCAGCACTCTCTATGTTCTGCCCCCAGCCTTTCTCTCTGAGCACTGAATGGAAGCTGCACACATGCACTCAGCATCCATTCCCCTTCACCCTGCTGTCTGCATAGCCGTATGCTTACAGAATATACATGACACTGTGAAAAATGCAACAATTGCAAAACACCTTCCATTATAGTAATACTATTACTCCATTTCAATCAGATACAAAATACCATATATACTCGAGTATAAGCCGACTTTTCCAGCACTTTTTTTTGTGCTGAAAAAGCCACCTCGGCTTATACTCGAGTCAGTGCACAGTGACAGGGAGTGCAGTGTGACAGGGAGTGCAGTGTGAAGGAGGGACACGGAGCGCACAGCGCGCGGCTCTCCTGTGTCCCTCCTGCATCTCCGGCGGCAGCGGCGGGTCTATTAAAGGAAGTACCCGTTTGTGACCTCTGATCACGAACCGGCACTTCCTTTAATAGACCTGCCGCGGCCGCCGGAGATGCAGGAGGGACGCAGGAGAGCCGCGCACTGTGCGCTCCGTGTCCCTCCTTCAGAAGACAGCGCGGGATCGACGGAGGGGTAAGTAACAGCACTGGGGGAGCATATTTGGCACTTGTGGAGGGGGCATATCTGGCAGCAGCATGAGGGGCATATCTGGCAGCAGCATGAGGGCATATCTGTCAGCAGCATGAGTGGCATATCTGGCAGCAGCATGAGGGGCATATCTGGCAGAGCATGAGGGGCATATCTGGCAGCAGCATGAGGGGCATATCTGGCAGCAGCATGAGGGCATATCTGGCAGCAGCATGAGGGCATATCTGGCAGCAGCATGAGGGCATATCTGGCAGCAGCATGAGGGGCATATCTGGCAGCAGCATGAGGGGCATATCTGGCAGCAGCATGAGGGCATATCTGGCAGCAGCATGAGGGGCATATCTGGCAGCAGCATGAGGGGCATATCTGGCACTATGAGGGGCATATCTGGCAGCAGCATGAGGGACATATCTGGCAGTAGCATGAGGGACATATCTGGCAGCAGCATGAGGGGCATATCTGGCAGCAGCATGAGGGGCATATCTGGCAGCAGCATGAGGGGCATATCTGGCAGCAGCATGAGGGCATATCTTGCACATCTGGCACTGTGGGGCATATCTGGCAGTATGAGGGCATATCTGGCACATCAGGCACTGTGGGGCATATCTGGCAGTATGAGGGCATATCTGGCACATCAGGCACTGTGGGGCATATCTGGCAGTATGAGGGCATATCTGGCACTGTGGGGGCATATCTGGCACTGTGGGGGCATATCTGGTATGAGGGCATATCTGGCACTTTGGGGGCATATCTGGCAGTATGAGGGCATATCTGGCAGTATGAGGGCTGTGTACGGCTAGAGCTGCATTTCCCACCCTAGGCTTATACTCGAGTCAATAAGTTTTCCCAGGTTTTTGTGGTAAAATTAGGTGCCTCGGCTTATATTCGGGTCGACTTATACTCGAGTATATACGGTACTTTTTTTTTATATTTAAAGTAAATGAGTTCATCCCAAGCAACTATTGATGTAATCTATTTACTTCAATGCTTATGTGGACTGCAGTATATAGACAGGATGATGCAAAAGCTAAAAAAAAGAGAATAGAATAATGCATAATTAACATTCTAAATGATTGTGAGTTATCCAACATATCATCATCCACTGTAGGAATTTACACAGTTGCGCTCCCGCAGGTCTATGCTTTGAAGGTATTCAAAAGACAACAAAAACTGTGTATGTGGCGTATTTATACAGGACATAAATAAAAAAAGAAATATAATGATCATTTAATTTAACGACACATACCTCAAGAGGAATGAATATAGATTTTGAGCCACAGTCTATACTATAAAGGATTTTAGTGTGGAAAAATAGTAATATTTTTTTTTCAATTGTGTATCATATAACTTTTGAGAATTCCATGTGCATTGCATTCATTTATTCAATATTTATAATTATTTATTATTTGATTTTTTTTTCTAAGTATTAGTTACATTACAAATTTATATATTTTAATTGGGTTATATTTTCCACAGTGTTAGTCACTCGCAATATTCTTTGATTATGAATTTACTTTGGCGATGAGATGGTTCATAATCTATTAGATAGTTCTGGATATGAATATATCAGATAATACATTTTAACAAACAATCATAACACCACCATTTTAATAACGTTTTATTAATGTGATGGGGGTTTTCACTACTGTATAGAAATTTGTACAATTCTTTCAAAATAGTGTAAGAAACAATTAGGTACCTTTTTCAAACCGTAATTGTGCCTATTCATGAACCAGGTTGCAACATTTTATTTTTATTAATGTAAATAATTCCTATTTGTTCAGAATTATTTATGTTTACACAATAAGCCTAGCTAATAGGCCCTACACACTGGCCGACATCAGTCAAAGATATGAACGAGATAGCGTTCATATCTTTGAGTGTGGAGGCTCCAGCGATGAACGATGCGCGGCCCCGCGCTCGTTCATCGCTGGTCCCCCGTCGGCTGTACATGCAGGCCAATATGGACGATCTTGTCCATATTTGCCTGCACTTTAATGCAGCCGGATGACGGGGGGAGTGAAGAAACTTCACTGCCCCTCCGCCGCCGGGTCGCCCATCGGCCGTATCTGCCGTCGGACAGCTCGGCGGCGGATCGGCCAATGTGTAGGGCCCTTAATACATTTAAACTAGTGAATATTTCTGATCAATCTGTCATCACAATCCTTCAATATTCATGTCCAATCCAGTAAAGGTTGAGTCTCCCATATCCAAAAAACCAATATCCGTAAAAAAAATAAGAATTACAACCTTTTGTGGATGCGACTGAGATAGTGACACCTTTACGTTCTGATAACTCAATGTACACAAACTTTGTTTCATACACAAATATTGTGTAAAATTACCTTCAGACTATGTGTATAAGGTGTATACTGTATGAAACATAAATGCATTCTGTGTTTAGATTTGTGTGCCATCTAGGGTTACCACCTCATCCCTTTAATTCTGGACACACATTAATTACACAGGTTCTGTGGCTGGCTGACTTCAAGACTCTATTTCACCTGGTTTTAATCATCTACAGAACCTGTGTAATTAATATGTGTCCGGAATTAAAGGGATGAGGTGTCAACCGTAGTGCCATCCCCAAGAGATCTCATTATGGTATGCAAATATTCCCAAATATGTAAAAATCCAAAACACTTCTGGTCCCAAGCATTTTGCATATGGGATACTCAACCTGTATAAATCTGTATGTACAAATAAGACTTCCCATACATTTTTTCTGAAAACTCTGAAGCATAACTTCATTGAAATCCCTTGAACAAGTCAGAAATGTCAAAATGTGTCTGTTCAGTTTGCCACACTCAGGGGAAATTCAGTTACTATAGCTGCAAGATTTGTGCTGGTACATCTCTTGAGGATTATCAGTGGACAGCCCATGAGCTTTTAACAGATAAAAATCTAAATTTGCCATGCACTTAAAATGCACAGTTCATATTGCACATACTGTGGGTTTTCTCTTATAATGGGCTGGGTATGAAATGCCGGTGGTCACATGATCCCAACAATGAGAATCCCCACACCGGATGGGGGTAAATATTTTACACCCCCCCCGTGCCATAACCCCAACACTCCCCATGGGGATGTCGGCTGTCAGTGTTTCGGTACCAGTCTCCTGAGGGGTGTCGGGACTCTGGTGTTGGTCACATGATCATCCGTATCCTGACTGCCGGGATGCTAAATGCATCCTCTTGTAATGTGAGAGGTGTGTGAAGTACAGTACAGTTTTCATAACTAATTGAGTAGTATAAGGATCTCGCCCACTACTATCCGTGTTTACCATAGCCCCATCCCTGGAACACAGGTTGCTCGCCCTAACCCCAGCATTTATGCTTCCCTTTCTTTTGGCAGAAAGAACACACTTTATTTTATGGAAATAGTAAATTACCATTTGCACAGAAATAAATGAGGAGAGAGTGTTTAATAGGCCATAAATTAACACTATATTAGTCTTTAAGTTCTTCTTAAAACAATCCTATGTGTCCTGAATGAAGAACTGCTCTCTTCAGTGTGGTGCACAGAATTCTCATGAAAACTAGCCCGTTGAATGTTTTGAGTAGCCATCTGGTGCCTGGATAGGCTGGTTACAGCACACATCCCAACACCTAGTGATTGAATCACCCCAAGCCACCTTCAAAGCACACAAAGGATGCCCGACCCTCCTGCACTTGAAGCCTATTTAAACAGCTCACAAGGCTGTCTTCAAATAAATTGACTTGGCACCACAACAAGTAAGTTTAAGTTCTGCTCCTTTTACTTTTATATGAAAAACTGACAAAATTAGTGTTAGTGTTTTCAATACAACACTTTTTATGATTATGTGTATATGCCACACAACCATGTCTGACCCCACATTAAAACAAACACATACACTCAATGAGTAGGGCCACAGGGAGGGGAGCCACTATGAGAGAGATGGTGGTGGAGAGTGGAATGAGAAAAAAGAGAGGATAGGGGATGTTGGGTAGAGAGAGGTCGAGAGTGGGGGAGAGAAGAACAGATGAAAGGGAAAGAATGGTGAGTTGGGAAACAGTTGAAAGAGAGAAAGTGGGTGAGAGGGACAGAAATTAAAGTGTAGGGGAAGGGACAGCGATGAAAGAAATATGGGGGAGGGAGAGAGAGATAAAAAAGGCAAGGATGGGAAGATGGGGTAGAATCCTGTCAGCACTTGTTACTGGCGCAAAACCCAGCATGTTCCACTGTCCTCCTCCAAAACACCATGTGGCCCCACCCATAACCCCTACACCCAACCCTGTAAGAGTTGTGTATGTGTGAGTGTGTATATGTATAATGTGTTTATATTGAAATATATATAGTGTAGATACACAAAAAAGAGATTGGGAAATACATTTTCACTCTACAGCAATGGGTTTACATGTCCTCTACTATATACAGGAAGTTTTCAATTGCAATTAGCGGTTTAAAAATTCAGCTGCTTCAGAGGCATGAGCAAAATCTGTGATTTTAATCACTAATTCTATATTGAAAAGCATGAGGTGCATCTCCGCCTTCCTTCCATATCAATTCATATATTGAATGTGTTCTAGCTTGGAATATACATATTAAAAAAAGAACCCTTCATTAACAGCAGTGGGTAGAGATGCACCCTGAATAAATAGAAATATTTAAGCATTGGAAACCCAAACATCACTCTTTTATACTTGTCGTATTCTTAAACTATCAGCATTAATATAGAGCTGGTCACCTCTGCTATAAAATTGTTCTGCAAGGCCCTACAGTACATTTACAGTACATGTTGGAGCATGCCTAGGTGGGTTCCTATCTATTTAGTCACAGACCATTAGTGCTGGAAGCAGACAATTTTGTAGACTGTAATTGTATGCTTTAGCATTAAGATTTCCTTTCACTGCTAAGGGGCCCATTCCCATTCACTGCTAAGGGGCCTATGCTAACTCTTGAAATACACCCTCAGATCATTTATTTCTCTTCCACCCTACTGTACAGTTGGCAGAATGCATTTAGGCAGGAAGTGTTCTCCTAGCATCCACAAGACTTGTCCATCAGACTGCCAGGTGGAGAAGCATTACTCCAGAGAATGCTCTTCTAATGCTTCAGGGTTCCATTGTGTTTTTTTGTCTGAGACTTGTGTGTGGATGTTCACCTGTGGAAAGCCGACGCCTATGGAAGCTCCTAAAGAACAGTTCTTGTGCTGATGTTGTTTCCAGATGTAGCTTGGAATTACTCAATGAGTGCTGCAACAAAAACAGATGATGCTGACATCACAATTCTTTGGGAAATTCTAGATACTAGACTGCAAGTACTTGCACTACCAGTATCAAGGAGAGCAGATTCTTATGCACCGGTGATCTTTATCAGGTACTCCCTGAAGGAAGTTTGGGCTTTGCTGCACAGAGTGCGCTGGTCATCATAACTGGTTGGTGATAGCTCTAATACAGGCATGTCAAACTCGTGGACCTCCAGCTGTTGTGAATCTACAAGTTCCAGCTTGCTTTTCCAGCATACCTTCCACTGATAAGCTGGCAATGCATGCTGGTACTTGTAGTTTCACAACAACTGGATGACCATGAGTTTGACATGACTGCTCTAATAGAATGCAGAAAACCAGGTCCTTGTACACTTGAGGTTTCATACAAGCCTCAGGGAATAAGCAGAGGAGATTCACAAACAAATGCAAGGTCAGTACACTGAGAGGCCATGGAAAGCGACTAGGATAATACTGAGAAGAGTGATGTATAGAGCCAAAGTCAGTGGGTCATACAAAGGAGCATTCACAAAAGTAGTCCATCATTTGCAGCCAGATCTCGCTTAAATCAGGGAAACCTTGTGTGACCTGCCTCTATGACTAAAGTAATTGCATGAACACAGGAATAAAACTAGTGCCATGTGTCCATGACTTTAGCAGAGGGACGCTAATCAGCACAGTCAGCTCGGAGCACACTAGTAGGCATAATTACCGCGGAGAGTACAGTGTTTTGTGACATGCATGCTTCAAACCTAAATGTTTCCATTCGGCGAGCATGTGTGGCATACTGATTTACCACCAAGAGTTTTTACAACTCGACCATTCTATATCACAATACCAGCACTTACAGTTGACTGGGGTCGCTCCATCCTATGACAGTGTCACACTGAAATCACTGAGCTCTACACTATAACCCATTCTATTGCTAATGTTTGCCTATGAAGATTGCATGGGTGTACCATTGATTTCATGAAGTTGTTAGCAATGGTGGTGTTTAAAATCACCATTAGAAAGAGTGCCCACATACTCACTGTATTTACACGCATACAAATATTTATGGATCTTTATGTAACTATCACATTACTTCATATTTTGACTTCTGTATTACATATGAATGCCATACTCAGCAGAGTTGCCCACAGGTGGATACAGTGATCTTAGTAGGGACCTATGGAAGGGTCTAAATTCTAATTAACCCTCCTGTT
This sequence comes from Pseudophryne corroboree, assembly GCF_028390025.1. NCBI lineage: Eukaryota > Metazoa > Chordata > Amphibia > Anura > Myobatrachidae > Pseudophryne > Pseudophryne corroboree. The sequence continues at coordinate 288,764,309 of NC_086449.1, forward strand.
ATTTGCTTTGTCTGTCTTTACAGTGAAATGGTATAGAATAGAATACATTTTTGTTGTAAACGCTAATTTGTTTTTATATGACATTGAGTTGTCCAGGTTTAAAATTTACCAGGGAAACCATAATTCTTGCTGACCTTATCAGTCCATGGTAGATTATCTGTTGGTCTGCACATCTATAGTCATTTGTGTTTTGGAGCTCCTACTGTACAGTAGATTGGTTTCATTTATACGTACAGTATATCTTGGTAGATTAAATATGTTTAGCTACTGTAGGATCTAAATTAAGTCCAGGGACAGCTCTGAGACCCATAATTAACTTTTCAGAATATATTATCTTTAAATACTTTGTTGGCTATAAGTAAAATACAGAATGTCATTGTTATTAAATTTATTAATGGGTTATTACTTGATAATTAATATTTATACAGTAGTTTTACGAATTAGGGCCCATCAAAAATTAAATGGGACCCATTATAAAAAATGTTAACTGAGGGCTTTGTAAAAACTCTAATCACCCACATTTTGATGTCACTATACCCAGAGAGAGTGTCTGTCACACATAACTAAAATGTATGTCAGTCACTTTGGTAATGACTGATTGTAGCAACTGAACATGTTTCTGGTAAGCACTGCTACTCTATTTTTCTCAAACTGTCCCCAGAATTTATTGCAGTGGTTTCCTTCAATTTAAAACACTTTGAGGGTGTATCCAATTAGCCGCGGTCAATGCAATCCTATTAGCCCCGATAAACCGGCGCGAGCCAAGGCTTATCAGGGATTTTGTTTCACCTGCCTTGGGCAGGCGAAATCAAATCCCTGGGAACAGCACTGTTTTCATCCAAAAATGCACAGGTTTCACTGAACCTGTGTGTTTTTGTGAGAAAATGTTTTTTTTTTATTTGTTTTTTTTTTTTACAGGTGACCAAATTGGATAGCCTCTAAAAAACAAATATGGGTGAAACATAGGGAAACATTGTGAAGACTTTTGTGCGCCTGTTGTTTCTTCTCAGTTAATTGGATACTCCACTTAATTGTGTCTGTTTTCCTTTTGACAAAGAAACTCCAGGCTATCCATCCTGGGTATCTATTGGATTGGTTCCATTGTTTTTCCCTGCCAATTAAAACACTTGTTAAACTAAACATCGTCTATGCACAGTTCAGGCAGCCGATTACTTGTAGCTCATGTAGAAGGTCAGAGGTTACAGGAGAGTAGCTAAATTCTTGAAGCCAATGAAAGACATAGTATAGTGGGGAATAAGAGACATGTCATCCTGATGTTAGAAGAAGGTATTTCAATATTCTGGAACATAGACAGTATCCCTCGTTGCATTACTCCTCAGACACCTAGGGAGGACACAGCAGTGATAGGGTCATACGGCTCATTGTATTGCTCATCCTACCCTTTGAACCTATGTAGTAAATCGCAGATTGTTGCCACGCCTGGAACTTTCATGGACTGGGCGACAACCAGTACTGTAGTATCATTTATTCAGTGGGCTCTTGTTAGTAATTTTCCAGTTTACTCTTATACTGTATATCTTACTTGCATGTATTGCTTTTCTCACACATTATAACACAGTGGCATGTCTGTAATGGGTGTAGTACGGGTGACCGGCGGAGGGTGTGCAGTGCACATGGACCCAATGGTCCAGGGAGCCCCGTACAGCACGGGATCTGAACTATAGGCCAACATACATTGGATCGACAGTCATTAGGTCGACCCCATATTGTCGACAGACAAAATGTCAACATATGAAAGGATAACAGGTTCAAAAGGTTAATAGGTTCATATGGTCGACATGACAATAGTCAACACACACATGATCGACACCTGTTTTTTTATTGGGTTTTTTTTCATGTTTTTTTACTTGTCCCTCCCTTGACTATCCATGTCACAAATCATAACCTTTAGTAACCTTTTGTCCATGTTGACCTTGCGTCTGTAGACCTAATGAAGCTTCTATACCCAGCACCCATGAGATAACCCGTGCAAACTCAAAACTCTGCCCCGTTCAGCATCCTCCGTTTTATACAGTCCTGCCAAAATTGGGATAATTGGGAGGCATGCTAACATACACTACGAATGCCCTACGTATGGACCGCTAACATTCAGATGGGCCATTCATTAACATTAATTTCAGTAATTAAAACGTTCCATTTTAGCAAAGATAGAGACAACTCTCTGTGTTGACCTATCAGCAGGTATTTTAATGCTAGTTAAGCAGGTGTTACATTCTGTAGAAAACAAATCTGGCAATAAAGCAGGAAGGAACAGATGTCCAGAGGTGCTCAGAGGGCTGCATGTGGCCCTTGGGTGGCCTGCTGCTGATCACTTTGTGAAAGGGAGATCACAAAGTCAAAGTCAGAAAGTTTGGGGTCAGGGTGGTTAGAACCGTTAACTGGCCACCAAAGCACAGTGAACCAATCAATGGTCAACAAGACAATTATTGACACTTTTAAAATATGGGCAAATGCACTAGAATCATGCTGTGTCTGCATCTTACAGGCTATTATATAAGGCTCACCGTCATTATGATCAATCTATTAAGTTTAAGCTTGCATACTTAAGCCATGGACTGTTAGAGGGGCCATTAGAGACCACAGTTAGGAACCACTTTACTAGCTCAAAAATACATAATTGTGTAAGGGCTAGATGCATCTTTGCTTGGAGAGTGATAAAATGGAGAGTGATAAATGACCAGCCAATGAGCTCCTGTCATTTTTCAAACAGGGCCTGTGACATGACAGTTAGAAGCGGATTGTCTGGTGCTTCTTCTCTATCCATTTTATCACTCTTTAAGCGATGGTGCATTTAGCCCTAAGTGGTTTAAATAATCTTAAATCAGTTGATATTGTAAGGTATGTGTAATGGAGGAGGTTACTATTAAAGGTAAAAATCATGCTTGTACTTGCAGGAACATAAAAGATAATGGGCCAGATGTACTAAGCCTGAAAAGTGATAAATATCACAGTGATAAAGTACCAGCCAATCGGCTCCTAACTGTCATTTTTCAAACACAGCCTGTAACTTGACAGTTAGGAGCCGATTGGCTGGTGCTTTATCACTTTTCAGGCTTAGTACATCTCCCCCAATGGCAGATGCAATTTGAATAGGGAGGGCATCCTAGTTCTGGATTCAGGGCCTGATTCGGATTTGTACGCAAACCAGATGGTTTACATATTATGTACAAATCTGATCGTGGGTGATCTACTCATGCGCAGGACCCGGAGTAGTCAGTGATGCCAACAGCTCTGCTGGGCCCCAGTAATGAAAGGGGTATGGAAGTATGGCCACATCCTCTTGTTTGAAAATACTAAAAAGTATGTAATATGTGCAACCGTGCGTCCCACACAAGGTGACAACTACCATGGGTGGCAGGGGTGCTGGTGCAAATGTTCCCTTGTCCCACCTACACACACATCACGCAAGGAAAGAGGACGGACTTCCTCGGCAGCTGCTTCTCTTCCCAGTCAGCACACAGCAGTGTGTGCTATGCTGGGGGGAGAGGCTGCTACAGCAGCAGCAGCAACAGTCAGTCTTCTCTCTCACTGCAACAGGTGGGCAGACAGTGACACAGCTGTGGATGGATGGGGGGGGGGGAGTGCAGCGGGGACCCAGGCCCCTTCAACAGTCCCGGGCCCAGGTAAAGAGTGTCCGCTCCCCCACCCTCTCACCGCCACTGGGTGTAGTATTAACATGTACGCAGTGATTTGAACTTTTACATTAAGTGTAACATGGATAACAAATGCACCAACTCTGTTTCTAGGAGTCACATTTAATGAACATGCCTTTTTATTTTCCTCTTTTCTTTCTTAAAAATATAAATAAAAATATGAATAAATGCTGCCAGGAGAGTCTTTAGTTCTCTGTGAGAGACTCAAAGTAGAAAAAAAAAAGACATTAATTCGGTTTTAAAGCCAAATATTCTTGAATACATTTTGTAGGAGGTCTGGCAAGATGAAGTGAGCATCTGTAGTTTGTATTTGGGCTAAAAAAAAAAAAAAAACCTTGAAAACAGGAGCTCATTTTGGGAGATTTGTATATGGATGAGATGACGCATGCAATGCAGAAATAATATATATTTGTTTGTGTATGAGAATGACCACATCAATATAAAATACAACTTTAATTTTAGAGGCATTACTGTGGGATTTTCTAGCACCGCTCAGCTTGGAATCATAAATGTTGTCAGATGGAACAATGCCTCATTGATGAAATTTCCCAAATATAACAGATGACAGTTCAATGTCAACTTGTAATGACTTTGTTCTTTTTGTAAACATAGTATTTTATTAATGACATGTTTGAGTTGGCAGAGAAGCAGTTGCAGCTATGAAATATTCTCACATTTTAAAAAACTAATGTATTCTGAGATAAATTAAAATTCAATCTGCCTTATACATTATGTTGGAACTTTAATATTACAGGACAGTGCTAGAGTACTTAGATTTTTTTACAGTCACATTTTTCAGCAAATTATGTAATTTATTTGTGCTACTCTCCTACATGAAGATAAAGAGGTCGTGCTTGCAGTGAAAAACATTAATTCACTCCCTTTTCATAGTTGTTGCCATTTAGCAACTCCAACTACTCCATATATTGCAATATATATTCATTATTTCCCTGCTATGGCCATTTATCAAGAGTCAGGGTCTTAGTGTTGTCCACTTATAACGGTGGCATTCGCTGGATTCATTTATATCACCTGTCAGAAAAATGCAAAGGGTACTAAACACTAGCATTTATCAAGAAGAATATACCGTTTCACAAAATAGTGGTGTATTAAGCTAAAGCTGGTAAGGTACATAATTAATTTAAGTCTACAGGTTATGGTTAGGTACAGTTCTCTTGGGGTTAAATACGTGTGTCACTTGCTTACTCTTGTGCCTGCATAGGAATACTGTAACTCATCAGGTGTTTAATGTGCTGTACATTTGTCAGATGCCTAGTATTATTATCTAGTGTGCTCTTGTCAGTTAATTGGGATATCTGTGTGGGAATATGCTGATGTATTAGCACAAATGCTGTGCATACAACTTTCACTGTCCAGAAACAAGATCTGATGGATTCCAACTTTTGCAGTAAAGACTGAGGGAGTGATTCAGAGGCACACACAGTATCACAACGGCACTCGCTTGGCCGATGATGTAAGTCTGTGTGAGTCAGTGGATTTTAGTGGGCGTTCCGGGGATGTAACAGGGGCAGACTAAGTCGCTGAAAGTGGCTGCATCCAAAGACGCACAGGCTCTCACACAGGATGCCATACTGAAATGGAGAACAACACCTGACACAGGGCTGGTGCAAGTTTCAATGGTGTGACTGATGGTGTTTCTAAAGACGACCTGAGATGGAAAAGCATGGACTCCTCAAGATGCTGCAAGTGGGCATCTCAGTTTAGCCGCAGACATGGCTAAGGCAAAAGACGTGTCTGAGTTTGCATCTGTCTCAGGGGTGATTTATGACATGGAGACCACAGGTCGGCACAGTATGTGTGAAGGGCACTGGAGCATCTATAATGGGTGAAGGGAGTGCAGTGCACATGGGGCCCTGGGTCCAGGGAGGGTCCACACACCGCACACCCTGTGTTAGTATACTTATCAAACAGGAGTCTGGATCCTGCGCATCGGGATGCCGCTGTGGGTTTTCTTACCGCTGGGATCACAAGCGCTAGGATCCCGATACCAACCCATACTTAAAGGGGAGCCACATCACAATATGTATTGCTAGTGGCCTGTGAACTTGGCAGCAGCACGGTGTCCCTTGGATCATGAGGGTTTCCCAGAATTTCGTATAAGCTTCATGTGATGGGCTCATATCATATCCTGGGAATATATATCACTTTTTATGCTCCATTATTATTTCATGCAAAATTGCTGGCTCCTAACATTTATTTTCGGCCTGTCTTACAAATGAAACATATGGTTACTTACCATGTGTTGAGGCATTATACAGATCTGTCCCCAAAATGTGGTTTTAACAGGAGGTCATTTATATGTGGTACAGTCAGGACTTTCTGTTGCTGTGTTTGCTGCTTTGTTTTCTCTGTGTGTTAGATGTGAGCAGGGTTTGATGTGTGGCAATGCCACATAGTCTGTTTTAACATTTCTGTATCATTCAGAGTTGAATTATCCGCAAGCAGACTTGCGCGATGTGTTTCTGTGCGGCAACTACTGCACATAAAAGATGGCGAGCAAAAATGAGCGAAGATTATTACCATGGAAACACATTGTGTGAGGCTCTTGTGGAACCTCTTTAATTAGCTTCTATATATGGTAAGCACATTAAAGGCTAGTGAACTTGTAAATATAATAAATATGAGTGAATGTTGCTACAGTACACGTCTTACAAAGCAAGAGTTTATAGCGATCTTATAAAAAAAAAAGTCACAATTTTTATTTACAGAGTAACTTGGGGTTCAGTTCTTGCCACCGATCAGGTTCAGCGTACAGTGTCATAACTGTATTACAGTTTCTTCTCCATTGCGTGGCCTTAGGTTATATCATTCCCATTAGGTTATTAAAGCCCACAATAGCTGTGCTATATAACAGAAGCATTGTTTTCTTTACAGTAGAGATTTGTAGCATCGCTCAATTTCAACTTTGTCCTTGGTTATAACATGATGTGTGCAAACTGCAAACTAAGAACAGTTTCCGTAACGTCATTTCAAGGACAGCAGGAAAAGGAAAAAATATATTTTCACAAGGATAGGTTGCTGTTTTATTGGTAATGGAATCCCACAGTTTGTATAGTATTTGTTTCTGTTACAGAAATTGTAACTCTTGTTATACATTTTCTGTATATGAGGTATTATATGCACCTATATCTCTCGCAGAAAACTCACAACACAGAAAGTCTGTCCCTTCTAGCTCCCAATAACTCTTTCGTTCAAATGTGCAAGGACCGAGACGCCTACTTTCAGCCTCTTAGAAAACTCCACTACCACTTGATGCGTCTTTACACGCCACCATCAGTCGCACCCATAGCCAGATTAAGGGGAGGATGCAGGGCATACTGTACCCTGGGCCCCCAGTTATCAGGGGGCCCCCTGGCCAGAGCACACCAAAATCACTTTCCCTCTTAAGCAGCAGCAGAACCAGCAGCCAGAATGCGAGCAGGGCAGTATGTAGTGCAGGCAGAGACACAGGAGTATCATGTTTCATGAGCTACTGACAGAGCTTTCCTACCATAGGTGGAGAGGGTGGAGAGAGCTGTAAGTGTCACAGGGATCCCAGCTTCTCCTACTCTCTGCCTGGGTGTCTGAGTCCTGTGTAAACTGTTATGCAACTAAACCATTTGGGTCTAGAGATAGAGACACACACAGAGTCCTTCTGAGTCCTATCCCAGTGTGTAAGTCGTACAAAGGCTGCTGCTATTTTTGCATGTGACAAGATAAATTATTTTATTTTTCTATGTGTATTGTAGGGTTAAGTTGTCTTCATTACTCTACAATGACATTTTATAAAATAGTTGTCTTTCAATTAGGTGACGCTATAAACAGTACCCAGGCATTATTAAACTATTAGTTTAAAACTAATATACACGATTGATTTAAATTTAATATACACAATCCATACCTCCCACCATGACCCATTCCGGGAGGGACAACATGCTCTCTATCTGGACTTCTTTCTTAATTTATGATTGCAATCACCTGTGTTGAAATACCTTTATTATCAATTAAATAGTTCAACACAGGTGACACCAATCATATATTAAGTGGGAAGTCCAGGTAGAGAGCATTTTGTACCTCCTGGAATGGGACCAAACAATGCAGAAGAGCTGAAGGCCGCTATTGAAGCATCCTGGTCTTCCATAACACCTCAGCAGTGCCACAGGCTGATAGAATCCATGGCATGCCGCATTGAGGCAGTAATTCATGTAAAAGGGGCCCAAACCAAATACTGAGTACATATGCATGATTATACTTTTCAGAGGGCCGACATTTCTGTATTTAAAAATCCTTTTGTTATTGCTTTTATATAATAATCACATTTTCTGAGATTTTGGATTTGGGGTGTTCTTAAGATGTAAACCACAATCATCAAAATGATAACAAATAAATGCTTGAAATATCTCACTTTGCATGTAATGAGTCTATATAAAATATTAGTTTCACCTTTTAAGTTGAATTACTGAAATAAATGAACTTTTGCATGATATTCTAATTTTCTGAGTTTCACCTGTATGCACAATCAATCTACCTTCCACCAGGGCCCCCCTGTTTTAAGTGCCCCGGGCAAGTGCGACCAAGGTTTAATCCGGCCTTGGTCGCACCAGTGAAAGTTGCTCCAGCTCTATGCTATGTGCAGAGTTGCCGTCTGAATATGGCTTCCAGTGTGAGCAATGCAGCATCTTTGTGTGCACCGTTGTCAGCGACATGCCTGCAATTATTCTGTAACACTCACATAAGACACAACATCTCCATGCTTCTAAATAGCCATGACCCTGTCACTGCCCAGCTACGCCCAATACAGTTATAATGCATTTCAGACACCGTGAGTGCTGCCACTCTGTGCGCTAACAATCAGGACACGTGTGCAGTGCGACTTGGATGCATGCACAGTAGAAAAACACCTCAGAATTAGGCCCTTTATGTTCACTGATTCTGTTTATGCAGCACACAGGGGCTGGCTGCATATTTTACACTGGAGTCAGGCACACAGCTCTGGAGTAGCTGCTCAACCTTTAATGGTGGTTTAAGGTTGAATTTTCAAGGGTTGTAAAGCTCTAATAGGCGTCTGACAAGCGAAAGACCTTCTTTTAACTTCACACTATATACTAATATCATATTGTCAGTGATACCTGTTGGTGGAGCTTATTTATCAAGCATTGAGAAAGTGCTTCCTGTTCAATTAATGCCATCATCCAATATTGTTACAATAACAAAAGCATTAATAAAAAAAGCTTTTGCACTTTCTACTTGTTAATTATATGAGTACCATGACTGCATGCCAACATAACAAGTAGCAAATAAAAAAATACAAGTTTAATTTATGAAATAAAAAATGTTTTATGGAAGCACATATGAACATTTTCTGCAGTTGAAATGCTAATTTTTACCAGTAAAAAATAAACATATTACATTAAAACATTTAGTAGTGACTGACATTTGGCTTTGAGCGTCTATATCACCTAAATGCATTTAATAATGCTCCACCACTGCCCTAGTGTTGTGCCCAGTGCATAATGCTGATCATATTTGGGATGTATGTAGTACCGGCGGTCAGGATCCCAGAGACGAGCCACACTATTATATACCCCTTCGTATGGTGGCATGGAAACCACCCGAGTGGGAACTAGGGGCTTTGGTCGGGATTCCAACCGGTAGGATTTTGCCGGCTGTCTGTATTCCAGCGTCTGCCTCAAAACCGCTGGGCCCCCGACAGCCGGTAAATTATCTACACCCAGCAGGAACAACTAGCTGTGAGCATTGTGTGAATAGAAATGCATACCCAGCTCACTAACATACATTCTAACTCTGTCAAGGTGACATTTGTGAAATTGCAACGGCCTGTGCTTTCAACAATCTTATACATGTAAAAATGATCCGTAAAAACAATAATTTCTTGCTGCAATAAGAACAACATAGAACTGTTGGTATTCTTTGATACACATGCAGCATTACATTGGGTTCTGGTTTACTTTCTATGAATCTTTGATGACCCCGGAAGTAGTATAATGAAAGACTCTACCCAGAGCTAAAATTACACTGCAACATCCAACTGCCACTGTGCTCCAGCTATAACATCTATAATAGTCTCACCCAAGCACTATCAGCAGTCAAATCTCAAGTCAGTGGATGTGTTGGACAACCAAGTGCTGTGACGTGTCATTGCATAAAGTGGACTGAATGGTCTGGCAGTCAGCCTCTCAGGACTTAAGACACATCCTGCTGAAAGGAGAATGGACCATTGATTAGGTGCTGGGAGGTACATCTCTCATTAATATTGTCAGTTTGGATAGCTGGGATTGTTGCAGTATAATTGTAGTTCTTGGTAGCTTTAAGTAAGTTGTTTTTAAATAAAGTTCTTTTTCTGTGTTCTGCATTTAACTGTTTAATTTCCAGCATCCACAACTTCCTTTTTCATTATTTCCACAACCCTGCATAGTTTTACATCTTATTCTGTTTAGTTTGTAGCATTTTTAAAATTGAATTAGTAATATTTTTGTATAACATTACTTCCTGTCAATGTATCGAGCTTCTAGTGACTTGTTCACATGATCGCTTGGACAATCTTGTATCTAACATCTATCCCCCTTCTTCCTGGTTCTCTTTCAGATAGCAAAGCTATGGATGAAAAGGTTTTAAATCATATCTTTCCTAAGGGATCATGTCTTGTTCTTGTTTGTGACTTGACCTGTTTGGTTCTTCATTTTACTTGTGGAATATTGCATGTGCTCCTTCTGGTTCCCCATTCTTTTGTTGCCTTATAAGAACACCAAATGTGTTGCATTGTTAAACAGGATACTCCTGACGCTTATCACACACAATAGCATCAAAGTCTGTTGCTGAGTCAGTCACCTTTTGTACCCTCTATGATTCTATCAATATTAAACTGCTTGAAGGATAATGGTTTCAGACCTGCAAAAAAAATAAATGTGTTTGCTGTGTCCTATGTTTGTGCTATCTGTGTCCCTTTGGTTATAGCAATATACGTCACTGAAAGTCAAGGCCATTCAGATTTTTAATAAATAGTACATATTATGGCCTGGAGCTAACCCTGCTTAACATATTGTCATGTTAGGTGTTCTGTGTATGGTGAGCTTTACATATATAACCAAACAGACCATTGATTCATAAGAGAATATTATTTGTATTCTTTTTTTTCTCTACCAAAGGCACGGATAGTTGGGGGCAGTACTTTGGATGCATCAAAACTTTACGAAATACAGACATCTGGAGGGTGAGTAAAAGCCTTTATGTTTTGAGATGTGATTCATTTTGTTCTTTCCCATAGAGGCACACACAAAATGGCACATTCTCCTGTGATGTCAGGTGTACCCTATATGACAAATATATATATGTGCATCCGATCCCAGCATTGTTTCTGCTATTTAAATTGACCTACATATGAAAAGAATGGGAGGTGAAATACGAAGTCATTCTTTGACTTGGAGGAACAGTTAGAGATATTACTATGATTAGATGTTTCAGTATATGCACATATAACAAGTAATTGATATAGGATATGTTGAGACACAAATGGCTTATTTTTTATTCTAAATCGGTAACATACTGTAACACATTCTTGCTAAATATTCTTTGGTGACTACAAGTAACATACTGTAATTTAACCAAATTTAGGCAGATTACAAAATAAGGGGACACAACCACTGTACAGGTACAGCCCTGACATTTAAGGTTTTACTTTGTGTCAAAATGTTGCCGCACATACACGTTTCTGTTACAATAAATGCCAGTAATACTGTATGCCAAACATGAGCATGTTTGATATGTAATTGTTAACAACCTACAGTAATACAATTGTAGTTGGGTAGCAATGGATTGTCCTTTATTGACCCCGCTATACTCAAGTGAATGGAGCAGGCAGTAGCTTTATAAAACAGAGCAGTAGAGCAATCGCTTTTGCCAGTGGGAATGCGTCAACAAGGGGTTACATTTCCACACCTGCTTAGATGCTTTTAATAGGCATTAAACAACACCTGTAAAAGCATTTCTATTGACGCCAGTTGGTAAAAGTCCTTACAGCAAAACAACATGAAAATTTCCAAATAACTCTCATGTAGCACCAAATCTAGCATTAAAAGTAATTTTAGACTTGAACAAAACATGTCAGTCAAGCTGCTTTGTAAGAATACTCCTGCTCCAAATCTAAATCATTTTTTAGGAATCTGTCGAAAATAAGATGTCTCAATCTGTAATTTAAAATGTTTCCTAATGCAGCACCTGTTTAATAAGAAAGACTGTTTTTCTGCCGTCCTTATGTGGGATGAACATTGATGATAACACTGTGGGCATGATACTGATTTGAATGGAAATCAAGTATATTTGTTCCCACAATGTGCATATAACTAATGCATATATCCGCCCCTATGCAGAACTGTACACATCTTTGTGTGCCCCCTATCCTTAATCTTAGTTTGCTACTCATCATCATTATCCTCATCATCATCAGGGTGCACGTGCACCTGCCTAGACACAGACTTATTATTTATGCTTCCATCCAACTCTATACACTGTAGCCCACAGTTCACATGACACACAATCTGTGAAATTAACCTATGTGAGGACACCACATTACAGCCCATTACAAAGGGCCAGGTCACAGATATTTGGGGGGGGGGGGGGGGGGGAGGTGGAAGTAATGGTTCCAACCATTGCAAATTGCAGACTAGATTTCCCAGATGAGGGATGATGCACCTTTTGGGTTTGATGTGAGAAGATTTTGGCTCCTTTTTTATTTCTGTGGAGCATGGCGGGTGCACTCGGGACTGACGAGGGTACAGTAGGCACTTAGAATTGTGTTGCAAATAAGGCATTCAAGTGGTTTGTATGCAAATGGGAGTAGAAATGGAGTTCTCAGTTGTGGGGTACATGTTGCAGTTACAATATAAAACTTAAGGCCCATACACACTAGATGAGAAAATAAAAGATATCGCTCAGAAGGGCCATTGTGAGCGATCGCTTTACAATCTCGTCTAGTGTATACAGTCAATGTCATTAACCATGCGCACTTCCGCACATCGTTAACGACCCTCACCTGAACAAGTACAGATGAGGGAGGTCCTCGTTAACGACAGCCATCGTTCCCCCCGCAGCCCCCCCCCACTCCCCCCCCCCACCGCCGTCACTCCCTTCCCTGCTAGTCCTCACTGCTGCCAATATCAGCAACGGTGGGGGCTCGTTTAGTGTGTATGGGCATTTAAATTGTTTATGGGACAATATAAATAAACACATCCTATTATTTTTATTATTATTATTATTATGATGTTCATCATCTAGTACAGTAGTGTCCAGATTTTTGTACTTGGTGATCTACTCTAAAGGCAAAAAATCTTTTGCTGTCTACCGTAGTACATAATGCAATACTTTTTAGGGTTCTGAGCATATGAAACACAAATTAAATTAAGGTACTATAGTACGTCCAGATTAGGGAAGTCAATCCTAGGATTCCTGATCTCGGGATCTTGTACTTTTTGTGTCCCAAAATTACCCGCCATTATAATAATTAAATCTTTTATATTACAGGATTCAAAACAGACTAGGCCGGCAGCAGTAGCTTAATACAGATGTGTCCTCATATTGTACATCGAGCCTCAATATGCCACACAGCGGGAGAGGTCTAGCATGAATGATCTGCCAGGTACCGAGCAACTCTGCTAGCATGGGGCTAATTTTTTCAAAAATTATGTTTTAGTTGCAACACGTTGCGACCAGAACACACCAGGTGACTGTGCTGATTAATTTGATATTGGTCACTTGTATATCTGTGTGCTTTTGAGTCTGTATATGAGGAACAATGGAGTTTGGAGTGTTAAAGAGCCGCAACCCCTGCATCATAGTAATTTGTATGCAGATTCAGAGACTGTCGCACACAGATATACAAGTGTCATATATCAGATTAATCAGCAGTGTCTCCTTGTATGTCCTAGTCATGTTGTGTTGTGACTAAGATACAATTTTGGCAAAAAAAGCCTGATGCTAGCAGAGTCTCATGGGACGTGTCGTGCCAGGTAGGACTGTTAGGCACTACTGCAGCAAAGATCTATGAGGACAAATCTGTACTTACCAGTTCTGATCCTCTGAGACTCTACCAGCTACCCGTAGAATAGGTTAAGTCCCATAATGCAGTTGCTCTCATTCACTGATAGGCTGGGAGTGCACTGGGTCTGATTCAGGTCCCGACGCAACTTAAAGGAATATCGCAAAGTACAGATGACCGGACCTGTATTGTGCATGTGTGTCATTGTTAGTACTACAGTTGGAGACGTCAAGTGATTGACAGTCTGTAGCCATTAGGGGGAAGGCAGGGGGCGGCGATGGCTTCCGTTTTCCATAACAAAGGCTTATTGCTTCCATTTTGGGTGAGTCTCTTCCAAAGGGTCATGCGACCAGCAGATGGGTTCACAGGTGATCCGATGCTGCATCCTCTGACGCAGTGCTGGATCACAAATGTGGTGTCTACTTATATGAGACGCCGCCTGCTGCATTACCATATTTGTGCAGCACTGCTGCTTCCAAGTAATCAGCAGCAATGTACAATCCAGCCACATCTAAATCAGGCTCACTATGCATGACCTCATCACTGTGCAGCAGTCTTTCAGTCAATCAGTAACTGAGAGCAGCCACATCTCAGATTATGGCACTAACACCCAGAGAGTAGATGAGATATAGAATTACTTTCCTTAAAACCTTCTGAAAGCCACCTCCTTACGATGGAAAATTCAAAGTATAAATCTAATACAAAACGTGAAGCATAAAACATACATAGCGTAATACAGTTCCTATAAAAAATACATAAATGATACAGATGTATAATAAGCTGTATTAATATAGTGATGGTATTCAGGGTCTGTTTTAGCCATTTAAGTATTCTTACTTCAGTGTTGTGAGTGCATAGAAATATCACATGTAGTGTCAGAACATCAGCCCCTCTGTTTTTTTCCAGCCCTGTACCCCCCAGTGTATTCATCTAATAAAAGTGTAAAGCAATATCTTCATAGAAAATTTAATCAATCACACATAAGTAAGAGTAACATGAATACAGAGAACTGTAGTCCAGGAACCCGCAATGAATGAAAAGGAGAGTTGGGAGGTTCCCTCTTGCTTCAAGAACAATCCAATTGTGCCAGGTCCCAGGCAAGTTCCAGAAATATTGTAGCAAGCAAGTCTACAAACGCCAATGTATTTTGAGTAAACAACTCTTTTTTCGAGGTTTAGTCAACTGGCCATGCAAAGAGCACCTGCTGGTCATTCCGTGTCAAATCAACACACTTTTTCTGTTAAAATTTGACCTCACCAGCTCAGATTTCATTCAAATTTGGTATATCGAGAGTATATATGGAGTCTAAGAAAAAAATAAAAAATATTTATATATATCATGCAGTTTTCAAATGTGGTTCCATAATAAAAAAAAAAATCTGTTAAGAACACACAACAAGCATATTAAGCTAGACAGGTGGGAGTGATGTCATTTTGTAATAGCATCCATGATTGCCTGAGGATTGGATTCCGGCCGATCTCGGATATTTTTTTTAAAGTGGCAATCATTTACAAGGCAAAATGATGGAACAACATACCAGTAATGTCAGAGCTGGCAGCTGTGTGCACCTGACTGGAGTAATACTTGAAGTATTTTAATATATTTAAGTGCTGTTGAGGAAATTGGCTTTTACAAATACATATCACTCTCGTTGCATGTATACTCGTAGATGGAGAAGATCTTGTGCTATGTTCTAAAATTTTAGATACATTGTTTAAAAAAAGTTTCCACGTGCTAGCCTCTGAAAGCGTATTAACAGCAGATATGTGTACGAGCCCTCAAAGATTGCATACAGTATATGCAATGGGACAAACTTGTGTGGATATTGTCATTTTAAAGATAAAGGATTTTGCTTTACTTTTTGCTTTGTGGAGAGCTACCTCATCCAGATACATAATGTCGCTCTATAATTCCCTATAGTTGGTGTTTTATGCTGTGTTAGCTTTTCCATATAATATTTGTTTGTAGTACCGTATAACTATATAAATGTAATATTTTATTTCCTTTTTCCCCCCCATATATTTTAGGAGTTTGACTGTGTATCATCAGTTCAGTATATTTTAATGCTATGGATACTACAGAAAAATGGACAAAATGAAAAAGAGAATTCTTAATGTCAAAGTATAAGAACAGTGAAACAAATTTCCTTGGCGCAAAGCCGCCTGTACACTTCTGGTGTCAAAATAAATGTCACCACATTTATAGAACACAGATATACAACAATAATTAGACACCAGACTGTGTCCTGGGCGCTTATAAGATATAAGAAAAAAGATATAAAATATATACAATACGTTCCTCTTAAAGATGGATGACCTCAGAATTAATTCACTCCTTATGTGAATATTATGATCTCGTCCAATAGAATTGAGTCGAGGTTATCCATACATGTGAAACAAAAAAATAACACGCAATGTGTGATATTGCTAATAGTCCAGAAATGAGACAGTTATAAAACAGATGAAATGAACGGTGATCCACAATTGTCTCGCGTACCCCACTCACACTGAGCAATGTATAGATGTGCCCATAAAGGTATCTTTCAACGCAATGATGTTAGCAGCATCCAAGTGACTAAACATAAGGTGTGATGAATTAGTCATACATAGGCGTACCAAAGACTCACACAAGGGATGTCGAGTACATTCCTCAAAAGGAAATTAAGAAACAATCCCACTGAACAGGTGTTAGCCAAACTTAAAGAAATTATAGAAAAATATGAGAAAAAGGGCACTATCACCACGAAAGAGGCTAAATTTATCTACATCGAAAATCCCACAGTACCGGTGATATATATCCTGCCAAAAATACATAAACATGCCACATTGCCACCAGGAAGACCTATAATCTCAGGGGTTGATGCAATCACATCAAACCTCTCTAAGTTTATTGACTTTATATTACAACCTTTGGTGGTTCTTAATAAATCCCATTTGAAAGACACAGGGGATTTTCTTTGCCTGCTGGAAAGGATCCAGTGGCAGAATGATTATATTTTGGTAACAGCGGACGTAAGTTCGCTTTATACCATCATTGATCATTCAGCGGGCATACAAGCAGTCAAACATTTCCTGGAAGCTTCTGATTTATCGAAAAATCTTCAAGATTTGGTGATAGAAGGAATTATGTTCATTCTTAACAACAATTTTTTTGTGTTTAGGGGTGACTTCTATATTCAAAAGACGGGCACGGCTATGGGCACCAGATTCGCCCCAAGCTATGCCAACTTGTTTATGGGTTTGTGGGAGCTGAACAATGTTTGGTCCAACAACCCATTTGGGGCGGATCTGGTGTCTTATGCCCGTTATATAGACGACATATTTTTCGTCTGGAAGGGTGGAATGGACTCTTTGACTGATTTCTGTTCCTTCTTGAATAACAACAATCTAAGTATCAAACTTACATTCGAGAGTAGTAGTACTAGTATTAATTTCTTGGATATAACAGTTTATATCCAAGACAATAAAATCCACACCAAAACATATTCCAAACCTACGGATTCTGGTACTTTCATTGAGGCCACCAGTTGCCACCACAACAACTGGTTAAACTCGATTCCAACTGGGCAATTTAAACGCCTAAAACGCAATTGTTCGGACAATGAAGTTTTTAAATCACAGGCACACACCATGACAGAAAATTTTTTGGCATGTGGTTACGATCGGAATGTGATTGACACTGCCAAATCCAAGATTGCAGATATCAATAGAGAGAGTCTCCTTGAGAAAAAAACTAGGAGTGATATAAATCCAAAAAAGGATCCGAAATTCGATTGGGCTTTCATCACCGAGTTTACCTCCCAACATCGTATGATTGAAGGAATATTTAAGAAACATTGGGAGCTCCTACGTAAAGA
This sequence comes from Pseudophryne corroboree, assembly GCF_028390025.1. Taxonomy (NCBI): domain Eukaryota; kingdom Metazoa; phylum Chordata; class Amphibia; order Anura; family Myobatrachidae; genus Pseudophryne; species Pseudophryne corroboree. Next base: position 288,781,890 of record NC_086449.1, read on the forward strand.
CCCCATAATAGGTACCCTTGTTCCTGAGAAGCCCATTCACATATACCTTGTAACCTGCTACTGTATACCAATTCAAAATACCAATCTAAATACTTAAAGCCTAATGCACAGGTTTATCCAAACACAATTTTTTTTGCAGTTGAGCAATTATCAGCAGACTGTGCATGAATGTAAGTCACACTGCCTATGTGCCACCACAGGACCCTAAAGATCATTGACCGTGTGATCAGGACTTATAGCCCATTATTCTAAATGGCAGTAAAGAAATATGACTCTGTGTAGAATTGAATTGGCCAAAGGCTTTACTGTAGGCTTTTGGTGCCTGGTTTAACTGCCCGGCTCTATTCAATTATATCCCACAGTATGCCCCATATCCTGAGTAATTAAATGCGCAGAACTATGCAGTTACCACACACTGGACCTGATTCATGTTTGTAAAACCATTTTGCACTGCAGGTGAGGCTGATATAACATGTGCAGAGAGATTTAGGATGCGGAAGGGGAGGTTAGGTTTATTGGGGATGCTAGGATTAGGCTACGAGAGGGAAGGCTGGGGTTGGGGGGAGGTTGGGGTATGGCTGCAGGAGGGGAGATTAGGGTATGGCTGCATCAAGGGAGGTTAGGGGGCAGGTTAGGGTAAGGTTGCAGCAGGGGAGGTTAGGGTTAGGAGAGTTTATGATAAGGCTGCAAGAGGCGAGGTTAGGATTAGGGGGTAGGAGAGCAGGTTAGGTTAAATCTACAGGAGAGGAAGCTAAGGTTAGGTACTTCAGGGAAGGTTAGGGTTTGGTTGTGGGAGGGGAGGTTCAAGGTTAGGGGGGAGCAAGGCCGTAGCTACCATAGGTGCAGGGAGTGCAGCTGCTATGGGGCCTAGAGCTAAAAGGGGTCCACCTTCCCCGTCACAGTTAAATGTGTTTAGTGATGAGCGGGTTCGGTTCCTCCTGATCCGAACCCCCCCCCCCCCGAACGTCACCCATTTTACACGGTTCCGAGGCAGACTCGAATCTTCCCGCCTTGCTTGGTTAACCCGAGCGCGCCCGAACGTCATCATCCCGCTGTCGGATTCTCGCGAGATTCGTATTCTATATTAGGAGCCGCGCGTCGCCGCCATTTTCACTCGTGCTTTGGAGATGATAGCGAGAGGATGTGGCTGCGTTCTCTCAGTTTCTGTGTTCAGTGTGCTGCAAATATCTGTGCTCAGTGTGCTTGCAAATATCTGTGCTCAGTGTGCTGAAAATATCTACGTTCTCTGCCTGAAAAACGCTCCATATCTGTGCTGCATTGTAGTATATAGTAGGAGGACTAGCAGAATTTTGCTGTGACCACCAGTATATATATAGCAGTACGGTACAGTAGTCCATTGCTCTACCTCTGTGTCGTCAAGTATACTATGCATCCATACCTGTGCTGCATTTTAGTTGTGCGCAGTATATAGTAGGAGGACAGTGCAGACTTTTGCTGACCACCAGTATATATATATATATATATATATAGCAGTACGGTACAGTAGTCCACTGCTCTACCTCTGTGTCGTCAAGTATACTATGCATCCATACCTGTGCTGCATTTTAGTTGTGCACAGTATATAGTAGGAGGACAGTGCAGAATTTTGCTGACCACCAGTATATATATAGCAGTACGGTACAGTAGACCACTGCTCTACCTCTGTATCAAGTATACTACAAAAGTTCAGTAAAATGACCCAAATATCAAAATTAAAAGCATCTGATAAGAAGCGTAAACTTGCCAATATGCCATTTACGACACGGAGTGGCAAGGAACGGCTGAGGCCCTGGCCTATGTTCATGGCTAGTGGTTCAGATTCACATGAGGATGGAAGCACTCATGCTCTCGCTAGAAAACTGCAGTGCCACTCCTAGATGGGCTAGGTGTTTGTGTCGGCCACTTGGGTTGCTTAGCTTTGTCACACAGCTACCTCATTGCACCTCTTTTTTTCTTTGCATCATGTGCTGTTTGGGGACTATTTTTTAAATCTGCCATCCTGTCTGACACTGCAGTGCCACTCCTAGATGGGCCAGGTGTTTGTGTCGGCCACTTGGGTCGCTTAGCTTAGCCATCCAGCGACCTTGGTGCACCTCTTTTTTTTCTTTGCATCGTGTGCTGTTTGGGGACTATTTTTTAAATCTGCCATCCTGTCTGACACTGCAGTGCCACTCCTAGATGGGACAGGTGTTTGTGTTGGCCACTTGGGTCGCTTAGCTTAGTCACACAGCTACCTCATTGCACCTCTTTTTTTCTTTGCATCATGTGCTGTTTGGGGACTATTTTTGAAATCTGCTATCTTGTCTGACACTGCAGTGCCACTCCTAGATGGGCCAGGTGTTTGTGTCGGCCACTTGGGTCGCTTAGCTTAGCCATCCAGCGACCTCGGTGCAAATTTTAGGACTTAAAGTAATATTGTGAGATGTGAGGCGTTCAGAATAGACTGGAAATGAGTGGAAATTATGGTTATTGAGGTTAATAATACTATGGGATCAAAATGACCCCCAAATTCTATGATTTAAGCTGTTTTTGAGGGTTTTTTGTAAAAAAATAAACACCCGAATCCAAAACACACCTGAATCCGACAAAACATTTCAGGGAGGTTTTGCCAAAACGCGTCCGAATCCAAAACACGGCCGCGGAACCGAATCCAAAACCAAAACACAAAACCCGAAAAATTTCCGGTGCACATCACTACATGTGTTATAAACATTTTTCACCATTGATAGATGCATAGTGGCCCTTAGAAACTTTTGCCTTGGAGTCTACAATATATCTAGTTATGCCACAGAACTTGCTCAGTGTAGTGTGGTATAAAATTAACTGGAGGGCTTTTTAATGTTACATACAGCAATATGAACTGGGGCACTGTAACGTGATACAGTATGGGGTGGAGACACTATAGTGTGGCATTATATGATCTGGGGGCACTGCATTATGTGTGTCATAATATGATTTGGGGTTACTGCATAATGTGTACTGGCAGACCTAAATGTGACATAATGTGAACTAGGGCACTACTATGGTTCAGAAAAGAAACAAATGCACTACTGTGGGGCATAACATCAACTTGGGTACTACTAGGGTTCAGAAAATGAACTAGGGCACTCTTATGGGGCATACAATTGCTGTGCAGAGGTGTATCTCTAGAAGCATTGGGAAAGGGGCCCCTTCATAGATTGCTATGGGTTCTGGCTACGCCCCTGAGGGGAGAGGTTATGGTTAGGAGATGTTAGGGTAAGGCTGCTAGGGTTATGTACTGGAGGAGGGTTAGAGTTAGGTTTGGTCAAGGCCCTTTAGCCCTCTTGGATTTAGACTCAGCCATGTACTTACCACTGTCTCTCTTCTCCTTATCAGCCTGTAACTGGCAGGGGCGGTTTGATGGATCTCTGAATGGAGGGAGACGCAAGTGCTGCAATCGGGGATGCCCCACCATTTGGCACCCGCAATCAGTGGTCCTGGCACATCTGTGTACCGCTGTTCACGTATGAACCCTCCCCTGATCCTAGAGGTACTACAGGTCCTCTAGTGTCCGGCACAATTGTCTCCTCTGAGGCCACTGACATTTTGGGAGGGGCATTTCAACAGTATCTGCAGACTGCCAAACTGGCTCACCTGGCCATTGGCGCTTCAGGCATTTGCAAAATGCCTGTTTGAAACAAGTCAAATAGATATTGGCGCTCATTAACTTTAAATGTCCAAAACAAGTGAAAAGGTAGTCCATGCTGGAGGGACAATGTCACATGCTCATCTTGTTTAATTTAAGTTGAAAATGGTACGTGAAGTGTGGCCTATCAGTAATCTAGGCAGATCAGGTAAACTGTAATGTGGATTTTCTTTTATCGCTGCAAACTTAACCAGAATGAGATCAGGGTATTTCTAGACGATATGGTTCTCAGTGTGAATAGTCAAAATGCTCCCCCCCCCCTTCTCTCAAGCCTGGGTATTTTAAAAATGTACCCTACGTCCTGACTTTTGGGAAACAGTATGACACCTTTGCTTAAGGCGTGTGCCCTTTAGCAGCAAGGGGCATGTCCACATGGGAAATGATGACCTTGCACCCCGATATTGCCCACTGCAGCCCCCCTACATTTACACACACACACCCTCTCCCCTGTATTTACAACACCAGCCACCCTCCACCCCTGGTAGTACCAGAATTCAGCTCCTGCTCACTATACGAGGCTGTCAGATACCTGGCCCCACATTGAGATCTGTCCCCTCCCAAGCCCTGCACATGCAAAATACACCCCCCCCCCCCTTCAATCCCTCGCAACCACCCTTCTGCTGAAGGTGCTCATCTGTGAGGGGGATTGTGGTGTAGCATATATCTCGTGCAGATATATGCTGCTGGGAGCATATATCTCGTGCAGGTCCCTATGCGGCTGGGAGCTGAGACTGCAGTGCACTACTGCTGCCTGCTGGGAAAGACAGTCTCCAGCTGTAGTCTGTGACGTGCACTTAATCATGCACAGTGGTGAGGTCTGGCACTGCAGTCACAGCTGCTAACGGCTATCCAAGTCGCTGCTCCGAGAGAATGGAGATGGCCGCGTGCCCACGGCCGTCGCCTGACTCTATTTTTGCTGTGCTGATGCTCTGTTGACTGTGTTTGTGAGAAGGTGCCTCTCTAGTCTCCAAAGATAGCATGTGCTCACTCCTCATATGCAGGTCTTTTAGACTCTGCGCAGCTGCATGACATGATGTCATGACGTCACAACGCATCCACGACTTACTGCAACTCTGCCCACTGGACAGAGCACTAGAAGGTGAATCTGCTTGGCCGGGCCTCTGTTCAGACGGCCATGGCGTCCTAACTGGTGGCCAGTAGCAGCAGGGGTCAGAGCTTCCTGTGCAATTGTACGACTTGCCCGCCTCTATAAATAGCACTGAACTACAATATTAGTTTTTATTTAGTTTTGGGTGGTTATCCTGTACAGTAATTTTCTATAGGCTAAACATTGCTTTGGAAGTAGTTTACAAGTATCAATAGCAATTCAAATTATTTTGGTTTTATGAAATTGCTTGGCTTTTTTGTAATCTTTTAAACAAAATACACTTTTTCATATTTTTGTAATTGTTATAAAATTGAAAATGTGAGCACACCACTGACATGTTCACTGCGAAGTCCATAAAATCTTATAAATCTTTTTAAAAATGCTTTCTTGGATCTTTTCCAGGAAAGCGACTTAATGCTGTCTTTCGGGAATGTACATTTGAAGGAAATAAGTATTCTAAGTTAAGAAATTCCACAGGCAAAAATCAGGTTTGCCCTGGGAAAACGGAGACATATGGGAACCATACCTGAAAATTACTGTACACTCATTTGTGCAAAGCATTAATCTACATCAGGGTATGTTGTTGCTATAGCAACACAGTCACTTAACCTGATAGATTGTTGTTTTCTGTCTTACTAGGAAGAGCAAAATGTTTTTAACTAGTAAAATACCTTGTAATTTAAATAAATAAAAAAATCCCCAGAATTTCAAAGGTTAATGAAATATAATACTTTTTTTGGTCATAATAAATAATAGAATTTACAATTTCATAAACTGTACTTGCACACACATCTATCCAAATGTAAATCCCACATTGTACATCTCCCCTACCTCTGCAGGTGTAACCACTAGCCACTCACCTTTTGAGTCCTATATTTTAAACTCAAAATTGTGTTATCCTCTAAAAACAGCCGTTCTGTCAGGGTTACAGAATTTTAGAGCAGTAGTGCCCAGAGATTTTTAAGCACACATTCTCCCACCTTAAGTTAAGACACCTGTCTTTTCTTGAAGCTATCTGCTTTTTGGTCTCCCGGAGTGCTGATTAGGTGCTCAAGTCCACAACACAGCAGACTTGGTAGAGAAATCTGATGTAACTGGGCATACGTGATTTGAGCTGCTCATTGTGGAAGAGGTGTTTCCAGATAACTGGAAACCCTCTTTGTGTTTGCCTATAGAGACTGTGAGCTGCAATGATGCAGCCAGCTGTGCATACAAGTGAAGATTTTCATCATTTCCAAGCAAGCAATGTGGTCGCAGCTGCAGGATGACTTGTTTGCAGCTCTGAATCAGGCAAAGTGTTAGTCATTTTTTTGAATGTTGTATTGTTTTGGGGGGATCCTCTCTTTTTATGCATTTCAGGAGTAACAAGCATGATCCATTCCACTTTCTCGGTTTGGTAATATCTGGTCTTGAATTACTGCTGTGTTTTTCCCAGTATATATGCGGCCACTATATAAAATTATTTTTATTGGTAAATACATCCTTAATTTTATAAACAATTCCGAAGAGCAAGAAACCTGATTACTTTCAAAACTGTACATCAATTTATTCATCACACTATGCATGGTTTGACCATTACACCTTTTTTTGTGCAATATTTTTAAGTCTAATTACTAAGTATTTGCATTGAACATGCCTCACCTCATACACCGTGGTCGCTTTCTCTCACACTCGCTTCCAGTTTTGTCATCTTCCTCCTCTCTCATCCTAAAATTTTCCACTAATCTCCCCTGCTTTTACTGTTCCCTAAAGAGACACCATTTTACTAAACCCTACAGCCCTTCTTTTCACTCACCCACTCCTTCACTACCCCTCCGTCATGATTTCTTCCTAGTTCACCCATTCCGCTTAGTATGTAATCTCTTACTGACCTGGCCTTCTTCCCCTTCGTTTGCTTCCTAGCATTGCTTTGCATCAGACTTATCCCTATGCATTTCCAGATTAAGGGGATGGGGTTTCGCAGGAGATGCTGTACCCCAGGACCCCCTCTGTCATCAACCCCCCCCCAGCTTGAGCACACTGCTATCACTAGCTCTCCCTAATGTGCAGCAGCAGGACCATGCAGCCAGAATGTGAACAGGACAATAAGCAGTGCAGGCAGAGACACATGAGTATTAGGTTTCATGAGCTACTGGTGGAGCTTCCCAATCAGATCAGAGATTGGAATGCAGAGTGCGCTGTAAGTGACCCAGGGATCCCAGCTCCTCCTCCTCTCCGCCTGGGTGTCTAGGCCCTGTGTAACCTGTTATCTAATGAGAGCATACAGGTCTAGAGAGAGAGACGCACACGCAGAGAGTTCTACCTCAGTGTGTAAGCAGTACAGAGGCTGCTGCTATTCTTGCATGTGACAAGATAAATTATAGACTAGATGTTTCTGTGTCTGTTTTAAAGTGGTTTATATTCTCTTTGTTCCACTAGTTATCTATCAATTAGGTGGAGATATAATCAGTACCCAGGCATTATTAAACCATTAGTTTAAATCTAATATACACCATCGGTTTAAATTTAATATACATAATCTAATACACACCCAGCCCCCTTCCCCAGGGTCCCCCCTGTCTTAAGTGCCTGGGCCCCCCAAGGCTTAATCCGGCCCTGTCCATATGCTACATGTCACTAAATCAGAGTAACCATGCTTTTTTTTCACAGTAAAGAATGTACTGTACATATACAGTATGTCAGAGATATGCTACATAGATAAGCAGCATGTACTGTATGTACAGTACATCATGTCTAATAAACACGTTGGTGTTTTTATTTTATTTTCTCTCTTCCATTTAACTTGTTCTTAGAATAAACTGTTTTCCAGAAATTGCTTCTTGCCTGCTGTGTGTCTATGTGTGTTGTGATAAACCATATTGGATTTTCATAGAAATAAGCTCATTCGTGTACACTTTTCACTGTAGGCATGTGACAAATAGGGAAGGAAATAGTCACAAAATAAAATGAGTGTTTGAGACTACACTGTTTTCTTTGGAGTTGTGTTGGGAACTTGTGAGTTCTTTTGAACAGACTCAGCATGACATTCATACAGGAGAATAAAAAGAAAAATCAGTATGCATGTAGGATTCTGTATTTTCTCACATGATTTCCCAGGAAGTTGTCCCTTTATTTTATGTGCTGAACTGAAATATTAGTAGTAAGGTGATCTTTTTTTTTTTTTTTTTTGGTTGCTAAAATTGATTATATTGTTATTATAATTAATGGAGTGATTAAGACTGAGCACCTATAATAATATTGATATACTATGGCTGCATAATTATAATGATAGTCCTGGTTTGAAAAATAGTCTTGGCATTCATGTATATTCCGCTGGGATATTGTTTAGAAGATATTTGAATGAATTGCATCATCAAGCCACCTGACTGTCAACTTTCCCAGGAGTAGGCTGGTCTGCTCTCTTTGGATCCTGGGAGAACACCCCATAATTATAACAGAGTGGGAAAGTGTGCTTTAGAACATTTCCCTCCATTAAGTAAAAATGTTCCACTTTACTTCTAGGATACTGTTCAATGCAACACTCTTTTGGCTTAAGTTAATCATGAGATTAAGGAGACATCAGGATCTAGAACATGGCACTTTTGTGTGTTTACAAGTTTTTATTTTATTTTGTTACAGTAGAGAAAGTGCACCTACTGTAGATACAGTATGCTTCTCTGTCTAACTGCAGCTAAATAGTACCTAATCAAATAATAGAAGGAGACCTGATATTTAGTAGCTCAGGGATCAAAAAATTAATTTCTTTTGTGACCAAAAATGTTTACGCATTACCAAAAAAACCTAGACACAACAGTGCTCCTACTCTGAGCAGGACAGCCCAGCTTTGCCCACTCCTCCTACTAATCAGAGCAAAGTCCTGCTTCTCCTCAGTCATTTGATTATCAATCATTCTGAGGATTAGAAGTAATTCAGGCGCATATGCTGCTGATGCAGATGTGGTACCCATCTCAAGTTCCTTGCACGTTTCTTTTGAATAGCATATGCCCTATTTACTCCCAACTCGGCAACAACCTAAGTTTCTAGGGAGAAGCTCAGATTACACTATACCGTTTTCAGAGCCGGATTCAGCGGTGGATGCAGTTCGTACTGCAGCTGTGTCTTTTAAATATTATTGGAATCTCTAGGTGAAAAGTTGGGAGCCTACTGATTCATCTTATGTATTTAGCATTAGGTCAACTGGGAATGCAGATTGTAGTTGCAATGTTTATGTGCAGGTTCCACTCAGTAAAGCTGTCTTTGCTCATAGCTGTGTGGTTGTTTGTGCTCTAATATCCTCCGGATTTTTCTTTACTTTAGAACAGTGGTTCTCAAACTCGGTCCTCAGAAGCCCACACAGTGCATGTTTTGCAGGTCTCCTCACAGAATCGCAAGTGAAATAATTAGCTCCACCTGCGGACCTTTTAAAATGTATCTGTGAGTAATTAATACACCTGTACACCTGCTGGGTTACCTGCAAAACATGCACTGTGTGGGCTCCTGAGGACCGAGTTTGAGAACCACTGCTAGAAGAATGAGGCTATGTGATTGTAGAAGAGCAGAATCTTGTGCAGCTTCTCAACAGTTCTGATGTTACTTGTCAGTGGTAATGGGGGCAGTGTACTTGAATGATGTATGGTCACTGAATTGCTGATAGTAGTGGTGGTAACAATAGTACAGTGTGGGTACCAATGCATTTACTGTTGTGCACTCATGATTTCTGCTGATGCAGTGGTGTCAAAAATGTAATTCTTCCACTTCTGAGCTTTATGCAGTGGAAATTTGTGTTTAATCAAGCAATGAGAATGTGGAATTACACCTTTTAGGTCTGAAAGAATGTGAATTTCACTTTCTAATCTGCTCTATATCCTGCTACTGGGTCCCCCACCTCTTGGCTATGTAATCACCTATAAATATGTGTCTCAGATGTGGAGTGCGGCCAGGATGGACCTACTGTAGTAATCTGTTTTCTCTTCATTCTCCTGCAGAAAGCAGAATGTACTTGATGCTAAAAGAGTCACTTAGCGTCTTAATGCCTTTTAATATGTTTTTAGTTATGTTGTTAGTTATTGTATGTTTTTAGTGCCTATTATACTGTATGTTCTCTAGTTATGCTGTAAGCAATGTCTTCTGGTAATATGTATGAATGCTTGTGTTGGATAGTTTAAAATAAATAAAGTGCAATGACTGTATAGTAGCAAACAGCACCTTCAACGTGTTTTATGATGAGTTTAACTTTTTTGACTGTATATTGTCGTTTCCCTTTTTCTTTGCAAACTTACATATCCTTTTATAGAGAAAGTAATCAATTAGCTCAAAAAATGGTCATTTTCTTCCTAAACATTATCTGCACGAAGTTTGCATTTTTGTACATTTGGCTTTTTCTGGTGCCTCTAATGTCTTATGGTGATTTATTTTGTGTGTCTGTGTGTTTGTTGGGGTGGGCTTGTGGATTTGTTGAAGAACATTTAGAGAGTGACTTTCCAGATCAGGAAATGTTTATCCTGCTTTTATTGTTTGGAATGTGAAACTCCTCCCTCCCTGGCAACTAGAACGCTAATGAATGGGGCAGGGGTGGTGACCAAGGACTCTTCAGCTGCCCGCTTTCATTTCCCAAGCGCTGGTCCATGGCCGCTCACACACACCTGTGCCTGTGTAAGCGATGTCTGCCGCCAGGCCTATTCCCCAGCACCTCCCCCTTCCCGCATGCAGCTCCACCAGAGAAGGACAGGGACTTAAGCAGCTACCTACTGCCGGGTCCCAGAACCCTCGCTGCAGGTCCCGGCACCCCAGCACCACCAATGTGGACTCCTGGGAAACCAACCCTCCCTCCCACCCTGGCAACTAGAACACTTATGAATGGGGCGGGGGAGGCCGTTCAAACACTCCTGCGCTTGTGTAAACTGTGTCTTCCCCCGGACCTGTTCCTCAGGGTCTCCCCCTTCCTGCACGGCAGCTCCACCAGAGGAGGACAGGGCGAGAGAAAGCAGAAGCAGCTGATAATTAGTCTGGGCACTGAGGTGAGGTCTCTATATGCCAGGACAGCTGCTGCCAGCCAAAGTGTGGTCCTAGGTCCCAGCTTGCATGCAGCGCTTTGTAGTCCTACAGCAATTGGCCAGGAGTTCTCCCCCACAGTGTGTGTAATACAGTGATTGCATGGCTTATGTTAGGTATATAACATCAGCCAGTCCTATGGACTCCTCTCTGCAGCCAGAATAACCCACATTGTATGTCCCCCCTCCCCAGAAGGTTGGTACTCCTCCTCTCTAATTGGTCCTAGGTCCTGACTGGCATACTGGACTTTGTAGTCCTACAGCAGTTGGCCAGTCAGAGTACCCCACAATACTGTATCTGAGGTGCATGTTAGTTTTCTTGTGTTCCTATACATTGTCCTAGGGAATGTGTGCTGGATGCACCCTGATGGTGCTGGTTGTCACTTTGCCAACTGTTTATTACTGTTTATTACATGGTTCCAAAGTGTGTGTGTGCGCGTGTGTGCGCGTGCATGTATGAGGGGCACCAAATTACTGCCTTGCCCCGGATGCCAAAAATCCTAGTTTCGGCCCTGGTTGTGGAAAAAATGCTGCAAAGTAAGAATGCTTTAAAAAATAGAAGTATTAATAATAATAATAATTTATTTTTATCAATTAACAAAATGCACAGTGAATGAACAGAAGAGAAATGTAGATCAAATCAATATTTAGTGTGACCACCCTTTGCCTTTAAAACAGCATCAATTATTCTAGGTACACTTGCATACAGTTTTTGAACGAACCTGACAAGGAAGTTGTTCCAGCCATTTTGGAGAGCTAACCACAGATCTTCTTTGGCTGTAGGCTTGCACAAATCCTTCTGTCTCATCATGGAATCCCAGACAGACTCAATGATGTTGAGATCAGGGCTCTGTGGGGGCCATATCACTTTCAGGACTCCTTGTTCTTCTTTACACTGAATATAGTTTAAGTAAAATTAGCTCTATGTTTGGGGTCATTGTATTGCTGCAGAATAAATTTGGAGCCAATGAGATACCTCACGGATGGTATTGCATGATGGGTAAGTACCTGCCTGTATTTCTCAGCATTGAAGGACAAATGAACGGGCAACGCTGAGAAGCGTAGACACAGTGGTTGGCCAAAAAAACTTAGTGCATCAGATAAAAGACACATCATGCTTACATCCCTTCAAAATTGGAAGAATGTCCATTAAAACAACAATCGGGTACTTTTCTAGGTTCTTTTCCACTCTTAGGTTAAAAAAGGCATGTAGGTCTGATGTATTTAGACAGGGCAACTGATGTAATCCGGTTTTACACCAGTGCTATCATGCAGAATCTAACACAAAAAGGTACTATCCCCTAAAAAGTAACAACAAAAATCTAATCTAAAAACATGTAGCAAATAGGAGTAAACTCACTGCCTGATATCACCAACGGCGTTTCGACCTCTTGGGTCTTTCTCAAGGTGCCTTTTTTAACCTGAGAGTGGAAAAGAACCTAGAAAAGTACCCGATTGTTGTTTTAATGGACATTCTTTTTAAAATAAATCGTTTTTGAAGTATCTTGGAATTTCTCTCTGGTCCTGGCATAAAAGAAACCTTTATACGTGGGATCAACCCCCCTTACAGAGTAAGTGGGGTACGTTATCTGTTTTTCTATTATTACCTTACATCACGTGGGATAGATCTCCGAAAGATACCTTTATACACCTGTTCTTACTCTATTTTAAGTGAGTTTCGGTACGTTTTACCAGTAGAATTGAATGGTGGCGAGAAAACTGTCCTCATCTACTATCAAAATATCTCGGCACATTAGGCTCTCTTTTTCTGGACACCCATGGACTATTTATTTATTTCATAAACGTTACCACCCATATATGTATATCATTTCCTTTTTTCATGTTCATCATCTGGATTTATGAGACATCTCAAAAAGTGATCAATCAAGAAAGGACACCCAATATGTGACGTATTTAATTTAATTTTATTAATTTATCCATTTATCGCCTTTAATCCATCACCTCATTGCCTTTTTGTATAAAACTGTTTAATCTGTTGTTTGGACGGATTGAGGATTGAGATTGGGCTGATAATTAGTTGCGCCAGGAATTTACACTATTATCTTGTTTTCAGATTTAGTAGTGAGGATGTCCCGAGGTACAACAGTAGCGGCTGCCCCCGCCTGCCTAATTTTTTTATTTTCATTAATTATCTGTAAACCCTCATTTGATGATAGCCATATTAATATAATAAAAAAAGACACTATGACTTTTTTGATGTTAATTATGTATACATACAGTACTTACTAAGGGGTTGTGATGGTCGGCTGGGGGGGGGGGGGGGGGGGGGGGGGCAAACCCCTGCCTGTGTTTCTAGTGAACTAGAACTGGGGTTCTGACCAAGGACTTGTGTGACAGCTCTTCATTTACAATGTTTCAAAAAATAGTGATACTGTAATTGAATTGATAATGGGAAAATCCTATGATGAGCAGAAGGTATATCCAATCATTTTTCACTTAGCTTAGTAGGTGTTAATAGGAGTGGGGTAGAGGTGGCTGACTAGGGCATAGTTGCATACTTTGTGGGGCTGTGGTGCCATGGATTGTGTCCCCACCTCCACTGCAAAATGCCATAATTCCTTGCACAAGTGGACAGCATATAGGAGAGTAGGCTGAATACAGGAGATTATTGACTGGAGTCCTGGGGGTTTATTTCTAAGTGTTCAGTTCTAAAACCCAACGGTCATGTTTATGCCCGAGATTTAAAAGTACAATGCATTTACTAGCTGTGCTTTGCTTCCCAGACCATTCTACAAAATGAGGGCGCCACCCCCGTTTTGTAAGCCCGCTGTCTGTGTCGTAAAACGCAGACTTTCTGGACCCATTAGCAAATCTCCCACAGCCAGTCTACATCTCCTGATGCAGCACTCGGAATGCAGATGCTGGCATGGCAGGAGGTGTCTCTATTCCTACAAACTCCTCCTGCTGCATTAGCGTATTAGTTGTATGGTATTGCATACTCGCATCCCTACAGCTGTGCAATACCGAACAAATTTGAATCAGGCCCTTTGTTCTCAGTTTTGAAGTGGCCAGGCAGGGTTATGTATCCAAGTCATGGCAACAGAGACATGAGCGGGATGTTCTTGTGAGATGCAGTGATTTCTCCACTTGTCTGACTATTTGAAGCTGGGTACAAACTTTTCAGCTTTCACTTAAAATGCAATCTATTTAGGATTTTTCTTGCAAGGAAACATTTCAGAGAACATCATGTATCATGTGTATATTAGTGATTCCCAAACTTTTTTGCATCACTGTGCCCTAGAGTAAAATTATTATTTTTTTCATGGCACCCCAAGGCCAAATCTTTCTTATTGAGAAATTCAATAAAAAATTATTAAATGAAGTAAATTGTTCTCAACTGTCATCCTTAGGTTCAGTTATGTCGTTGTGGACAGGGTTGCGCCTCTGTTTTGCTAAATATTTGATGATTGGCAGCCCACTAGCACTGGTGATCACCAGTACATTGTCCATAAATTTCATTTGGCCCTGGATCAACAACCATTGGTACCCCTGCAAGTGCCCCATTACACCCAATTTCAGTACCACTGCGCTACATAGTTCTTTCCGATCCTCCCTTTTTTCTGTCCTAATGCTCTAATGAAAATATTGTGCACCAGTAGACACTGCAGATTATCTGACTGAGTAACTGCGTAATAGCAGCAGAAACATTGGGCAGTTGGTCATCAGATCATACATAGCATAACATGGGCACAACATTTGCACAAAGCCTATCACATCTTTCAAACAGGATGGAATTATCCAATCCTGCCAGATTATCGCACGTGCATACACACTGTACCATTGGGCAGATCATGCAGTTACTGGCTGATCAGTCCGATAATTGTATAATGTGTACCCAGAGTACATGGACATCATCATAACGTGAGGAGACAGGAAGCCATATTCCGATGTGCAAGGGTACTCGTACAGCATGTAGTAATGATGGAGACTGATGTGTTCTTCATCAGGCCTGTTGCCTTCATACCTTTCTATTCAGGTCACCTTCAAACTTTTCTGTTCAATGATAAAACTTGCTGTGCCCAACCCCTCTCGAGGAGTCAAAAAGTATGTTCTCATATTGTAATCATGCTTAATAAAACCAATGAGTCTATAAAAGATATAAAGACAGTTGTTCAATATGTTTGGTAATGGCTCACAATCTATTATGACACTTATCTGAATTGGTGCCCCATCTGTTGGACTATACCTAGCACTGAATGTATTGTGTCTCGTCTCTTCTGTTTACTATTATAAAGGCAAACAAACATGGCTTGATGTACTGTATAAAAAAGCAGCATCGTGCAGAAAATATACTTATCACAACAAGACATACATTCCTGTCTGGTCTCTTGCAGTTACCTGCATCTTTCAGTTATTTTCTATTTTCATGTAAAGAGTACTCTCCCTAGTTCCGCTAACACACAGATATGTTTAGCACACTGCTGGGACGCAGAGCACTAATACTGAGTCACAAATGTCAATGTACATTTTCATAATACTGAAATGTTTTTAAAGGGTTATTTTGCAATTCCAAGTACATTTTTTTGCATTAAACGTGAGAGACAAGCTGTCATACTGGGGAAGTATTCTGGCTGGAAAATGTCAAAGGCAAGAGTAATCTAGCCGTGAAGGAAAAAAATGTTACCTAACAGGGTCTACGGAAGCCCCTAAGGTGCTACTGGAAAGTCACGTTTGGGGATGAATTAAGCAGCTTGTGTATATATAACTTTTGCACTAATGTTGGGTTTAAAATAGTTATTGGAGGTAGTCTAATATAAATACATGAAAAACATGTTAAGTCAGTAAAAGGGGTCGGGTTTGATTTGCCCGCATTTGGGATGCCGGCGGCCAGAATACTGGCTACAGCATCCCAATGATCAGAGTCCTGATAGGGAAAGGTAAGTACTGTATACTTCCCTTCCCTCTGTTGTCCTCCTAATCCCCCATTCCGTAGCCTAAACGTAACCCTACCCCCGCAGATTAACCTTAACCTCTCCCTAGTGGCGCCTAAATCTAACACCCCCCCCTTCCCCCGGGCAGAATAACCTCAAACCCCCCGCCCTCCACTGCTGCGGCTTACCTGTCCTGCATCCCAGTGGATGGACGTTTGGCATATCAGGAGTTGGGATGGTGACCCTATTCAGCCTTATGAATAGTGTTGGGCTTCTGGTGTCGGTATTCTGGCAGCTGGGATCCCGACTGGATCCCAATAAAAGGTATGTAGTATAAGGTAACTAGAGTTACATGTAAGAGTAAAACAATGTAGAATGATCTTTATAATAGAAAGTATGAATTAAAAATAGCACAGATCAGTATCGTGCAGAATTTGCGGAAAATAGGCACTCATAAGGCAGATCATATGCAAATAGGTTTTTTAACAAAAGTTGTGCACTTAATGAATTCATCAATGTGAAAGCATTATACAGTAACTGACCGCTTTAGACAGGCAAAGCAGATACACGAATAGGACCTGTACAACTTTCCTCTCAGTCCTTTGAGCTACCTAATTACAACATAAGAGTGGTACAATTAGCTAATAACAATTGCTTGGGAATTAACTACAGGCAGCCAGGCAGAGCTTAGACTTAAGGGCCCCATACACTAGAGCGATTATGCCCGATTTCAGAACAAGTTGGGCATTCAGCCCGATATATTGGGTGAAATCGGGCATTTTGGAGGCGTATCCGATCCGATGCGTGGCCCCGTGAACATCGGATCGGATCCTCCAGATTCAATGTGCTGCACATTAAATCTGGTCCGACCCCGCAGGCATGGGTGGGATCGGCCAGAATCGTCCAAGATACATTTTATGCAAAAGGACAGCATACGATGTATCTTGGGCGATCCTGCCACCTGGGAGGCTGCCGGGGTGATCGCCAGCGATCGCCTGCGACATGTCAGATGGACATGTCGCAGTAGTGTATGGGGCCCTATACTTTTATTCATTTGCACCGAGTGTATATTGGTTGTGTATCTACAGACAATGGAAAGAGCTCTTCCCATCTCAGACTAACTATAGGATCATTATACAGTGTGCGTGTTGTAGTTGGTCACATGATCAGTCTTAGCCATTTGCCTGGCTTAAACGTATGGGATATGACTACAGTCAGCAGTGTGTAACCTGACCAGGTCGTATCCCATACGTCCGTTTTTCCCCGCTGTTTCCTCCGTCTGTTGTGGGATAAATCCGTTCTGCACTTGAATGGATTTTCTCCTACTGCGGACCCCTGGGAGTGATGTTGCGGTTTGTGACAAACAGCATCACTCCTAAAATCGGATCCAGGATTGCAGTGCAAACAGCAACTTGGTGCGCATGCGCCTATACCAAAAGTGCAAGGAGGAGATCACAAATATGCTAATCTCTGCATTTGCAGAAATCAGCTGCATTAGGGGGGACAGGTGATCAGTTCCCCCTGCTCCACTTTCTCTGCACTCTCTGCAACAAGGTAAGGGGGTGTCAATGGGGGTTTCATCTGTTGCCACAAGGGGGGTTATGCTGCTCCATAAAAATATTTTTGGTCTGTGCTTGGGGTGGTGGTGATATACATTAATAATAATAATAATAATATATATATATATATATATATATATAAATAGAGACACATGGGAAGGGCGGCTTAATTGCTGCCAATTGACAATGTGGTGAGGGTGAGATCTCTGCCAGGGGGTGGAGGGTTGATAATGCAGGGGATCTTATACCACTAAGGGAAATATTTCTGATGCTGGGTGGGAAGTAAAATTACAATGGGGGTATATGGACACAGGGGTGGGGTGCAAATCACCCTCTAGGTATATATTTTTTTTTCAATAAAATATTTAAATATATTTTTTAAAATACTTATTAAACTTTATTTTTAAAGAATAAAAATTCTGTGCATTTTGCGAAAAATGATTGTTACTTAAGTGGTTAATAGCATCAAAAGATGTACATTTTTGCTTTAATGTCATAAATTAACTTTCCTAAATAAGTAAATACTTGGCAACCTATTTTAGGTTTCACATTTATGCTAAGCATGTGCATTTAATCATAAGCACAGTGTGCATGCAGAATAAGAAATGTGCTGCCAGTATACACAAGAGAAGTGGTACTGTGCAACGTGTTACTGAAATACAGGAACAATAAAAGTGACACATCTGGACAATGAGATAAGCAGGGTAATAAGTCATATAGCAGGAATTACACTTTATGGGGCATGGATATTCCAAAAATGTTATCTCATGTTGTAGTGAAATTGTCAGTAGGCAACAGAGGTGCCGGGGGAGCACAAGTACAAAGTGGCGTGACCTTTCTGAGGGCCAAAGCTGCTGAGGATATGCAGTCATGCCCCGAAGATAATGTGAGACCATAGCCCTTTCAGTCGCAGGCACAGCATATAAAGGTTGCCCTGCTGTTTACAATTGCATGTGACCATACCCACTCCTGATTGGCCATACACTGCCAGGGCTGCCATCAGAAATTGTGGGGCCTGGGACTAACAAAATAGACAGGGCCCATCCCTCTCCCTGGACACCAGTCCCCACAATCCCCCCCCCCCCCCCCCCCCCCCCGATGGCTGCCCTGCACACTGCCTTAGTACCAGGGCACAACAGATTTCCCAGTGACCCAAATTGCCAACAAGCAAAGGGAAAGATTGTTGCTTTAGACAGCTCTAGGCCACACTCTAACCCTGCCCCTACCTACCCCATTAGGCACACAATGCACACAACTTTTAGGGTATGGAGCTACCTTTTAAGGGCAAACAAAACCATAAAGCAATGAGCAGTGCTGACCTAAGTCTATAAAATAGGCAAAGTTTGGAAAAGTCTTGACTGGTTAAGAGAGACTCTAAACTCCGGACAGTTGGCATACTATAGCTAGCCGGGTTCAGTAGGATTTCCCGATGGACGGGATGCCAACAGTCAGAATACCGACCATCATAATCCCAACAGCCTCTTGTAAAGTACCCTAGCCCTCCCCTGCCTTAACCCTAACCCTAAGTGCCTAAACTTAACCCTCCCCAGTGGTGCCTAACCCTCCCTTCTCCGCTGCCTAAACCTAACCCTCCCCTCCCCTTATAAGTGCCTAAACCTAACCCTCCCTCGACAGTACCCTATCCTTCCCAACCCAGCACACTAATCCTAACCCCCATCTCATCTCATGCCTAAGCCAAACACCACCACACCTGCGGCAGATCGCCAGCGCGTCCCCCTGGAAGGATGTTTGGGATTCCAGCTGTTGGTATTTTGACGCCGGTATTCTGAGCGGCATCGGTACAGTATCTTAATGCCGGGCTTGTGGTGTTCTTCGGGATCCCGGCTTTGGTATATCAACCACCATGATCCCGCCCTTCGGAAACTTAACTGCATCCCCTTTGACTACCTGCTGTTGCTGCGATCTTAGGTTTAGTTATGGGGCTTAATTCTGGAATGTGGTAACCCCACATCCTGCTGTGACATTAAATGAATAAAATTTAATGTCAACTAGCCCTGAAATGTAATTAAAAGCAATCACATTTAATAACTACTGTAGTTCTAGCTCCTATTAACTAGAACTGTAAATAAGACTATAATTTCCATTTCATAAAAGATCTTTCGTCACATCTAGCTGCTATACTAATGTAATAAAAATTACATTAGATAAATAAACAGTTCTCCGTCCCACCTCGGCTACTCATAAAATGAAGAAGCCTCTTACTTTGGGTACACATCAGGTGATACACTGTCCAACATATCGTTCTGACGCAGACTGATATATCATAGACATCGCATAGTGTGTACGGCCCACCGTAAGCTCCACAGGTCATTTCCCGGGTGGTCCCATCCAGGGGCGGATTGGGATCAAAAACCGGCCGGGGAAATTTATGGAAGCAGCCCTAGTAGGGGTGGGGTCTGTTGAGGGGGTGGAGTCTGTCAAGTGGGCAGGAGTACTGCTCTGAAGGCCTGACTGTATGCAGGGATTGGAAGTGCGCGTCGTAGGCGCGCTGCAAAATTTTAGGGGCGTGGCTTCATGGTGAAGGGGCGTGGTCACACAATAGTGCCAATTCACATTACACCACACAGTAGTGCCGCTTATACACATTGCACCAGTTAGAACCTCCTATACACACTGCGCCAGGTAGAGCATGTTATACATATTACGCAAGATAGAGCACGTTCTACATTTTGCGCCAGGTAGAGCACAGTATACACTTTGCACCAGGCAGAGCACATTATACACATTGCACCAGGTAAAGCACATTATACACATTGCACCAGGTAGAGCATGTTATACACTTCGCGCCAGGCAGAGCACATTATTCACATTGCGCCAGGTAAAGCCGCGCAGAGAGGCTGTGCTCCGGAGGACGTACTCTATAAACTAAACAAATAGAAAAAAAAAAAATCGGTAAGCTGCGATACATACCCCCCCCCCCCCCGCGTGCGCACCTCAAACATACCTTTATAGTTAATCCTTCCTAAATCATATATAAAGCACAGCCCTCATTGGTTGGCCGTCACTCCCTATGCAGGCCGCCACCAGCCGCAGCCGCTATCGTCACCACTTATGAAGGCTGCTGCTGTTGCAGGCCATCAGCCGCAGCCGTGATCACGGCAGCGTCAAGTGAAGCTTATGCGTAGAAGCTCTATGAAGCATTTAAAAAATGGCCGCCGTTGGAGCAGCTGCGCATGCGCAGAAGCTCTGATGGCGGACATTTTTTAAACGCTTCAGTGGGCTTCTGCGCAGCTTCACTTAACGCTGCCCGTTTGCCGTCATCGCGGTTGTGGCTGGCGGCAGCCTTCATAGGGGGTGAAGGCCAGCCAATGAGGGGACGCCGGACTGGCCAGACGGAATCCGGTCCGGCGTCCCGGCACACCAATCCGCCCCTGGTCCCATCGACCGTGCTGCACGCCTAATGGGACGGCCCAGGGAGCGAAGGCATGTAGCTACATGCTGGTAACAATAAATAATGCTGTCATCCACCATATCATGCAGTGTGTACGGCTGCACAATATATCATACCATCGGTTGTGCCGTTGGCTATTCTGATGTGTACCTGGCCCTAGATCCTCATCTCTGGCATATATTAACTGAAATCACCAACCTTAAATTAATTCCAATACAATTAAATTAAATGGACCCCATCACAACAATTACCTCATCAGCAAGTTAATTTCCTAAACAATCACCCCTCCAATAAATTATTAACACCTCCCCAATCTACCCTTAAGTAAATAGACCCCACCCAATACACATCATCACCAACCTCATTGCTATAAGGGGCTCATTACACACTTTCGTCTCAATTTTCATGTTGTACGTTGCACACTACTCTGTCTCTCTTGAATGGAAGAGAAGGAGCTTACTGTCGCTAGGGAGGGTTGTGGAAAAAAGAGGAGAATGAATACAGAGGTAACTAACAGGGGAGTGTGTGTGGGAAGTGGGGGGGGGGGTGACTGCTTCACTCCATAGGGGCTATTCAATTGTTTGTTCTGTATTAATAATTAATGGGTACCCATGTTTGCTATTTATTATTATTGTTATTAGCAGTTTCTTATATAGCGTAGCATATTCCGTTGTGCTTTACAATTAGAACAACAGTTTTAGAACAAAATTGGGCAAAAACAGACAGACATAGAGGTAGGAAGAACCCTGCTCGCAAGCTTACAATCTATAGGGAAATAGGCATTGATACACAAGGATATATGCTACCTATTGCATAATGGTCCACCATTGTCCGCTTTTCCATTGTTCTGGGTGCCCTTTAATTATCATGCTTAATGCGCCCAGTCAGACAGGGTTTATCCATGTAAAGAGACAAAACCCATCTAAACTAATGTGCGTAACAGGGAAAGTCCTGTTTGGTTGACCAAACAGCTTACTATTCACACTTTCAGATCGCAGCCAGAGGTGCGAGCTTAATTGTGACTGATGCAGCTAGTGGGAGTATAATCGGAGCAACATTTGAATAGCTCTGATAGACGCTCATTAGTTAAAGTAATCTCTCAAACAACTGAATAGCCCCCCCCCCCCCCCATGAGTCTTGGGAGCCACACAGGGAGCTAGTAGCATTGCACAACAAGAGAAAGAATGTAGTGGGTCCTGAGGAGCCTTCAGAAGCTAGTGCTGGTCCCCTAAAAGTGTAAAGGTTAGACAGTAATTTAGACAAGTAATCCAGAACTCCTCCAAGCACAATAAAACAAAAACTGGCAATAACAAAGCTTCACACAGCCTCATGCCATTACTGGAGTCATTGGCCTCATAGGAAAAACAAGGCCCTTAGCTAACTTCCCAGCTGCAATCTCATTTCTCTATCGTCCTAGTGGATGCTGGGGTTCCTGAAAGGACCATGGGGAATAGCGGCTCCGCAGGAGACAGGGCACAAAAAGTAAAGCTTTAGGATCAGGTGGTGTGCACTGGCTCCTCCCCCTATGACCCTCCTCCAAGCCTCAGTTAGATTTTTGTGCCCGGCCGAGAAGGGTGCAATCTAGGTGGCTCTCCTAAAGAGCTGCTTAGAAAAGTTTAGCTTAGGTTTTTTATTTTACAGTGAGTCCTGCTGGCAACAGGATCACTGCAACGAGGGACTTAGGGGAGAAGAAGTGAACTCACCTGCGTGCAGGTTGGATTGGCTTCTTTGGCTACTGGACATTAGCTCCAGAGGGACGATCACAGGTACAGCCTGGATGGTCACCGGAGCCTCGCCGCCGGCCCCCTTGCAGATGCTGAAACAAGAAGAAGGTCCAGAATCGGCGGCATGAAGACTCCTCAGTCTTCTTAAGGTAGCGCACAGCACTGCAGCTGTGCGCCATTTCCTCTCAGCACACTTCACACGGCAGTCACTGAGGGTGCAGGGCGCTGGAAGGGGGGCGCCCTGGGAGGCAATGAAAACCTATTTTTGGCTAAAAATACCTCACATATAGCCTCCGGGGGCTATATGGAGATATTTAACCCCTGCCAGAATCCGTTAAGAGCGGGAGACGAGGCCGCCGAAAAAGGGGCGGGGCCTATCTCCTCAGCACACAGCGCCATTTTCCCTCACAGAAAGGCTGGAGGGAAGGCTCCCAGGCTCTCCCCTGCACTGCACTACAGAAACAGGGTTAAAACAGAGAGGGGGGGGGCACTAATTTGGCGTTAGAAATATATAAAAAAGATGCTATAAGGGAAAACACTTATATAAGGTTGTCCCTATATAATTATAGCGTTTTTGGTGTGTGCTGGCAAACTCTCCCTCTGTCTCTCCAAAGGGCTAGTAGGTCCTGTCCTCTATCAGAGCATTCCCTGTGTGTGTGCTGTGTGTCGGTACGTGTGTGTCGACATGTATGAGGACGATGTTGGTGAGGAGGCGGAGCAATTGCCTGTAATGGTGATGTCACTCTCTAGGGAGTCGACACCGGAATGGATGGCTTATTTAGGGAATTACGTGATAATGTCAACACGCGGCAAGGTCAGTTGACGACATGAGACGGCCGACAAACAATTAGTACCGGTCCAGACGTCTCAAAAACACCGTCAGGGGTTTTAAAACGCCCGTTTACTTTAGTCGGTCGACACAGACACAGACAGGGACACTGAATCCAGTGTCGACGGTGAATAAACAAACGTATTCCTTATTAGGGCCACACGTTAAGGGCAATGAAGGAGGTGTTACATATTTCTGATACTACAAGTACCACAAAAGAGGGTATTATGTGGGATGTGAAAAAACTACCGTAGTTTTTCCTGAATCAGATAAATTAAATGAAGTGTGTGATGATGCGTGGGTTCCCCCCGATAGAAAATATGGGCGGTATACCCTTTCCCGCCAGAAGTTAGGGCGCGTTGGGAAACACCCCTTAGGGTGGATAAGGCGCTCACACGCTTATCAGAACAAGTGGCGGTACCGTCTATAGATAGGGCCGTCCTCAAGGAGCCAGCTGACAGGAGGCTGGAAAATATCATAAAAAGTATATACACACAAAAGTATATACACACATACTGCGACCAGCGATCGCCTCAGCCTGGAGGTGCAGAGCTGGGGTGGCTTGGTCGGATTCCCTGACTAAAAATATTGATACCCTTGACAGGGACAGTATTTTATTGACTATAGAGCATTTAAAGGATGCATTTCTATATATGCGAGATGCACAGAGGGATATTTGCACTCTGGCATCAAGAGTAAGTGCGATGTCCATATCTGCCAGAAGATGTTTATGGACACGACAGTGGTCAGGTGATGCAGATTCCAAACGGCACAAAGGTGTATTGCCGTATAAAGGAAGAGGAGTTATTTGGGGTCGGTCCATCGGACCTGGTGGCCACGGCAACTGCTGGAAAATCCACAGTTTTTTACCCTAAGTCACATCTCTGCAGAAAAAGACACCGTCTTTTCAGCTTCAGTCCTTTCGTCCCTATAAGAGTCATATCTGCCCTGGGATAGAGGAAAGGGAAGAAGACTGCAGCAGGCAGCCCATTCCCAGGAACAGAAGCGTTCCACCGCTTCTGACAAGCTCTCAGCATGACGCTGAGACCGTACAGGACCCCTGGATCCTACAAGTAGTATCCCAGGGGTACAGATTGGAATGTCGAGACGGTTCCCCTGCGCAGGCTCCTGAAGTCTGCTTTACCAAGGTCTCCCTCCGACAAGGAGGCAGTATGGGAAACAATTCACGAGCTGTATTCCCAGCAGGTGATAATTAAATTACCCCTCCTACAACAAGAAAAGGGGTATTATTCCACACTATATTGTGGTACTGAAGCCAGAAGGCTAGGTGAGACCTATTCTAAATCTAAAAAAATTTGAACACTTACAAAGGTTCAAGTCAAGATGGAGTCACTCAGAGCAGTGATAACGAACCGGGAAGAAGGGGACTATATGGTGTCCCGAGACATCAGGGATGCTTACCTCCATGTCCCAAATTTGCCCTTATCACTAAGGGTACCTCAGGTTCGTGGTACAGAACTGTCACTATCAGTTTCAGACGCTGCCGTTTGGATTGTCCACGGCACCCCGGGTCTTTACCAAGGTAATGGCCGAAATGATGGTTCTTCTTCGAAGAAAAGGCGTCTTAATTATCCCTTACTTGGACGATCTCCTGATAAGGGCAAAGTCCAGGGAACAGTTGGAGGTCGGAGTAGCACTATCTCGGATACTGTTACAACAGCAGGGGTGGATTCTAAATATTCCAAAATCGCAGCTGATCCCGACAACAAGTCTCCTGTGCTTAGGGATGATTCTGGACACAGTCCAGAAAAAGGTGTTTCTCCCGGAAGAGAAAGCCAGGGAGTTATCCGAGCTAGTCAGGAACCTCCTAAAATCAGTGCATCATTGCACAAGGGCCATGGTAAAAAAATGGTGACTTCCTTCGAAGCAATTCCAGTCGGCAGATTTCATGCAAGAACTTTTCAGTGGGATCTGCTGGACAAATGGTCCGGATCGCATCTTCAGATGCATCAGCGGATAACCCTATATCCAAGGACAAGGGTGTCTCTCCTGTGGTGGTTACAGAGTGCTCATCTTCTAGAGGGCCGCAGATTCGGCATTCAGTTTTGGATGTTGGTGACCACGGAGGCCAGCCCGAGAGGCTGGGGAGCAGTCACACAAGGAAAAAATTTCCAGGGAGTGTGATCAAGTCTGGAGACTTTTCTCCACATAAATATAGCTAAGGGTAAATTTATAATGCTCTAAGCTTAGCAAGACCTCTGCTTCAAGGTCAGCCGGTATTGATCCAGTGGGATAAAACATCACGGCAGTCGCCCACGTAAATAGACAGGGCGGCACAAGAAGCAGGAGGGCAGTGGCAAAAACTGCAAGGACTTTTCGCTGGGCGGAAAATCATGTGATAGCACTGTCAGCAGTGTTTCATTCCGGGAATGGAAACTGGGAAGCAGACTTCCTCAGTAGGCACGACCTCCACCCGGCAGAGTGGGAACTTCATGGGGAAGTTTTCCACATGATTGTAAACCGTTGGGAATTACCAAAGGTGGACATGATGGCGTCCCGTCTGAACAAAAAACGGGACAGGTATTGCGCTAGGTTAAGAGACCCTCAGGCAATAGCTGTGGACGTTCTGGTAACACCGTGGGTGTACCAGTCGGTGTATGTGTTCCATCCTCTGCTTTTCATACCTAAGGTACTGAGAATTATAAGACGTAGAGGAGTAAGAACTATACTCATGGCTCCGGATTGGCCAAGAAGGACTTGGTAACCGGAACTTCAAGAGATGCTCACAGAGGACTTATGGCCTCTGCCGCTAAGAAGGGACTTGTTTCAGCAAGTACCATGTCTGTTCCAAGACTTACCGCAGCTGCGTTTGACGGCATGGCGGTGGAACGCCGGATCCTAAGGGAAAAGGCATTCAGGAAGAGGTCATTCCTACCCTGGTCAAAGCCAGAAAGGAGGTGACCGCACAACATTATCACCACATGTGGCGAAAATATGTTGCGTGGTGTGAGGCCAGGAAGGCCCCACGAAGAAATTTCAACTCGGTCGATTCCTGCATTTCCTGCAAACAGGAGTGTCTATGGGCCTCAAATTGGGGTCCATTAAGGTTCAAATTTCGGCCCTGTCGATTTTTCTTCCAGAAAGAATTGGCTTCAGTTCCTGAAGTCCAGAAGTTTGTCAAGGGAGTATTGCATATACAACCCCCTTTTGTGCCTCCAGTGGCACTGTGGGATCTCAACGTAGTTCTGGGATTCCTCAAAACACATTGGTTTAAAACCAGTCAAATCTGTGGATTTGAAGCATCTCACATGAAAAGTGAACATGCTCTTGGACCTGGCCTGGACCAGGCGAGTGTCAAATTGGTGGTTTTTTTTCTCAAAAAAGCCCATATCTGTTTGTCCATTCGGACAGGGCAGAGCTGCGGACTCGTCCCCAGTTCTCTCCCTAAGGTGGTGTCAGTGTTTCACCTGAACCAGCTTATTGTGGTGTCTTGCGCCTACTAGGGACTTGGAGGACTCCAAGTTGCTAGATGTGGTCAGGGCCCTGAAAATATAGGTTCCAGGACGGCTGGAGTCAGGAAAACTGACTTGCTGTTATCCTGTATGCACCCAACAAACTGGGTGCTCTTGCTTCTAAGCAGACTTTTGCTAGTTGGATGTGTAATACAATTCAGCTTGCACATTCTGTGGCAGGCCTGCCACAGCCAAAATATGTAAATGCCCATTCCACAAGGAAGGTGGGCTCATCTTGGGCGGCTGCCCGAGGGGTCTCGGCTTTACAACTTTGCCGAGCGGCTATTTAGTCAGGGGCAAACACGTTTGTAAAATCCTACAAATTTGATAACCTGGCTAAGGAGGACCTGGAGTTCTCTCATTCGGTGCTGCAGAGTCATCCGCACTCTCCCGCCCGTTTGGGAGCTTTGGTATAATCCCCATGGTCCTTTCAGGAACCCCAGCATCCACTAGGACGATAGAGAAAATAAGAATTTACTTACCGATAATTCTATTTCTCGGAGTCCGTAGTGGATGCTGGGCGCCCATCCCAAGTGCGGATTATCTGCAATACTTGTACATAGTTACAAAAATCGGGTTATTATTGTTGTGAGCCATCTTTCAGAGGCTCCGCTGTTATCATACTGTTAACTGGGTTCAGATCACAGGTTGTACAGTGTGATTGGTGTGGCTGGTATGAGTCTTACCCGGGATTCATAAATCCTTCCTTATTGTGTATGCTCGTCCGGGCACAGTATCCTAACTGAGGCTTGGAGGAGGGTCATAGGGGGAGGAGCCAGTGCACACCACCTGATCCTAAAGCTTTACTTTTTGTGCCCTGTCTCCTGCGGAGCCGCTATTCCCCATGATCCTTTCAGGAACCCCAGCATCCACTACGGACTCCGAGAAATAGAATTATCGGTAAGTAAATTCTTATTTTCCCTCTTCTTGACCAAGAAACATGGAACTTTATAGTGAATACAATTGATGTAGGGGGTCATTCCGAGTTGTTTGCTCGTTGCCGATTTTCGCAACGGAGTGATTAAAGCAAAAATGTGCATGCGTATGGTACGCAGCGCGCATGCGCTAAGTATTTTAGCACAAAACTTAGTAGATTTACTCACGTCTGAACGAAGAATTTTCATCGTTGAAGTGATCGGAGTGTGATTGACAGGAAGTTGGTGTTTCTGGGTGGAAACTGACCGTTTTCTGGGAGTGTGTGGAAAAATGCAGGCTTGCCAGGATAAAATGCGGGAGTGGCTGGCCGAACGCAGGGCGTGTTTGTGACATCAAACCAGGAACGAAACGGGCTAAGCTGATCGCAGTGTAGTCTCGAGCTACTCAGAAACTGCTAAGAATTTATTCTCAATTCTGCTACTCTTTCGTTCGCTATTCTACTATGCTAAGATACACTCCCAGAGGGCAGCGGCCTAGCGTGTGCAATGCTGCTAAAAGCAGCTAGCGAGCGAACAACTCGGAATGAGGGCCGTAATGTGTTACAAATAATAAAGAAATATTGTATCAGGATTCCCCTCTGCCCCGGAATGCTATTCATTTTTGCAGTGATGCAGCTCATACTGGATGTTCCAATCCATCCAGTTCTCTTCAATTAAATTCCCTGGAGCTCTGGAAAGTAGTGCTGAACACTGTAGATTAATTTCTCCATCAGGGGGAGCAGTCAGCGCCCAACTTACTTGGGTGAGCTATTTAACAGTAGGAGAATATGAATTTAATTTTGTGTGTATTGAAGAAAATGAAATGTAATATTTACAGACATATTTACAGTTTCAACATTTATTCTGACACTTTTTTTATGCTTTCAAAGTTTCAAGACTGGAAATAATATATAATCATGTACTTTAAAATGCATGGAGACAAGTAAGCACAATTACTGTTTTTATCTATAAACTGTGCAACCCAGTTGTTAGTGAAATGCACAGACTTACAGCATCTTTATACTGTAGTTGTACCTTGGTGAAACTTTCTGTAAATTTGTGCAGTCAGTTTATATTGTATATTCCCTACAATATTGCAGTTATTCTCTTTAGTAAAGCACATTTCCTTGCAATATACAATACATGCATTAACATTTGGTCATCAGGCCTGAACTAGGTTTTCTAGTGCTGAGTCCATCTGAATAACCCTGCTTGAGTGTAGCTCTGCATGAACAGATAGGGTCAGATGCTCACTTAGATTTACAATAGATTACACAGCGTATAATGGGCCTAATTCAGATCTGTTCGCTCCCTAGCTATGTTTTGCAGCGCTGCGATTTACAATAGATTACACAGCGTATAATGGGCCTAATTCAGATCTGTTCGCTCCCTAGCTATGTTTTGCAGCGCTGCGATCAGATAGTTGCCGCCTATAGGGGAGTGTATTTTAGCTGTGCAAGTATGCGATCACATGTGCAGCCGCCCTGTACAAAAACAGTTTGTGCAGTTTCTGAGTAGGTCTGACCTTACTGCGATCACTTCAGCCTGTTTGAGGCCGGAATTGACATCGGACACCTGCCCTGCAAACGCTTGGACACGCCTGCGTTTTTTCAGACACTCCCTGAATACGGTCAGTTGCCACCCACAAATGCCTTCTTCCTGTCAATCTCCTTGCGATCAGCTGTGCGAGTGGATTCTTCGTTAAATCCACCGCACAGTGACGATCCGCTTTGTACCCGTTCAACGCGCCTGCGCATTGCAGTTCATACGCATGCGCAGTAGTGCCCTGATAGCTGCGCAGCGAAAAATGCTAGCGAGCAAACAGATCTGAATTAGGCCCAATATCCAAGGTGTTTGCGCATTCTTCAAAAATGCACTTGCAGATTTGCTCAGTTGTAATACTTGTGTCTGCTTGTGGTGACTCAGATGCGGGAAGGGTAGGTTTAACATCGGTTACGTAGAGTAAAAGCACGTTTACATGCTGTGATTGCAGATTCACCACAAAAGCTGATTAGAGCTTTGTACACAGCTCATGCATAGATCATATGCTTTTGGGGAATATTTTATCAAGAATTTATATAGATATATATGAATTCCAGCCAACTATAATTCACTGTCAATTCAAAAATTTGGTGTGTGTCTGATGTATGCCTAACATATATACTACTAGTGCAGGACTGAGCATCTTGCAGTTTTCATGGACCAAATTTTACATCTTCGCATCTTGACGCAAATGCTTTTTAACTCCCCATCAGCCCATAGTGTAGAGTAATGTTGTTGTTTTTATTGTGTTGTGCAATGAATGCTTCCTACAGGTACTTAAGCAGGCCAAACAAAAATGAGTTAAGGTGAAGCAGACAAAGATAAATATCCAGAAAAAAACACTGTGACATTTACAGCACCTGTAGTTCTCCTTTAAGTGGTCTTTGAAAAATAAATCATAAACCATGTACTGCCATCATGCTTTGTGACGAGTCCATTTTGTACTTTCAGTTTTTCAAGATATTGATCTGTTCCAATTACTTACTGTAACTGCAGCTTCAAATAAATAAAATGTATGTATTATTTCTCACTTTTCTGCTTGACATCCACACTGTGGATAAAACAGCTTAACGGTTTCATGTATTTTTCTGTAACAAAACCCCTCAGTATTTACACTTCCTGTATGTACGCTTTTATGAGGAAAGTATCAGAAAAAGCTTTTAGCAGTAATACATAAATCTGATAACTATGTTGATGTCTGAAGTAGAGCTCAATAACTAGAGCTATAGAAGTGGCATGTTGAGGTTTCATAACATAGAAAGCATTAGTGAGGAGCAATCTCCAGTTTCCCAAGTATTCATTCCGTCACCCCATTAAATGTAGAATTTTTGGGATGACACTCACACTGATTGATGAATATGCTTGTATAAAAGTACATGAAACAGTATATAAATAATGGTATTATTGTCTTGCTTCTTTATTAAAAGGTTCCTCAACTAATAAACATAGATCCGTCTTTCATTGCTTCTATATGTTCTTCAGTCATATTATGCTTATTTTCCTCATATTTTCTAGTTATATTGTAGTAAGTGTTAATTCATTGGGTTCATGTCACATTTTGAAGGAAATTTGTGGATTTTCTATTGCCATATGAGGTTATCTTTGGCACGAGTCTAACAGATCCCAAGTTTTAAGGCCTGCTTCTAAGTGGCTAGCTGACATCAGTTGAGAAGGTAAAATAGAGGGCAGGGTAGTCAGCCCGCCAGTCTAAAGATGTGTACACACAGTGAGATAAATCTGTAAGATTTTGACTATATAGTCAAAATCTTAAGGAAAGTTAGTGCACATCTCAAGGTGTTAGGCAGCTTGTGATACCGATTCGATACCGATGTGGGCTCCCAAAGGGTCAATATTGTAAGGCTAGATAGACTGTGCAGGTAAGTCAATTTTGACTATGTAGTGTACTATCTAGTACTAAGTATAGTCAAAATTGGCACTTAGTCAAAATCGTACATAGACAAAATCTGAAGTACAGATAGTCAAAATCAGTACTAACTGTGGTCTGGGGGAGTTCACTGGAAATTGCATAGTCAAAATCAGGCATAGGAAGGATCTCCGTTTGTACACACCTTAAAGGAGATCCCTTAGGTGAGAAAGGTGTAAGATGAAAAGTAGACGCAGCAGCAGAGAATATGAAGCATTAGGTGCCGGGCCTTGTAAATGGACTGTGGATCCTGTCAATGGCACATAATAGTCTAATGGTTCTGTTTCAGTGTCGGTTGAGCTGGTTCAGACTGAATATGCAATGAATGACGGGTACAGTAGGTAACTGTGTGTGTGCCCAAGTCTCAAGTTTAAAAACCATTTTAAAATAACATATAGCGCAACAGGTTCAACAATAAGAGTCTCAACAGTGCTAAGCTTCAAACACTGAAACCATCCCCAGCTTCAGTATTCCATGCATGTGGTAGTCTAGAATATAGTGTTGATGATGTATCCTCAGAAGTGTCAAGTCAACCGCTTCATATACTCTGATGTTTCAGAGGTTTATTTCTATGTGTATAAATCAGCTTCCCTAGCCTAATCACATTGTTAGCACTTTGCTTCCACTGTTTAGGGGTGGGTGCATCAGGGACTATTCAATTGTGATTGTTGCCTAAAAATAAAATTTCATACCTCAGAAAATCATCAACATTTAGGGTATTCAGTCAATGAAAAATAGGTATTTATGCATGTAAATGGTACTTTGACTTTAAAGAATAACTCCAACTAATCCATTGCTCCATTTAAAGAGGAAGCACTGAAGGATGGTGCACCCTACAACCAGTTTGAATCTCTGTTTGAGTTTTGATCCCCATCCTCTATTAATTTCCTGTACAGATCCTCTTATGTGGACCTGTGATAATCGAGCTGTCAGTTTGCTAGTTTCCAGTGACCCCAAAACAGTCTGTACCCATCACAATTCACTAAATACAGTATATGTTTACTAGAGGATCTAAAAAGAGGATTCTGGAACCTAGTTAGGGGTCCAGACCCACATATTGCACACCCGTAGGTCTAAAGTACTCTAAATGTACTAGAGATTGCCTTAACCCTGCTCTATTAACTCTAAATCAATTATATCATGTACAATTATATTTGCATTGTCAACCATATGTAGTGATATTCAGGACTAGAAATAAGGTTTTATTTGAGGGCTGCCATTTGATGATGAAGAATGAATGATGGTTGTGAAACATCTGTTGGTTGCAGACAATACTTTGTGAATCCTAGCTAAATGAAACAAGTGTGGCTTAAGCAGGAAGATAAAACAAAGTGCAATCCTTGTTGTAGGAAGAACGTCAACAAATATAGAGTTACAGATATTGTACAGAGCACACATGTATTCCATTCTGCAGCATGCCTTAATGTAGGTGTAATATTGTATCTGCAATTTTCACAGCAAATTGTCTCATCACTCCAAGAACTTAGTTGTTAGATATACTGCTAGCAGTACAGAACAATATGATGAGCTGGTGAGAATTAATCAGACCATGGGGTAAGTGGGTTATGTTAATAACATTATAAATTCCGTTTGGAGAGGATTTTGCACATTGAAATTGTGCCCTTAGGTGGAGAAAGTACTTAAAGTAAAGAGCAGGATCATAAACATCTGGAGCAGAGCACAGGGAAATGTAGCTTTAAGGATTGGATAATGGTTTCCCAATCAAATTTGGGTACTAAGGAGATTCTAAGTGCCCACTAACCAATTCCCTGTTGGTTATGCAGAGTTCTAATTGTAGCCTTAACCATTTTATGGAGACAATGAGTAGCTGAATAATACATTTTTACAACAATGTAGGTTACTTGAGTGCACAGGCTATTTTGAAAGTGCATACAATTCAGTGAAGCATAAACCAGAACTGAGAAAAGTACTACAATAGCATTGTATTTATTATACTGCGGAGTCTAATGTATCTATATGAAATCATCTATTCAAATAGAGTTGCTGCATTATACAAGAAACACATAAAGACCATGATGCAGATTTGAATGCAAGTTGGCCGTGTGTGCTCCCGCATTGCACGCACAGAAACGTGTAACAGAGTTGTACATGGCTTTGTGGTGCATCCACATCGACCGGTACCCATTGGTTGCTACTCTTTATTGGTGCGCAGATGCAGCTACCTACAGAAATCTCACATCTGAAAACATCTGATTTAATAAAGCCTTTATTTTATTTATTTTTTTATCTCTAAGAGCTGGGTTGAGTGCTAAACAATGTTGGAATTTATTTTACGTCCTTACTTTAAGTGTCTTACTGTACCGTTTTACATATTACTCTTATGCACTTACATGTGTGTGGTATGATATGTCAACATCATGTAGACACTCATGAAATGTTGACATGTTAGAATGTCAACATATTGACCCTGTTAGACCATTGGTAACTTATCTGCTCCCGATGGCTGCAGTGGCTTCTTCTGGGTCCCAGCAGTCGTGTGACTGTCACTTCTGGTGGAGTTATCTTATTAAGCGGCGTTCCAGTGAGTATACCTTCCCTACAGGGCCCTACACACTGGCCGACCCGCCGCCGAGCTGCCCGACGGCGGATACGGCCGACGAGCGACCCGGCGGCGGGGGGGGGGGGGGCAGTGACGTGGGGAGTGAAGTTTCTTCACTCCCCCCGTCACGTGGCTCCTTTGAAGTGCAGGCAAATATGGACGAGATCGTCCATATTGGCCTGCATGCACAGCCGACGGGGGACCAGCGATGAACGAGCGTGGGGCCGCGCATCGTTCATCGCTGGAGCCTCCACACTGAAAGATATGAACGAGATCGTTCATATCTTTCAAAAAATCGGCATGTGTTTAGGGCCTATAACTCTCTCTCTCTTGTCTAATCCTCGTGCCCTGCAGCTTTATATTGACATTTTACACATCGACATTTCACCAATGTTGACATCATCGCTGTTAATATTGTGGTGTTGAAATTCTAAATGTTGACAAAGACTACTTCCCTACTTACATACATGTATATTTGCAACTGCTTTGTTTAAATCTGCTGCATGACAGTATTTCATTTTACTGGGGCAATAGTTAAATTTCGTGGTGCTGAGAGGGAGGAGGTCCTAAACCATGGCATCTCTGGGGGCCAGAGCCCCGAAATTGTGTGGTCACACCCACCCACCCATATTCCCAGTACTGCATCCCTGGTAACATAGTTAATGAGGTTGAAAAGAGGCAAAATGGCCATCGGGTTCAACCTGTATTCTGTATTGAGCCGAGTTCAATATAATGTCCCTGCTGAAGTAGTGTTTTATGTCTAGTTAACAACTATAGATCATGTTCCTCCCAGATTATCAATGTCAATATTTTAAATGCTATAACCTTGGATATCTTTTTCAGTCAGAAATGTATCCAATCCGTTTTTAAATGCATTTACAGAGTCCACCATTACCACCTTCTCTGGCAGGGAATTCCAAATCCTTATTGCTCTAACAGTGAAGAACCCTTTCCTACGTTGCGTACAGAATTTTCTTTCCTCTAGCCTCAGCGAGTGCCCTCGTGTCCTATACAGAGTTCTCTTAATAAACAACTCCTCTGATAACTCTTTGTAATGTCCCTTTACATATTTGAAGATATTATTAATGTCTCCTCTTAGACGCCTCTTTTCCAGTGTATACATATTCAACCTAGTGAGCCTTTCCTCATAATCCAGTCCCTCTAGCCCTTTAATCAATTTAGTAGCACGCCTTTGAACCCTTTCGGGTTCACAGATATCTTTTTTCATAATGTGGTGCCCAAAATTGAACACAATATTCCAGGTGCGGATGTGCCAATGATTTGTACAGCGGCAGAATTACACTCTCATACCTTGTCTCAATTCCCCGTTTTATGTACGCTAGCACCTTACTTGCCTTCTTTGCTGCACTTTGACATTGTATACGGTTATTAAGCCTATTATCAGAGTACTCCCAAATCTTTTTCCAATACTGTTACCCATAGATTTTCCCCGTTTAAGATGTAGGATGAAAGTTTGTTTTTAGTCCCGAAATGCATAACTTTGCATTTTCTATATTGAACTTCATTCTCCATTTGGACGCCCAGTCAAGTTTAGATAAGTCATTCTGTAGAGACCCCACATTTATATCCTAATTAATTACCTTGCACAGTTTAGCATCATCTGCAGAGATTGACATTGTGCTTTCCAGGCCTATTTCTAGGTGATTTATAAATATGTTGAACAGTAGTGGCCCGAGTAGGACCCTTGTGGTATTCTGCTGACTGCTGGTGCCCAGCTGGAGGACATCCCATTGACCACTACTCGCTGTACCCTGTTATCCAGCCAGTTACTTTTCCATGTACAAATAGTTTTTCCTATGCCAAGCTCCTTTAATTTGATGATCAGTCTCCTGTGAGGCACTTTATCGAAGGCTTTTGCAAAATCTAATTAGACCACATACACTGCTTTTCCGTGGTCAAGATTGTCGCTAACTTTCTCATAGAAGCTAACTAAGTTAGTTTGACATGAGCTGTCCCTCACAAACCCGTGCTGGTTCTTAATAATAATCTTAGCAGTCTGCAGATACTCATTTATGCTATCCCTTAAGATTCCTTCAAATATTTTCCCCACTACAGATGTCAAACTAATTGGTCTGTAGTCAGTGGCGTAAGTTCGTCACAGTCGCCCAGAGGCAAGATAAATATTTGTGCCCCCCCTATTTCCTATATTAAGATAAATATATGTATGTATGTATGTATGTATGTATGTATGTATGTATGTGTGCGTGTGTATATATATATATATATATATATATATATATATGTATGTGTGTGTGTGTGTGTGTGTGTATGGAGTGTTCTGAAAAAAATTATATACTGTATTAATACATTTAATTGTCTTTTATTTTAAATCACACATTTCTTAGCAGTCATACCCAGGATTAGAACCCATGACCTGTTACACTAACAGCAGACACTTTACTGATGGAGTTATTTGCTCCTGTAGAGGAAGCATGAGGATTCTAACTATATGAAATTACGTGTACCTAAGCTCCATAAGAACCCTCGGGTGAAGTTTATCTGGGCCAGGTGATTTATTAATCTTTATTTTGCTTAGTCTCTCCCGGACTGCTACTTCACTTAAACAAGTATCTAGCCATGAATCATTGCTGTCACTATTGTTATGTACTACTCCCACTGTCAGTTCTTCTCTGATGACCACTGATGCAAAAAATTTGTTCAGTATTTCCGCTTTTATTTCGTCATCATTTATCAATACTCCAAATTCATCTTTTATTGGACCTACATTCTCCTTTTTTAACCTTTTACTGTTTATGTATTTAAAAAACTTTCTAGGATTGGTGTTGCTCTCCATAGCGATTTGCTTTTCGTTTTCAATTTTAGCTGCTCTTATTGCTTTTTTGTATCTGTTATTGCATTCCTTATAGTACTGGAATGACTCCTCCTTTCCATTAGATTTAAATGCTTTGAAAGCACGCTTCTTTTTATCCATTTTTTCCTTGAACTTCTTATTAAGCCACATCGATTTCAGTTTGGTACTTCTGCATTTACTGCCCATGGGAATGAATTTGTGAAAATTGCTATCTAGCAACCCTTTTAAAGCATCCCACATTTCCGTAATGTTCTTGCCATGATACAAAACTTCCCAGTCAATGTAGTTTAGTGCACTTCTTAGCATACTGAAGTTAGCCTTTCTAAGTTAAATGTTTTGGTTGATCCCTTTATAGCTATGTTTCTTGAAACTGATGTTGAATGTGATCATATAGTGATCACTGTTACCCGAAGTCTCCCCAACTTTAGTGTTTGATATAATGTCTACTTTATTAGTTTTACCTCTAGTTGTGTACTCGATTAATTGAGACAAGAAGTGATCCTTTAACGTATTTAAGAACCTGTTGCCCTTAGCTTTAACACATGAATCGTTACTCCAGTTTATATCAGGATAATTAAAATCCCCAATCACTAGGATGACCCCCAATCCTGCAGCCTTTTCAATTTGCTGCAAGAGTTGTTCTTCCTCGTGTATGCTAATATCCGGCTGTTTGTAACACGTGCCTATGACTAGTTTTTTTGCATCAATACCCCCACTTGAGTTTTCAACCCATAGTGACTCCACATTATCTCCAGTCCCCTTGTAAATAACCTCCTTTAAGTATGGTTTAAGAGATGGTTTAACATAAAGACATACACCTCCTCCTCTTTTGTTAGCCCTGTCCCTCCTGAAAAGAGAATACCCCTCCAAGTTTACAGCCCAGTCGTGAGAGTCGTCCCACCATGTTTCCGTAATACCTATAATTTCATACTGAGCCTTTGATGCTAACAATTCCAATTCCCCCATTTTACTTGCTAGGCTTCTTGCGTTCGCAAGCATACATGTTAGTTTAGTGTTTCCCTTGTCCGTTTGTTTTTTTAAGGGTATCCTATCATTGTTTACAAGTGCCTCCCTAGAGTTACTCTTACTGACAGTTCTTCTCCTCCCTCCGTCTCCACCCCATCATACTTACTATTCTCTTTTATGAACCCATTTAGTCCTTCTAAACTCTCCGCCCCAACATAAGTATTTTCCCTTATGCTACTTTCATCATTTTCTATATGCTGTAATGATGACCCACAGTAGATACTTACTTAATGTTTTGGCAATACCTTTAGCAATACCCTTTTTAGTACCCATGTAAATACCCTTGATGGCTGCTCTTTCCCTCCCCCCTTCTCCACCCCCATTTAGTTCACTACCACCATCCTTACTATTCTCACTGCATGACCCATAGATTCTAGTTAAACCCTGCCCCCAGGCTCCTAGTTTAAAAGCTCCTCCAACCTGCTAACCATCCTCCCCCCCCAGCACCGCAGTCCTCTCCTCATTCAGGTACAATCCATCACAACAAAAAAGACAAACATCTTTTTTTTTTGCAGTTTTTTTAACAGATCCTTTTAAGTTTTTTATTGTTTTAATTTTATGAATTTCTAAAGTGTTCACTAAAGGTGTAGTTCTTTATTGCTGTGACCTATGGGACTATCATGTGTCTGCAGTTACATTCATTTATTTGATGAGCTGATAAAATACTGGCCAGGTGGCAGCTCTATCACCATTCTCCTTACTACTTTTCTGCAAAATGTTCCTTTCCCAAAATAGTATAACAGCAGGTTTCACTTCCACTGAACCCTGGCAATTAATTACTTACCTCCGGCATTCAGTCTCTTCTCCAGGCTGCAGCAGGTGGACAATACTGGAAATAAACAGGGCTTGTGTAGATTCTTGAGTTGCTGCTATAAATGAGATGCTGTGGCTTGTGTGCTCTGCATTGTCTTGGAAACCTGCACTGACCATGCTTTCTAAACATTTCTGCACATGATGAGAGCAAGCAACTCGCTGAGCAGTGATTAGCTTGTTAAACAAGGCATGTCACGCTTGCTGAGATGATGCTGATTGGCAGGCCAGATTAAGGTTTATGGGGGACCCTAGGGCAACTAACTTGTGGGGATCCAGTAACATTGGGGGTAATTCAGAGTTGTTCGCAGCTGCAAATTTGTTAGCAGTTGGGCAAAACCATGTGCACTGCAGGTGTGGCAGATACAACATTTGCAGAGTTATATTTGGGTGGGTTGTTTTGTTTCTGTGCAGGGTAAATACTGGCTGCTTTATTATTACATTGCAATTTAGATTTCAGTTTGAACACACCCCACCCAAATCTAACTCTCTCTCTGCACATGTTATATCTGCCCCCCTGCAGTGCACATGGTTTTGCCCAACTGCTAACAAATTTGCTGCTGCAATCAACTCTGAATTAGGCCCGTTGTTCATAATGTATGCTGGTGATGTTGTTAAAAAGTATAATGTGTAAATAATCCCAGAACCACAAATGTATTAAACGGGTGTGGAATACAAGGTCAACAGTGTCTAGGTCATCATGCACAAGGTCGACTTTGACAAAAGGTTGACACAGGAAAGGTTGACATGAGTTTTTTTAGTTCATTTTGGTGTCATTTTCTCTGTATTAGCGCGTGGAACCCCAATAAGTGTACCACGTCCCCTGGCATGGCTTGCGTCACTCCACATACTTCGGGCAAGGTTACTATTCCTAATCATAGTCCACGTGGATAGTAAAGTATGAAAAAGTTAAAAATACAAAAAAACTCATGTCGACTTTTTTCTGTGTTGACCATTGTCATGTCAACCTATTGTCAATATTGCTGGTCGACCATATGGTGTCGCCCTATTAACTGTCAATCTATAATCTGAATCCCGTATCAAACATTGTAGTTCCTTCACGTATGCCACACTCCCCCACATTGGTAACGTAGCAATATGAGGGGGGCCCTAGGTGAACAATACAGTTACCCTGTTAATACAGCGCTGGTGATTGGGCAAAGTGGTACTTTCAAACCATCAGCTCCTTGACAGCCTATATATATATATAAAAATATTAATTCCTGATATGCGTCATTATATTTAGCATTTATAAAGTGCTGTCGTCTTACACAGTGGTTTACCTTAAGACAGTCCTAATAGAAACAAACTATGGGCCTAATTCAGACCCGATCGCGGTCTGAAGCCCTTTGGAGAATGCGCACGCGCACCCCGTGAGGCCCAGTGAGATGCGAAAGCAATTGCAATTTATTATTTTACAGATCCTAAGATTTTTCACCCAGATTTATTGTTTATACAATCCATCTGACTCAAGGTGGGTACACACTGGAAAGATATATCTGCAGATCAATTGATCTGCAGATATATCTATGGACGGATCGGGCAGTGTGTTGAGCATACACACTGCCCGATCCGTCGGGGACTGACGTCATGAACCGGGCGGGCGTGTACACACGCCCGCCCAGTTCAGCTGTCAATCACCGCCGGCCGCCGTAGCATGTGTACGGGCGGTTGGCCGACCGCTGTGCACACACAGCGACGCGCCAATATATCGGTAGATATATTGGCCGTCGGCTGTGCTGTGGGGCCGATGCGATACATCTGTGAACGACTGAGTTCACAGACGTATTGGCCATACACACTGGCCGACGGACCCGCGATATATCGACCGTTTAAGAGAACGGCCGATATATCGGCCAGTGTGTATGGGCCTTTACATTACAGATATTTTTCAGTGAATTGCAGATCATTTTCAGTTAAACAGATCTGCCAATCTGGAAAGACTCATCAGTTTACTAGAAACAGTCTGCAGATCTGCTGATTGTTGCCCATACACTAGCAATCTACAGTCCCAACTGATCTGTGAAATTAAACATGTTGAAAATCCTGATTTAACAATCCCAATCGATTTGTGTGATATGTGAACCCCATACAATGCAGATTTATTTGCACAATCATCTGCAAATTGCCCCAATCTATTGCTGATGTATGGGCATCTTTACTTTGGATACTGCAGCAAGTTGGATACTGAATAAGCACTGCCATTGTACTGTGATAAATGAATAGACCCCTAGGAATCATACCCCAGATCTGAATGTCCCCAAATATTTGTGTAGTTTCACTAAATGTGTGAAAATAAGAGCTATTCTTCCACGATTCATCTCACCTTTCCCAGCAAATAAATATTACATATTATTATATTATTCTGATATACGTACAATCAAACAAATATATTGCATAAACACTACATTTAATTTGGTACACAAAAAAATGGAATCAGTCCTCAAATCTATGGGGCGACAAAATATATATTTACCATTATTTTATCATTCAGTTCCTTCCTAGCAGTCTCTTAGCATGCTTCAACATCATGCACCGTAATTGGTGGAAATCTCGAGTCATCCATCAATTAGTTTGTGGAGCCCTCGCACCACTGTGATTGGTGAATGGCCAGCAGCATCCACCAATCATTGTTCTAGTGGCTTTTTACAGCTACTAACAGCACGTCTGCATCACTCACTGTCACTACATAATGTCTGGTGGTTGGGAGGCGGGCAGAGGATGCTGCACAGCTGGGATTTTTTATAAGCACAGTTCAAGTGGCCATGGATCATCCTCTGTCTGCTTCCTGACCACCAGGCGGTTCCGGTATGAATAGTCGACCATGTTATGGTCGACAGTCATTAGGTCGACCACTATTGGTCGACATTGGCATGGTCGACATGGACACATGGTTGACACATGAAAAAGGTCGACACATGAAAAGGTCAACATGAGTTTTTTGTACTTTTTTGGGTGTCGTTTTCTGCGTAAAGTGACTGGGAACCCCAGTTAGTGCACCGCGTCCCCTCGCGTGGCTTGCTTCGCTCGCCATGCTTTGGGCAAGGTGCCTCGCTCCGCTACCGCTGCACTCGGCACAGATTACCGTTCCCAATTGTAGTCCACGTGGATCGTAAAGTATGGAAAAGTTCCCCAAATGAATTTTTTTTGAAAAACTCATGTCGACCTTTTTATGTGTCGACCTTTCATGTGGCGTCCATTTTCATGTGTCGAGCATGTGTCCATGTCGTCCATGTCAATGTCGACCAATAGTGGTCGACCTAATGACCGTCGACCATAACATGGTCGACCATCCAAACGGATACCCCGCTAGGCATGTACAGTACATGCTCAGAGCATGTGGTCCCAATTTGTTGACATTCTACCAGCCAAGGGAATATACAGTATTCCGCCCGGCACCCCAGTCCAGCCAGTCCCTGCATAATGTATTGGAATTATAGCTGTAGCCACTAAAAGGGAAAGTGTGTGTACACATTGCAGGACACTGACCGAGAAATGCTTGTTAATCTTATATTAAAAAGTTGTTGCAACAGCTGCTGCCACCAAGGAGGCCACAGTAATTACCAAAGGAAGAACAGATACAATAATAATGATAATTTTATTTATATAGCGTTTTTCTCTATCAGGACTCAAAGTCGTGTTACATACATCAAAAACATGGTACATAGTACAAAGGCATTAAAAGTAGTGATGAGCGAGGTTCGGTTTTACTCGGTTTTACTCGGTTTTACTCGGTTCTCAAAACGGCATCTTATTGGCTATCCAAAACACGTGACATCCGTGAGCCAATAAGATGCCGTTTTGAGAACCGAGTAAAACCGAGTAAAACCGAATCCGCTCATCACTAATTAAAATTACATTAAACTAAAAATCATACAGAAATAATTAAGAGCAACTTTGGTGTAATGGTTAACATTACTGCCTCACAGCACTGAGGTCATGGGTTCGATTCCCACCATGGCCCTAACTGTGTGGAGTTTGTATATTCTCTCTGTACTTGCATGGGTTTCCTCCGGGTACTCCGGATTCCTCCTTCAATCCAGAAATATACTGGTAGGTTAATTGGCTCCCAAGAAAATTAACCCTAGCGTGAATGTGACTGCGTGTATATGAGATAGGGAATATAGATTGTAAGCTCCACTGGGGCAGGGACTGATATGAATGGCCAAATATTCTCTGTAAAGCGCTGCAGAATATGTGTGCGCCATATAAATAACTGGTAATAAATAACTTAACCTAGAGAGCGCAATAAGCATACTGCAGGTATGGTGCAGACATTTTTGGTAGTAACTGCTATGGGTGCTGTATTCCACCCATGAAAGGTACCAGGCAAGGCAGACATCTTGAATGCACTTTATAGGATTACCCTGGGTGGAATAGGTCACTCCCAGAAGAGATGTCACAAAATGGGTGCTTGCAGTGTCCTAATGCTAGGAGTAGGGACCCAACATAACTGTAAGATCCGTGCAATTTTTCATTCTAACCACTTGTGTAATAATAATAATAATAATAATAATAATAATCATTTTATTTATATAGCGCCCTTTCTCCAACAGGACTCAAGGTGCTTTATAGACATCAAAAACAATGCACATAATACAGAAGATTTAAGTAATACAGCAATAGAAAAGCCACACAGACATAAAAGAAAACCTTGAGCACACAGCATAATGCATGATAGGGGTGTAGGCATTTTGGGTAATAACTTCCAAGGGTTGTGTATTCCACACTCACAAGGTACCAGGTGCTGCAGCCATCTTGGGCGCACTGCATAGGATTACCCAGGGTGGAATAGTCTACCCCTAGAAGAAATAACACAAAATGGGGAGATTGCAGAGTCCTAAAGTTCAGAGTAAGGTTCAAATAAAACCATCAGGTCCATGTATTTTTCATCCCATCCACAAGCGCATCAGATGAGGCAGCCATGTTGGGTGCACTACGAAGGTTACACTGTGGGAGATGAGCCATACAAGGGCCTAATGCATGTATGGGCAAACTGACACATGTATAGTAGTATGCTATACCCTGCACGAAAAGATCCAAGTGAAGCACACCCTGCCCACGGAGGAACCATCTGAGGCAGCCATGTGGGGCGCACTGCATAGGTTGCTGCTGGCAGGGTGTGCAGTCAGTGAAGGTAAACATTACAGGAATAGCACACAGTGGGTGTACCAGGTGAGGCAGCCATGTTGGGTGCACTGAGAAGGATGTTCTGTGGGAAATGAGCCATAAATAAGGCATATATGGGAAAACTGACAAGTGCTATAGCATTATATAATCTGTATGAACAGATCCACATGTAATATTGTACATACTGCCTATAGAGGAACCATCTGAGGCAGCCATCTGGGGCTCAGATTTACTATGCCTTGGAGAGAGATAAATTACCAACCAATCCGCTCCTAACCTTTCATTTTTAAAACCCAGCCTGTAACATGGCACTTAGGAGCTGATTGGCCGGTATTTATCTCTCTATTCACTTTATCACTCTCCAGGGCTTAGTACATCTCCCCTACAGTATCAACATAAACAGTTGAACTCACTGGACCCAGCAGCTGAACTGGTATGGGGGCAGATGTAGCAAGCCATACCTCCCAACATGTCCCTCTCCAGGAGAGACAGAATGCTCTGCTCCTGGACTTCACTTAATTTATAATTCCCATCACCTGTAGTGAAACACCTTTCTTATCCATTAACCTGTTCAAAACAGGTGACAACAGTCCTAAATGAAGAGAAAAGTCCAGAAGCAGAGCATTTTGTCGCTCCTGGAGAGGGTCATGTTGGGAGATATGAGCAAGCAGTAAAAAGAGTGGAGACATGGACCAGTATAGAAGTCACCATTAGTAACCAATCATCATTGAGGTAGCATTTATCAAGTACATTTGATAAAATGACAGGTAGATGCTGATTGGTGGCCAATGGAAACTTATCCACTGGTTCACATCTCCAATCTTCTCACTGTTTGATACATCTGCCTCTAGTATCAAGTAGTTAACATCCCTGTTCTCCTTGCTGTGGTGACTCTCTATTACACAATAGCCCACTGTCTTCAGAACTGTGAATTGTATGTTTGTGAGAAGATGATTACGTGTGAGGCAGGGTACAGAGGTGTCCTAAAGTGCAACCATCTCTTTCCACAACTTCAGAAACAGTCACTGTTCTTTGTGCACATGTTTATCAGCGCTGATCCGCTCTCAGCCTGCCTGCACAATAAAGAGAAAGCAATCTCTGCCAATCTTCAGTAGGCCAGATGGTTCTACTATCATGGGGACTGGATGCTAATTGGCACTTCTGGTAGGACATGCTGGAGAAGAAAATAAAGTTCTGTAGCCAGTGAGCTTTTTGGGATTTCCGAGATTCCTTGAGGTTTCTTTCCACAACAACCAATATGTTGTGTTCACTGAATCT
Source organism: Pseudophryne corroboree (assembly GCF_028390025.1). Classification (NCBI taxonomy): domain Eukaryota; kingdom Metazoa; phylum Chordata; class Amphibia; order Anura; family Myobatrachidae; genus Pseudophryne; species Pseudophryne corroboree. The sequence continues at coordinate 288,826,600 of NC_086449.1, forward strand.
ACTGTTTAATAGTAATAAGGGAGATGTCAGTGTAGCGATAAGCCTAATGCAACAAGTTAAACAATTTGTTTTGGGTAATCGACAAAAGTTTGCAGCTCCCATTTGTGCTAATTGGATCATGTTCACATTGAGAATTTGTGTTGAGGTGTCAAAATGAGTATAAGAAATAATACAAAATAGTAGTAGTGCTGCTCTAGGTCTCCCTGGTCATTGCCAGCTGTGCATTCTGCACTTCATTGGCTGGCATGAGTAAAACCCTGCACTGCCAACTCTCACACATGGTACAGCAACAAACAACAGGTGATGTCTGCCTGGCTCCCAGTGTGCTGTCCATGCAGGGCTGGCTGCGTCTGTAAAAGAAGAAAATGCGTAAATGGTTGGAGAATGCAAATGACCTGTCAAGGGAAAATCATCTGTTATTAGCACCACGCGAGATAAGAAGGGTGAGAACACAACATATCCACCTGCTCCTATAGGGGGTAATTCCGAGTTGATCGCAGCAGAAATTATGTTAGCAGTTAGGCAAAACCATTTGCACTGCAGGTGTGGCAGATATTACATTTGCAGAGAGAGTTAGATTAAGGTTGGGTGTGTTCAAACTGAAATCTAATTTGCAGTGTAAAAATAAAGCAGGCAGTATTTACCCTGTACAGAAACAAAATAACCCACCCAAATCTTACTCTCTCTGCAAATGTTATATCTGACCCCCCTGCAGTACACATGGTTTTGCCCAACTGCTAAAAAAATTCCTGCTGCGATCAACTTGGAATTACCCCCATAGTACAGTAACTTTTTTCAAACTTTTTTTATAGCTTATTGTCCATAATGGATGCGATGTTCGTGGCCTCCTCTCAATAAATTATATTGATTTTAAGTAACAGTTCTCATCATGATAAATCCAGCTTTTACATTTATGCTCATAAGAGTACAGCACTGCAGCAGGGTTATCTCATGCATATATCGGATACTGTACACCTAGACAGGTGAAAAGTTCAAGAAAAGCTTTTTATCATTTAGGGCGGGATGTTTCAAGCATTGCATTTTGGATGTGATACATCCTGCCACTTAGCGCATACATAGTGGCGTTCATAACAACAGTATGTATGTAGGATTGTGAATGCAATCACAATTGTCCTTGCAATTATAGGACTGTGAGAGCTGTGGGGGACACTGGGAGGGATCTTATTGGGATGCCAATTTTTTCTGAGTTTTGGCCACATTTGCATTTAGTACATCCCGGCCTTATTTTGATATTCCATATTTAGTTTGATTTCAGTAAAAATCAACTGCTATAATATTCTTTCTCATGTGTGAATGGAAGTAGCAAAAATTATTTGTAATATATGGCCACAGAATCATATAATACAGTGTGTGATAGACGAGTAAAACACAGTCAGCCTCAGAGGTCAGTCCGCAGTCTACCAATCAGTATTGGCCAGATAGTGCTGGCAACCGTCTACAGTCTCAGTAAATATTTGCACCTGCAAGTAATGCTGCTACTGATGGGCGTATCTGCATCACTGTGATGTAATAACATGCACATAACCTTACCCTACTCAGACTGTATTATCATGCCCTTTCCGACATTTTTCTGCCTCTCCAACTGTGCCAGATGCAACCAAATCTGCATTTCTACATATGAAAACCATAAGAAACAATTGTGCATATTTTACTAGACCTGACTATGATATACAGATGTGTCCTCACACACCTGTCCTTTGTGCTGCATATGATGTGAGACACTTGGCACGATTCCTGTGCAGTGCATATAATGCAGTGTACTAGGTAGTTAGGATTAGATTTGTTGTTGCAAAGGTATCAGTATTAAGTGGCAGATTAAGCATAATGATGCATGGCGCATGTCACCCATATCGGACCTGTCTTTTGCCTTTTTACCCAGACTGAATACTGTACTTTTTCGTCCATTGTGCTACTTTTTCTTCAGTTTTGTGTCATAGTTCGCTTATAGGGCTGGATTCAGAGATGGATGACAGGAGCTCTGCCTCTTGGACACAGCTGCTGCGCAAAAATATGCTAATGCTGCAGGAGGAATCTGAAGGCAAAATACTCCCACTGCCGGCATTGTAGACCCAAGTCATTTTAGATTGGAGTAGATCCAGCATCGGATCACCATCATGACCATTAGTCGCTGCTTCGGCCATCTGAGTAACCGTATGGGTACTGAGAATGTCCGCCTCATCTTCACTGCAGAGGCCAAAGAATCTGCATCAGAAGGCGCAAACCCTGCCCTTAGCACTCCCTCAAAACAGAGGCAACAGGCTTTCGTTTTGGGAAAAGGTCCCCGTCACCGCCCCCAAATGGCCGCAGCATCATACTAAGGCTTAGGGGGCACTGCAAGCGATCTTGCAGAATGAGATCTGCACACGTGCAGCAGAAATCCCACACATGCACAGATCAACAACCATCAGAGATGTACACAAACCAGCAGTTTAGCATACAACAATACACAGGTGGACGATCTCCAAGCGCTGCTAAGTAAATCTGGAATCCTTGTGTTTTAAGAGTCCTCAAAAAAGCAGAGTGAGATTATATTTATAAAGGAGTCTCTATAGTTGGCCGTTCACTTGTAGTTTCACCAACGACTGACCTTTATTAAGTACCCTATGTTCCCATAAAGGTTTCTTTCTCACTCTCTTCAATTCAAGGCACTATGACATCCTCATCTACAGCATACAGGTCATTAGAACCAAGCTTTCCTGAATGATAAGCCCTATGTGCATCCAAAGGTATCTTTAATGGATCCTCCTTCTCTGGAATCCTCTATCGATCTTGTATGTATTTATACAGCTTCACAACAATTCTTTTTAAAAAAAACTCCATCAGTCCATTTATATAAAAAACAATGGTTTCTCTTTAATTACCACAATCCACATAAAAGAGATTTAAAATTCCATACAAAAATATATAGAAGTACCCAATTTATGGACAGGCAGGACCGCTTCCACTTGCACCCCTAAGATGGAATGGGGGGTAGGGTACAACCCACTACTGGAAAAAGATGTTAAAACCAATCGAGTAGGTGTCCAAATAAGTGGTTGGTTCAAGCCTGGGGTCTTCTCATCTAGTCACCAACGCGTTTCGGATATCAATCCTTCCTCAGGGTGTAGTGTTGGAAGTGATCCTCTCGGTCCTTTATACCCACTATCCATATCACATGACAGTGTCAACCAATAGGATTACTCCATACCAAAAAACATATGCTCCTATACAAATATTATCTTAAAAACCTTTTTGTATACATCTTTTATCAAACACTAAATACATACATCCAATATAATACTTATGACCCCAAAAAACAATAGTTTAGCAGTTTAGCATGTTAGGCTGCATGACTTTTTTAATCAATGATGATAAATTAATTACATTCAGCTAAGAGACAGGTTCTAAGAACTTTTTCTCTCCAATTTGTGCTGATCGGACAGCGATGCCTGTTATGTGTGCTTTGTCCTTGAAATGCCTGCCACCAACATCAAGATTTATAACTTAAGGGGGGTACTCACGGAACGATCGCTGCTTAAAATCTAAGCAATCTGACTAGATTGCTTAGATTTTAAGCAGTGATCATTCCGTGTGTTCCCCCACAGCGATAGCGATGCGCAGCCCCGCGCATCGCTGGTGCTGGATTAGCCTGCATGCAGGCCAATCTAGCAGGTCGCTCACTTCACCCGCTGGGTGAAATGAGTGCCCCCCCCCACCTCCCCCCGCACACTCAGCACACATCGCCCTTTAGGTTATTACTAAGATTGTTTAGGTAAAGTGCAGCAAGAAACATCACACAGCACTGCCTGGATTATTCTTTTATCTAGACAGAGATTTATCTGCATTGCAAATGACACAGATTGCTCAATCCCATAATTATTTATCTGCAGGCTTTTTATTTTATTTTGAAGTAAAAACTGCAAAATGCAGCTGGCAGATGTGTTCAACACCTTCATACGGGTTCACTACAATATGCCGGCGGTCGGGCTCCCGGCGACCAGCATACCGGCGCCGGGAGCCCGACCGCCGGCTTACCGTCAGTGTGGCGAGCGCAAATGAGCCCCTTGCGGGTTCGCTGCACTCGCCACGCTACGGGCACGGTGGCGCGCTACGCGCGCCACACTATTTTATTCTCCCTCCAGGGGGGTCGTGGACCCCCAGGAGGGAGAATAAGTGTCGGTATGCTGGCTGTCGGGATTCCGGCGCCGGTATACTGTGCGCCGGGATCCCGCCAGTCGGCATACAGAAAACCACCCCTTCATACTAGTACTCAGTAAATCTAGATTTTGCAGCAATAACAGTTTAAAATCTGTAGGAATACAGTAAGTGTCTACCAGATTTGCACAGGTTTGTCTGGGAGTGATTTTTGCCCATTCCAGACTTGTTCCAGGTTGTTCAGGTTGGTTGGATGACACTTGTGGACTGTACAGTCATTTTCAAATAGTGCCACAGATTCTCCGTTGGATAGAGGTCTGGACTTTGACTTGGCCATTGTAGAATGTTTATTTTTATGTTGTTCAACCACTCTAGTGTTGATTTGGCCTTATGCCTGGAATCGTTCTGATGAAAGATGAACTTTCTTCCAAGCCTTAGTTTTCTAGCAGACTGAAGCAGGTTACCTCACAGTATATTTCAGTATTTTGAACCATCAATCCAATCTTCATTTTTAACAAGATGTCCAGTCCTGGCTGAGGAGAAACATACCGCATCCTGATGCCTCCACTGCTATACAGTACTTCACAGTTGGGATGGTGCTTGATAAATGGGCAGTGTTATATTTGCACAACACATAGTATTTTGAATTAGGACCAGTAAGCTCAATTTGTGGCTAATCTGACAAAACATTTTCCCACATTTTAGCTGGATCAGTTTTCGGGCAAATTTCAGATATGCTTTGAATTGTTTTTTCTTCAGTAACAGCTTTTTGCAGAACTCTTGATATGGTTGACTGGTTGATATTTGTTAAATATTTACAATTACAGGTTGAGTATCCCTTATCCATAATTCAAAATCCGAAATCTCAGTAGGGGACCAAAACATTTAGCGATTTTAAATTATGGATAAGGGTTACTCAACCTGTATAGGCATTTTTGGGGGAAATACCTATATGTGTAAACTTTCACAGCACTTTGGTTAAATATTTTTTTTCCATATGTAGTAATTTTTGGAAATCTGCAAATAATGAATTATGACAGGTTCTCAAATGCGGTTCTTGGGGCATCTCAATGGTCCAGGTTTTAAGTATATCCATGCTTGGCCACAGGTGACTTAATTAGCACCTCAGTCAATTTGATTTAACCATCTGTGTTGAGGCATGGATATACGTAAAACCTGGAACGTTGCAGTTAATTGAAGACTACGTTTGAGAACCTCTGAATTATGAGTTTGAAAATGTACTTTCCTAGCCTGCTGGTTTGCAATAAAATTACTGTATGGAACACACTGTTTGTAATACAGACGAATCGGTTTACTTTTTAGGGGGTTGAATTATTTTGCAAGGCAGGGTGCTAGACTCTATGCTTTTGCGCATGCATTTTTCTGAATACATTTCTAGAAAGATGGTGGCACCGGAAGGTGTTATAAGGGCAGTGGCACTGCACATTGGTCTCTTCTCCTCTTAAAACACTTTTGCATAAATTGTTGAGTAATTGCAGGTTGCCCTGTATCAGATTAACATCTACATAGTCCTTTTGAATATTATCATAGAAGTTTCCTTATTTTATTGTGTTATTGTCTTGGGTTATGTTATTAATAAATACTAGAGTTAAATGATCATACAGGATTTTGTTGCCCATAATATGAGCTGTAGGGCTAATACTCAAAATTATTTAGTTGAAGACTGGATTTTATCAACATTTTCTAGAACACATAAAATTAGTAATTGGTTTAATACACAAGCTAGAGTTGTTGACTGAAGTCTGTGTTTGGCATACAGTACCTGTGTGTGAACTAAACATTGAACGTAAACGTGTGCTGATGTAAAGTCAGATTATTTTCTTTCTTGCAGACCTGGCAGTGGGCTATATGGAATTGACAGTATGCCTGATCTCCGGAGGAAGAAAACGTTACCCATTGTCCGAGATGTGGTAAGTGATATGTTTATGTAAAGAGCCCGACAGATTATGCACACTGGAGAGATTTACGAACTTTACTTAATACTGCTAAATGCCCTGGTTAACACTGGTGCACCTGGATGGTTCCCTCAATGCAGTTGAAGATGAACACCTACTCCCTGCTCTCTCAAGAAACAACATTAGAAGGTAGATATGTGCCTAGGTGAGAGGCATAACAACTTTCAGTCTCCTACCACTATTGTACCATCCCTTACAATTAAATAATATTTTCAGTTTTTCTACTAAAACACTGCTCTGTTTTTACTTAAATTAATAAGAGGTAATAGCCAATTGCCATGTGCTATTCTCCACAGCAATAAACACTCCAAACTTATTTTTTAAAATAATTATTAAGTGATAAAGGGAAGATCCAATGGAAAAGCATAAATACCAGTTATCTGAACTACAAGACATGAATATCACTCATTATTACAAAATGCAAAAGATACAATTTAATATTTTGACTTAAGATACTATAAACATATTACACAGTAAGTTATTTTGTTATACTGAACTGAAGTAAAATATTCTTTTGCTTCTGTAAAGAAGCAAAAGAATGTTTTACTTCAGTTCAGTATAACAAAATAAACTATTCCTGGTCTATGTACAGTACTGTTATGTGATTTACTTTCAAAATGTGCCGGTCAAGCCTTAGGCTGCGCCAGCATAAACATTTTAATGTTCACTTAAGATTCATTCCACATTTCAGACCAGACAAATTGACTATACGCTAGTTTCTTCCGCATATCAGATGTTTTGCAAATGTATTTCTTTCTGAAAATGAAACAATAGTATGTTTTTATTCAATTCTGGTGGTCATCTTATACTCAGCGAAAAACAACTACACCAAAATAAATGCCTCCATGCAAAGAATATACAAGCAGTTGTCTAAACAACAATGGCCCTCATTCCGAGTTGTTCGCTCGGTATTTTTCATCGCATCGCAATGAAAATCCGCTTAGTACGCATGCGCAATGTTCGCACTGCGACTGCGCCAAGTAACTTTGCTATGTAGAAAGTAATTTTACTCACGGCTTTTTCATCGCTCCGGCGAACGTAATGTGATTGACAGGAAATGGGTGTTACTGGGCGGAAACACGGCGTTTCAGGGGCGTGTGGCTGAAAACGCTACCGTTTCCGGAAAAAACGCAGGAGTGGCCGGAGAAACGGTGGGAGTGCCTGGGCGAACGCTGGGTGTGTTTGTGACGTCAACCAGGAACGACAAGCACTGAACTGATCGCACAGGCAGAGTAAGTCTGAAGCTACTCTGAAACTGCTAAGTAGTTAGTAATCGCAATATTGCGAATACATCGGTCGCAATTTTAAGAAGCTAAGATTCACTCCCAGTAGGCGGCGGCTTAGCGTGTGTAACTCTGCTAAATTCGCCTTGCGACTGATCAACTCGGAATGAGGGCCAATATGCATTGCATTAACTGTAAAAGACTAAACAATGAATCAAGTTAAATAAAAACAAAGTTGCAGGCTTTAATTGGAAGTTGCCTGGTGTTGGCAAGTTAGACAGTTTTGTTTCAAATTATAACGATCTCTTGTGCATAATAAAGGTGTAGAGCTGCATATTTTGAACATCATTTATTGACCATTTCATAAATTAAATTGTTTAGGTGTCTGCAATGCTTTTATGGCTCTTTTCTAACAATAGGATCTTTTATTCTTCACAATCAAGTTTATTTACTATTGATTTTTTAGGAAAGAACTTGCTTTTATGGTTATGTGTTTTTGTCTTTTACTAATTACTTTTTTTTTCTCTTTTTTTTTTTCTTTGCAATGTCTTTTGTGAGTGCAGGCAATGGTAAGTAATTATCTGACCTTTTATATGTAACTCATTTGTTGTTGGTGATTTTAGAATGATAAATGTACTGTAGTATTCTGAATGCAATAATGTAACTGCAATCACAGCCCGACTACATTTGTAATGATAACTGTATTGTCAACAATAAAAAAATAGCAAAATCCACAATTACAAAATAAACATTCTGCTGTATTATAACTATTGATTGAAACAAGGGACATTTAAAGAGGTGCAGTTTCCTATAAATGCCATTCCCTTAGTCCCATTTCCCCTATCCTACCTGTAATTATCTGACAGCTGAGCATAAAACATATAAACTTGATTATATGCTTGGATATTGACAATCACACTGCAAAGTTATACAGGGATGGATGTATTAAAGTGATGTTATCATTCCTTAACTGGCGGGTTTCTCTTCACTGCATTATCACGGTGATACGTGTACTCTTATTAGCAAAATGTGTTAATATTCTTAGAGCCGTTCTGAGAGTGCATTATGTCACCTTACCAGTGAATTGCGTCCTACCTCTTTGGCTCTCCTGTTCTGTGCCCGTAGCAGTACTGTGCCAACTTTCACTCCCAGCGAGCCCAACATGCGTAAGATCTCCCTATTATTGCAAGATCTCACATGCAGCCTGGAGCCGGCAGATGCCGCAGCCAGGGACAGCGCTGTCCCACTGTGGTGTAAGGGCAGCAACACCTGTCGAAAACAATAGCTGCAGGTGTTGGAATGGTCATTGCTACTGACCGTTCATACATTGCCCTGCATATCTGCATCCTATCTTTTAGATAGCAGCGCTGATGTAGACAGGGGCACATAGCGCCCCTGTCATATAGCACACACTGCCACTATAAAACATGGGGGAGAAGTGTTATCCGTGCACATAACGTGTGCTGATACCACTTCTACTCCATATCAACGATTAGTACATCTACCCCACAGTTTCAAAATATAAGGGTGAGATATAAACTACAAGCCAATCACCTCCTAATTTACATGGTACAGACTGTTAATGATTGTTGGAAAGTTACAGTTTGGGGCTGATTGGCTGATACTTTATCTCTCTCCACTTTATCATTCTCCAAGGCTTAGTACATCTATATGAAAAACAAATGGTCAGTATGTATCAGGATGTGATAATCATCATTAGCTTTGTGGTATCTTTGTAAGCGAGGCAGCAGTTTGCATGGTCGGATTATCCATTATACAACCTAGGTAACAGTCTAGGACTCAGTAGGCATGAGGGATTACTGTTTTTTTGTGTGGAATTTTTTGACACATAAAGGGTGGGGTTGGGGGGGGCAGTGGAGCCATAAAAAACCCTAATCAGGCATATTTTTATAGGGTTTTAATGATATAACGGGAAGATTTATCAAATCTTGGAAAGATATAAAGTGGAGTAGTTGACAGTAGCAACCAAGCAAATTTTAACTGTCATGTTACAGACTGTAATATGAAAATGACAGTAGCTAAACAGTTGCAGTGAGCAACTTCTCAAGTTTACATTATATCTCTCCAATATTTGATCAATCTCCCCCTAAGGCTTTTAGGAAGATTGCAACAAGTTCTGTTTTCTATGTGAAACCTATAGAAAGATTTCTTGTTTGTAAGATACAGCATCTATATTAATAGCAGAAGGAGTGAATGCTAGTGTAATAAACTTATACTTCTATCATCACTGACCTCCCTGTAATGTGTTGTCTGAGTACAGCAGCCAGACCAGCCCAATAAGACACAGAGGCTGCAGCCTGGCACTTGATATGGCTGCTCCGTTCCCTCTGTCAGATTGTCAATAATCCAGACACCAATGGACAGAGCAAATTAAGCTCAAATGTAATGAAGAATAATAAAGGTTTAGAATTGGTCTTCTGGGTAGCAGAAGGTCCCTTTTGCAGCTGGCAGGCTGAGCCAGGTGGTGCCCTTCCTACCCTCGATTAGCACTCCTGGCTTGTGCCATCCTGGCCAACTCCTAGACAGGACATAGTGTCATGTATCCCTCCTATTTGGGTTAAATGTCCTTATTTGGTTCTCACAGAGTAAGCACAGTGTATTCACTCTACACAGCAGATTAATGTGAATGATAAAAAGTGCATATTAATTAAACGCTGTGCTTTTTTGCTTGCTGGGTGCTTCAGGGTAGGTATAAATATGCCACATAATGAAATAATGACTCCAACACACTAGTCTCACTGCTCAGGTGCAGTTTAATAAAGAAATCATTGGAGTTGGAGAAAGAGGACTACCCTTAAGCAGTAAGACCCATGCACTAACGATGGTATTTTATTATGTGATGATCAGCAAATTATACAACCATTTGATGTTGATATCATGCCACCAAATTACTTTTTAAGCCTGGCAAATATTTGAAGACACTATTAGCTACAGATATATATACAGTTGTGCTCATAAGTTTACATACCCTAGCAGAATTTGTGATTTTCTGGCCATTTGTCAGAGAATATGAATGATAATTCACAAACTTTTCTTTCACTCATGGTTAGTGGTTGGGTGAAGGCATTTATTGTCAAACAACTGTGTTTACTCTTTTTAGATCATAATGACAACAGAAACTACCCAAATGACCCTGATCAAAAGTTTACATACCCCAGTTCTTAATACCGTGTATTGCCCCCTTTAACATCAATGACAGCTTGAAGTCTTTTGTGGTAGTTGTGGATGAGGATCTTTATTTTCTCAGATGGTAAAGCTGCCCATTCTTCTTGGCAAAAAGTCTCCAGTTCCTGTAAATTCTTGGGCTATCTTGCATGAACTGCACATTTGAGATCTCCCCAGAGTGGCTCAATGATATTGAGATCAATAAACTGAGATGGCCACTCCAGAACCTTCACTTTATTCTGCTGTAGCCAATGACAGGTCGACTTGGCCTTGTGTTTTGGATCATTGTCATGTTGGAACGTCCAAGTACGTCCCATGCGCAGCTACCGGGCTGATGAGTGCAAATATTCCTCCAGTATTTTCTGATAACATGCTGCTTTCATCTTGCCATCAATTTTGACCAAGTTTCCAGTGCCTTTGTAGGTCACACATCCCCAAAACATCAGCGATCCACCTCCGTGTTTCACAGTAGGAATGGTGTACCTTTCATCATAGGCCTTGTTGACTCCTCTCCAAATGTAACGTTTATGGTTGTGGCCAAAAAGTTCAATTTTGGTCTCATCACTCCAAATGACTTTGTTCCAGAAGTTTTGAGGCTTGTCTCTGTGGTGTTTGGAGTAATGTAAGTGGGATGTTTTGTGGCATTTGCGTAGTAATGGCTTTCTTCTGGCGCCTCAACCATGCAGACCATTTTTCTTCAAATGCCTCCTTATTGTGCATCTTGAAACAACCACATCACTTTTTTTCAGAGAGTCCTGTATTTCAGCTGAAATATTTTGTGGATTTGTCTTTGCATCCCGAACAATTTTCCTGGCAGTTGTGGCTGAAATTTTTGTTGGTCTACCTGACTGTGATTTGGTTTCCACAGAATCCCTCATTTTCCACTTCTTAATTAGAGTTTGAACACTGCTGATTGGCATTCTCAATTGCTTGGATATCTTTTTAGATCCCTTTTCTGTGTTATACAGTTAAATTACCTTTTGCCACAGATCCTTTGACAATTCTTTTGCTTTCCCCATGACTCAGAATCCAGACACGTCAGTGCAGCACTGGATGAAAGATGCAAGGGTCTTTCGGGAGTCCAGAAACTCACTGACCTTTTATACACACACACTGATTACAAGCAAACAGATCACAGGTGAGGATGGTTATCTTTAGTAGCCATTCAAACCTGTTTGTGTCAACTTGTGTGCATGTTATCAGGCCAAAATCTCCATGTAAACTTTTGATCAGGGTCATTTGGGTAGTTTCTGTTGTTATTATGATTTAAAAAGAGTAAACACAGTTGTTTGACAATAAATGGCTTCACCCAACCACTAACCATGAGTGAAAGAAAAGTTTGTGAGTTATTATTCATATTCTCTGACAAATGACCAGAAAATCACAAATTCTGCTAGGGTATGTAAACTTATGAGCACAAATGTGTGTGTGTGTGTATATATATATATATATATATATATATACACACAGTATATATATGTGTGTGTGTATGTATGTATGTATATATATATATATATATATAGATCCTGTACATAAATACTTGCACACCCTAATATTTAAATGTATGGTGCTCCTTAAGTTCTGTTCCATTACAGTCCAGATAAATATAAACGTTTGTAGAAAAGGGCACTCAATCCAGCTTTGAAAAAAATTCTTTTAATATCACCCCACCATGGGCATTTAAAAGGTGAACAACAAATTGCGGTGGCTCGGCATGAAATAACTTGAAGAATTATCCGCAAAACATTTGGCGTATCAACGCCTAAAAATCATATCCATAAAGTGAGTTTCATAGTCATTGGGATACAAATGGTAACTTAGCTGACAGCTAAGTTACCATTTGTATCCCTATGACTATGAAACTCACTTTATGGATATGATTTTTAGGCGTTGATACGCCAAATGTTTTGCGGATAATTCTTCAAGTTATTTCATGCCGAGCCACCGCAATTTGTTGTTCACCTTTTAAATGCCCATGGTGGGGTGATATTAAAAGAATTTTTTTCAAAGCTGGATTGAGTGCCCTTTTCTACAAACGTTTATATATATATATATATATATATAGACCTTGGTAGTACCGGCTCTCCCATCAGCACAAATAAATGGTTAAGACAACGGAAAGTGCAACACTCTTATGCGTCTTTGTGTTTTTTTCAAGTCGACTAAGAGTGTTGCACCTTCCGTTGTCTATATATATATATATATATATATATATATATATATATATATATATGGCTAATGCTGCTCCCTTCAGACTTCTGTGTCACCTTGACCTATCTCCAACTTCCGGTCCTCCCTGTCTTTGTGTGTGCCTACTACTGGGGAAGAAGTACACATTTTTCTCTCATTATCTCCTGGATCACCTTCTCCTTCCTTTCTTTATTGACACCTGGTCCAACCTCACCTCTTCCACCTGTCCCTTTCATTCGGTGCTGTCTTCCTTCAAGCATACCTTCATATTACCCATCTTCAAAAATCGTAAATTCCTCCTAACTCTTTAACTACCTCCCTATTGTCACAACTGAGGGCTGGTGAAGGTAACTGGAAGCCTCAGTTGTAGGGGCTGACGGGTACTGGAATTTAGGAGGAGCGAGTGGACTCTTAGACATGCGTTAGACAGTAGCAGTAAGTGCCCGAAGGCGTGACCACGACAACTGGAGTTATCTTTGAGGATGTTTATTAAATAAAAGTCATATAAGGTGCAACGAAACAAATAAAAGTCACAGGTGAGTATAATACAGCTGGTTAGGACCAGTAATCCGGAATGAGCGTGAAAGTTCAGCACAACACTTGGGAACCCAGGTGAGGTATAACGTGAAACTGAGATTAGCAGGTGTACTGTAAATAATACTGGGGTGCTCAGGTAAATTATAAATGAAGCTGGAGTTCGTAGATAAACTGTAGGCGAAGCTGGGGTTCACAGGAGAACTGTAGCAGAAGCTGGGGTTCACAGAAGAACTTTAGAAGAAGCTGGGGTTCGCAGGAGAACTGTAGAAGAAGCTGGGGTCCGCAGGAACACAGAGGGTAACTGGAGAGTGGCTGCTGGAGAGCCAGAGTACAGACACAGGTGAATAAGGTATACTGTAGAGGGTTAATTACAGGAGAGTCGAATTACACGGCAGAGTGTAATCACCAGGGAGTCAGGCTTGTTCTGCAGGAGAAGTCCACAGTGAACTGCACCATACTTGCCTACCTGACCCTCTCCATGAGGGAGAAAATGCTCTGTTCCTGGACTTTCCTGGTAATGTATGATTGCCATCACCTGTGGTGAAACACCTTTCTTATCAATTAACTAGCTCACCACAGGTGATGGCAATCATACATTACCAGGAAAGTCCAGGAACAGAGCATTTCTCCCTCATGGAGAGGGTCAGGTAGGCAAGTATGCACTGCACACTGTATTCACAGGATAGACAATGGAAGCACTGACCGTCTTCTGGGAGCTGGGACAGGATATTTATACCTGCTGCATAGCAGGGATTGGTCTGGCAATTATGACACGGCTCCCGCAGCACTGAGGATAGGTGAATGGGTATCATGTGACAAAGTCCAAGATGGCTGCGCCCATCAACAGAACCAGAAGGGGAACTGAGTATTGTGAAGCAGGAGTACAAACAACCATGGCGGCGGAGGCCACAGCAGCTGGACTCCATGCGCCCAGACGTGCACAGCGGCCACAGGGATGGAAGTGGCGGCCGGGACACACCGAGGGCGCGCATCCATCGGAGGACCACAGGCGCAGCAATGATGGCCGCGACGAGGCTGAGAGCGCCGCACTAACGTGAGTACATTTACTGAGGAGGCCACTGATACCAGCGCTGTAGGCAGTAACCATAACCATAGCTAACGCCCGGCCCTGGCTTTCTGAGCCAGCCTCAGGAGACATCTGACAGGTAGAAAACGATGTCTCAGTACCCGGATCGTGACACCTATCTTTTTCTTCTCCCTTTCCTCCAAAAATCCTAGTGTCGCTTGTCTATCACTGCCTCATCACTTTCCTCTCCTCCCGGTCTATACTAGACCCTCGTAAATATATATTTTCTTGTCTCTGTTTATCTGTCGTTGTCACTAAAGAGTCTGGTTTTGAAAACCTTTTTTCCACCATCAGCTGCCTAACCTACAAACTGGTCACCTCCTTCCCTTTCCAAATCCAAGCTTTCTCTCATGCCACCTCTCTATTCTGGAACTTGCTCCTTTGCCCCATCACACCTTCTTATGATCCTTTAAGACCTGTCTCTAAAGAAAAACCTATAACGCTTTCTCATAACTCATTCTTCTACCCCTCTGATCAACCAGCTATTCTCTATACCAGTTCTTCCTCCTTCCTAAACAGTGAGCCTTCAAGGGCAGGTCACACTTTCTCCACTCTCGCCTTCCAGCGCTATATCCTTGCCATCAGTGACTGCCTTTGTACCCCATTTCTCATCAACAACTTTGTCCCTATCCAAATTCCGTCTGTCCTTGTATACAGGTTTGAGCTCTGATTTACTTCCTACTACCCCACCCGCCCATATCTGTCTTACTGTATGTGCTCTACCATATCCTTCACCTCCTCCTTACCGTGCATTTGACTGTGTTTATGATACCCCCTTTCACACTGCACAAATAACCCAGTATCAACCCGGCATATTGCCAGGTCGACACGGGTTGGCGTGCGGTGTGAAAGCGCCATAGTCGAAATCCCAGGTCATCTGACATGGTAATTCAACCCGGGAATAAAGCAGTGTTATTCTCGGGTTGAATACCGGGTCAGTGGCAGCGTAAACGGGCTCCTAGGTCGATGCAACGTGGGACCCGTTCACTACAACAGGGAGAGGCGGTGCAGAGATGATATTAATCTCCCAGCACCGCCTCCGCCCCCCGCCGCTATGGCAACCCGCCTGGCATATTGGCGGGTCGGGGAAGCCAGCAATAGCGTCCAATGCCGGATCCCACTCGGGAAAGACCAGTTTCCAATTCCCGGATGGGATCCGGCATTGGCGATGTGAAAGGCGTACAAGTGTCTTCCATTAGCCTATGTGTTGATGTTTACAAAATAAATAATAATATTGCTGTCCAGTCTCAGGTGTGTTTACAGAAGCATAGGATTTATACAGTATGTTATTCTTTATTTTCTTGAGTGTGTTCATCTTGCACTAATAGTGTAATGCATTATTTATGGGAGATCCATTTGTATGTCTCAAGATTATATTTTTATATATTTAAATGAATTCTGGCTAAATAAAATGGCCCCTGAGCAGGGATACATTGGCGTGCATGTCAGTGTCTCACACAGCGCAAATTATTTCATTTTTCATGTACAGTATGACAGGCTGACAAAAGAGTTGTTTCCTCTGAGAAGTTCTGCATTTCCACAAATTTTAAGTATTCCATTCACTGACAGTTTTCTGTTCCCAAGTGCATTGTGGATCACTTGTCACCATTAAATTCCACCTGACATTTATCTGTCCAGCTTTGCATTTTGCCGATTTTCCAGGACACATATTTTTCACTTTAAATGCATCATTCTTGTGTATATGCTTGATTGGTGATTCCCACATACAGTAGTTAAAGGTTAATAATCCCAATTAAAACAATTGAGATTTATAACATTAAACCCCAGCACTTGATATATCTTTAGTCAGATTGTAGCAGTTATCATAGAGAAGTAGTGAGCTCCAAGCAGAAAGTTGGCATATGCTGTAGTTAAAAGATTCTTAGTACCAAAGTAGGCTGTCTTCAGGCAGACTTACAAGACACGCTTGCTCAACAGCCAACTTGGGTGTCCAAAAAGGATGTGTTACTGTTACAGTGGATCCAGAAATTATTCACAGCGCTTCACTTTTTCCACATTTTGTTATGTTACAGCCTTATTCCAAAATAGAATAAATTCATATTTTCCCTCAAAATTCTACACACGATACCCCATAATGACAACGTGAAAAAAGTTTTTTTATTTAGATTTTTGCAAATGCATTAAACATAAAAAACAAATCACATGTACATGTGTACATATTTACAGCCTTTACTCAATACTTTGTTGATGCACCTTTGGTAGCAATTACAGCCTCAAGTCTTTTTGGATATGATGCCAGAAGCTTGGCACACCTATCTTTAGTCAGTTTCACCCATTTCTCTTTGCAACACCGGTCAAGCTCCATCAGGTTGGATGGGAAGTGTCGGTACACAGCCATTTTCAGATCTCTCCAGAGATGTTCAATCGGATTCAAGTCTGGGCTCTGGCTGGGCCACTCAAGGACATTCACAGAGTTGTCCTGAAGCCACTCCTTTGATATCTTGGCTGTGTGCTTAGGGTCGTTGTCCTGCTGAAAGATAAACCGTCGCCCCAGTCTGATGTCACAAGCCCACTGGAGCAAGTTTTCCTCCAGGATGTCTCTGTACATTACTGTATTCATCTTTCCCTCTGTCCTGATTAGTCTCCCAGTTCCTGCTGATGAAAAACACCCCCACAGCATGATGCTGCCACCACCATGCTTAACAGTTGATTGTATTGGCTGGTTTTCCTCCATACATGACGTCTGGCATTCACGCCAAAGAGTTCAATCAGACCAGAGAATTTTGTTTCTCATGGTCTGAGAGTCCTTCAGGTGCATTTTGCCAAACTCCAGATGGGCTGCCATGTGCTTTTCTCATACGTCCTAGAGGATGCTGGGGATGCTTCAAGAACCATGGGGTATAGACGGGATCCGCAGGAGACATAGGCACATTATAAGACTTTGAATGGATGTGAACTGGCTACTCCCTCTATGCCCCTCCTCCAGACTCCAGTTAGATTCTGTGCCCAGCAAGACTGGATGCACACTGAGGAGCTCTCCTGAGTTTCTCAGAAAAAGACTTTATTTAGGTTTATTATTTTCAGGGAGACCTGCTGGCTACAGGCTCCCTGCATCGTGGGAGTGAGGGGAGAGAAGCAGACCTACTTCTTAAGAGTTCAAGGGCTCTGCTTCTTAGGCTACTGGACACCATTAGCTCCAGAGGGTTCGATCACTACGGTATGCCTAGCTGCTTGTTCCCGGAGCCGCGCCGTCACCCCCCTCACAGAGCCAGAAGATTGAAGCTGGGTGAGTATGAGAAGATCAGAAGATTTCAGTGACAGCAGAAGACGGCGTTTGAGGTACCACACTGATCACGGCACTGCAGGGTGCAGGGCGCGGGGGGGCGTGCCCTGGGCAGCATGGGGGACCTCAAATAGCACTGGCATAGAGTATAACAGTGCCCAGGCACTTGTTAAGGGACCCCCACCAGTATAAAGAATTTTGAGCGGGACAGAAGCGCGTCATGTCGGGGGCGGGGCTTAGCCACATAGCTCTCACCAGCACCATTTTTCTCTTCACAGAAGGCTGCAGAGACGCTGGCCCTGACTTCCACACTGCTGTGCATGTAACAGGGTGCAAAACGGGGGGGGGCACTAGTGATTGGTGAATTATTATATATGATAAAAGCGCTAGCAGGTCTGGGCAGTCTTGCTACTGACTTCAGAACCGGGATAGGCGCTGGGTGTGAGCTGGCAAAACTCTCTCTGTGTCTCTCTAACAGGCTCTGCTGTGGGTCTGTCTCCTATAGCCCCAGTGTGTTTGTGGCTGTCGGTACGTGTGTGTTTCGACATGTCTGAGGCTAAATGCTCTTCCCAGGAGGAGGCTGGCGTGGGGACAGACAGTTCTATGAGAGTGACAGTGTCGGCACCGCCGATGGATGATTGGGTCAATATGTTGAGTGTTTTAAATACAAATGTGACTAAGTTCGCTAAGAGATTTGATAAATCTGAGTCTAAGAACCAGACATGGAGGAAATCCATGGAAGATGCTTTGTCACAGGTCCAGACCCCTTCGGGGGCGCAGAAACGTGCATTTGCCCAGATGGTAGATACAGATACCGACACGGACTCTGATTCCAGTGTCGACTATAGTGATGCCAGATTACATCCAAAACTGGCTAAGAATATTCAGTACATGATTGTGGCGATAAAAGACGTATTACATATCATTGAGGACCCTGCTGTTCCTGATACGAGGGTCTGTATGTTTAAAGGAAAGAAACCTGAGGTAACGTTTCCTCCCTCTCATGAACTGAACGCACTTTTTGAAAAAGCTTAGGAAAATCCTGACAAAAAGATACATGTTCCCAAAAGAATTCCAATGGCATATACGTTCCCCTCTGGGGACAGGGACAGCTGGGAGTCAATCCCCACGGTAGACAAAGCTTTATCGCGTCTATCCAAAAAGGTGGCGCTTCCGTCCCCTGACACGGCAGCCCTGAAGGATCCTGCAGATCGTAAGCAGGAAAATACCCTGAAATCCATTTATGTCTCTACAGGGTCGCTACTCAGGCCCGCTGTTGCTGCGGCTTGGGTGAGTAGCGCTATTGAAAAGTGGGCGGATAACTTGTCCTCTGAGGTAGATACCCTAGACAGGGATTGTGTGCTTTTGACTTTGGGTCACATCAAGGATGCTGCAGCATATTTAAAAGGGAGAGGAAGGTGAAAAAGTTCACAGGATGTGGCAAGTTGCCAGGAGCAGAAGTCCTCTGCGGCTTCTACCAAATCCACCGCATGACGCTGCGGCTCCTCTGCGGGAGTCCGCGCCAGTGGGGGCACGTCTCAGACTCTTCAGTCAGGTCTGGGCGCACTCGGGCCTGGATCCTTGGATAGTAGACATAGTAACCCAAGGGTACAGGTTAGAGTTTCAAGACGTGCCCCCTCTCCGATTTTTCAAATCGGCCTTGCCAGCTTCTCTTCCAGAAAGGGAGATAGTAAGCGCTGCGATACTAAAGTGTCAAAATCAAGTGATTGTCACGGTACCCCCATCTCAACAGGGGGAAGTTTTTTATTCGAGCCTGTTCGTGGTCCCGAAGCCGGATGGCTCAGTCAGACCAATTCTAAACCTAAAATCCCTCAATTTCTTTCTAAAAAAAATCAAGTTCAAGATGGAGTCTCTACGAGCAGTGATCTCCAATCTGGAGGAGGGGGATTTTATGGTGTCGGTCGACATAAAAGATTGCAGGTTCCATGCCAGGGTGTTTCAGTGGAACCTGCTGGACCAGTGGTCAGGGTCTCACCTGGACATGCACCGGAAAATAATTCTATCTCACAGGACAAGAATTTCCCTTCTGTGGTGGCTGCACAGTTCTCACCTTATGGAGGGACGCAGGTTCGGGATTCAGGATTGGATCCTGGTGACCACGGATGCAAGCCTCCAAGGCTGGGGAGCAGTCACACAGGGAAGAAACTTTCAGGGAAAGTGGTCAAGTCAGGAAGCTTGTCTACACATAAACATTCTGGAATTAAGAGCCATCCACAACGGCATACTGCAAGCAGAACACCTTCTTCGAGGTCTGCCGGTCTTGATTCAGTCAGACAACGTGACAGCAGTGGCGTACATAAACTGCCAAGGTGGAACAAAGAGCAGAGCAGTGATGGCCGAGGCCACGAAGATTCTTCGCTGGGCGGAAAGACATGCCAGCGCTCTGGGAGCGGTCTTCTTTCCGGGAGTGGACAACTGGGAAGCAGACTTCCTCAGCAGACACAATCTCCATCCAGAAGAGTGGGGTCTTCATCAAAAGGTCTTTGCAGAAGTGACAAGTCGTTTGGGAGTTCCTCAAGTGGACATGATGGTGTCCCGCCTCAACAAGAAACTTCAGAAATATTGTTCCAGGTCAAGGGACCCTCAGGCGATAGCGGTGGACGCTCTAGTGACACCGTGGGTGTTTCAGTCGGTCTATGTGTTCCCTCCACTTCCACTCATTCCAAAGGTGATAAAAATTATAAGAAGAACAAGGGTTCAAACGATCCTCATTGTTCCAGATTGGCCAAAAAGGACATGGTATCCATATCTTCAGGAGTTGCTCATAGAAGATACCTGGCCTCTTCCTCTTCGGGAGGACCTGTTACAACAGGGGCCGTGCGTGTATCAGGACTTACCGCGGCTGCGTTTGACGGCGTGGCGGTTGAGCGCCAAATCCTAGCCCGAAAGGGTATTCCCAGTGAAGTCATTCCTACACTTCTTCAGGCTAGAAAAGAAGTAACGGCAAAGCATTACCACCGTATTTGGAGGAAATATGTGTCTTGGTGTGAATCCAAGAAGGCTCCTACGGAAGAATTTCACCTGGGGCGGTTGCTCCATTTCCTACAAGCAGGTGTGGATGCGGGCCTAAAGTTAGGCTCTATTAAAGTACATATTTCGGCCTTATCGATTTTTTTTCAAAAAGAATTGGCCTCCCTTCCAGAAGTTCAGACCTTCGTGAAAGGCGTGCTGCATAGCCAACCTCCCTTTGTGCCCCCAGTGGCACCATGGGACCTTAATGTGGTGTTGCAATTCTTGCAATCACATTGGTTTGAACCTTTGCGCAAGGTTGAGTTAAAATTCCTTACTTGGAAAGTGGTCATGTTGTTGGCCTTGGCGTCTGCAAGGCGAGTGTCTGAGTTGGCGGCTTTGTCTCACAAAAGCCCCTATTTGATTTTCCATGCTGATAGAGCGGAGTTGAGAACTCGTCAGCAATTTCTGCCAAAAGTTGTTTCATCGTTTCATGTTAACCAGCCTATTGTGGTGCCAGTGGCTACTGACGCCTTGGCGGAGTCAAAGTCTCTCGATGTGGTCAGAGCTTTGAAGATCTATGTCACCAGAACGGCGCAGATTAGGAAAACAGAAGCTCTGTTTTTCCTGTGGGCTCCTAACAAGATTGGGCTCCTGATTCTAAGCAGACTATTGCGCGCTGGATTTGTAATCCGATTCAGCAGGCTCATTCTACGGCAGGATTGCCGTTACCAAAATCGGTGAAAGCCTATTCTACCAGGAAGGTGGGCTCATCATGGACGGCTGCCCGGGGGGGTCTCGGCGTTACAACTTTGCCGAGCTGCTACTTGGTCGGGTTCAAACACCTTTGTGAAGTTTTACAAGTTTGATACCCTGGCTGAGGAGGACCTCTTGTTTGGTCAATCGGAGCTGCAGAGTCATCCGCACTCTCCCGCCCGTTCTAAAGCTTTGGTATAAACCCCATGGTTCTTGAAGCATCCCCAGCATCCTCTAGGATGTATGAGAAAATAGGATTTTAATACCTACCTGTAAATCCTTTTCTATTAGTCCGTAGAGGATGCTGGGCGCCCTTCCCAGTGCAGGCTATATCTGCAGTTTGCTTATAGTTACGCTCATGTTGCATTGAGTTTAGTCACTCTGTGACTGTTGTTGGTCATGCCGTTGCATGCGTTGTTGTTGAATGCCATGGTGTACGGCGTGTTAGTGGTGTGAGCTGGTATGTATCTCACCTTAGTTTAAAATAATTAAATAAATCATTTTCCTCGAAATGTCCGTCTCCCTGGGCACAGTTCCTATAACTGGAGTCTGGAGGAGGGGCATAGAGGGAGGAGCCAGTTCACACCCATTCAAAGTCTTATAGTGTGCCCATGTCTCCTGCGGATCCCGTCTATACCCCATGGTTCTTGAAGCATCCCCAGCATCCTCTACGGACTAAGAGATAAGGATTTACCGGTAGGTACTAAAATCCTATTTTTTTTCTAAAGATTGGCTTCTGTCTGGCCACTCTACTATACAGGCTTGATTGGTCGACTGCTGCAGAGATGGTTGTCCTTCTGGAAGGTTCACCTCTCTCCACAGAGGAATGCTGTAGCTCTGACAGAGTGACCATCGGGTTCTTGGTCACCTCCCTGACTAGGGCTTTTCTCCTTTGATCTCTCAGTTTAGATGGCTTGCCAGCTCTAGGGGGCCCTATACACTAGCCGATCCGCCGCCGAGCTGCCCGACGGCGGATACGGCCGACGAGCGACCCGGCGGCGGGGGGGCAGTGACGGGGGGAGTGAAGTTTCTTCACTCCCCCCGTCACGCGGCTGCATTGAAGTGCAGGCAAATATGGACGAGATCGTCCATATTGGCCTGCATGCACAGCCGACGGGAGACCAGCGATGAACGAGCGCGGGGACGCGCATCGTTCATCGCTGGAGCCTCCACACTGAAAGATATGAACGAGTTCTCGTTCATTTATGAACGAGATCGTTCATATCTTTCCAAAAATCGGCCAGTGTGTAGGGCCTATAGGAAGAGTCCTGGTGATTCCGAACTTCTTCCATTTACGGATAATGGAGGCCACTGTGCTCACTGGGACCTTCAAAGCAGCAGATATTTTTCTGTACCCTTTCCCAGATTTGTGCCTCGAGACAATCCTGTCTCGGAGGTTTAGAGACAATTCCTTTGACATCATGCTTGGTTTGTGCTCAGACATGCACTGCACGTGTGGGACCTTATACAAACTAGAGATGAGCGCCGGAAATTTTTCGGGTTTTGGTTTTGGGTTCGGTTCCGCGGCCGTGTTTTGGGTTCGACCGCGTTTTGGCAAAACCTCACCGAATTTTTTTTGTCGGATTCGGGTGTGTTTTGGATTCGGGTGTTTTTTTCAAAAAACCCTAAAAAACAGCTTAAATCATAGAATTTGGGGGTCATTTTGATCCCAAAGTATTATTAACCTCAAAAACCATAATTTCCACTCATTTTCAGTCTATTCTGAATACCTCACACCTCACAATATTATTTTTAGTCCTAAAATTTGCACCGAGGATGCTGTGTGAGTAAGATAAGCGACCCTAGTGGCCGACACAAACACCGGGCCCATCTAGGAGTGGCACTGCAGTGTCACGCAGGATGTCCCTTCCAAAAAACCCTCCCCAAACAGCACATGACGCAAAGAAAAAAAGAGGCGCAATGAGGTAGCTGTGTGAGTAAGATAAGCGACCCTAGTGGCCGACACAAACACCGGGCCTATCTAGGAGTGGCACTGCAGTGTCACGCAGGATGTCCCTTCCAAAAAACCCTCCCCAAACAGCACATGACGCAAAGAAAAAAAGAGGCGCAATGAGGTAGCTGACTGTGTGAGTAAGATAAGCGACCCTAGTGGCCGACACAAACACCGGGCCCATCTAGGAGTGACACTGCAGTGTCACGCAGGATGTCCCTTCCAAAAAACCCTCCCCAAACAGCACATGACGCAAAGAAAAAAAGAGGCGCAATGAGGTAGCTGACTGTGTGAGTAAGATAAGCGACCCTAGTGGCCGACACAAACACCGGGCCTATCTAGGAGTGGCACTGCAGTGTCACGCAGGATGTCCCTTCCAAAAAACCCTCCCCAAACAGCACATGACGCAAAGAAAAAAAGAGGCGCAATGAGGTAGCTGACTGTGTGAGTAAGATAAGCGACCCTAGTGGCCGACACAAACACCGGGCCCATCTAGGAGTGGCACTGCAGTGTCACGCAGGATGGCCCTTCCAAAAAACCCTCCCCAAACAGCACATGACGCAAAGAAAAATAAAAGAAAAAAGAGGTGCAAGATGGAATTGTCCTTGGGCCCTCCCACCCACCCTTATGTTGTATAAACAAAACAGGACATGCACACTTTAACCAACCCATCATTTCAGTGACAGGGTCTGCCACACGACTGTGACTGATATGACGGGTTGGTTTGGACCCCCCCCCAAAAAAGAAGCAATTAATCTCTCCTTGCACAAACTGGCTCTACAGAGGCAAGATGTCCACCTCATCATCATCCTCCGATATATCACCGTGTACATCCCCCTCCTCACAGATTATCAATTCGTCCCCACTGGAATCCACCATCTCAGCTCCCTGTGTACTTTGTGGAGGCAATTGCTGCTGGTCAATGTCTCCGCGGAGGAATTGATTATAATTCATTTTAATGAACATCATCTTCTCCACATTTTCTGGATGTAACCTCGTACGCCGATTGCTGACAAGGTGAGCGGCGGCACTAAACACTCTTTCGGAGTACACACTTGTGGGAGGGCAACTTAGGTAGAATAAAGCCAGTTTGTGCAAGGGCCTCCAAATTGCCTCTTTTTCCTGCCAGTATAAGTACGGACTGTGTGATGTGCCTACTTGGATGCGGTCACTCATATAATCCTCCACCATTCTATCAATGTTGAGAGAATCATATGCAGTGACAGTAGACGACATGTCCGTAATCGTTGTCAGGTCCTTCAGTCCGGACCAGATGTCAGCATCAGCAGTCGCTCCAGACTGCCCTGCATCACCGCCAGCGGGTGGGCTCGGAATTCTGAGACTTTTCCTCGCACCCCCAGTTGCGGGAGAATGTGAAGGAGGAGATGTTGACAGGTCGCGTTCCGCTTGACTTGACAATTTTCTCACCAGCAGGTCTTTCAACCTCAGCAGACTTGTGTCTGCCGGAAAGAGAGATCCAAGGTAGGCTTTAAATCTAGGATCGAGCATGGTGGCCAAAATGTAGTGCTCTGATTTCAACAGATTGACCACCCGTGAATCCTTGTTAAGCGAATTAAGGGCTCCATCCACAAGTCCCACATGCCTAGCGGAATCGCTCCGTGTTAGCTCCTCCTTCAATGTCTCCAGCTTCTTCTGCAAAAGCCTGATGAGGGGAATGACCTGACTCAGGCTGGCAGTGTCTGAACTGACTTCACGTGTGGCAAGTTCAAAGGGCATCAGAACCTTGCACAACGTTGAAATCATTCTCCACTGCGCTTGAGACAGGTGCATTCCACCTCCTATATCGTGCTCAATTGTATACCTCCAACCTCTGAAGCATATAGAGGGTTGAATTCCACCTCGTTACCACTTCTTGCTTCAGATGATGGCAGGGCAGGTTCAGTAGTTTTTGGTGGTGCTCCAGTCTTCTGTACGTGGTGCCTGTACGCCGAAAGTGTCCCGCAATTCTTCTGGCCACCGACAGCATCTCTTGCACGCCCCTGTCGTTTTTTTAAAAATTCTGCACCACCAAATTCAAGGTATGTGCAAAACATGGGACGTGCTGGAATTTGCCCATATTTAATGCACACACAATATTGCTGGCGTTGTCCGATGCCACAAATCCACAGGAGAGTCCAATTGGGGTAAGCCATTCCGCGATGATCTTCCTCAGTTGCCGTAAGAGGTTTTCAGCTGTGTGCGTATTCTGGAATCCGGTGATACAAAGCGTAGCCTGCCTAGGAAAGAGTTGGCGTTTGCGAGATGCTGCTACTGGTGCCGCCGCTGCTGTTCTTGCGGCGGGAGTCCATACATCTACCCAGTGGGCTGTCACAGTCATATAGTCCTGACCCTGCCCTGCTCCACTTGTCCACATGTCCGTGGTTAAGTGGACATTGGGTACAACTGCATTTTTTAGGACACTGGTGAGTCTTTTTCTGACGTCCGTGTACATTCTCGGTATCGCCTGCCTAGAGAAGTGGAACCTAGATGGTATTTGGTAACGGGGGCACACTGCCTCAATAAATTGTCTAGTTCCCTGTGAACTAACGGCGGATACCGGACGCACGTCTAACACCAACATAGTTGTCAAGGCCTCAGTTATCCGCTTTGCAGCAGGATGACTGCTGTGATATTTCATCTTCCTCGCAAAGGACTGTTGAACAGTCAATTGCTTACTGGAAGTAGTACAAGTGGGCTTACGACTACCCCTCTGGGATGACCATCGACTCCCAGCAGCAACAACAGCAGCGCCAGCAGCAGTAGGCGTTACACGCAAGGATGCATCGGAGGAATCCCAGGCAGGAGAGGAATCATCAGAATTGCCAGTGACATGGCCTGCAGGACTATTGGCATTCCTGGCGAAGGAGGAAATTGACACTGAGGGAGTTGGTGGGGTGGTTTGCGTGAGCTTGGTTACAAGAGGAAGGGATTTACTGGTCAGTGGACTGCTTCCGCTGTCGGCCAAAGTTTTTGAACTCGTCACTGACTTATTATGAATGCGCTGCAGGTGACGTATAAGGGAGGATGTTCCGAGGTGGTTAATGTCCTTACCCCTACTTATTACAGCTTGACAAAGGGAACACACGGCTTGACAAATGTTGTCCGCATTTCTGGTGAAATACTTCCACACCGAAGAGCTGATTTTTTTGGTATTTTCACCAGGCATGTCAACGGCCATATTCCTCCCACGGACAACAGGTGTCTCCCCGGGTGCCTGACTTAAACAAACCACCTCACCATCAGAATCCTCCTGGTCAATTTCCTCCCCAGCGCCAGCAACACCCATATCCTCCTCATCCTGGTGTACTTCAACACTGACATCTTCAATCTGACTATCAGGAACTGGACTGCGGGTGCTCCTTCTAGCACTTGCAGGGGGCGTGCAAATGGTGGAAGGCGCATGCTCTTCACGTCCAGTGTTGGGAAGGTCAGGCATCGCAACCGACACAATTGGACTCTCCTTGTGGATTTGGGATTTCGAAGAACGCACAGTTCTTTGCTGTGCTTTTTCCAGCTTGAGTCTTTTCATTTTTCTAGCGAGAGGCTGAGTGCTTCCATCCTCATGTGAAGCTGAACCACTAGCCATGAACATAGGCCAGGGCCTCAGCCGTTCCTTGCCACTCCGTGTGGTAAATGGCATATTGGCAAGTTTACGCTTCTCCTCCGACAATTTTATTTTAGGTTTTGGAGTCCTTTTTTTACTGATATTTGGTGTTTTGGATTTGACATGCTCTGTACTATGACATTGGGCATCGGCCTTGGCAGACGACGTTGCTGGCATTTCATCGTCTCGGCCATGACTAGTGGCAGCAGCTTCAGCACGAGGTGGAAGTGGATCTTGATCTTTCCCTAATTTTGGAACCTCAACATTTTTGTTCTCCATATTTTAATAGGCACAACTAAAAGGCACCTCAGGTAAACAATGGAGATGGATGGATACTAGTATACAATTATGGATGGACTGCCGAGTGCCGACACAGAGGTAGCTACAGCCGTGGACTACCGTACTGTACTGTGTCTGCTGCTAATATAGACTGGTTGATAAAGAGATGTAGTATGTATGTATAAAGAAGAAAGAAAAAAAAACCACGGGTAGGTGGTATACAATTATGGACGGACTGCCGAGTGCCGACACAGAGGTAGCTACAGCCGTGGACTACCGTACTGTGTCTGCTGCTAATATAGACTGGTTGATAAAGAGATGTAGTATGTATGTATAAAGAAGAAAGAAAAAAAAACCACGGGTAGGTGGTATACAATTATGGACG
Organism: Pseudophryne corroboree; assembly: GCF_028390025.1. Classification (NCBI taxonomy): domain Eukaryota; kingdom Metazoa; phylum Chordata; class Amphibia; order Anura; family Myobatrachidae; genus Pseudophryne; species Pseudophryne corroboree. The sequence continues at coordinate 288,854,143 of NC_086449.1, forward strand.
GACTGCCGAGTGCCGACACAGAGGTAGCTACAGCCGTGGACTACCGTACTGTGTCTGCTGCTAATATAGACTGGTTGATAAAGAGATGTAGTATGTATGTATAAAGAAGAAAGAAAAAAAAACCACGGGTAGGTGGTATACAATTATGGACTGACTGCCGAGTGCCGACACAGAGGTAGCTACAGCCGTGGACTACCGTACTGTACTGTGTCTGCTGCTAATATAGACTGGATGATAATGAGATGTAGTATGTATAAAGAAGAAAAAAAAAACCACGGGTAGGTGGTATACAATTATGGATGGACTGCCGAGTGCCGACACAGAGGTAGCTACAGCTGTGGACTACCGTACTGTACTGTGTCTGCTGCTAATATAGACTGGTTGATAATGAGATGTAGTATGTATGTATAAAGAAGAAAGAAAAAAAAAACCACGGGTAGGTGGTATACAATTATGGACGGACTGCCGAGTGCCGACACAGAGGTAGCTACAGCCGTGGACTACCGTACTGTACTGTGTCTGCTGCTAATATAGACTGGATGATAATGAGATGTAGTATGTATAAAGAAGAAAGAAAAAAAAACCACGGGTAGGTGGTATACAATTATGGATGGACTGCCGAGTGCCGACACAGAGGTAGCTACAGCCGTGGACTACCGTACTGTACTGTGTCTGCTGCTAATATAGACTGGATGATAATGAGATGTAGTATGTATAAAGAAGAAAGAAAAAAAAAACCACGGGTAGGTGGTATACAATTATGGACGGACTGCCGAGTGCCGACACAGAGGTAGCTACAGACGTGGACTACCATACTGTACTGTGTCTGCTGCTAATATAGACTGGATGATAATGAGATGTAGTATGTATAAAGAAGAAAAAAAAAACCACGGGTAGGTGGTATACAATTATGGATGGACTGCCGAGTGCCGACACAGAGGTAGCTACAGCCGTGGACTACCGTACTGTACTGTGTCTGCTGCTAATATAGACTGGATGATAATGAGATGTAGTATGTATAAAGAAGAAAGAAAAAAAACCACGGGTAGGTGGTATACAATTATGGACGGACTGCCGAGTGCCGACACAGAGGTAGCTACAGCCGTGGACTACCGTACTGTACTGTGTCTGCTGCTAATATAGACTGGTTGATAATGAGATGTAGTATGTATAAAGAAGAAAGAAAAAAAAACCACGGGTAGGTGGTATACAATTATGGATGGACTGCCGAGTGCCGACACAGAGGTAGCTACAGCCGTGGACTACCGTACTGTACTGTGTCTGCTGCTAATATAGACTGGATGATAATGAGATGTAGTATGTATAAAGAAGAAAAAAAAAACCACGGGTAGGTGGTATACAATTATGGATGGACTGCCGAGTGCCGACACAGAGGTAGCTACAGCCGTGGACTACCGTACTGTACTGTGTCTGCTGCTAATATAGACTGGATGATAATGAGATGTAGTATGTATAAAGAAGAAAGAAAAAAAAAACCACGGGTAGGTGGTATACAATTATGGATGGACTGCCGAGTGCCGACACAGAGGTAGCTACAGCCGTGAACTACCGTACTGTGTCTGCTGCGACTGGATGATAAATAATGATATAAAAAATATATATATATCACTACTGCAGCCGGACAGGTATATATTATATAATGACGGACCTGCTGGACACTGTCTGTCAGCAGAATGAGTTTTTTATAGAATAAAAAAACACCACACAAGTCACACGACAAGTGTTTAACTTTTTCAGGCAATCACAATATAGTATACTATACTGGTGGTCAGTGTGGTCAGGTCACTGGTCAGTCACACTGGCAGTGGCACTCCTGCAGCAAAAGTGTGCACTGTTTAATTTTAATAATATGTACTCCTGGCTCCTGCTATAACCTATAACTGCTCCCCAGTCTCCCCCACAATTAAGCTGTGTGAGCACAGTCAGATATTATAAATAGATGATGCAGCACACTGGGCTGAGCACAGATATGGTATGTGACTGAGTCACTGTGTATCGTTTTTTTCAGGCAGAGAACGGATTATATTAAATAAAACTGCACTGGTGGTCACTGGTCAGTGGTCAGTCACTAGTAAACTCTGCACTCTCTAGTACTCCTAAGCTTCAGTAAATCAAGTGTCTCTGTCTCAATCTCACTCTCTCTCTTCTAATCTAAATGGAGAGGACGCCAGCCACGTCCTCTCCCTATCAATCTCAATGCACGTGTGAAAATGGCTCCTTATATAGAATCCGAGTCTCGCGATAGAATCCGAGCCTCGCGAGAATCCGACAGCGTCATGATGACGTTCGGGCGCGCTCGGGTTAACCGAGCAAGGCGGGAAGATCCGAGTCGCTCGGATCCGTGTAAAAAAAGCTGAAGTTCGGGCGGGTTCGGATTCCGAGGAACCGAACCCGCTCATCTCTAATACAAACAAGTGTGTAGCTTTCTAGATTATGTCCAATCAACTGAATTTACCACAGGTGGACTCAATTTAAGCTGTAGGAACATCTAAAGGATGATCAGTGGAAACAGGATGCACCTGAGCTCAATATGAAGCTTCATGGCAAAGGCTTGAATACTTATGTACATGTTATATTTTATTTTTTATGTTTAATAAATTTGTAAAAATCTCAAAAAAACTTATTACACTGTCATTATGGGGTACTGTGTGTAGAAGTTTGAGGGAAAAATGATTTTATTCCATTTGGGAATAAGGCTGTAACATAACAAAATGTGGAAAAAAGTGAAGCGCTGTGAGTACTTTCCAGATGCACTGTAGATATAGCAGCAGATTTCGGTCCAGGTTTATGCCATAAAAAAAGATCAGGCATTGAGTTTTCACATCCTGCATTTTTCTAGCATTCCCATAGATAACCTATGAAGATCTAAGCATTATGTTATGCTCTGCATCACCTTTCCTAGCCCTATGGTATGCCATCCCAGACAATTTCAGGCAGTTAGCCTGATATCACTGCACATGAGACCATTGTCAAATATCCACAATGGCTAATAATAAATCTAATTGTATGGCCATTATTTGGGTTTATTGGTAAATGTAGGCACAGATCTGCCATCATAGATGTTCGCTTTCATCTTCTGCACAAGGCTCCAGTCGGACCAGAAGTGATCTGGCCTGGATTTTTCAGAGGGATTAAATGACCAAGTAATTTGCCCACCTTCTTTGGCCAGTTTGGACAGAGCTCTGATGGGCTAAGTGTGTGGCAGCTCTTATGGCACATCTACATCTTGATAAGTATTATGTAGAATATGCTGTTCCAATGCATTATTATACTGCAAACCTAAATCAAAGTATAAGATAGCTATGGTAAACAGTCAGAAGACTACTGTAGCCTGTTTATGTCATAGAAGACAGAGGTGGAGGTAGAGAGCGGGGCACCTGTAAAATAAATCTTAAAAAAAAGTGAGACTGATAATGCGGTAGATATATTTAAAAACTGTATTACCTCTTTCTGTATGCATTACAATTGATGTTTCAGTAAGACCTACTAAAGTCAGTGCTACCGCCTTGTCAGGGCCAGATAAACAATGGGGTGGATGGAGCTGCAGCTCCATGCCCCTCACTGAAAATAGGCCCACGGGATCTCCTGAAACGCAGATAGTGTTGGCAAGGGCAAAAAACGTTTCTCCTGTCATCACTAATAGCATTCCCCCAGTCGCAACCTGCCAAACCTTTGCCCATCCTTTCCAAGCCACTTGCAGCCCTGCACAACCATCCACCCACTCTCCGTGTCACCCCAATCCCCGCCCCAGGCCCACAATAAGCCTATGCCCTGCACCCTTAGTCCATCTGCAGCTGTACCTGACTGACCACTGTGACCAGTTTCTCCTACATAGCATCCAAAGCTGTGTCCCCAAACTCCGCTCCCAGGCTGCGATAAGCACCTCCCCCTGGTTCTTCCACTCCTGAGTCCCCCTGTCACCTGAAGCTCCGCCCACTGAAGTCCTGCTGCTTCTGCTGCCAGTCATGTACTTGAAGAGATTTTCAATATGCTGCCAAACAGTGGTGTGAGGTGTTCTGTAGCTGTTGCTTGTCATTGGCTGCTCTACGCTCCACGTCTAGGGGGTATTTGGTGGCAACATCATGGCAGCAGTGGTGTAACAATGGTTGGCAAAGTAGGGCATGATCCCTGGCACAAAGCAGCAAGCTGAGGTACGCATTGTGTCTCATGCAACAGACATATGCGCTCCAAGAGGATGGCGCAATTATCGGTCAGAGCAGCGTCCGGAGGGGAGCCGCTGGTAAAACTTAAGGAATGTGCAGGGACCTGGAGGTAGGAGAGCCACTGACCGTGCTAGTGTTCTGACAGTTCAGATATGCTTCCTCCATTGGCATGGCGGAACCACAGAAGGATTGGGAGAAAGAGAACGGGAGCTGCTACAGCCGGGTGTGAAGTAAGCAGAGCAGGTGTTTGTGTACAAGGGGCCAGCACCGGCATTTATTGGGCCCCCCATACAGCCGTCAGCCCCCCTACCCTCCGTTGTTCTGTGTACTCCATCCAGCCTGTCACACTCCCATCATCAGTACCGCTCTGCCTGCCGTGCTGCTTCTCATTATACCATCCCTCATTCACTGCCTACACTCCCAAGATGAATTTCTTCATTCACTGCCCTTCTCTCTCTCTCTGCCCCTGGTATCTCTCTCTGCTCCAGATATCTCTCCCTGCTCTAAGTGTCTCATTCTCTTTGCTCCAAGTGTGTCTCTCTCTCTCTCTCTCTTTCTGTTCCATGTCTCATTCTCTCTGCTTCAAGTGTCTTTCACTCACTCTGCCCCAGATGTCTCTTGCGCGCTCTCTCTCTCTCTCTCTCTCTCTGCTCCAGGTGTCTCTCTCTTTCTCTGCCCCAGGAGTCTTTTGCTCTCTCCCAGTGCTCCACATCCCTCTTTCTCTATGCTCCACGTTCTACACTCTCACAAGATTAATTTCCTTATTCACTGCCTCTCTCTAACTGTCCCAGGTCTCTCTCTTCTCTGCACCTGGTCTCTTTCTCTCTGTTCCAGGTGTCTCTCTTTCTGCTCTATGTCTATCTCACTCTGCTCTACAACTCTCTCTCTGCTCAATCTCTCTCTCTCTGCTCCAGGTTTCTCTCTCTACACCAGGTGTCTCTGTCACTCGCTGTCTCTGCTCCAGGTCTCTCTCTCTCTGCTTCAGGTGTCTCTTTCTCTTTCTTCTCTACTTCGCTCTCTTTGCTATAGGTGTGTATCGCTCTCTCTCTTTGATCCAGGTCTCTCTCTCTCTCTGTCTCTCTCTGCTTCAGGTGTCTATTTCTCTCTGCTCCACATCTTTCTTTCTCTGCACCAGGTGTCTATCGCTCTGTCTCTCTGCTCCAGATGTCTCTCTCTCTCTGCTCCAGATGTCTCTCTCTCTCTGCTTCAGGTGTCTCAATCATAGTCCACGTGGATGGTAAAGTATGTGTCGACCATTTGCACCTGTCGACCATAAGCACTGTCGATCTTTTACATGTAGACCTAATGACCATGTTGACCTTTTGTTCATGTCGACCTAATGCATGTTGAACATTAGTGGTTGACCTATTGACTGTTGACCTAATTAAGGTCGACTTACAGTATCATCCGGATACCAGATATATCATACAGTAAGCAGGTAGATGTTATCCTAACACTCAGCATAAACAGAAGTTAGAGTCAGCGTGTCTTTATAAATGATCGTTCTTGGGAACCAGTTTTTTTTTATATTGCTTATTATGGTAAGTTTGGTGGAACACTATCAACTCAATCTTTCTTTACCTACTTTGTATGTATTTAGTAACACTAAATAATTGAAGCTTGACAGTATGGAAAATAATCTGTGTCTTTCAACTTCAAAATAATGTAGTGTTGAGTTAATGTTGTCATAATGTATTGTTTGTACCTAGACATTGGCTGCGCGGAAAGCTGGTATATCTCTTGCAATGGTTATCCGGACATCTGCCAACAATGAGGAACTGGTAAGTGATTTTCAGGTATTGTAATACATTACATTGTTTAATTAGTCTTTGAAATGCATGGCAGATTACAAATACTGTATACTGTAAATCTTTGTGAATTGTGGCATGTTAAAATCACAAATCCCCCATCTACCCACTTGGTTTTCACAGCAAAATGTTTTTCCTTTCAATATGGTCTATATATTGTCCCTTTAAGAAAACAGAGACAAACATTCATATACAGAGTCAAAGAATACATGATGTAACCCTTCAGTAAGACATATGGGCAAATAACTGACCAATATGCTGGAGAGATCGATGAACAGCAAATATACTATTGTTTTTGTATTTATTATTCATTTTTTTTATGAGGCTCTGATACATGGCTTCTTTAGTGAAGATACAGGAATCTATGTACAGAATCAGGCTGTACTGTATGATGCTATTTCAGGGTGAGCACAAGGGGTAACTGAACTCCTCAAACAAGTTTGGCCTATATGTACAGCTCAAATTTAAAATGACCCTAATGGAGAGAGACTGAGCCAAGTCTGATGCTTCTCTTTGCTATTGTTATGTTCAACGTGCTCGGAACCCGAGAGACAGGGTGGCAGTAGATGAGTTCCGAGTACAGAAACATGATGCTGCAGTTTGGGCAGAGATTTGCAGCAACCCCTACCAGGAAACCCCTCCCTAGTGGTCGGTCAACGCCTGCGAGACTATGGTTTCTTGGGCCCATGGCAGCCGCGTTTGAATGGACAGATTAGGTCTGCCCGAACGCCGATGCCCCCCGGTCTTAGTTGGTGACAAGGCGTTAACAGAGACAGAGAGAGAACAAGGGGAAAAGCTATCTAAAACAGACACAAGAATATGGAAGAGGACTACAGAAAATAAATTAATAATTTATGTGCGGCGTGCCCGCCAGGAAAAACAGCAAATGTAACGCTTCCCAAGTGCCGTACATGAACCCGTCTTAGTACGGCAAGGACTACAGTAGCGGAACTTCCGCAGAAAACACAATGACAAGAAAATAAAGAGAATACGGCTTCCGCCGTATGGTGCGCCAGAGCCGCTACTCACGACACCGGGAAGGTGCACGCAAGGAGCAACCAGGACCCAGGAAGCTCAAGGTTCAGGATTCCCCGACTGGAGGCAGGAACAGATCCCCAAGACCGGATTCTGGAAAACTGGACACAGGATGCTGGAACGTAGTAGCTGAAAGCAGGTACATGCTCCACAGGAAGCTATCACCGGCGGGGCTGTCCTAATCTGGCTCCCATAAAAAACCCCTGCAGCCCAATCAGCAGGCAGCCCAGCCCCCAGATCCTGATTAATCCAGCTGTTAGCTGGCGCGCAGCGTCCCGGCTGCTTAGTAACAGCCGGGACTGCAGTGCCGGGCGACCACCCGGCGTCTCCGGTTGCTAGGCAACCGGCCGGGAGCAGGGAGGCAGCGGCGGAAGTGATGCGCCGGCCCCGCTGCCTAGCAATGGCCGGGAGCCGGCGCGACCTTCCGCCGCTAACTGTTATATACAGTACATGATCATGGAGAGTGGACTTTGGGCAAACTAAGTAATTTTTTTTCCAAGTGGCTCAAAACTTTTATACATCTGCAGATTGCAGACTATCGGGGCAACTCAAAGATTTATTTTTTTAATGCCCAAAGTAATGCCCATCAGATCAATTCATCTGTTGCTCCAATCGGGAGCTCTTTACTTTTTAAGTGCCCAAAAGTATTGGGTTTAGCCACAGTAAGCTACTAAACCAGACTAAAATAGTCAAACAATGCAAAAAAAGTCATGTTTGGGCACCCAAGTGGGATACTTTTCGCACATTTCTGCTCACTATCTCAGGAGGCTGCGAGCAGAAATATCTGTGCCAGCGAGCCTGAATGGTAGAACAGTGGAATTGCTGCCGTTGGGCGCCATCTAGTGGCCAGCGCCTAAAAAAAACTATTGAATCTCCCCCTATTGACCTGATTTTAGTGGTGTACGCAGTTGCATCTTGTGCACAGAGACGCCCACTGCCGGAGTCTCACATCAGCCGCTCACATACATAAGCAGAAATGTCGGGAACATCAGATGCACATTTGCCGCACCATCAGACCTCTGAGCAATGTCCCTATGATGTCTCAAACTGAGCGGTGTCCTAAGACGCTGCGGCCTCTCCAGCTGCGAAGGAATTTGCAGTGGCTGACTAGGGATACCCAAAAAAACTGAACAGACATGCCTGCATTTTTCTGTCCACCCCATTACCTCCCCCAAATTCTGACTACTTGTCACTTACTCTGCGCAATTCAATCGCTGCTCATGCACAGGGTGGCATTGGCGCATAAGCATTGCCCAAAAACTTGCTCCACTGTGTCAGACATCAACATTGCATGCGCCTCTGAATCCGGCTCTATGAATACTATTTGTAGACACCTGGCTGAGATGTAAATGAAGCACCTCACCTTTTTCCTACAGAATGTTTAATATTAGACCCAAGGGAAGGCGAATGCGGGCCATACATTTAAGGCCGTATTTCCTGTTATGCAGATCCAAAGATCGGCGATCTGACAGGAAATCAGGAGAAAAATGCATTTTTTTTAAATCCTAGAGTTGCCAACCCTGATCATTTTTTGGTCAGAATTATCGAATCGAGGATTTTCAACATGTTGGATTTCCCTGGTCCCCTAACCCAGGCATCGTCAGAAAGGGAAATTACTCAAACACCTGCCAGATGTACAGTATGGGCCCCTTAAGTTAATAATCTTTTAAAGTACCACTAAAACAAGTTGTCATATGAAAAGTGAGCAGTTACAGATATGTACATATAAAATTAGTGAGTAGTACACAATCTTTTATATTTATGCAATTTGTATTTAAGACTGTAGCTAATTATTTGGTAGGTGGGTAAACGGCACAGAGCTAGCAAGTACATAAACAGGGCTTTAGTCAAGCACATAAGATTTGCAAACTAATATTACTGTATTCCATCTGGATCATTGTATAAATGGTGTACATAGGCGTTGTAAGTACATGTGATTGGGCATGTGCACTCAGATATTTTGTACCTGTTTTAACTATTATTACATTTTATCGTCACAATATAATGTTTAGAATTACAGCATCTTGGTATAGTGCTAACTTTTTTTTATGTTATATTTGTTCTTTGTAAAATTTGCCATGATTGACGGTTGCTTATTCTTTTAAAATTATCTAATTTAGTTTGTTGCCACTCTTCCCAACTAATTACTAATAAGTTGCCATTAATTATGAACCAAGTAAATTCAGCAAAGAAAAACAATTAGTTTGAACCATTGCAGGTGGACTTGGTGAAATGGTTTATGCATGAAATGTATGTACTGTGCTATCTTTTGCTTAGAGTATCTCTTAGTGAGGACAGCATCATCAACAAAAAGTGTAATATTTCTTATGCCATGTAAAAATGCCAAAAAGTCAGCTGATAAACAGTACAATTCTTAATAATCTCCCACAACTCATTCAATTTAATATATGAATAATAAGGATGACTGCTGCTTATTTCCCACGTTATCTATTTTTCCTTTGATGGCTACACCTGTGTATGAGAAACAAATAATTCTACCTTTTTTAATTGAAATGAAAACACATATTTGGATACTATTAGCTTTGGTATTCCTTTCCAGCATCCATAACTATATGTCTACATGTACAGTAACCTTTGAATTTATTTTATTTTATTTCTTTTTCTTTGGGTAAAGAATTATTATGTTATTAGGATGAGACTGTCAGAATTTCATGTAGTGTTTAGTTCAGAAAACTATGCTCAGCTGCAGAATTCCATTTTTACAAATGTTTTGCCTCACTTGCTGTATATTAGCCATAAACTAATTATATAGTTCTGACACTGGATGAGTTTCCACAGATGAATGTTTCTGCACCACTGTTTGATCCTAATCACGTTTCATGTTTTACACAATAGAAAGCTCATGTTTTCAAAAAGACGTTGCAAGCTCTTATTTATCCAATATCATCCACTACTCCTCACAACTTTGAAGTATGGACGGCAACAACACCGACATACTGCTACGAGTGCGAAGGCCTGCTTTGGGGAATAGCAAGACAAGGCATGAGATGCACGGAGTGTGGCGTCAAGTGTCATGAAAAATGTCAAGACCTCCTTAACGCTGACTGCTTGCAAAGTGAGTGCCTCATGCCTTTTTTCTAACACAGGGAGCATGTTTTATTTTATGTTAATACATTTGTCCTAGTGTGGAAGTGACAGGAAATATCTGACAGCCCCTATGCTGAGAATTCCTGTTGTGGTAACTGTTGCACAGATGTCAAATTCCATGGGATCCGCTATTGTAAGCAGTGGTGAGATTTGTACCCATCAATGCTGACCTCATTGTGATGCCTAGCACACTGTGCTGTAGGGAATATCTCATTAGACTGAAGAGAACCAACACAACAAAAAGTTTGAGGAAATTCATCCATGATGAGTAGAGTAACAGTAGCTATGCTTTCTTCTTGCTGTCATTGTCAGTGTTGTTGGGAAAAATTACATTTCTGAAGTCAAAAGATAGTAAATGAGCCAAACTTGAGTTTAATCGCAGAGTTTACTATGAAATTCATTATAAACCAGTGTTTATAATGGTCCACACACACACCCAAACAGCTCATGTTTTTAGGATTTCTTTAGAGATGACTTACAGTAAATGGTCTATACACTGTGCAATAACTGGGCTGATCAAACTATTTTTGGCTGGTCAATCTGGATATCTTACAGCAGAGGTTTTCGATGCAGTCCTCTGGGCACCACAAAGGTCCAGGTATTACATTTATCCATGCTTGGCCACATGGGATTTAATAGCAACTCAGTCAATTTGAATTAACTATCTGTGCTGAGCCGTGACTATACCTAAAATCTAAAATGTTGGGGTGCCTTTAGGACCACATTTGAGAACCTCTGCCTTACTTACAGTGTATATGGAGAACCCAGGGGCGATTATCGTGTACAAAGCAGTGAGACCGGTGATTAGAGGAGACCTGGAGCATGACCTTTTGAGATGATGTCTAGAATAGTGTGTACACTGTTCTAAGTGATTTTTTTATTTTTTTTTTAATGGCCAAATAATGGAACAGTTGATCAGATTGTTGCTTACAGCATTGCGGTGTGTATACAGCTTTAGTCTGCCTGACTGGGTCGATAAACATCCTACCTCTTTTCATAGACGGAAATCTTGAAAACGTGTTGTTGGTGGTACATTGTTACTGAATTTGGGAATCTGTCTGTAACATAAAATATGATACACCATAGAATTGGCACAGCATATTACAACATTAAGACAAGGATAGTCCTGAAACATATGCGCATTATATCAGGGATTGGACAGTGCATAGGAAAATTAGATAAAGGTCTTGTGGATGCTGCTCTACAATCCTGGGTCTCCACCCTGCTCTCATAAGGTCAGACCTGAGGCTTCTTCTGTGTGTACATGGTATCAGCACATACAGATGTGTCCTCGTACGATATTGTCGCAGTCGTGCCAAACAGCTCTTCTCAGCGTCCCGTTCAACTCTGCTTGCGGTAAGCCACACAAATGTAACATTCCGATGTGATTAAATCACTAAGCCAGGCTGCACTAATTGATTTGATATGCGACACTTGTACATCTGTCTGCGAATGGATCTGAATCTGTGTACAAAGTGCTACGATGCAGCTGCTGCAGCATTTTTGCCATGCCAGGTCCTGTTGTGCTACATCTGCGACTTTGCACATATTAAAGACAAATTCCTGTGCTGTTAGAGTGGCAGCCCGGTGTCTCTGGTACAGATTGGATGGTGTTCTGTTGCACCTGTGGTCTGAATAAGATGCAAATTTCAAGAAAAAAGTCTCTACGCAGCACCGCTTGGCAAGGCTCACTGACGCCGGGTGTCTTGTGCCACATGGCATGTTGAAGCTAGGATTATGAGGACACATCTGTACACAGCACTAGCTAGGGCTCCACTTCACATGCATCGGGTCCATGCATACACAATAGAGGCAGAGTAGGGACCTCTGGGGATAGCAGTAAGCCTGCAACATAATCTGTGCTAAATCAAGTAGCCCATAAGACCTGCACATTGCAGAGTGCTTCAAAAACAATGGCACATTCTCTGAAGAATTTGCAGGGAGATGTATTGCTCTTGGAATGTGAATGTTGTAAAGCAGACAGTCTATCCTAAGGATATTTGTCTGTTTCTGGGCAAAACGTAGAGGGGGTAATTCAGAGTTGATTGCAGCAGCAAATTTGTTAGCAGTTGGGCAAACTCATGTGCACTGCAGGGGGGGGGGGGCAGATATAACATGTGCAGAGAGAGTTAGATTTGGGTGTGGTGTGTTCAAACTGAAATCTAAATTGCAGTGTAAAAATAAAGCAGCCAGTATTTACCCTGCACAGAAACAAAATAACCCACCCAAATCTCTCTCCGCAAATGTTATATATGTCCCCCCTGCAGTGCACATGGTTTTGCCCAACTGCTAACAAATTTGCTGCTGCAATCAACTCTGAATTACCCCCAGAGTTGCAAGGAAATAATTAGTTGGTTGTATGTGCTGTAATGGTGGCATAGTAATGATTACTTTGTCATAATTGCATAAACATATGTCATGTGCTGTAATCTGGGCTTTGAGTGATAGTAATTGCTGGAAAGAAGTGTTCTACATGCCTGATTCTCCATTAAGCAGCCTAGAGATGAATTTGCCTAGTATTAGTCTGTGTTATTTACAAATACACTTTTAGTGCATCAATAAAGCAATGAGAGATGCCATTACTTTGAGTTATCACCGTTCTCTTGGCTGTATCTTACAGCACATATAAATTGTGCCAGGTGTGGTTGTTAAATCATAAGTAAACACACACACACACACACACACACACACACACACACACACACACACACACACAGTTTCTCAAAGTATTTCTGCTATTGTATAGGACACCCATAAAAGAATAGTATGAACACAAGGTTGTTGACAATATTATTTTACCTTTTATTACATTGTCAGCAGTTTCATGAGCACAACCCTCACTACTTCTTTTATTAAATGTCTGTATTTATTTTATTTACCTTGTATGCCCGTTTTAGGAATGTCTTACTTCCCCCACTGTACAGCACAGAGTATGAGGTGTCTTGCAAATCACTAATAATAATAATTAAAATTGTGCTTACAATTACTCATCAGTCATCACAATTCCAAATAGCACCACTATGTTGTTATTCTGCTGTATTTGTTTGTCAACTAGTCAATACAACTCTATCCTGTTTTCCACAGTAGATAGTAGTATGTTGCTAGAAAGCAGCAGATTGGATGCCACATGTGCACTGAATATGTAAATCAAGATGTTCCATCTGCAGTCAGCTGTAGTTGATGTCACTTGTAGATTATTACTCTGTGTTTTATATATAACTTCTGTTCTTCTCAGTAAGGGGTAGGATGCACCTAAAATGCAGCATATCGGGTATCCTGTGGTTCTGCTCTTGGCTCTAAGTTAGTATGGAGGTCACATTTACCATAGAGATAATTGATCCCTCTAATAGCTGCTGTTATATCTGTATATCCTCCTGGCAGTGGACACAGCTGACTGCACTTTCTGTTTTACCCAGTGGGTAAGTAGCGTGAACGTTTCCTGCAAGAGGAAATTATATGACCGATGTGTATGGGCTGAAAAGTTATGGCCACTTGAAATGCTTCTTAGCAGTTACACAAGATTATACGGGATATAGTTATGTGACGCCTGCCGGTCACTATACCGAGGCCAGGATCCTGACCGATTACCTGCCCGTCAGTCGTCATGCCGACTGAAAGGGACTATTCCCACTCAAGCCCGCAAAAGCCTTTGTTGCACTCGCGGGATCCCAAACGGTGGTCACCTGAACCCAACCCGATTATATTGTACCTTAGATTTAGAATGGAATGAGCTTTGCAACATTTGATTTTTGTTGTTTGCAGCTACTTTAATTGGCGTTTAACTATAACTTTATATATGTGTATGTGTGTGTGTGTGTGTGTGTGTGTGTGTGTGTGTGTGTGTGTGTGTGTGTGTGTGTGTGTGTTAGGTTTTCTGTTTGACAGGACCACAAGCTGTTTTTCCTATGAGGAGCCAGAGACAGATGCTGGTAATATAATGCAGCCTGTGCTATCTAGCGCTGTCTGAACTTCTCTTCCTAAGAGCGGCTGGTAAATCACCATGTTTTCACTGTCAAAGCGTCATTCTAGCAATGGACATAATTGTAGCTGGTACATAGCACAAATCTTAAAAAGCAGCAGAAAAAAACTATCTTGCAAAAATTGTAGTCTTTTAGTATTAATAATACAGGTTTCAGCAGGTTCAAATTGTAACAAATGGCTCATGTTTTATCCAGTACCGAGACACACAAATGAAAGTGCTGCTAAATTAGGTTATAGGGAATGTATCATTTTCCCAACCGCAGAAGCAATGGTTATGTGAAAAGATTTTATCTGTGTTTAGCCTGGAATCTGTGTCATTTTATAACTGTCAGGCACTAGAAGAGAATCATCCTTTCCTTTTCTCTTTACTAGTAAGGAAGTCAGTATGCTGATAATCCGGTGCCTGTATAATCCATCTGCAGACTACAAATACTGTATAGGGGCTGTGGTACAATGTGTGTCATATAGTACACAATATACTGCACTCGCTTAGCAGGTTTGGACCCTGCACTAAAGTTAATAGAATATCCTCTGTTGGGGTTCAGGCCTAAGGGAGGGGATCCGGTCAGGATCCCTAAGTGAGATCCTTTATTTGATATCAGACAAATATGTTTTCTTAGAGGAGAAAATTTAATCATTAAACGAGTATGTTTCTTTTGTAGGTTATTACATACTGACAAAATCTAAAATGTGTCAGAATTTAAATAATATTTTTTTGCAAAATGCGAATATTTTTTATTACTAGTGTGGCCAACACAATCCAATCTAACATCGGTTGTTTCATCTACACTTCTAAACCTCACAAGCACAGGACCTCATTTATAAAGCACACGGAATACACACTGCAAATCCCCTTGATTTTGCTCTTGAGCCCTAGGTGGTCAGTCCAGTGACCTTGACAGCAGGCCCACTCTGTTCTCAGGAGATGTCTGCAATCACATATTCGTGTGTACATCACATCAGTGTCTGACCTGCTTCCATCCCTAGGATTTACAACCACCTTATTTATTTATTTATTACCAGTTTCTTATATATCGCAGCATATTCCGTTGCACTTTACAATTAGAACAACAGTAATAGAAAAAAACTGGGTAAAACAAACAAACAGATATAGAGGTAGGAAGGCCCTGCTCACAAGCTTACAATCTATAGGGAAATAGGCATTGATACACAAGGATAGATACTACCTATTGCATAATGATCCACCAGATTGCTAGGTTCTTAATGGGTTGTATGATATGATCACCCCGCACCTCTCTCAGGAGCTTAAACTTTTCTGATTTTCTTTTAAAATACTGTTCAACCTTATTTATGGATACAATGGGACACTGGGACTTTATTACTTTTAGTTTTTGAAGTCTTTTTCTTTATCTTTTATCTCTTTGGTGATTTAGAATAAAATCTTGTTCTTGCTTTATTAGGTTTTGTGAATTCACTATACTGTTGTACATTTACTGTAATATGATGTATACTGCTACAAACAGCTGGCTATTATTGCTTGGCACTGGCAATCATCTTTTGGTTGTATTCCTTCCATCCCTGATAATCCAGAGGACCATTATTGGGAGTTGTGGTGGTACTTTTCATCCAAGTACCATGTGGTATGGGGCTATTCATACAGTATGATAGCAGCTGCAGTGTTTATAGGCACCTTAACAGGACATGTGTAGTGCAGTATGCACTGCTAATATATATAATATGAAGCTCAGACTGGCTGTTTTGGTGACAAGTCAGTGCCTGGATGTGATCCCTACTATAATGTTTGGAATAAAGACAACTTTAGATAATTTTTCCCTCACATCAATATTCCACATATATGTGTTACCAGAGGCGTCACTAGGGTAGGTGTCACCCGGTGTGATGGCCAATGGTGTCACCCACCCCCCCCCCCCCCCCCCACACACACAGCCCACAATTTAATTGCCCACAGACAGTGCTCCCAGGAGAGTGCATGCCCCCCCCCCCCCCATTTTCCATCATTCTGGGGATCTGGGAGTTGCGGGCTTCCCACGGAGACTGATTTGGCTGCAGTGCCAGCTCCCAGGGATGCCATAAGGAATTTACGGGGCCCAGGACTGACAAAATGCGCCACCTGTATTATTCTAACTGCTGAGACTGTGCCACCTGTACTATAGAAACTGCTGAGACTGCACCACCTGTACTATAGAAACTGCTGAGACTGCGCCTCCTGTACTATAGTAACTGCTGAGACTGTGCCACCTGTACTATAGTAACTGCTGAGACTGCGCCACCTGTACTATAGTAACTGCTGAGACTGTGCCACCTGTACTATAGTAACTACTGAGACTGCACCACCTGTATTACAGTAACTGCTGAGACTGCGCCACCTGTACTATAGAAACTGCTGAGACTGCACCACCTGTACTATAGTAACTGCTCAGACTGCGCCACCTGTACTATAGTAACTGCTGAGACTGCACCACCTGTACTATAGTAACTGCTGAGACTGCGCCACCTGTAGTATAGTAACTGCTGAGACTGCGCCACCTATAGTATAGTAACTGCTGAGACTGCGCCACCTGTAGTATAGTAACGGCTGAGACTGCGCCACCTGTAGTATAGTAACGGCTGAGACTGCGCCACCTGTAGTATAGTAACGGCTGAGACTACGCCACCTGTAGTATAGTAACTGCTGAGACTGCGCCACCCATACTATAGTAACTGCTGAGACTGCACCACCTGTATTATAGTAACTGCTGAGACTGCGCCACCTGTAGTATAGTAACTGCTGAGACTGTGCCACCTGTAGTATAGTAACTGCTGAGACTGCGCCACCTGTATTATAGTAACTGCTGAGACTGCGCCACCTGTACTATAGTACCTGCTGAGACTGCACCACCTGTATTATAGTAACTGCTGAGACTGCGCCACCTGTAGTATAGTAACGGCTGAGACTGCGCCACCTGTAGTATAGTAACGGCTGAGACTGCGCCACCTGTAGTATAGTAACGGCTGAGACTACGCCACCTGTAGTATAGTAACTGCTGAGACTGTGCCACCTGTAGTATAGTAACTGCTGAGACTGCGCCACCTGTAGTATAGTAACTGCTGAGACTGCGCCACCTGTACTATAGTACCTGCTGAGACTGCACCACCTGTATTATAGTAACGGCTGAGACTGCGCCACCTGTAGTATAGTAACGGCTGAGACTGCGCCACCTGTAGTATAGTAACGGCTGAGACTGCGCCACCTGTAGTATAGTAACGGCTGAGACTACGCCACCTGTAGTATAGTAACTGCTGAGACTGCGCCACCCATACTATAGTAACTGCTGAGACTGCACCACCTGTATTATAGTAACTGCTGAGACTGCGCCACCTGTAGTATAGTAACTGCTGAGACTGTGCCACCTGTATTATAGTAACTGCTGAGACTGCGCCACCTGTACTGTAGTAACTGCTGAGACTGCGCCACCTGTAGTATAGTAACTGCTGAGACTGCGCCATCTGTAGTATAGTAACTGCTGAGACTGCGCCACCTGTAGTATAGTAACTGCTGTGACTGCGCCACCTGTAGTATAGTAACTGCTGAGACTGCGCCACCTTTACTATAGTAACAACGGAGTCTGCGCCACCTGTACTGTAGTAACAGGAGACACTGAGACTGAGCAATCCGGACCCTTCTGAAGTCACACATTACACTTTGTGGCTTACCTGCTCGCAGACCTGGTCAGTGGGTTTCAGGTGAAGCTGCTCTACTCTGCTGACTGTTTTGCTGCTGCTGCAGCTGTTCTGTGGAGAGGTAGTTCTAGCGAAATGCTGCCTGCTCCCCATCCTCCTTCTGCTGGTCTTCTTTTTGATTTCCCGGATCGGCAGAGGGGAGGCATGAGTGGCAGCGTAAATTGAGACCGACAGCTGCAATCACCCATGCAGTGCTGGCAGTATTTCAATAGGATGGGGTGGGGGCATGTGGCAGCAGTCAGCAGTATAAATTGCATTGGCATTTGGCACCGCCACCTGCAATCACGTGGCCATATTAGACACAGCGCGGCAGTATTTTAAATTTGGACTGGGTCTGCGAGCCAATCGGAGGTTGTGGACTGGCAGCCAATGAGGAGCGCTGGCTCCTGATTTGCTGCTGGTCCACGACCTCCGATTGGCTCGTGTACCCAAACAAAATTGAAAATACCGCTGTACTGTCTCTAACATGGTTGCGTGATAGCAGCTGGTGGTGCCAATATACAGCACTGACCGCTGCTTCACGCCTCCCTCCCCAATCTTATTCCGGGATGCTAGGCCCGCTAATCCCCTCTTCATGGTGGAACCTGTCGGCTCCTATGAGGTGACAGGAGCTGGGTGCTGCACGTATTGTTACAATGCAGCACACAGCTCCTATCACTGAGCAGGAGCCGGCATTTTGGTGTCACCCCTTGCCAGGGACACCTGGGTGCGGTCCGCACCACCCTTGTGACGCCACTGTGTGTTACATGCTATTGTACAGTGATTCTGCAGTAGGAAAGCTTTATCTTACTGTATGCAGTATGTACATTATGCATTACTTACATTTCAGTTATTTGCCTTTCTTACATAGAACATAGGGGTTATCTGTTAAAATCCCTTATAATTACTTTATTGTTAGGAATTAAGTATGGCTATCAGTCTATTATACAAAATACTTGGATACAGGCATTTACCAATTGAATGCTGTTTTAAAAATAAATATACTTGATTTTCCTTATCATTACCCACACTCACTTGGTTTTCCTCTTGTGCATTAACTATGCATCAGTGCTACACCAATTGTATTACTACTGCAAAATTTACAGTATGTATTTAGAATCAATTGACCAAAAGAAGGAACACTAATTATTATTATATGGTGCTGCAAGGATTCCGCAATGCCTAACAAAGGGGGTAATTCCAAGTTGATCGCAGCAGGAAAATTTTTAGCAGTTGGGCAAAACCATGTGCACTGCAGGGGAGGCAGATATAACATGTGCAGAAAGAGTTAGATTTGGGTGGGTTATTTTATTTCTGTGCAGGGTAATACTGGCTGCTTTATTTTTACACTGCAAATTAGATTGCAGATTGAACACACCACACCCAAATCTAACTCTCTCTGCACATGTTATATCGGCCTCCCCTGCAGTGCACATGGTTTTGCCCAACTGCTAAAAAAAATTCCTGCTGCGATCAACTTGGAATTACCCCCAAAGTACATTAATATACTGTATACGTAAAACAAGAAAACAGTGACTTATAGTACAAGACAATACACAACAAGTACACGGTTTATAAACATTTCCTCAGTGATCATAACACTCAAATAAGTAGCAGGGTGGCAGAAACCAAGAGTTAGGTGCTGTTATAGGGAGTATGGAGTAGATGATAGTATAAGTATGGGAGCAAAAAAAAGCACATGAGGGAAGAGGACCCTGTTTGTGAGAGCTTACACACTTAAGGGGAGGGGAAGCCAAACAGTGGTGACACAGATGGGGTAGACAGTGGGCATGCCCAGTGGTTTTGGATGAGAGCTGGATGACTTTGATGAAGAAGTGTCTCTTGAGAACCCATTTGGAGCTTTGTAGAGAGATAGAGAATTCCAGAGGTAGGGAATAGCACAGGCAAAATCTTGGTAGTGGGAGGTAGTAATCAGTTGGCAGGAGAGGCGTAATGCATTTGTGGATGAAAAGTGCAGGGCCGGCTCCAGGCATGTTCGAATAGAGCGGCCGCGCGGGGCGTCACCCTTAATGGGTGCCGCCATATTCGTGCCTGGAGCCAGCCTGCAGCGCTACCCGGCCTTAAACTGTTGTGTGCACGCGCTATGCGCGCTGTGCAGCACCGGCATCTAACGTCAGATGCCGGTGCCGTGCAGCGCACATAGCGCGCACACAACCGTTTTCGAAGAATCCGCATGGCGCCCTCAGTAGCACTCCCCCTCCCAGCGCCACAGGTATTGTGGGGGGGCATTTATGGATCGGGCACTGTGTGGGGGCATATCTGGCACTGTGGGGTCATATCTGCACTGTGGGGGCATTTATGTATCTGGCACTGTGGGGGCATATCTGCACTGTGGGGGCAATTCTGCACTGTGGGGACATTTATGTATCTGGCACTGTGGGGGCATATCTGCACTGTGGGGGCATTTATGTATCTGGCACTGTGGGGGCATTTATGTATCTGGCACTGTGGGGGCATTTTTGTATCTGGCATTGTGGGGGCATATCTGGCATTGTGGGGGCATATCTGCACTGTGGGGGCATTTATGTATCTGGCACTGTGGGGGCATATCTGGCACTGTTGGGGCATTTATGTATCTGGCACTGTAGGGGCATTTATGTATCTGGAACGGTGGGGACATATCTGGCACTGTTTGGCCATTTATGTATCTTGCACTGCTGGGGGGCATGTCATGTGTATCTGGCACTGCTGAGGGGCATGTCATGTGTAGCTGGCACTGTTGGGGGGCATGTCACGTGTTGCTGGCACTGCTGGGGGGGCATGTCACGTGTAGCTGACACTGCTGGGGGGCATGTCATGTGTAGCTGGCACGGCTGGGGAGCATATCATGTAGTGTTCCCGCTAGGCGTCTGTGGCTAGGCAATGTGTCTCAGTGCTGTACCTGGCGCAATGTGTCTCAGTGCTGTACCTGGCGCAATGTGTCTCAGTGCTGTACCTGGCGCAATGTGTCTCAGTGCTGTACCTGGTGCAATGTGTCTCAGTGCTGTACCTGGCGCAATGTGTCTCAGTGCTGTACCTGGCGCAATGTGTCTCAGTGCTGTACCTGGCGCAATGTGTCTCAGTGCTGTACCTGGCGCAATGTGTCTCAGTGCTGTACCTGGCGCAATGTGTCTCAGTGCTGTACCTGGCGCAATGTGTCTCAGTGCTCTGCCTGGCGCAAGTTGTCTAACGTTCTCTGCCTGGCGCAATGTGTCTAAAGTGCTCTGCCTGGCGCAAAGTGTATAGGAGGTTCTACCTGGTGCAGTGTGTATTAGCTGCACTGCTGTGTGGTGTAATGCGAATTGCCACTATTATGTGGCCACGCACCTTCCCCACGAAGCAAAGCCCCTAAATTTTTGCTGCGCGCCTTTGGTGCGCACTATCCATGCTTTAGCATGTAGGTATGGGAGGAACAAGCATTACAGTATGTACATCATTTTGCCCTCCTAATTTAAAAATGTGACCTCCCTGTGATCAGCACCCTGCCCTAAAAAGTGAACACTATCATGTGTAGCTTGCACTGCTAGGGGGCATATTGTGTGTAGCTGGTACTGCTGGGGGGCATGTCATGTGTAGCTGGCATGGCTGCGGGGCATGTAGTGTAGCTGGCACTGCTGCGGGGCATGTCATGTGTAGCTGGTACTGCTGGGGGGCATATCATGTCTATCTGGCACTGCACATTATGTGTATCTGGCACTATACTGGAGACATTGTGTGTAAGGAACACTACTGTGGCTGTTATGTGTAAGGCTGCTAATTGTGTGCGTAGAGGGGGTGTGAAAATATATTTGTAGTCGGATCATATGTAGTTACGAGGTCACACCCACTTTCCCAGGAGACCACACCCACTTTTCCTGGAAAAAAAAAAGGGAGGGCGCTTTTACAGTTTCTCGCTCAGGGTGCTAGTAGGCCTGGAGCCGGCCCTGGAAAAGTGGGTAGGCGGGAGTGCACACAGAGCTAAAAATAGATATTTAAATGTAACAGAAATGGGTGAGGGCTTTGTAAGTGAGTGTAAGAAGCTTGAATTGGGTTCTAAAGGGGAAGGAGAGCCAGTGTAGGGCTTGTAGGAGAGGGGAGTCAAATGTATCATAATTGGAGGGGAAGATGAGCTGGTCAGCACCATTAAGAACAGATTGGAGTGGAGAGAAGCATATGTCAGGGAGGTCAGAAAGGAGGAGATTAAGTAGTCCATTTGGGAGATGACCAGTGAGTGGATGAGGGTCTTGTATCCAGGGTGAGTAAGGTTTTGATCCTGCAAATATTTTTGAGATGGAAACTGCAGGTCTGTGAAAGGTACTGAATGTGTAGTTTGAAAGAGAGCGAGAACTCAAGGATAACCCCAAGACAGCACACTTAGGGACTAGAGGATATGGTTGTGCTGTCAGTAGATAGTGAAAATAAGTGGGATAAAACAAGAGAAAAAGCCCAACCATCTATAAAGAGGGAGCTGCTAAACCTCTGGGAATCCAGTGTCAGTTCTAACTTCACTAGATACATAATACAGTATATACTGTACATAGTATTGCTCACTTAGAAAGTAAAGTGACAAGCTGGGATCTAAGGAAGATTACAACTCTACACAGCTTCCTTTCTTTAATAATAACTTGCATATTTGGTACAAACACCTCACACTAAGCAAAAAAAATAACTGCATCTGTGAAATAACTGAATAGTGTAGATTTATACACAGTGTTATTATTCTAATTTAAACACTATTTACTATATTTTGATACTACTACTATTAAAATGAAACCTTTTAATATATTTCACTGACCTGACCCAACTAAATGGGTTTTGATTTTATTGGAGAAATTAATAAATGTTATATTTAAAATAAAGTGCATTACAAAGAAAAATATTTTCCCCACTTCTCTTTTCACACAAACTAATTTAGTTGCTAGAGATAGCACCAGAGCCGTTTCTAGTCATTTTGGTGCTCTGTACCAGAAAGAGAATTGGGAAAGTGCTCGCCAAAGGCATACACAAAAAATATAGGAATGTGGCTTCATAAGAAGGGGTGTAGCCACATAATAGTACCACTTCACATTACACTGCACAGTGATGTTCTTTGGTCACATTAAATTACACTGTAGTGCCCTTTATACACATTACACCACACAGTAGTACCCCTTATACGTGTTCTGAATCACAGTGGAGCTCCTTATATACATTATATCACAGTAGAGCTGGTTTTACACATTACACCACAGTAGAGCCCCTTATACATGTTACGCCATAGAAGAGCCCCATATACACATTTTGCCATGGAAGAGTCCCTTACACACATTACACATAGAGCCACTTATACATGTTAAGCCACAGTAGAGCCCCTTATACACATTATTCTAGGTAGAGCTCCTTAGCACAGTATGACCGGTAGATCCATTTATACACATTATGCCAGGTAGGGCCCCTCCACCTCATTCCTCCTCTTCCTCCTTATAGCTACAGTTAACTATATATATATATATATATATATATAAATCCTGTATGGAGTGCACTCACCAGACTGTTATTAGAGCCAGCAGGGGTTTTATTGTAGCATCATATACAACATCACACCATGTGATGTTGTATATGATGCTTCAATAAAACCCCTGCTGGCTCTAATAACAGTCTGGTGAGTGCACTCCATACAGGATTTATATTTATTCATGGGAAAAGGAATGTGCCCTGACCCAATGGAATTTGAGTGACACCCCAGCAACCTCATGTTTAACTGTGAGTGCAGACAACTTTGGTTCTGTTTATATATATATATATATATATATATAGGAATGTATTTTTTTTCTCACAATGCACAGCCTGATGAAAAGACCGCAATGGTCTTGAAACGTTGCTTTTGCACCATGCTGTAACCTTTCAATACAAAGTTTATTTTGAAAGACCTTGGAGTGCCGCCTGTTTTTCTTCCACCCAGTACCACATTGGTCAGTGGGAAGGATTCCTTTGTCTATATATATATATATATATATATATATATATATATATCCTATATAATAAAAGGCTAACGCGGCTCCTCACTTCATGTTTGTAAAATTGTTATTGCAAAACTTCTTGATTTTATATATATATATATATATATATATAGCACGAGCAATCCTGCACTCACATATATAGTCTAAACAACAGTGGGGTGCTCCTAGTGGTGATCTCCCTCAATGGGTAGACCCACAATATTTAGGAAAAAGTCCAACAATTAGATAACCAGACAACTGAAGTCATCACAGCCGTAGAAGTATTGTGGGCTTGATTAGCCATCCGGAGTGATGACTTCAGTAGTCTGGTTATCTAATTGCTGAGAGTTTATTTACTACTGTAATTGTCATATGAATTGTGAAATATTTGCCATACAGCCATGACACTGTCTGAATATGCCACATTGATCCTTTGGACAATCAATATGTGATGCTTTGAAATAATAATTTGTATACGGAAACTTGTCTTGATAAAGATCCTTAATATAGGATCGAAACGTCGACAACAATAAGCCTGATATCGACTGAAATAAAGTGATTACGAAATTGAAGCCGTTGAAGACATTCTGATTGGACGAGTGCCCCTCCACATTGTTGGACTTTTTCATATATATATATATATATATATACACACACACACACACACACACACACACACACACACACACACACACACACACACACATTTATAAGGCACATATACTTACAGAACACTCAAAAGAAAATTGATTTGGACACCAGTCCTCTGATAACATAATTTATGAACTTAATTTGAAAGATATTTGTCATTTAATTACATTAACCTTTATTGAAAACACACATTTCTTAGCAGTCATGCCCAGGACCTTCAGTCACAGCCTCCTTTATGTACAGCACACATTTCAAAATACTGTTATACCGAGGATTCTATCCCATGACCTTCCATATGGCAGTCAAACACACTTCTCATGGAGCTATTTGCTCCTACTGTATATGGAAGTATGAGAGTGTTTTGAAATGAATGCCTTCAATAAAAGAGTCTGTGACTGAAGGTGCTTAGTGACGTGAGGGGGTGACAGGTGCTGCATAACAGTGCCCCTATGCCTTGTGGTACCCTGTGTAGTGGCACATGTTGTACCACCCTAATTACGGATGCCAGTCGGTATACTCTAGGGCAGTAGTGGGCAAAAAGCGGTACTCCACCAGCTGTGGCACTACACATCCCAGCACGCCCTGACACAATTTTGCTATCACAGCATGCTATTCTGACAGAGCATGCTGGAATGTGTAGTTCAAGGGGGATGCTTGTATCCCACCTCTGCTCTAGGGGTACAAGTTGGGTGTACTCAGGTCCGTTTCTTGCCAATTTGGCTCCCAGTGCGAGATTTAAAAATGCGCCCCCCCCCCCCCCATTCACATAAGAAAAAATGCGCCCCCCCCATAGATATAAAGAGGAAAAGTATGTGCGTGCTCCTGGCAAGGGGGCGTGACCTCGTTAAAATGGGCGTGGCTTTGTTAAGATGGGTGTGGCCTCATCTGATCTCATTATCACGGCCACCACACGATAAAAAAAAAAAGTCCTCATTTTACACATTACAGCAGGCACGCGACCCCATTTTACACAGCACGGTAGGCAAGTGTCCCCATTTTACACATTGCGGCAGGCAAGTGCCTCCATTTTACACAGTACGGCAGGCAAGTGTTCACATTTTACACATTGCGGCAGGAAAGTGTCCCCATTTTACACATTGCGGCAGGAAAGTGTCCCCATTTTACACATTGCGGCAGGAAAGTGTCCCCATTTTACACATTGCGGCAGGAAAGTGTCCCCATTTTACACATTGCGGCAGGAAAGTGTCCCCATTTTACACATTGCGGCAGGAAAGTGTCCCCATTTTACACAGTGCGGCAGGCAAGTGTCCCCATTTTACACATTGCGGCAGGAAAGTGTCCCCATTTTACACATTGCGGCAGGAAAGTGTCCCCATTTTACACATTGTGGCAGGAAAGTGTCCCCATTTTACACAGTGCGGCAGTCACGTGCCCCCATTTTACACATTCCGGCAGGCAAGTGTCCCTATTTTACACATTCCGGCAGACAAGTGTCCCCATTTTACACAGTACGGCAGGCAAGTGTCCCTATTTTACACATTCCGGCAGGCAAGTGTCCCTATTTTACACCTTCCGGCAGGCAAGTGTCCCCATTTTACACATTACGCCAGGCAAGTGTCCCTATTTTACACATTCCGGCAGACAAGTGTCCCCATTTTACACAGTACGGCAGGCAAGTGTCCCTATTTTACACATTCCAGCAGACAAGTGTCCCCATTTTACACAGTACGGCAGGCAAGTGTCCCTATTTTACACATTCCGGCAGACAAGTGCCCCCATTTTACACAGTACGGCAGGTGGTGGTGGGGGGGAGGGAGAGAGAGAGAGGGAGAGGGGCTGACATACATTTGAAGCGGTTCTTCCCGCTCTTCAGCCGCCTCTCCCTCGTCTGCGCAGCGCTGGCCGTCTTGGCTCCCCCTTCTCCCTCCTCCCGAGTGCCCAGCTCGGGGGGGCGGGGTTTCGCGGAATTATGCGATTGCGTCGTGACGTCACGACGCAAACGCGTCATTCCGCGAAATCCCGCCCCCCCCCCCCTCCCGAGCTGGGCACTCGGAGGAGAGGGGAGGGGGGTTTGAAAGTGCTCAGGAAGTGCCGCGGCGGGCGCCCCGTGCGGTTGCACGGCTCGCCCGCCGCAAGAAACGGCACTGGGTGTACTGTTTGCCTTATTAGATATCTGGCTCATTAGTTTCAAATCTAAAATAACAGTCCAGACACTGAGGACTTTAGAAACATACATTGCTTGAAAGCTTAGCATTTTTAATGAAAAGTAAATAAGTAAATTCTAGCAATATATATTATATTTCTCTGGTTGAAAGCAATGCACTGTCTACAGTATGATTTATCTACATTCTGTGCCTCACTTTCTGTCCAAAGAGACCCACATAATGAAATGAGTATTGGAATTAGCCATGTCTCATTTCCAATAACTCACATGTTAAGAGGATCTAATATTATTGGAAAAATCTTGGAAAGGGTAGACTGCAGGATTTATATTGTGCATTGGCAACAGCTGACAGTAATATTAAAGTAATGAGCTCCAGAGAGGTTATTGTTGGCTATAACGCTGTTACATCTCATAAAAAGAAACTTGGCTTTCATTTCTTGGCTAATGCACTGCACAGACAGCCATGAGCACAGCATGCAGTAAGACGGGAGAAGTGTGTGTAGGAGGAGAACAATCTGTACACCCAACATGGAGAATCTCACAATTTGCTTCTAAGTATTTTTAGTAGCAAACAGTTGTAAACAATATAGTATCCCATCAAGGCAAATTACATTACCCATGCAGGGCTTAATGACATCTTTACTTTCCAATAAAGCTAAAATGATTTCTCCCATTCACATGCAGTATAAAAGATTAAAATAAAATGTACCTGAAAATATTGTTAAGGGGGACTAAACTATGGTTAAACGGGTGTACAACTGATTATACCATACACAAATTTAAGACATGGAGATGTGTTTTTACTGCAATAATATCAGACATTTTAATGATATAGTGTATGTGTGTGTGTTTTAATTAATGAAGTGACCATAATTCCTTGCAATTGCCATGGGAATAATCACTTCCATGTATGCCTAATGACTTATATTCAATACAAATGCTAACTTGTCACTGTAAGCTGCTCTATTAAATTCCCTCCCAACCAGCAAACGTTGGTTGATGATCTCTGTAAAAATCTGGCATCGTTTTGTATTGCAGTGCCTGTAAATGTAAGTAAGCTGTATAACTAATTAAAGCAAATAATACATAAAGAGGGTAAGAAGACGGCATAGGCATATGGTATAATTATTTCTGTGGTGAGTGGAAGGATAAGCATGGGAATTGCATATATTTCTAAAGTTTTCTGAATGTATCAGGAATCCTTAAGAGCTAATTTTAATGGCCTTGAAGAAGTGAAAATTACATTAGCAGTTGCATTTTCTGTATACCACTCAGAAAATGACATATTCTTTTTTTAAAACAATAAAACATTTTCCGTAGTTATCAATGTACATTTTTAGAAATATATAATCCAGGTTGAGACATATGTTTAAAAAATAAAAAATAAATAAAAATGGTTGGTTGGTACGCTCTTTGGTTACTGGAGACCAGGGTTTGATTAACAGTTAATGAGTAACATAAATAATGGCTTTTTAAGTGCTTCCTCATAAAATAATTTCTGTCTCCCAAATTTTGTGAAGTTCTCTGGGAAAAGCTGACACCCTCCTGTATCTTGCCACCTAGCTGTTTGGATTTCCTAGAGTGGGGATCATAAAAGCAGGCAAGTCTGTCTGCCTCATACATTGACCACAAATTAGTTATATGTACAACTCAGTCAAAAAGTGTTAAGCTGGGTAGACATTAAACGATGTGTACCCGCTTAGAGCACCTGGTGAACTGAAATACAGATACTGACAGCCATCGCGCTCGAACAGAGCTATAATTGAATATCTCCATGTGGTCGCCGTCTAGTGGCTGCCGGCGAATAAACATTTGAATTCCGCCCAAATAGTTATATATTCAGTGATGTGTCGGTAAGAATCAGACAATGTGTAGAATTTAGAAAAAAAATCAGTCTGTCATTGTATTTTGTTTTATATTGGTAATGGGATCTGAAGACATTACTAGTAAAAAGTACATCTTTTGTTGGTTCTGTGAGTGAGATAATACAGTATGCATTATGGACAGTCGTGCCTGTTCATGTACGTACGTACGTACGTACGTACGTACGTACGTACGTACGTACGAGGTATATAGGGGTTCCAGTCTTTGGTCATACGTAAAAGGTCAGGTCAAAGCAAAATTCCAAGTTGAAATTTTAAATACAAGTAATGACTGTAAACGGTGCTGCTCTGTCATAACTGACACCCATTATCTATAATATGATTATTTCTTATCTGTTCATCTGATTACACAGCAAAAATTTAATTTGCATGGAACAAAAACATCTACTTAACAAGTAACGGCAGTGTAATCAATTTAAATACGTAACTTTAATCTTTTGCTTGTGGAAACTGTGAGTACAGTAACGAGCAAATTAATTATGCTAAAAGATTTTTTGATTTAGTTAAATTATAGTGGAGATTACCATGCGCTATTGTTATGCACAGGTATTAGCTGTTGCTGTATGTGGAAATGAGTTGAAACTGAGAAATTATAATCAAACCAGCAACAGCCCTTATACACACAATGTATACTTGTCAACATTCTAAAACACCAGAGTCGATGTACCAAAAAAAAAAAAAAAAAAAATATACATCACACTGTCACTATGGCCCTTGGAGAACTACAATACCTATCATGCCATGTATATTGAAGAGGTGTAATATGTACGTATTACATTATCCTTTTCAATAAAGATGAATGTGTAAAGCCCATTATAGAACAATAGTTTGTAAGAATTGCAGCTAACATGCATAAAAAGCACATTTTATGGTGCAGACAGTTGGTAAATATTAAATAATAGGGACAATTGAATTGACTTACATTTCCAGGGACAAAGTTTCAGATCCTGATATCGTCACTGGACAGTTGGCATCTATAATACTGATAGTTGTAGATACTGGATTAATTCTGAAGGACGGATGTTTAACAAGCGGGAGTGTTTCATGGTTCTCACCCTGAATGTTTAGTGTCATATTTTAGATTGTACTATCACAGTTTTGTGTGCAGTATTAGGAAACTAGCCAAGCGTGTGAAGATGTGAGTTTTCAGCAGTGAATATTTCCAAATTAGTATGGATGAATCGCTTTATCTCCGTTTTATGCATGAAATACCTTGGGTGAAAATATCTGCAGCATCATGTTGCAAGCTATTTGTCATGTCAACTAAATGAGTTCACAGTTTGAAAAACAGACATATGCATACCTCCCAACTGTCCCGATTTTTGCGGGACAGTCCCGTTCTTTTGGGTCTGTCCTGCTGTCCCTCCCGCGGGCCGCAGTGTCCTGCGGTGGGTGGGGGCAGTTGGGAGGCTCCTGATCACTCACTGCTCTTCTCAGTTGAGAGCAGAGCAGCGGTGAATAGACGCTGTGCGCGTGCGCACAGCGTCTATTCCAGTGAGTTAGAGGGAGAGGGGGCATGCCAGCAGCTCACAGAGCGCTGGCCATGCCCCCTCAGTGACGAAAATGGGGCGTGGCTCGTGAACACGGGACCTCCCACGAAACCACGCCCCCTTCTACACAGGCCACACCCCTTTTCGGTCGCTGGCGCGCGCCAAGATGTCCCTCCTTCGTCTACTTCAATGTTGGGAGTTATGCATATATGAAAAGAGACTGGACCCCAATTATTGTACTATTAGCTAAGCATTTATTTGCGTGCAATAAATAACTAAAATACAGTGGTACACTGACATCAGCATATAGAAAATAGAAAAGTACGCATACACAAGGCGCTCAGAGGTTAAAATAGTAGACCACAATAGGAGCTTAAAAATATATGTATAATCACCCCACTATTTCCAGAGAGGGCAGACTTGTGATCTAGACTCAAATTTTCTTATTTCACCTTTCTTAGTAGGAATCTAGAAAGACACAGTGTGTCTACCTCCACAGTGGTCTACTATTTTAACCTCTGAGCGCCTTGTGTATGCGTACTTTTCTATTTTCTATATATTGTTTTAAGTGTCTTTTTGGATGTACACTGTACCACGCATATTTAGGCTGCACTTTTGGTTTTAATTGCGCACATTTTTGCCTACCCTCTTTTCACGATTACACTGACATCAGCAACAAACCTTAGTCCAAATGAACTGCTGGATATGAGTATTAACATTAAGATATTTAAGGGTCTATGTACTAAGCCTTGGAGAGAGAGAAAGTGGATGGAGAGAATTACCATGCTCTTACTGCAACTGTAATTCTACAAACAGTCTGTAACATGGCAGTTAGGAGCTGATTTGTTGGTACTTAATCTCTCCACACTTTATCACTCTCCAAGGCTTAGTACATAGACCCCTTAGGAGTATATGCATCATAAGTAAACCATAACAATTTATACAGTATCTCCACCCATCGCAACAACACAGATTGTAGTTGCTCCACAATTTACCATGTCGCAGATCCTCCTGTGAAAGTTTTCTTCTGGTTATTGGCAGCTTCGCTCTGCTGGCAAAGTCTTATACTGTATAAAGTAAAATCAAACAAAGCATACAGTATCAGTGTCACTGGTTTTCATTTCTGGGAATAGGTAGCACTATCTTGAGATGGCGTTAGCTAGCAGCAAAAGGCAGGCTATTAATTGCTTGTGAAATTGACTGTAGTTGCAGGGACGGTTCTAGACCTTATAGTGTCAGGGGGAATGTTTCCTGTGGCGCCTCCCCCCCCCCCCCAATTGAAAACAGAGACCGTGCACACCGAAGGCATACTGCAAAAATAGAGATATGGCTACATGGGGTAGGGGCGTGGCCACAAAATACTTGAGAAAGCTGTGGAGAACAGCGAAACGCGTCGGTGCAGCAGCTGGACTCTGACCATACATCCCCATACAAACGCCTAGAAGTCGGATAAAGGAACTTTTTACATCAGCGATTTGGATAACTGCATCATTGGACCGGAGCAAAAATAACTGGACCAAGCAGCGTCTTGAACCTAGCTACGTAAGGTCACTTATTGCAGTAATCTTCTTTCCATTCGCAATATTGTTCCTGGACTGTGGCAAACAAGCTTCTGGGATGTACTGTTTCATTTGAGTACCGGCTAATTACATATACCATATACAGCATATGGGACTTTCTAAAATCTTGCAGTGCTATATTAGGCCCTATTTTTAATTGATTCTAATGAATTTTTTACTCATCTGTTACAACAGTAATTTAATTCTTATTCTTTATTAAAATTGTCAGAAATTTCTCATCCAGTTTCCTAGCGCTTTTTCTTGTTTATTGTTTCAGTTTAGGGTCTAACTAACCCTGTTATATTAGCTGCTTTAAGAAAGACCACTCACCACGAGCGCCAAAGGTTTTACTTGTTAATTCCATTCCCTCACTTATACAGTATCAGTGTCCCTGGTTTTCATTTCTGGGAATAGGTAGCACTATCTTGAGATGGCGTTAGCTAGCGGCAAAAGGCAGGCTATTAATTGCTTGTGAAATTGACTGTAGTTGCAGGGACGGTTCTAGACCTTATAGTGTCAGGGGGAATGTTTCCTGTGGCGCCTCCCCCCCCCCCCTCCCAATTGAAAACAGAGACCACCGTGCACACCGAAGGCATACTGCAAAAATAGAGATATGGCTACATGGGGTAGGGGCGTGGCCACAAAATACTTGAGAAAGCTGTGGAGAACAGCGAAACGCGTCGGTGCAGCAGCTGGACTCTGACCATACATCCCCATACAAACGCCTAGAAGTCGGATAAAGGAACTTTTTACATCAGCGATTTGGATAACTGCATCATTGGACCGGAGCAAAAATAACTGGACCAAGCAGTGTCTTGAACCTAGCTACGTAAGGTCACTTATTGCAGTAATCTTCTTTCCATTTGCAATATTGTTCCTGGACTGTGGCAAACAAGCTTCTGGGATGTACTGTTTCATTTGAGTACCGGCTAATTACATATACCATATACAGCATATGGGACTTTCTAAAATCTTGCAGTGCTATATTAGGCCCTATTTTTAATTGATTCTAATGAATTTTTTACTCATCTGTTACAACAGTAATTTAATTCTTATTCTTTATTAAAATTGTCAGAAATTTCTCATCCAGTTTCCTAGCGCTTTTTCTTGTTTATTGTTTCCGTTTAGGGTCTAACTAACCCTGTTATATTAGCTGCTTTAAGAAAGACCACTCACCACGAGCGCCAAAGGTTTTACTTGTTAATTCCATTCCCTCACTTATACAGTATCAGTGTCCCTGGTTTTCATTTCTGGGAATAGGTAGCACTATCTTGAGATGGCGTTAGCTAGCGGCAAAAGGCAGGCTATTAATTGCTTGTGAAATTGACTGTAGTTGCAGGGACGGTTCTAGACCTTATAGTGTCAGGGGGAATGTTTCCTGTGGCGCCTCCCCCCCCCCCAATTGAAAACAGAGACAGTGCACACCGAAGGCACACTGCAAAAATAGAGATATGGCTACATGGGGTAGGGGCGTGGCCACAAAATAGTACCAATTCACATTACACTGCACAGTAGTATCTGTCAGTCACAGTTCACCACACAGTAGTACCCCTTATACACATTATGCCATGTTAGAGCCCCTTACACGCATTACACCACAGTAGAGCAGAACCCCTTATACACATTGCGCAAGGTAGAGCCTCTTACACACATTATGCCAGGTAGAGCCCCTTAAACATTTTATGACAGGTAGAGCCTCCTTTACACAGTGCACCAGGTACAGCCTATTATACATTGTGCAAGGTAGAGAGTGTAACTGAATGAGTGTGTGTGTCATCCACCCAGCTGTCTGTGTCCCAGTCACTCACCAGCTCTCTACGTCTTGCCACGGCAGTAGGTCCCCAGGCTCCCAACCATCTCTACTACTTCCGGCTGCTGGCAGTTCATACCTCACTTCCGCTCAGCGTGAAGCTGTGTGGTAGTGAGTAGCAGGAGGTGGCCAGGATTGTGCAGGCATTAAACGAGTGTATGTAAATCAGATGGTGCTGGCACGATGACTGCAGCTGTGCCCTCAGGCCACAGTGCCCCAGGCGGCCACCCTTGTAACCCTCACCTGAAACCGTCACTGTGTAGTTGCTATCCACATAGAGGTCTTTTGGAAATGGTGGTAAGAAGTGAAATATAGGTTAGCATCAACATAATCTCTGATTAAGTTAACATCTGTTTTTTAAATGAGGAAGGTGAAAAAGCCAAAACGTTAGCGAACATACTGGCCATTTGGCATATCTCCTCTTCAAAAATAGACTTCATAGTTTTACTGTAAGTAAAATTGTGACTTGTGTTCGCATAAAAATACAACCCCAGACTTATACATGGTTGAGTCACAATATTATGACCACCTCCTACATTTGACGTTAGCAGCGCATAGAAGTACGTCATGTGTAGTGCACTGGCTTGGTGGGTATGTAAGGTCATTCGTGCCTGTCATGGGTAAAAGGGGGGGATTTATCTGAGTTGCAAAAAGGGATGATTATCAGCTTTTGGGCCAAGGGTGGCAGTATTTCTGACACAGCGCAGTTTGCGAACTGTTCACGTGCTGCTGTGGTGACGGTGTATCATGGCTAGAAAATGGCACTGTTGCGTATAACCAAAGTGGAAACTGCGGAGCACCACGTGCCATTGATGTGAGAGGTGAACGATGGCAATGAAGGTGTGTGAGGGCCAACCGACACTCTACAGTGGAACAGCTCACCATCAAAATGAACCTGGGGTCTACCAGATGTCTGTCTAAAACAACCGTTCAGCCCATCTTGCTGCTGTCTGCGCTGCACAAGGTGGTTACTCTGGCTATTAGTTGTTGGTCATAATAATGTGACTCGACCGTGCATTTCTTTTCATTAACACAACTTTAAAACTACAGTAGCTTCCAGGATTTGAACCTAGGGCTACTGCTATGGAAAAGTTGCTGTTTTCCGGACTTTTTCGCCAACCCGATCCCAATATAGTGACTGTTCAATCAAACAGCCACCATATTGGCCAGTGTGTTGGGTGTGGTATAGAAGATCTACACTGTCTAGATAGATGGTCAATAGATAGACACCATGTGGTCAAGCTGCATTAGGTCAACATCAACATGAGACACAAAAAAAATATTGACTTTTTTGGCCACATCTTGTATATTTCATATTCTGTGACCACCATCCGTAGAAATGTAGGCCCTCACAGGCTCAGTTCGCTTGCCATGCTTCAGGCAAGGTGGCTTGCTCCACTACCGCTGCACTCGCTACAGGTTACTATTCCTAATTGTAGTCCATGTGGATAGTAAATCAAGCACATATTAGGAAAGCATGTGAACCCCCCCCCCAAAAAAATGTTTTTACTATTGGTGTGTCGACCATCATCATGTGGACCTTTTCAACCTGCCGGCCTTTTGTACATGTCAACCTTAAGAACTGTCAACCTTTCATCTGTCGACCTTTTGTACCTACAGTATCAACTTAATGCATGTCTCCCATATGGTGTAGTTCTATCATCCAGATACCATGGAAGCAATCCTCTCTCTATTTGTGGCTGATAATATGTTTCTGCTACATCCTCATCTCATGTGCTGACGCTGGCTTGTCCTAGACCAGGCATGTCCAAAGTGCGGCCCTCCAGCTGTTGTGAAACTACATATCCCAGCATGACCTGACACAGTTTTCCTGTCAGAGAATGCTAAAGCTGTGTCAGGGCATGCTGGGATGTGTAGTTTCTCAACAGCTGGAGAGCCGCAGTTTGGACATGCCTGTCCTAGACTTTGTCCTTTTGCATGTATCTGGTTATTGATGTATCAAACCCTGTTGCCTGTAAGTATTTGTGATTCCATTGAACCTTTATCAGTCTGTCTTCCTTCTCAGCTATTGGACTCAGATTCCCCACTCTTGAGCAACGATAAGCCTCTTAAATGTGTTTCTTCAAGATATGTCAAATTAGTTGAAACTTTGAGAGTCATGGTGAACTTGTGTCTCCATGCCTATAATGTATTAAACATGAATTCCCAAAGCCATATTTGTAAGTGCGAACAATTTCAAGATTCCCCTAACTCATAAGTAGATTTCTGATTGTGCGCATATAAAGTATAATAAATATTTCTCAAATGAAAAACAAGACCGGTCTTAATATAAAAAAATATTATGCAATGCTAAAAATATATAATATACGGAGGTGGATCTAAGCGAATTCTGTGCACAGAAATATATAATAGTATATGTAGATATAGCTCAGTCCTCTTTGATAAAGCCCCTGTAAGAGGAGCGAAACGCGTCAGAAGTAGAAGTATTGGACCCCTGCATTGATATTGGACCTGTATTCTACTGCAGCTATTTGCCATCACCATCCGCTTGACCAAAACTGGGAGGAGAGAGACCGCGCATTAGTGCCTGCATGCAGCACGGAGAGGTGTGGACTCACAGAGCCTAGAAGTCGGGCAACATCATTTACAGCAGGCACCAGCTCAGGTGCCGCTTCCCGCAGCCAGAGACCACCTCGTCTTCTATTGGAACTCCCCCGTGCTGACATCGTTGTTGGAAGCCACACGTAAGGCTCCAGTGTGGAGCAGTCTACACTCACCTTAGCATTCATTACTAGGTGGCAACATAATAAGGAATTGTGATACAACGTGACTTTATATGGATACTTATTTTGCTACACGGGTTCTATCAGCAGCTGCTATTGATTTTATCAATTGATTTGAACTTATGGACTGAGCTATATCTACATATACTATTATATATTTCTGTGCACAGAATTCGCTTAGATCCACCTCCGTATATTATATATTTTTAGCATTGCATAATATTTTTTTATATTAAGACCGGTCTTGTTTTTCATTTGAGAAGTAATTCTTTCTTCTATATAAATAAATTTTATAAATATAAAAATATAAAGTTGGATTTATTGCATTTCTCAGCCATATCATATCTATATCACAGGGCAAGAGGGTATTTGTTAAAGTTCTTTGGATATTTGCACTTGGGAATCCCAGTGTATATTTTTTGGCTTGTTGACCCCAAGTCAAGGACTCTCCTGCAGCTTATATAAAAATAAAAATGTAATCTATATTTTCATTTTGGATAAGTGATTACTAAAATTCGTTGGTGTTAAATATATCAGCGCCTGGTTCAAGTTTGTATAATAAATATTTAGCAACTTGCATTTGTTTATGGTGCAAACGGATTTCTGTGCAACTTTCAGGACCTAAATGCTTTTCCTACTAGGCAAAATTCTGTGTAGATTGATTACTTATAGCCTGTAACACGGCATGGTCAATTTCCCAGTGAGATCATATAGAATTCTTATTTATTGAATCATTTAACTAATAAGTCTGTTGAACAGCCTAATGGATAACTTCAAAGAAATAAATCCTTCTGCCAGTCTTTTCTAGCTCTTGCTTCACCGGTAATTTATCATGGTAATTGGTTTGTATGGATTGATTGATTTGAATATGAACTATGTAGTCTGTTCATGTGTGACATAAATTGTCTATTGCTTCAAAAACATACTTGTGCTGATGGTTAACTGGATTATTCTGCCAAAATTTAAGCAAAGTGCGCAATTGTGTGTTAAGGAATTTAAGTAAAGCTTCAATGGGGCAGGGGCTGTTATGAAGGACCGCTATACCTCTTTCACACCAAAATCCTTGGTCAGACCCCATTCCCACTGCACTGGCGACCCGGTATATTCCCGAGTTGGCCCTGTTTACACTGCACCTGGGTGCAGGTCAACCGTTCTGCCACAGTTTGGAGATCTCCGAGCACCGGGGATCCAGCTCTTCCTATGCTGTAAATGGGACTTAGGTCGGATAACCCAGGTTGTTCTTTTACACTGCCCCATTACTCGAGTCCTTCCCGGGTCCAACCCTACCTGCTACCCATGTTATTGTTATTATTATTATTATTATTATTATTATTGCCAGTAATTTATATAGCGTACACATATTCCGCAGCACTTTACAGAGAATATTTTGACCATTCACATCAGTCCCTGCCCCAGTGGAGCTTACAATCTATGTTCCCTACCACATTTACACACACACACACACACACACACACACACACACACACACACACACACACACACACACACACACATTCACACTAGAGTTAATTTTGTTGGGATCCAATTAACCTACCAGTATATTTTTGGATTGTGGGAGGAAACCGGAGTACCCGGAGGTAACCCACACAAGTACGGGGAGAATATACAAACTCCACACAATTAGGGCCATGGTGGGAATCGGACCTATGACCTCAGTGCTGTGAAGCAGTAATGCTAACCATTATACCATCCATACTGTTGTGCTGTTGTGAAAGTGATATTATTCTTTTTATAGCATTGTGTATCTGTTGGTGCTGTATAAATGTTGATAATAATCAACTTATCATATTATTAATTTAATAATAAACTGCATATTTGGGGGGGGGGGTTCACACTAAAATGGTAATTAAATGTTGTCTAGTGTGCCTGGGTTATATTGTAGGATTGTGCATATGTTGTAAGTGTCAGATATTGTTCCTTGTCTGTATCCAAATAGGGAAAGCTTAATTTGGTTTAAAACCTATGATTTCAATGTTGTTGTTAACCTCTTGGTTGACTTCCTTTTTATAAATTACTCAAACTATTTTCATTCATAAGCCTCAATCCAGGTTAGTTATCAGAAGTAAAATAGAGGGTACAGGATTTGTACAGACCTGGTCACACCCTGATTCCAGTATATATCTAAACTCTCACATTTCATAACATATTTCCAGGGCCAGTTCTTGCCCTTGTGGCCCCCCCGGGCAAAACTTTAGGGGCATGGCTTAATACGGGGCGTGGTTAGTTACGCCCCCATTTGTAGCGCCACTGAAAGAAAAGAAGAAAAAAAAAGTATACTTACATCCCCGCTCCTGATTCCAGACCGCTGCAGACCTCCGCCGGCGCCGCTCCTCTCCTCGGATGCATAGACACTAGAGGTCAAATATGACCCCTAGCATCTGTGCCACAATGCTGTGCGGTGCGCAATGACGTCATCGCACACCGCACAGTGGCGGATCTTGCCATGGTGCGGCGCCCTCCGGAAGGCGGCGCCCTGGGCAAAAGTCCTGCTTGCCCGTGGCAAGATCCGCTACTGCATATTTCCAACTTACCGTGTATTGACTTGCACAAAAAAAAAATGCAGAATAAACAGATTGGGCCAAGAAAAGCAATTTTACAAAAACAAAAAAACAGAAGGGCAGCAAGTAATATGTCTTTTGTAATAGAATTCTTTGACATTAAGAAAATTGTATTTTTTTCTGCAAATCGAGAACTTTCCTGTAGGAAATTGAGGTCATGATTTAGTGAATCAAAATTCTGCCCAAGAGATCAAGTCACTGAAGATATGCTTCCTGCTATTTTTACTAATGACATATACACAGTATATATATATATATATATATATATATATATATATATACACACCAGTGGCGTAAGTTCGCCCCAGTCGCCCGGAGGCATGATAAAATGTTGGTGCCCCCCCCCTATACATATAGGAATGTATATATATATATATAAATGAAGAAGTGGCACTCACGGGACTTGGTTGATAAAAATAAGACTCAGGACACGGCGGTCTCAGATGAAAGATCTTTCAGCTGAGACCGCCGTGTCCTGAGTCTTATTTTTATCAATCAAGTCCCGTGAGTGCCACTTCATTGATTTAGCTACAAGGTCCCACAGACCTGTTAGGAGGCACCTGGGCATTAACTGGAGGAGGAGAGAGTGCCGGCACTTATATATATATATATATATATATATATATATATACACGCCATATGTAGATATCTGGTACTTGGGGTGAACAGTAGCAGTGTACTCACAATAGTACTTTCACAATAGTAGTATAGATACACATACCTCTTTCACTTACACAAACCTCTTTCAGTTAAACAGACACACACATGCCTCTTTCAATTACACACACACACACACACACACACATGCATCTGTCACTTACACACACGTCTTTCACTTACACACACACACCCGCATCTTTCACTTACACACACATGCATGTCTTTTACTTACACACACTCACATGCCTCTCACGTAAACCCACACTCACATGCCTCTTTCACTTACACACATATGCATCTTTCAATTACACACACATGCATGTCTTTTACTTACACACACTCACATGCCTCTCACGTAAACCCACACTCACATGCCTCTTTCACTTACACACATATGCATCTTTCAATTACACACACACAATTACACACACACGCCTTTTTCAATTACACACACACACAATTACACACATACATGCCTCTTTCACTTAAACAGACACACCCATGCCTCTTTCAATTACACACACACAATTACACACACACACACACACACACACACACACCACGCCTCATTCAATTACACACACACACACACACACACACACACACACGCCTTTCACTTACACACTCACATGCCTTTCACTTACACACTCACATGCCTTTCACTTACATACACACACACACACCTATTTCAATTACACACAAACACACAGTTACACACCCACAATTACACACACATGACTCTTTCAACTACACACACACACACACACACACACACACACACACACACACACACACCACACCTCATTTAATTACACACACAATTACACACACACTTACACACACACACACACCCACACACACCCACACACCCACACCCACACCTACCTCATTTAATTACACACACACATACACACACACACACACACACACACACACACACGCACACAATTACACACACCACCCCTCATTTAATTGCACACACACACACACACACACACACACACACACACACACACACGTCTTTTTCACTTAAACACACAACTTTCGTTAAAACACACAGACACACACACCTCCCTTAAAAACATCAACACACATAAACAGTCAGTGTTGCCAATATTTATCAAAGATACTCCCAGTAATCAACCCCATACACACACACACATACACCACACACACCACACATACACCACACATACAACGTGCAGCAGCATGAGGCAGGTGGTGCCAGTGCCTACCTTCGGCTAGCAGCAGGATGGAGGAAGAGAGAGCTTCAGACGGCCAGCTCTTCTGGAAGTGCCTGTGATCAGCTGTGCGCTGGAGCTCCCCCTAGCTGCAGCCAACTGCCAGCTCGTCTCTGTGGATACGAGGAGGCAGCTGCTGCAGCCGTGTCACGACACTGACACCGCTCTTCCATCCACATTCGGCTCAGCGGCAATGGCTTGTCGGGCAGTGGGAGGCAATGGAGGACAGGTGCCCCCTTGAGGTCAGGAGCCCGGCGGCAGCCGACGACTCTGCCTCCCACAGTTCCGCCACTGATACACACACAAATAGAAAACCACAGCACTCGCCACTCCAGAAGCGGGGTACAGCAATGCACTAAGCACTCATAGGGTGGAGTGCATGTAACACGGCACTCGCCACACCAGAAGCGGGGCACACAGCTGCACTTATTACTCACAGGGTGGGGTGCATGTAGCCCATGACCACATCACTCTAATACATACAAACAGAAAACCCAGCACTCACCAAAGTAAGCTCACTTATCAACAATTCAATAAATAAATGATGGGGGTTTAGTTAGTGGATTGGCCAATGCACGGGAGCCTGCAAACCGATCGCCAGGGTACCCCACCTTCATGCAGGTCCTACACTATCACGGAAGCTTACTTTGGTGAGTGCTGGGTTTTCTGTTTTTGTGTGTGTGTGTATGTGTGTATGTGTATATATATATATATATATATATATATATATAATATTAGATTGGCTTCAACATGCACAGAACCTTTTGTTATCGCTGCCTGTCTGTGAATTGGTACTATTTATTTATATGCAGCAGCACCTACATGTTTACTTTACACTCTACAATTGGGAACAGAGTAATAAAACAAGACTGGGTAATAACAGACAGAAAGGTGAAGAGGGCACTGCTGGCAAACGTACCTAATAATAATGATAATAATAATAATAATAATAATAATAATAATAATAATAATCATTATTATTATTTTCATTTACTACTTCTTATCACTCTTGTTTTAAAAGTGGCAGCATAAGCCACCATATTTTACTATTTGTTTTCATGTGACTCTCTGAAGTGAGTAAACTAAAGCTGGGTACACACTGGAGCGATATTGGCCCGATATGTTTCCAGCTGAATCAGAACAACATATCGGCTAAATCACTCAGTGTGTACGGCCAATCTGTGTGATCCCGCAGTTGTTAGCGATATCTTCTGGTCGGAAGTGCTGCACGGCCAACCGGTGTACCCAGCTTATTGATTATGATATGCTAGTGTACTACTACTGTACGAGCGTGTTCAGTAACTGGCAACAATGTTTATCAATTGATTTTGAATTTAGCTTGTAAGTTGAACATTAAACAATGGTCTTCAGAGCTGATCGTAGATGTGCGAAAAAACACACATCCAAATCTCTGACATGCAGGGGGACGTCCAGCATAGGGCTAGTCCGCCGTGCTTGCCAGGCCCTAGCCCCCCCTCGCAGACGTGCGAAAGCATCGCACAGCGGCGATGCTATCGCACATGAAGAGTAGCTCCCTATCTACACAGCCTAGCTGCGAAGGCAGGCGGCTACCCACCATGTTTTTGGGTGCAGTGGCTGTGTGTGACATCACACAGCATCCGTGCCCCCCCTAACACCACTGCCGTGCCGTTTTAATGCCGCCAACATGCCCCCTCCCACCCCGCGACTATCTATGCCTGTCATTCAGGCAGAGACGATCACACCAGAAGGATGCCTTTGCACACATAGGGGGTAATTCCAAGTTGATTGCAGCAGGAAAATTTTTAGCAGTTGGGCAAAACCATGTGCACTGCAGGGGAAGCAAATATAACATGTGCAGAGAGAGATAGATTTGGGTGTGGTGAGTTCAATCTGCAATCTAAATTGCAGTGTAAAAATAAAGCAGCCAGTATTTACCCTGCACAGAAACAAAATAACCCACCCAAATCTAACTCTCTCTGCACATGTTATATCTGCCTCCCCTGCAGTTCACATGGTTTTGCCCAACTGCTAAAAAATTTCCTGCTGCGATCAACTCAGAATTACCCCAATAGTGTGTGGCTGCTGCGCGTGCTCTCACCTGGGCTCCAGACAGCGATTGTTGCCGCTGCAGCGACCAGGTCTGAATTAGGCCCTAAGTCGCTTTACAATGTCGTCTAAATGGGTGGGTCTAATGCCAAGTGAGAAAGTGTTGCCCCAGTAGAATTCTGGGCTTAAATTAATCAGGATGAAAACAATTTTGTCCTGATTATGTGTTCTGGAATGTGTAGTATGCAACCCAGAGCAATGAGTACTGTATCGCATAATAACAAATACCATTTAACTGCTTAAACTTATGTAGTACATTTGTATTTGGCTTTCTTAATGGCATTTTGGCAAAAGATGGGAATTTGCTAAACAACTCCTGAACCCCTGTTATGGTTCTAATGTGTCTGTGTTAGTTTTCTAAGTCTTGGGGGTAAATTTACTAAGATGGGAGTTCTATTTAAGATGGGATGTTGCCCATAGCAACCAATCAGATTCCACTTCTCATTTATCTAGCACCTTCTAGAAGATGGTACTTGGAATCTGATTGGTTGCTATGGACAACATCCCATCTTAAATAGAACTCCCATCTTAGTAATTTTACCCCTTGGTGTGAGTCTGTGAGAATTGGGATAGGCAGTCTGTTTGCTTTTGGTAAAGCCTCACCTGGGATTGTAAGAAAGAATACAGACACAGTACACACGAGCCTTGCAAAATAACATCTGTTAAAGAGTAGGCAGAATCTTGTACATTGACCTACATAGAGCAATTAAATTCTGTTCTCAAAGCCTCTCAGCAGCATAGTGAGTGATAATGTGTTTACCAGCCTTTAAGAATGCATGTAGAGCCCAATATTAATGCCGGAGGTGTGTACAAGCCGATACACTATGGGTTTCACAAATATTAATTTACTGTTAGTACTTTGCTATTAATAAATTAATATTAATGAAGTATAGTGTACCACGGGTGTAGTACTGCTGACCGGCGGTCTCCTGACCGCCGGTCAGCTTACCGACGCCGGGATCCCGGCGGGGAGGGGCGAGTGCAGCTCGCCACGCTGCGGGCTCGGTGGCAACCTGTGGTCGCCACGGGTTCTATTCCCACTCTATGGGTGTCGTGGACACCCACGAGTGGAAATAGTCCCTGTTGGTCGGCATGCCGACCATCGGGATAGTGACCCGTCGGGCTGGTGGAGGAGGTCATGTGACTGTCGGTCAGCTGACCGGCGGTCACATGAATACCACCCGTGTACGTCACAACCTGACTATAAGGTGTAGATGGTGCACAGGAGGAGAAAGCAGAACAGAGTATAACATTTCAATGTTATTTATAACCCTCCTCACTTAGAGTTATATAATAGGTTTCGGTAAAGCGAGAGAGAGTGAATGCACATAATTGTCAAAAAAAGATAAATGAGTACTTAACATAGACCAGATCGTTACTGCTCTTGGCAAGGTTCTACCAATACAGTCCTAACAGGTGGTGTGCCACGTTTATAGCTGTCAACAGCAGATACATCAGTTTATAAATATTTAATTTTCCTCTTTGATTGCCTATATTTATCTTTTTCCTGCAAGATCTGTTCAGGTTGCTAATTTATCTCAACAATAACTACTGAACAATTACTCTAAGGCTGCTTATATTGACCGCTTGCTGAGCTCCAATGAATATGTGAACATTGGCCCTTATTCCGAGTTAATCGCTCGCTAGCTACTTTTTGCAG
The DNA here is from genome assembly GCF_028390025.1 of Pseudophryne corroboree. NCBI lineage: Eukaryota > Metazoa > Chordata > Amphibia > Anura > Myobatrachidae > Pseudophryne > Pseudophryne corroboree. The sequence goes on from NC_086449.1 coordinate 288,898,387, forward strand.
CCATGCAAATGCATAGTCGACGCCCACGGGGGAGTGTATTTTCTCTTTGCAAGTGTGCGATAGCATGTGCAGCTGAACGGGACGAAAAAGTTTTTTGCAGTTTCAGAGTAGGTCTTAACTTACTCAGCCCTTGCGATCACTTCAGCCTGTCTGGTCCCGAAATTGATGTCAGATGCCCGCCCTGCAAACGCCTAGACACGCCTGCGTTTACCCTCTTACTCTCAAAAAACGGTCAGTTGACACCCATAAGCGCCCTCTTCCTGTCAATCTCCTTGCGATCACCCGTGCGAATGGATTAGTCGCTAGAAGCATTGCCCAGTAATGATGCTGTTTGTACCCGTACGACGCGAGTGCGCAGTAGTAACCTGATCGATGCTCTGCGAAAATCAGCAGCGTGCGATCAACTTGGAATGACCCCCATTGAGCCCAATGGTCTTCATGGTACGCAGGGATTGGCCATCTACTGTACACTGACACTTGTCAATCACTTGACAATGCAAAAATAGTACAAGCACATTGAAAAAGTCTCAGCAGTTATTGCTGACAATGTACTTAACACAAAAATCAATGATTTCTGCTTTTACAGCTATTCAGGCTTCATTTTATTGGTGAACACAGCCAGTCTCATCCATAGGATATATGAAGGAAAAACATTTTGTGTAGATAGACTAAATTATGTTGGACTTTGCACACAATGTCTAAGCTGAAGTTGTGTACATTCAGGGTTGACTCCGGGTAGAAAGTACGTTACATATAAACAAGAATGAGCAAGTGCAAAACTTCAGAAGTTGCGCTTTGCTAGATATTTACAGATAACTGGACCTCTGCAAAACAGCAGCATTAATCCCAAATTTTGGGTTTATAAATGTGTGTAGTAACTAGTAAGTGTAAATAAAAATAACTGTAGATGGATTAATGCACATATTTAAAGGTATATATAAATCTATCTTTAATCTTAATTTTACAAGGACCCTAATGTCCATAGTTATATTGCAATGTCAAATGCATTTTAGTTAGTTCTAACATGGGAATACTACTAATTACTGTATAATGAATGTGTATTATTTTTCCTAATACCTGTGTTTATGCAAGTGTGAACAGGCTATTGGCTAAAAACTAAGGGGGACATTTACTAAGCAGCGATAAGAGCGGAGAAGTGAGCCAGTGGAGAAGTTGCCCCATCAACCAATCAGCAGCTCTGTATCATTTTATAGTATGCAAATTATAGATGTTACTTCAGTGCTGATTGGTTGCCATGGGAATCTTGTCCACTGGCTCACTTCTCTGCTCTTATCACTGCTTATTAAATGTCCCCCTAATTATCTAAGTATATGTTTTCAGATTTCTGGTTATTGTTTGTTGTGTCATTATTTTTTAATAGAAGGTTTGTCCAGGTGTGGTAATTGTGCAATTTGCATTTAGAGTCAAAGCTTGAGTTTATTCTTCTTTTACAGCAATGGTAGAGATTTGCTTTACTAATGGTAATTTTTATACTCTCTTAAATGAATCAAAATCAGCAGAAATTGCCAGAAAGGTGATCTTAGTCCATTCTATGAGGGGCATCGAAATAGGCCTGAAAAATTTTCTACCTTGAAAACCCCCTGATTTTTTTTTTTGCACTATTACTGGGTTTTTTTCTTATCTATCCAATTATTACCCATTTTTCTTTGCCCCAAAAAAATAATCTATTTTCATCCATAAACAAATAGGATCCAGTATACGTTCATGAGCCTATGCGTTTCATGAAAAACAAGGCTGTAAGGGCTGGTAGGGGGACACAGTTAGTTGGATTGGATATCACCCTCTGTATTCTCAATATGAAAAGCTCTTATTTTTATTGCATTAAAGCAGTGATTTTCAACCTTTTTAAACTCGTGGCACACTAACCAAGATTTTAAAATTGCCGAGGCACACCATCTTTTTTTTCGGGGCTGCAGTAATAAAACACACACACCTGCACCCCCGCATAGTAATACCACACACCTCCCCCCCTATAGTAATACCACATACCTTCCCCACTATAGTAATACCACACACCTCCCCCCCTATAGTAATACCACACACCTCCCCCCCTATAGTAATACCACACACCTCCCCCCCTATAGTAATACCACACACCTCCCCCCCTATAGTAATACCACACACCTTCCCCCCTATAGTAATTCCACACACCTTCCCCACCCTATAGTAATTCCACACACCTTCCCCACCCTATAGTAATTCCACACACCTCCCAACGCCATAGTAATTCCTCACACATTAATGTTATATATATATATATATAGCAACCTTAACTCTTGCCCTGTCTGTGGGGAGAAGTGAGGAGCACTGGGACGAGGCTGCATTGAGGAGGAGCAGTAGCGAGTGAGTGTCGAGTGTACTGTGCACTGCAAACGGGGGAACGAGACGTGCGGTGCGTGACCTATGAGTCACCATAGGTCACGAGCCGGCTGTCATTGAAGTTCAGCGCCCGGCAACTAGGCATATCTGGCTGGCTGCTGCGGCAAGTCTGTGTGGCGGGCGGCAGCGGGTCTGTGTGCGGTCGGCGGCGGCGGGTCTGTGTGCGGTCGGCGGCAGCGGGTCTGTGTGCGGTCGGCGGCAGCGGGTCTGTGTGCGGTCGGCGGCAGCGGGTTTGTGTGCGGTCGGCGGCAGGTCTGTATGCAGGCTGCAGCGGGTCTGTGTGCAGGCGGCACACCTGGAAACTGCTCGCGGCACACCAGTGTGCCGCGGCACACCTGTTGAAAAAGGCTGCATTAAAGTATTAGCACTACAAGTTTTCAATATTCAGCATAGAGATGTGCACCGGAAATTTTTCGTGTTTTGGTTTTGGTTTCGGTTCCGCGGCCGTGTTTTGGATTCAGACGCGTTTTGGAAAAACCTCCCTGAAAATTTTTTGTCGGGTTCGGGTGTGTTTTGGATTCGGGTGTTTTTTTTAAAAAAAACCCTCAAAAACAGCTTAAATCATAGAATTTGGGGGTAATTTTGACCCCATAGTATTATTAACCTCAATAACCATAATGTCCACTCATTTCCAGTCTATTCTGAACACCTCACACCTCACAATATTATTTTTAGTCCTAAAATTTGCACCGAGGTCGCTGGATGACTAAGCTAAGTGACCCAAGTGGGCGGCACAAACACCTGGCCCATCTAGGAGTGGCACTGCAGTGTCAGACAGGATGGCACTTCAAAAAAATAGTCCCCAAACAGCACATGATGCAAAGAAAAGAGAAAAAGAGGTGCACTGTGGTCGCTGGACGGCTGAGCTAAGCAACACAAACACCTCAATATCACAGGAATTATGCGTTCTAATCAATGGTATTATTGGTCCAAATCACTGGAAGAAAATTACAAAATCACAGGAATTATTCGTTCTAATCAATGGTATTATTGGTCCAAATCACTGGAAGAAAATGACAAAATCACAGGAATTATTCGTTCTAATCAATGGTATTATTGGTCCAAATCACTAGAAGAAAATGACAAAATCACAGGAATTATTCGTTCTAATCAATGGTATTATTGGTCCAAATCACTGGAAGAAAATGACAAAATCACTGGAATTATTTGTAAACATTTGTAGAAAGTCACTGCTTTCTGATTACAGAAATGCTCAGATATTCCTGCGAATCCACAATCCCTTCCCAGAGGAAAAATAAATTGAGAAACCGTTGTTTGAGAATGTTTGTTCTCTTTCCCTTACAAAGGAACAAACCACTTTCCAAGAAGACTGACGTTTTTGGGATTATGGAGACATAATGTTTTTGAATATAAATCTTAAAGCAGGTGGCGTATTAGAGCAAAAGAGTGCAAGAGACCAGCCATGCAGTTTCTGAAATATTATGACAAAATGTTACTGTATTTCATAAGCACTCATTCCTAACTCTGCTAAGTAATGTTTGGTATACTGTATCTGGCTTCCATGAGGTAGTTGTCCATTATTTCAGCTTCCATTGGCCTTCTGGGGGTCCACTTCTTCACCAAACCCAGCCAAATCTCATCCTAACCCTCTGTTCCACGTTCTCTGTGTACCCCATCTGTGTCACCCATGTCTGTCTGCCCCTCCCCTTTAGATTGTAAGCTCTCACGAGCAGGGCCCTCTTCCCTCATGTGCTTATCCTTTATCTTACTTTAATAAACTTCAGCTGTACCACATCCAGCAGTCTTCTGCCACCTGATACTTATTCCAGTGTCATCTGCTGATGTAACTATGTTTATTTACCCTGTACTTGTCCTATACTGTCATCAACTGTAAGTTGCTGTTTTCCTGTTTGATTATTTATGTACTCTGTAATTGGGAGCTGCGGAACCCTTGTGGCGCCATATAAATAAAGGATAATAATAATAATAATAATAATAATAATAATAATAATAATAATATAGGGTGTATAATCACCAAGTATATCTCACACATCGCTCAGTACAGATTACAGGATGTATAATCGGTAATCACCAGGTGTATAACACACGTCGCACAGTACAGTATACATACTGGTCACAACAATGCAGCAGATATTGAGCACTGATCAAGATACTAAACAGAGCTGCAAGATACAGCAATGGCCTACTGTACTGTACTATATATGTATACTGCTGGTCACCGAAATGCTGCACTGTCCTACTATATACTGCTCACAATAATGCAGCACAGATATGGAATGGATACTTGCAGTGACACAGAGCTGCAAGATACAGCAATGGCCTACTGTACTGTACTATATATGTATACTGCTGGTCACCAAAATACTGCACTGTCCTACTATATACTGCTCACAATAATGCAGCACAGATATGGAATGGATACTTGCAGTGACACAGAGCTGCAAGATACAGCAATGGCCCTACTGTACAACTATATACTGTTGGTCACCAAAATGCTGCACTGTAATACTATATATACTGCTCACAAAAATGCAGCACAGATATGGAATGGATACTTGCAGTGACACAGAGCTGCAAGATACAGCAATGGCCTACTGTACACCTATATACTGTTGGTCACCATAATGCTGCACGGTAATACTATATATACTGTAGTGATGAGCGGGTTCGGTTTCTCGGAAACCGACCCACCCGAACCTCAGCCTTTTTACACGGGTCCGAGGCAGACTCGGATCCTCCCGCCTTGCTCGGTTGACCCGAGCGCGCCCGAACGTCATCATCCCGCTGTCGGATTCTCGCGAGATTCGGATTCTATATAAGCAGCCGCGCGTCGCCGCCATTTTCACACGTGCATTGAGATTGATAGGGAGAGGACGTGGCTGGCGTCCTCTCCGTTATAGTAGAAAAGAGTGACTTAGTTATAATTGTGGGGAGGATTGGGGACGGGGAGCAGCTGTTAGGGAGTACAGTGCAGGGTTTTGATTATAATACCACCATTGAGTTTAATCCGTTGTTTCTCTTCCTGGAAAAAACGCTCCACCATATCTGTGCTCAGTGTGCTGCACTGCTGCATGATATACTGTATCTGTGCTGAGTGCACTGCTCACACTGCCTAATTGTGGGGACTGGGGAGCAGTTATAGCAGGAGTACAGTGCACAGTTTTGCTGACAGTGACCACCAGTCCAGTATACGTTTGTCTGCCTGAAAAACACTCCTGTGGTGGCTTTTTTTCCCTTCATACTAGTTTAGCAGTCTGCTGACAGTGTCCACCAGGTCCGTTATTATTATACAGTATATTATATATATATATAGCAGTACGGTAGGCCACGGCTGTACCTACCTCTGTGTCGTCAGTGCACTCGTCGTCCATAAGTAATATAATACTATACTATCCATCCATCTACATTGTATACCTGTGGTGGCTTTTTTTTTCTTCATACTAGTTTAGCAGTCTGCTGACAGTGTCCACCAGGTCCGTTATTATTATACAGTATATTATATATATATATATATATATATATATATATATATAGCAGTACGGTAGGCCACGGCTGTACCTACCTCTGTGTCGTCAGTGCACTCGTCGTCCATAAGTAATATAATACTATACTATCCATCCATCTACATTGTATACCTGTGGTGGCTTTTTTTTCCTTCATACTAGTTTAGCAGTCTGCTGACAGTGTCCACCAGGTCCGTTATTATTATACAGTATATTATATTATATATATATATATATATATAGCAGTACGGTAGGCCACTGCTGTACCTACCTCTGTGTCGTCAGTGCACTCGTCGTCCATAAGTATAATAATACTATACTATCCATCCATCTACATTGTATACCTGTGGTGGCTTTTTTCTTCTTCATACTAGTTTAGCAGTCTGCTGACAGTGTCCACCAGGTCCGTTATTATTATACAGTATATTATATATATATATAGCAGTACGGTAGGCCACGGCTGTACCTACCTCTGTGTCGTCAGTGCACTCGTCCTCCATAAGTAATATAATACTATACTATCCATCCATCTACATTGTATACCTGTGGTGGCTTTTTTTTTCTTCATACTAGTTTAGCAGTCTGCTGACAGTGTCCACCAGGTCCGTTATTATTATACAGTATATATATATATTTATATATATATATATAGCAGTACGGTAGGCCACGGCTGTACCTACCTCTGTGTCGTCGGTGCACTCGTCGTCCATAAGTAATATAATACTATACTATCCATCCATCTACATTGTATACCTGTGGTGGCTTTTTTTTTCTTCATACTAGTTTAGCAGTCTGCTGACAGTGTCCACCAGGTCCGTTATTATTATACAGTATTTTATACATATATATATAGCAGTACGGTAGGCCACGGCTGTACCTACCTCTGTGTCGTCAGTGCACTTGTCGTCCATAAGTAATATAATACTATACTATCCATCCATCTACATTGTATACCTGTGGTGGCTTTTAGTTGTGCGCATTAAAATATGGAGAACAAAAATGTGGAGGTTAAAAAAATAGGGAAAGATCAAGATCCACTTCCACCTCGTGCTGAAGCTGCAGCCACTAGTCATGGCCGAAATGATGAAATGCCATCAACGTCGTCTGCCAAGGCCGATGCCCAATGTCATAGTACAGAGCATGTAAAATCCAAAACACAAAAGTTCAGTAAAATGACCCAAAAATCAAAATTAAAAGCGTCTGATGAGAAGCGTAAACTTGCCAATATGCCATTTACGACACGGAGTGGCAAGGAACGGCTGAGGCCCTGGCCTATGTTCATGGCTAGTGGTTCAGCTTCACATGAGGATGGAAGCACTCATCCTCTCGCTAGAAAAAAGAAAAGACTTAAGCTGGCAAAAGCACAGCAAAGAACTGTGCGTTCTTCGAAATCACAAATCCCCAAGGAGAGTCCAATTGTGTCGATTGCGATGCCTGACCTTCCCAACACTGGACGGGAAGAGCTTGCGCCTTCCACCATTTGCACGCCCCCTGCAAGTGCTGGAAGGAGCACCCGCAGTCCAGTTCCTGATAGTCAAATTGAAGATGTCAGTGTTGAAGTACACCAGGAAGAGGATATGGGTGTTGCTGGCGCTGGGGAGGAAATTGACAAGGAGGATTCTGATGGTGATGTGGTTTGTTTAAGTCAGGCACCCGGGGAGACACCTGTTGTCCGTGGGAGGAATATGGCCATTGACATGCCTTGTCAAAATACAAAAAAAAATCAGCTCTTCAGTGTGGAATTATTTCAACAGAAATGCGGACAACTAGTGTCAAGCCGTGTGTTGCCTTTGTCAAGCTGTAATAAGTAGGGGTAAGGACGTTAACCACCTCGGAACATCCTCCCTTATACGTCACCTGCAGCGCATTCATAATAAGTCAGTGACAAGTTCAAAAACTTTGGGCGGAAGCAGTCCACTGACCAGTAAATCCCTTCCTCTTGTAACCAAGCTCCCACAAACCACACCACCAACTCCCTCAGTGTCAATTTCCTCCTTACCCAGGAAAGCCAATAGTCCTGCAGGCCATGTCACTGGCAAGTCTGACGAGTCCTCTCCTGCCTGGGATTCCTCCGATGCATCCTTGAGTGTAACGCCTACTGCTGCTGTCGCTGCTGTTGTTGCTGCTGGGAGTCGATCGTCATCCCAGAGGGGAAGTCGGAAGACCACTTGTACTACTTCCAGTAAGCAATTCACTGTCCAACAGTCCTTTGCGAGGAAGATGAAATATCACAGCAGTCATCCTGTTGCAAAGCGGATAACTCAGGCCTTGACAACTATGTTGGTGTTAGACGTGCGTCCAGTATCCGCCGTTAGTTCACGGGGAACTAGAGAATTGCTTGAGGTAGTGTGCCCCCGTTACCAAATACCATCTAGGTTCCACTTCTCTAGGCAGGCGATACCGAGAATGTACACGGACGTCAGAAAAAGACTCACCAGTGTCCTAAAAAATGCAGTTGTACCCAATGTCCACTTAACCACGGACATGTGGACAAGTGGAGCAGGGCAGACTCAGGACTATATGACTGTGACAGCCCACTGGGTAGATGTATTGCCTCCCGCTGCAAGAACAGCAGCGGCGGCACTAGTAGCAGCATCTCTCAAACGCCAACTCGTTCCTAGGCAGGCTACCCTTTGTATCACCGCTTTCCAGAATACGCACACAGCTGAAAACCTCTTACGGCAACTGAGGAAGATCATCGCAGAATGGCTTAGCCCAATTGGACTCTCCTGGGGATTTGTGGCATCGGACAACGCCAGCAATATTGTGCGTGCATTACATCTGGGCAAATTCCAGCACGTCCCATGTTTTGCACATACCTTGAATTTGGTGGTGCAGAATTATTTAAAAAACGACAGGGGCGTGCAAGAGATGCTGTCGGTGGCCAGAAGAATTGCGGGCCACTTTCGGCGTACAGGCACCGCGTACAGAAGACTGGAGCACCACCAAAAACACCTGAACCTGCCCTGCCATCATCTGAAGCAAGAGGTGGTAACGAGGTGGAATTCAACCCTCTATATGCTTCAGAGGATGGAGGAGCAGCAAAAGGCCATTCAAGCCTATACATCTGCCCACGATATAGGCAAAGGAGGTGGAATGCACCTGTCTCAAGCGCAGTGGAGAATGATTTCAACGTTGTGCAAGGTTCTGCAACCTTTTGAACTTGCCACACGTGAAGTCAGTTCAGACACTGCCAGCCTGAGTCAGGTCATTCCCCTCATCAGGCTTTTGCAGAAGAAGCTGGAGGCATTGAAGGAGGAGCTAAAACAGAGCGATTCCGCTAGGCATGTGGTACTTGTGGATGGAGCCCTTAATTCGCTTAACCAGGATTCACGGGTGGTCAATCTGTTGAAATCAGAGCACTACATTTTGGCCACCGTGCTCGATCCTAGATTTAAAACCTACGTTGGATCTCTTTCCGGCAGACACAAGTCTGCAGAGGTTCAAAGACCTGCTGGTGAGAAAATTGTCAAGTCAAGCGGAACGCGACCCGTCAACATCTCCTCCTTCACATTCTCCCGCAACTGGGGGTGCGAGGAAAAGGCTACGAATTCCGAGCCCACCCGCTGGCGGTGATGCAGGGCAGTCTGGAGCGACTGCTGATGCTGACATCTGGTCCGGACTGAAGGACCTGCCAACGATTACTGACATGTCGTCTACTTTCACTGCATATGATTCTCTCACCATTGAAAGAATGGTGGAGGATTATATGAGTGACCGCATCCAAGTAGGCACGTCACACAGTCCGTACGTATACTGGCAGGAAAAAGAGGCAATTTGGAGGCCCTTGCAGAAACTGGCTTTATTCTACCTAAGTTGCCCTCCCTCCAGTGTGTACTCCGAAAGAGTGTTTAGTGCCGCCGCTCACCTTGTCAGCAATCGGCGTACGAGGTTACTTCCCGAAAATGTGGAGAAGATGATGTTCATTAAAATGAATTATAATCAATTCCTCCATGGAGACATTCACCAGCAGCAATTGCCTCCAGAAAGTACACGGGGACCTGAGATGGTGGATTCCAGTGGGGACGAATTAATAATCTGTGAGGAGGGGGATGTACACAGTGAAAGGGGTGAGGAATTGGACGATGAGGAGGAGGTGGACATCTTGCCTCTGTAGAGCCAGTTTGTGCAAGGAGAGATTGATTGCTTCTTTTTTGGTGGGGGCCCAAACCAACCAGTCATTTCAGTCACAGTCGTGTGGCAGACCCTGTCGCTGAAATGATGGGTTCGTTAAAGTGTGCATGTCCTGTTTATACAACATAAGGGTGGGTGGGAGGGCCCAAGGACAATTCCATCTTGCACCTCTTTTTTCTTTCATTTTTCTTTGCGTCATGTGCTGTTTGGGGAGCATTTTTTTGAAGGGCCATCCTGCGTGACACTGCAGTGCCACTCCTAGATGGGCCAGGTGTTTGTGTCGGCCACTTGTGTCGCTTAGCTTAGTCACACAGCGACCTTGGTGCGCCTCTTTTTTTCTTTGCGTCATGTGCTGTTTGGGAAATATTTTTTTCAAGTGCCATCCTGTCTGACACTGCAGTGCCACTCCTAGATGGGCCAGGTGTTTGTGTCGGCCACTTGGGTCGCTTAGCTTAGTCACACAGCTACCTCGGTGCAAATTTTAGGACTAAAAATAATATTGTGAGGTGTGAGGTGTTCAGAATAGACTGAAAATGAGTGGAAATTATGGTTATTGAGGTTAATAATACTATGGGATCAAAATGACCCCCAAATTCTATGATTTAAGCTGTTTTTTAGGGTTTTTTGAAAAAAACACCCGAATCCAAAACACACCCGAATCCGACAAAAAAAATTCGGTGAGGTTTTGCCAAAACGCGTTCGAACCCAAAACACGGCCGCGGAACCGAACCCAAAACCAAAACACAAAACCCGAAAAATTTCCGGTGCACATCACTAATTATACTGCTCACTAAAATGCAGCACAGATATGGAATGGATACTTGCAGTGACACAGAGCTGCAAGATACAGCAATGGCCTACTGCACTGTACTACTATTATACTGGTAGTCCCCACAATAAAGCACACTGAGCACATATATTTGCAGCACACTGAGCTCAGATTACTGAGCGGCAACGCGCGGCTCTTTATATAGAATACGAATCTTGTGAGAATCTGACAGCGGGATGATGTTGTTCGGGCGCGTTCGGGTTAACCGAGCAAGGCGGGAAGATCCAAGGCTGCCTCAGATCAGTGTAAAATAGGTGAAGTTCGGGGGGGTTCGGATCTCAACGAACCGAACCCGTTCATCTCTAATTCAGCATAAGTATAGTGATAAAAAAAATTAAGTAACCAAGACTTCCCAAACTTTTTGTTTTAAGGGAAAATACTTCTGCTGGGGAACTCTGGTAACATGGAAGCACTAAATAAATTAAATAAAATAAGGACCATTTGGAGATACATTCAACACCTTCAATAGGTGGTCCAAATATCTGATTACTCCATAACTAGTAGTGGAAATCTTAATACATGTACTTTTCAGTTCAATACTTGTAATAAAAATTGTTATTGATGTTTCATCTCTCCTGTTTTATCTCTATCCAACACTAAATACATAAACCCCAAAGTACCAACCAACCAGCTCCTAACTGTCATTATTCAAACATAGCATAGCATTTAGGAGCTGATTGGCTGGTATTTTATCTCTCTCCGTTTTATCACTCACCAAGCAATGATGCATCTCACCCTAAATCTCAAATTTGTTTAGAAGTTTAGAGTTGAATATGATATTTTAAATGGCTTTACTTTAAATCTGCAAGCTTAGGGGTCTGTTTACTGATGCTGCCCATACACCGAAAGATTTATTGTCCGATCTGGACGGTTGGAATGAAAACCTGGTAATGGATGAGCGCAGATGACAGTTGGCCATTTGCTCCTAAATGCTGTAAAACCGACAAAAACAGAAAGTGAATTTAACCAATTTGTCTGATAGACTATTTTTGTCTGTTTCCAGTGTTTGGAAGCAAATGGTCAATTGTCATTTTCTCTCATCTATTACCAGAATTTCATTCCAACCAGCCAGATTTGACAGTAAATCTGTAAGTCTATGGCTACCTTAAGCCTTGGAGAGAGAGAGAGAAAGCAGAGAGAGAGAAAATACCAACCAGCTTCTGTCATTTTTCAAACACAGCCTGTAAAGTGGCAGTTAGGAGCTGATTGCCTGGTACTTTATCATAGCTTATCTTGCTGAAGGGGGTACACACAGAGATCCGTGATTAAATTCTAAGCAATCTGACTAAATTGCTTAGAAGTTAAGCACTGATCTCTCCGTGTGTATGCCCCACGGTGATAGCGATGTGCGGCCCCCGTGCATTGCTATCGCTGGTGCTAGATTGGCCTGCATGCAGGCACAATCTAGCACATCACTCATTTCACCCAGCGGTGAAATGAGCTCCCCCTCTGTCCCCCACCCCGTCGCTCAGCACACATCCTGCTGTGTGCTGAGCGGGGGAGAGATGTGTGCTGAGCGGGTCTGTACTAAATCGCTCAGCACACATCTCTGGGGAAATCTCCCGGCGTGTACGGGGCTTTAGACTTTGAGTGTCAAGGCTAGTATCTTTAAGAGAAGCAATTGCCTGTTTTTAGTGCTAGGGATATACTGTAGTATTCCTTTAATATATACAATAGGCCCCATGCACCAGGAATTTTGTAGTATGCAGCAATGATGTCACCTTCATTTAATTTAATCTTGTCAATTCATATTTACACCACTCAGTTTTACTGGATCAGTCTCATGACCTTATTACAGTCCATTACTATAATGCTATGCCAGTACATTGGCATATACCTTATAATAGAAATATTAATTTTGTGGTGTTTTTTGTTCTATAGGCTAAAACAAAAATACTTCATGTACTCACTGCACCTGTAAGTCACATTACTTTTTTTGTAAAGGTATACACAGTGACATTAATAACTGGATGTATTTTTGTCATAGAACATGCTAGCAGCTCTGAATGTGATAATTTAAGAGCCTTTCACTTGTTCATCAAGGATATGCTTTTAATCTAAGATTATATATTATAAATATGCATGGCAAACATGTGAATGGATTTACGCACATACATATATCTATATGGACAATATTTAACGTACAGAATGAAAAGTGACTTAATCTTACTTTTACAAAGATGTGTTATTTCATATTCTATAATACTTTCCAAGATGTACATTTAAAGTATTTTAGGATGTGCATGGTTGACTAATTGCAAATACACAAGTTCATTGACATGTGAAATTACAGACATCAGAACTTTGCTAAATAGTTATCATTTTCTGATTGCTTTCAACAACTGCTTCATTATTATCACCTATTTTAGTAATACCAATTATTTTTTAATTTTTTAAAGGAGCAGCAGAGAAAAGTTCCAAGCATGGAGCAGAGGACAAAACCCAACATATAATTATGGCAATGAAAGAAAGGATGAAGATCAGAGAAAGGAACAGACCAGAGGTTTTCCAGCTTATTCAGGAGTTTTTCCAAATATCGAAAGAAGATTTTACACAGTATACAAAGGCAGCTAAGCAAAGTGTTCTGGATGGAACGTCCAAATGGTCAGCCAAAATCAACATCACTGGTAAGTGACATTTTTTTTTTCTTCTACACACAGATTTTAATTAGACATTTGAGAAATATTACATGTGAAGGTTATAAACAGTGCTGAGAAATATCTGTAATGTCACAAAGATTGTCTTTTGTCTTTGCCTTATTTTCTAACACATTATGGGAGTTTTTCGTACAGGTAATTTGTGCGGAGATTATGTTTACTTATTCAAAATATGTTTACTACATTGAAAATCCAATCTTACCCATGGCTTACTCATGAAAACATTGGATACATCAGAGTTATAAATATGGATTCATTGAAAACATATACAAACATATATATATATGTGTATATATATATATATATATATATTTATTTCAAAGCCATCAGGTTTATAACTTAACGGTTGGTTTTGTGTATCTGAGGAGACATAGCACTAGAATATACTGTATTCGAGTATGGCTCGTTGGATAGACACAACTTAGGTCGACAGTCATTACATCGACCATGGAAGGTCGACAGGTCAAAAGGTCGACAGGTCAAAAGGTCGACATGAGGTTTTTGACTGTTTTTGGTGTTGTTTTCTCCGTAAAGTGACGGGGAACCTAAATTTGCGCACCATGTCCCTTCGCATGGCTCGCTACGCTCGCCATGCTTCGGGCAAGGCAGATTACCATTCCAATCGTAGTCCACGTGGATCGTTAAGTATGAAAAAATCCCAAAAAATGAATAAAAAAAAAAAAAACTCATGTTGACCTTTTAACCTGTCGACCTAGTACATGTCGACCTTATGGCATTGTCGACCTTCAGTGGTCGACCTAATGAGTGTCGACCTAAGTTGTGTCGACCTAACGACCGTAACCCATTTATTCTTAATGTAGCTAAGACCACATTCTAGATTGATGTTAGCAATAATCATTAATATTAGTTTTTATCATGTAATGCCTACGGAAATCCTTGAGTTCAGCACTAGAACTAAAGATGTATAAATGTAAGACATGTTAATAGCATAAATCTGACTAAAGATAAATTTACTACTGTAAGTTTATTACAGTGTCTTGTCACTGGACCTCATACAGTATATGATGCACATTGGACAATGACCAGCAAATCATTTTTCTTTTATACTGGTGTACCTGTATGGCCATGCAGGGTACTAGGAGGGGCACACCTTTCCTTAATTTACGTTGTGTTTTTTGTTGTTGTTTTTTCCATCTAAATTATTGTGGGCTTTTCCTTCTATTACAGAGGTTTGCTCGAACTTCATGTAGAAATTCACTTCTGCTCTGAGGCATAACTAGAAGGTGGAAAATGCATCCCAATAACATTATAGTACAGGACCACATGTCTGTCAGCACTAGAACTACCAAATTGAAAAATGAGCCGCATTCATGAAATATGTGCACTCATCCACAATCCACAGAGAGCTGCTACAAATGTGCATTTTACATGTCATATTATTTTAATAATCTCGCTCAAAATATTTAAAATGCATCTTTGCACAGCTAAGATTGCCCTTATTGCAACCAGCTCTTCCCACAGGCTCCTGTTCTGCAGACACATTTTATATCACAAGACCATGCACTTTGTTGGGAATCCAGGTGCATCAACACAATAGATGTGTTACATATATTAACATGCCATTGTCCTGAAATGATATTATCCGATATTCTATATTTTCTTCTTGTTCTTTTAATGAGAAGCATAGCAATTATTTTATTCAATTTATGAACCCATTGAATATTTTATGAGAAATGTTGTAAATCAGCTTTCATATGGCAAATATTTTCATTCACATTTGATAATATAATTCAAGTTTTTCTACATTGCATTTTTTTTTCTAGTGGTTTCCGCACAGGGGTTACAAGCCAAAGACAAAACAGGTTCCAGTGATCCATATGTGACAGTCCAAGTTGGAAAAACCAAGAGGAGAACCAAAACAATATTTGGAAATTTAAACCCAGTGTGGGATGAAAAATTTCATTTGTAAGTACACCTGCTAAGTCTATTTACTAACAGGCTATGTGACAATAAGTGAGAATAAATTATGGTGTAATCCATTCCACTGCTATAGAGTAGTGACATAGGCAGAATGGTAATTCACTTGTAGCATGGATCTTTGGTCCAATCAATTCTGTTTACTGTAGAACAGTAGCAATGAATCCTAGATAGAGAAATTCTTGCACAGTTGTGTAGCAGACAGAAGGTCATACATTATCTTTCCAGATTAAGGAAGGTTAACTCACCCAAGTAGATAGCACATATTGCATGAGATTGGCAAAGGAATGGTTATCTATATACCACAGTGGTTTATACTGGATTCTTAAAATGTGGTGAAAGAAAATCTGTCAATAGAATACATTTGCAGAATATTATTCAGAATTATATGTTGGATACAGTAGAGTCCATTATTTTTCTTTTTAATTACCCATGATAAAATATGTGTTGAGTAACACAACATCCCTTTCCAGTGGTGTCTGTTTCTTGTGCATCTCATTTTAGCAAATGAAAATAGAATCGAATATTCAACTATGTTTAACCATAGTGGGTAATTTACTGTAACTTTAACGCAATAGAAAAAGTTTATCAGAGGAATCTTAGTGTTTTACTGTGAGACAGAATGCATAAAGCTACTGTATGAAATGTTCTGGGTAAAAGGTTTGTGTCTACTTGAAGGAGCAGGTCTAAAGGTCCATACACACGGTGAGATTTGGGCTATGCCCGATTCTCTCTATGCGACATGCACTGTGGTCGGTATCGCAAGCAAAGATGACTGTGCTTGCGATACCGATTTTGGCTAAGTGACAATTTTGACTATCTTTTACATGAGAGAGTCAAAATTCACTTGCCTGCACAGACTATCTGGGCTTGCGATGCCGATCCCGCAGGACCGCGCATTGGCATCGCAAGCTGTGTACACACGGTGCAATTTGCACTTAACTTTCCTTACGATTTTGACTATATAGCCAATATCGTAAGAAAAATTAAGTGCATATCGCACCGTGTACACACCTTTAGATTCACCAACGTTTGATTGCCGTCAGGCTACAGCAGTGATGGCTAACCTTGACACTCCAGCTGTTGTTGAACTACACATCCCAGCATGCCCTGCTACAGTTTTGCTATTTGGTCATGCTAAAAATTATGCAGGGCATGCTGGGATGTGTAGTTCAACAACAGCTGGAGTGTCAAGGTTACCCATCACTGGGCTACAGCCATGTAATATAGCCCTTCCTTTTTCTGAAGACTCTACAATGTTACTTTGTTAGCCCATGTGTAATTAATAATAATACTGTGTTTACCATTTGGGCAGGAATCACATGATTTACTGTATGCTTTTCAGTGCAGTTATAAGACTTTGGTCTTTTTGCCATATTCCATTTTATTTGTATAGTCCCTTCCCAGCAAGGGAATATTAATAAATCAGAGCTAAAATATATCTATTTTATTTATTGTTTCGATAAGAAATAAAGGTTTACAGGGACATTTATAGAGATAAAATAAATAGACCACATAATTGATACAATACATAGCAAACATAATAGGTCTTATGTTGGCGTGGATGCATTTGGGCCCAAAACTTACATGTAAAATGTAACATTAAATGAATGCATTTATTCTGAGAGCCACATACACTGTAGTATGTGCAACTCGTCATAAGGATATGGTTTAAGTGCATTAAGAGTATTGTTATACTCTGTATACTGATTTATGCATTTAGCAGGAGTGAGTGTCAGTTCAGAAATAAGCTGTGTTAAGGAAGGTAAAGTCTCCACTCAGAAAGGCTTTTGCTGACAAAGCCCATAACTGGAGGACAGTGACTCCACTCTGCCAGGTTGGTCATCCATTAAGGCCATCTGGCCTAGTGGTGTCACTAATGACTAGGCATGATAAGAAGTGTAAGGTGGATGTTGCTGGATTGTAAAGACTCATAGGGTGTAGTCTGTTCTCACTTTTCTTTGCCACACCATACTACAAGGTTGAGTCATATCATTATGACCATCTCCTATATTTTTTGTCGGCAACATGTAGCCCATAAAGTATGTCACATATCATGCGCTGGCTTGGTGGGTATATAAGGTCTGCGATAGGCTGTCTGCGCATATATCACTCGTTGCTGTCATGGGTAAAAGGGGCAATTTCCCAGAGTTGCAAAGAAGGAGAATTATCATCTTTCGGGCAAAGGGTGGCAGTATTTCTGAAACAGCGCAGTTTGTAAACTGTTCACATGCTGCTGTGGTGATGGTGTATCGCAACTGGACCAATGGCGCCATTGCGAATAACTGACACGGAAACTGTGGAGCACCACGCGCCATTCACGTGAGAGGTGAACATCGGCTACGAAGTGTGTGAGGGCCGAGAGACGCTACAGTGGAGCAGCTTAACGTCATAATAAAGCTGGGGGCTACCAGACGTGTTTCTAAAACAACAGTTCAGCCCAGCTAGTTGCTGTCCGTGCTGCACACGGCGGTTACTCTGGCTATTGGCTGGTGGTCATAATAATGTGACGTGACCGTGCACTTTTAGTTATAATCGTCATCAATAAGTTGATGACCAAATTTAACACCAGTTCTTGTTTCATTGTTATTCATTGGAGTTTTCCGTTTGTTGTGAATTGTCTAGTAATACACAGCCAGCAGATGCCATTAAAGTATTTAATAAAGAACCCCTAATCCCTCCTTCACCACACACCAAATTCCATAGTGATTCTTTATTCCTTAAATCCATGAGAATTACCTGAAAAAGAGTAAGAAAAAATAAGCACGTTAACATCACTGAAGAGCTCTCTGTGGAGACCCAATGCAAATGACGAGTCTGTTGGTCTGTCAGGTCTTTTAAGACCCATATATACGGGCTAATGCAGGAGAGATGTGTGCTGAGCGAACCGCTCAGCACACATGTCTCCCGCCGCTCAGCACAGCGCGATCTGTGCTGAGCGTGCAGGGGGAGACGGGGGGGCCGCTCACTTCACCCAGCGGGTGAAGTGAGCGACCCGCTAGATTGGCCTGCATGCAGGCCAATCTAGCAGCAGCTATAGCGATGCGCGGGGCTGCGCATCGCTATCGCTGTAGGGGGTACACACGGAGCGATAATGCTCATATTCTAAGCAATCTAGTCAGATTGCTTAGAATATCGCTCCGTCAGTACCCCCCTTTAGAGCATAAGAAAGTCTCTCTGGTTGATTAGTTGCAGCTAGACCCCATGTGTGGCTTAAACTTACTTCACCAAAGATGTTGGAAACTTTTAGCCTACAGTACCACATACACGCTTCTGGCCAAAAAAACTGTAACAGTCATCATCATAATCTCCAAATCTCACCTGGTTTATGAGGGTGTAATTTAAAACTAGTGATGAGCAGGTTCGGTTTCTCGGAAATTGAACCCCCCCGAACTTCACCCTTTTTACACGGGTCCGAGCCATACTCGGATTCTCCCGTATGGCTCGGTTAACCCGAGCGCGCCCGAACGTCATCATCCCGCTGTCGGATTCTCGCGAGATTCGGATTCTATATAAGCAGCCGCGCGTCGCCGCCATTTTCACTCGTGCATTGGAAATGTTAGGGAGAGGATGTGGCTGGCGTCCTCTCCGTTTATGTTGATGCATTGCAAATATTTTGTGCTTGCTTATTACTTAATTGTGGGGACTGGGGAGCAGCTGTATATAGGAGGAGTACAGTGCAGAGTTTTGCTGACAGTGACCACCAGTAGTACGTTGTCTGCCTGAAAAACACTCCATATCTGTGCTCAGTGTGCTGCATATATCTGTGCTCACACTGCTTAATTGTGGGGACTGGGGAGCAGCTGTATTATATAGCAGGAGTACAGTGCAGAGTTTTGCTGACAGTAACCACCAGTATACGTTGTCTGCCTGAAAAACACTCCATATCTGTGCTCAGTGTGCTGCTTTATTGTGGGGACTGGGGACCACCAGTATAATATTATATAGGAGGAGTACAGTGCAGAGTTTTGCTGACCAGTGACCACCAGTATATAATATATAGCATTACGGTACAGTAGGCCACTGCTGTACCTACCTCTGTGTCGTCATTAAGTATACTATCCATCTAGATTCTATACCTGTGGTGCATTTCAGTTGTGCAGTTTGCTGACACAGTGACCACCAGTATATATAGCAGTACGGTACGGAAGGCCACTGCTGTACCTACCTCTGTGTCGTCATTAAGTATACTATCCATCTACATTCTATACCTGTGGTGCATTTTAGTTTTGCAGTTTGCTGACACAGTGATGTAAAAGCCTATTATATATATCCTATATTAAACACTCTAAAAGGTTGATGAACACAGTACGCAATTGGCGTATGGAATACCGTAAGAGTACGCAAGTAGCGTACAAACGCGTGGCCGTGGACGAGACGCACGAGCGGCACATTCGCTCACGGCTTAAAGCGTAAAAGCAAGCACGCTATAGGCTGCCGACTAACGTAATGATACGCTAGCAGCGTAGCGGACGCTCGAGACCACGAGGAGATCACGAGCGGCGCTGACGCTCACAGAGTTAAACCTTTGTAACAATATCATAAACAATGTACTTCAATTGTAAACCTTTGTGCAGTGATAAGGTGTAAATGCAACACAGTGTAACCTTGTTAGTTTAAAGCTGTATGAGCGATTCTTACACTCTGAGAACCCTTTAGCTATAATAAACACTCAAATACCGGTCTAAGGGTCTAACACCTTTTAAGGAAATGAATGAACGTTCAATCGCAAAAGAATACACAATACAAGTTATACACTACCAAACTAACATAAAATACCTAACCGAGTTACTACACGTTAAAATACAACAAAGACACAATTACATTTAAAAGGGGGGAAGGAGAGAGAGAATGGCTTACAACAAAATAGGAGATAAATATGGTTGCAGAGAACTTACGCACAAGGGGAACAATCGCAAGCGCCTTTCTGGATATCCAGCTCCCGATTATCAGTGATGAGAACCGTTGAAAAGAGTAGAGAGCTGGCCCAGATCGGCTTGTCTTTATATACACTTACACACAGTACAGTACAATGGTCCCTACATTCTTATTGTTCATTGGACACAGGAATTCGTCTCTGCATTATAACAAAAGGTCATAGGTTGGTTCATACAGGTGGGCTGTGACTATTTCAAACTGCTCAGGTGGGAGGGAAACTGGGTTTCCCGCCGCATGGGTAATAAAGTGCAAATATAGTAAATGTCCATAAACTTCTTATGTCCATAACTATACGCACGAGCGAGTAATCCGCTTCAAACCAACACCGGAATATTGCTAATTATATTCTCTTCCGATGGATACTAAACACCACTGTGTAACCCCTGTCTGACCCTTCGTATCATACAAAGAGGAATCTCTCTGTCCCCGAACATGCTATATTAACTAAACTTTCAGATTCTATCAAAGGGACCATAATCTACAAAATACATTATATGACTAAAATATGTTACGATTGAGTCGCCCGCTAGACGCACACAAACTCTACCGTAAATGCGCATACCACGCGTCCGCGAGTGCACGCGACCGCAAGCATACGCACGCACGGGAGAGCTCATGCTCGTGCAGCGGGCACACACATGAGGTGCATATATGGCAATGTGTAGCGTGATATTTTTCTGACTTTGACAGTCCACCCTTTGGCAGTCACCAATAACTGCCACTTCCTAAAACAGTTCAAAAAGAGAAAAATATATGTCATGTATAATACATTTCTATGATTGGGTAGGGGAGAAGAGGAGAAGGTGGGAAAACGGTATGACCTAGTGAGATAGCAGAAGCATGTGTGTATGAATCCATGTTTGGGGGGTCATGTATCATCGTGCCGTACGTGTTTTAAATCAAGCTTCGAGGTATTGCGAAGTATACATTTGAATTCCTTCTTATCCCGTGGTACGGGTCTGTGGATGGGCTGTCAAACTTTACCGAGCTCTTTTCGGCTTTTGGTTGCAACAAAATGGGGGAGCACATTTTAGTTGATGATACATGAATAGGGGGATATGTGAGTGCTGATATCTGTGCCTATATTCCCTATCGACTATGTGTGTCATTACCTGAAGGTTGTAGAGATGAAGATAAGAAGCAATTATGGTAAATGCAGTCGTAAACTATGTGAGTTTAATGTACATTTGCCGATTGAGGTCTTGTCTTGTGTCTTGTCTTGTCTCGATGTACATGTTGACTGTAGTCTCCTTGGGCTTTTGCCAAAGTGCGAGCAAAAGCTTTCTCAATGTCCATAGACTTACAAAAAGTGTTGGGCTAGCGTAAAATTAAAGGTACTAGGGATATGGGGGTCTATGGCATAGTCCATCAGTTGTCTGTGTAAAAGGTTGTCAAATTCTTCTTCCAAGCGGATGTCTTTGTACCTTGGAGGAAAACAAAGGAGAAACGGGTGAAAGAAACGGACCGTGGAATCACATTTTCATCACAACATTGTCTCTATCGTTGGGTCATAAACCAAATCAGTCGTTGTTATTACAGTATCTTCACTTCTTAAACTCATCACTCGGGCGCTACGTTTACACTTTGTTAAAACCCGAACGCATCTGAATATCAGACCGACCAATATGATGACACCCAGAATACACAAAATAAATTTCCCTACATCCATGATAATACCTTGGGTCCATTCTCCTAAACCAGAGAACCAATTTTGCGGGTTCAACCATGACACCCAACCGGTCAGCTCATTACCCACAGCGGCAAGGGTGAGATTGTGTTTACTTCGGAACTCCCATTTTAATTGCAAAATGTCATCCATCTTTTGGTCTATGACCTCGGCTGGGTCCTCTGTGCTGTTTGTAATATACGTGCAGCACTTTATTCCATACTGAGTCGCTAGGGTAACACAATACCCGCCTGTCACAGCTGTGAGATAATTGAGAATCATCCTATGCTGAACCAGTTCTGTTTTATAAGCTTGGAGCTCCCTTCCGGTATACCTGAATGTGTCATCATACATTTCAGTGATATTGTCTAATAAATTTGCAAGCGCGGATATATATTTATAATTTATCACTCCTCTGGCGGTACGAGTGATATCTAACGCGATTAGGAATTGAATCCCGGTGGATTCATGGATCAGGTCAGAGGCCGGATGCTCTGTTCTTTCTGTTAGGTGCCGTTTAACGATGTGCTCGTAATGAGTGTGAGTATAAGGAGCTTGGGCACTGCGGTGAATATCCTTCATTTTAGTGTGGGATACGGTCATTACCTCAGGCAGTACTTTTCCAATATAACATAACCCTTCTGAGTTTGGGGCAAGCCACTTATACGCCTTCCTCCCGCATATGAAGTATGCATCATCGGGGAGAACATATGGGACGGAGTAGGACATTACCATATTACACATTTTCCATATGAAATCTCCTAACCCTAATTCTCCCATCTGTTGAGTACACGTATCAGTTTGTACGATATGTGCACAGTATCCTGGTGATACTTCTCCAACTCTCATGATCCTACTTCCTAGGGTATACCTATATCGGAAATATTTTCCACTACCGGCTATGTGGCGTATAAGTTCTGTATCTGTAGGCATTCTATCGGCTCTGTATGAAAAGGTCATGGTTTGGTTATTCCATGACACTTCCCATTTTCCCGGCTTTCGGGGATTAGAAATGTTAAAACATACTAGGGATCTATCCACATGATATTGGTGGAGCTTCAAACTAGGAGGACTGGAGATATTAAACCTCCTGTCCACCGGCCTCCCACCACTTAGCTCAAGTACCTCTCCTATAGTTAAAGGGGAAGGGCACTAATCCTGATTTGTTATGGCCTTGAGGTACTTGAGAGCACACCCAACAATCTGTCTGATTTAACACTTTACCCACTAAGGAGTGATAGTCACTCAATGGATGCCGGTCCATGTGGATATTAAAACTGGACTGACATTTCTTGATGCACCCATCCTCAACTACACTGTCACAGAGTCTACAGATACAGTTCTCTTCAGCTAACAATCCTTCACAATTCCTTCTATTGTCAATGCTACCAGATCGTTTTCTGATACTCGCCTTTACTCGGTGATTATGTTGTTCTTGGAAATCTACGCCTCCATCTCTGTCATCAGAACCCATTCCAGAACCTTTCTCGACCTCCATGGTACTCTCGCCGGAACAGACTGCTCTGGTCAACGTCATGGTCAACAGGAAAATCCGGATCACAGTCTCTTGGGGCAAGTCCATCTTATAGGAGGAAATGGAGAAGAATGAGAAGGGGGAAAGAAACAATTGAGGGGGATGGGATGGGAAGTGGAGAAAAACAATAAAAGGGAACAGGGAATCGACAACTGCCTCCGATCTTATTATTCTCAATGCTCAAGTGCCGTCTCAGTCCTCCTGAAACAGACACTCCAGTGATACAACTTCCTCTACCGTCTGTTCTTTATCACGGGACCTCTCTGGATCAGCAACCTTCTTACAATGGGACGAATGAACCCAAGTCTCTCTCTCGGCAACCTTCAATGCTATCGTACTAATCAATAAGACTTGGTATGGTCCTTCCCATCTGTCAATAAGGCAACCTGAGCGTAGAAAATTCCGTATCATTACATAATCCCCAGGTTCAATGTCATGACAATTACTATCTGGCAGATCAGGAATCACTAACTTCAAATTATCATTCTGATTCCTTAGTTGTTTACTCATCTTAACCAAATATTTTACAGTCACTTCATTGTTACCCTTCAAATCATCCTGAATGTTAATCATAACATGCGGTTGTCGACCGAACAGAATTTCAAAGGGGAACAGATTAAGAGGGGACCTGGGAGTGGTTCTGATGCTGTATAATACAATGGGCAAAGCTTCTGGCCATGTCAATCCTGTTTCCGACATAACTTTGCTCAATTTATTTTTAATAGTGCTGTTCACTCTTTCTACCTTCGCACTCGCCTGGGGGCGGTACAGAGTGTGCAGCTTACTATCAATTCCCAACTTACACATTCCTTGAAAGACATCACCTGTAAAATGGGTACCCCTATCACTTTCAATTATTCTAGGGATACCATATCTACACACACATTCCTGTACAATTTTCTTAGCAGTAAACATTGCGGTATTTGTGGCCGCAGGAAATGCTTCGACCCAATTTGAAAACACATCTATACAAACTAGTACATACTTCAAATTTCGACAAGGGGGTAATTGTATGAAATCAATCTGTATTACCTGAAAAGGGCCGCCTGTAGGTGGTATATGAGATGGTTCTGTTGGTATTGCCTTTCCGATATTCTTCCTCAAGCAGGTGAGGCAAGTAATTGCCCTCTTTCCCGCATGGGAAGAAAATCCTGGGGCGCACCAATATGCTCTTACCAACTTGCACATCCCTTCCTTGCCTAGATGAGTCAGCCCATGTGCTGCTTCCGCTAAACTTGGAAGGTATGCTCTCGGTGCCACTGGTTTACCCTGTACATCTGTCCAGAGTCCTGAGGACTCCTGGCCATATCCTTTTGCCCTCCAAACTGCCTTTTCCTGTGTGGAACACAAATTTTGCATTTCACACAATTTCTGTGTGTTGACGGTATTAAATACCATCAGTTGTGTGGTGTCTGTCTGTCTGGGGGTACCAGCTGCTAACTTAGCAGCTTCGTCTGCTCGGCTGTTACCAAGTGATACTGGGTCTTGGCTATATGTATGTGCTTTACACTTGATAACAGCCACTCTGTCAGGTTCCTGTATCGCTGTTAGAAGCCTTTTGATGTGGGCTGCATGCGCTACCGGTGTACCAGCTGCCGTCATGAAATTTCTGAGGCGCCATAGGGCTCCGAAATCATGGACTACCCCGAAGGCATATCTAGAATCGGTATAGATATTGGCTGTTTTGCCCTTAGCTAATTCACATGCTCTGGTTAGGGCAACCAGTTCAGCAACCTGGGCTGAGTGAGGTGGGCCTAGCGGTTCTGCTTCTATGGTGCCTTGGTCATCTACGACTGCGTATCCAGTACACAAGTCTCCCGAGTCCGTCTGTCTGTGACAACTACCGTCAGTGTAGAAAGTAAGATCTACATCTTCCAGTGGGTTGTCACTGATGTCAGGCCTTGCCGTGAAATTTTGGGTCAAATATTCCATACAATCATGTGAGTCAGTGTCTGTACTAAATCCTTCTCCATCACTCTCATCCCCCACCCTTTGTGCCTGTCCAGGCACACCTGGGAGATACGTTGCTGGATTTAGTGCACTGCATCTCTTTATGGTGATGTTTACAGGGGCCATTAGTGCTAATTCCCACCTTGTAAACCGTGCGGATGAGACATGTCGGGTTTGGGCAGAATTTAGTAAGGCTGACACTGCATGAGGTGTATGGATTGTGAGGTTGTGTCCTAGCACTACATCTTCGCTTTTCGTTACTAGCAATGCTATCGCAGCGACACTTCGCAAGCATGTGGGGAGGGATCGCGCTACCGTATCTAGCTGAGCGCTGTAGTATGCTACCGGCCTGCTGGCATCACCGTGCTTTTGGGTTAGGACGCCTGCCGCGCAACCAGCACTTTCTGTTCCGTACAGCTCAAAGGGTTTCCCATAGTCTGGCATACCTAATGATGTTGCCTGCGTTAGGCACTGTTTAAGTCTCTCAAATGCCATCTCGGATTCGTCTGTATGCGAAATCCGATCAGGTTTGTTTGATGAGACCATCTCCTGCAAAGGTAATGCTAGAATGGAAAAGCCTGGGATCCAGTTACGGCAATACCCACACATTCCTAAAAATGTTCTGATCTGTTGCTGAGTTTGTGGCAGGGTCATGTCTCGAATTGCTTGAATTCTATCAGCGGTCAGGTGTCTCAGTCCTTGTGTCAGACAGTGTCCCAGATGTTTTACTTTAGTCTGGCATAATTGCAACTTGTCTTTGGAAACCTTGTGTCCTGTGTCTGAAAGATGAAACAGTAGCTGTTTTGTATCTTTCAGGGACGCTTCCAGTGAATCTGAACACAGTAGTAAATCATCCACGTACTGGATCAATACTGATCCACTCCCTGGTTGGAAAGACTGTAAACAATCATGCAAAGCCTGTGAAAATATACTTAGACTGTCTATGAAACCTTGTGGTAATCGAGTCCATGTGTATTGGACTCCTCTGTATGTGAATGCAAACAAATATTGGCTGTCAGGGTGCAGAGGTACCGAGAAGAAGGCGGAGCAGAGGTCAATAACAGTGAAAAATTTCACAGTGGGAGGGATTTGCATAAGGATGACAGCTGGATTTGGCACTACGGGGAACTGACTTTCAACTATTTTGTTAATCCCCCTTAGATCCTGCACTAGCCTGTAACCCCTACCCCCACTCTTTTTCACAGGGAAGATGGGACTATTGGCAGTGCTGGATGTTCTTACCAGAATGCCCTGTTGTAGCAAGCGCTCTATTACGGGGTATACTCCTAACTCCACCTCTGGCTTCAGAGGGTATTGTGGGATTTTTGGAGCTATCCTACCATCTTTTACTTGCACAACGACTCGAGCTACGTTTGCCATTAATCCAGTGTCTTGTCCATCTTTAGTCCAAAGTGACTCTGGTATTTGGGATGTCATTTCTTCTACCTGGGATGGACTCCTATTTATCATAAGGGTATGTGACATTAATTTTGATGGGGAGTCTAGCATATCTTGTACTTCCTGGGCGTGTTTCTCAGGTATGTCTAGGAATACACCTTCAGGAGTACAATAGATGACACACCCCATTTTACACAATAAATCTCTTCCCAGGAGATTAGTCGGTGCCGATGCAGCCAGCAAAAAGGAATGCTTGGTATGCAAAGGCCCTATTGTAATCTCTGCTGGTTTGCTAACAGGGTAGTGCTGTACTACTCCCGTTACTCCCATGGCTGGAATTGTTTTACCAGTGGTTCTCATGCCCACTGTCGAATTTATCACTGATTTGGCCGCCCCCGTATCTACAAGGAAATTTAATGATTTACCAGCTACATCAATTGTGATATCGGGTTCACTTCCAAGACTTGCAATCAATTTCACTGGCTGCAGATTACAGGTGTGGCCACACCCCTATTGGGTATGGTGACCTCCCTGAATCGCGCTGGCAGCAATTACTTGTGGTTGGGGTAGATGGGAACTATCAGAGATTTGCCAGTCTCTTCTTGGGGGATACCTTTTTGTTTCCCCTGCATGTGGCTCATAGCTCCGCCCCTTCGGTCCTTGATCCCTAAGTCTCGTATCAGGTCGTTGTCTATAGGGTTGATATGAATTTTGTATTGGTCTTGCTTTACAATCACGTGACATGTGTCCCTCTCTGTGACAACTATAACATTTTATACCTCTTGACTTACCCACAGGGGTCACAGTTCTGGGCTGAGGTGGCCGGGTAGTGAGGGCCTGTATGCTTACAGCCATTAACTTATCACTCTGTGACTCCCTGTGTCTGATGATATTCCGATCATGCCCAGCAGCAGCCTCTCCCAATGCATCCACAGACATACCTCTCCAATCAGGCCTAGTAGTTTGTATTCTATTCCTTAAAACCTCCTTTAGACCGTCCATTAATACTGAAACAGCTACTTCCCTGTGGTGTACATTAGTTTTAATGTCATCTATACCAGTGTAGCTAGCCATATCCTGCAGAGCCCGGTGAAAATACTCTAGTGTGGATTCACCTTCTTTTTGTTTTATTGTAAAGATTTTATTCCACTTTACAACTGCAGGAAAATATACTCCTAACTGTAAGTTGATTCTCTTTACATTGTCCTGATTATACTCGTCTGTTAGTGGTACTTCCTCATCTAACTTGCAATCAGCGATAAACTTTAACGGATCAACACTGGGGGGTAAACATGCCCTCAAAACTGTCCTCCAATCTTTGTTATTTGGCTCTGCAGAATTTCCTAGTTCCCTAATATACTTTTGACATGCAACTAAGTCTTTCCTAGGATCAGGGAATTCAGACATCATTGATCTTAATTCTGCTCGGGAAAAGGGACAGTGCATGGCGATGTTCCTGACAGGAGTTACTCCTGAAGCTTCAGTTTTCCCATTTGGCACTGCTATTACCCTAACAGGATTAAGTCCAACAACATCATTCTGAGTAGATTCTACAACATGTGGTGAAATGGTTTCAGCATAGTGTATGGTGCCGTACTTACCAGTCGATACGACCTCACCTGTCCCTCCGCTAGGGGCCTTTGATACTAATCTTACGGGTTGAGTCGTGCCTACTGCTGTTTCTGATATGGTGGCTGCTAGGGAGAGTGCTGATATTGTTGATAAAGCCTAATATTTATCTTATTTAAAACACTCTAAAAGGTTAAAGAACACAGTACGCAATTGACGTATGGAATACCGTGAGAGTACGCACGTTGCGTATCAAACGCTTAGCCGTGGTCGAGACGCACGAGCGGCACGTTCGCTCACGGCTTAGAGCGTACAGGCAAGCACGCTCTAGGCTGCCGACTAACGTAATGATACGCTATCAGCGTAGCGGACGCTCGGGACCACGAGGAGATCACAAGCGGCGCTGACGCTCACAGTGTTAAACCTTTACAACTATACCTTGAACAATGTATTTATACAGAAAACCTTTATGCAGTGATAAGGTGTAAATGTGACACAGTGTAACCTTGTTAGTCTAAAAGCTGTATGAGCGTATGTGACGCTCAGAGAACCCCTTAGCAATATAATAAACACTCAAATACCGGTCTAAGGGTCTAACGCCTTTTAAGGAAATGAATGAACGTTCAATTGCAAAAGAATAATACAGTACAAGTTATACACTACCAAAATAACATAGAATATCTAACCAAGTAACTACACATAAAATACAATAAAGACACAAGTACTTTTAAGGGGAAGGAGAGAGAGAGAGATAGAGAGAGATAGAGAGAGTGAGAGAGAATGGCTTATAATAACAATAAAGACAATATGATTGCAGAGAAACTTACGCACAAAGGGAAACAATCGCATGCGCCTTCTGGATATCCAGCTCCCGATTATCAGTGATGAGAACCGTTGAAGAGAATAGAGAGCTGGCCCAGATCGGCTTGTCCTTTTATACACTACACACAATACAGTACAATGGCCCCTACATTCTTATTGTTCATTGGACACAGGAATTCGTCTTCGCATTATAACAAAAGGTCATAGGTTGATTCATACAGGTGGGCTGTGACTATTCCTAACTGCTCAGGTGGGTGGGAAACTGGGTTTCCCGCCGCTTGGGTAATAAAGTGCAAATACAGTAAATGTTCATAAACTTCTTATGTCCATAACTATTCGCACGAGCGATTAATCTGCTTCAAACCAACACCGGAATATTGCTAATTAAATACTCTTCCGATGGATACTAAACACCACTGTATAACCCCTGTCTGACCCTTCGTATCAAACAAAGAGGGATCTCTTTGTCTATGAACATGCTACATTAACTAAACTTTCAGATTCTATCAAAGGGACCATGATCTACAAAATACATTATATGGTTAAAATATGTTACGATTGAGTCGCACGCTAGACGTATACAAACTCTACCGTAAATGCGCATACCGTGCGCCCGCGGGTGCACGCAACAGCGAGTATGCACACGCACGGGAGAGCTCATGCACGCGCAGCGGGGACACGCATGAGGTGCAAATATGGCAGTGTGTAGCGTGATATTCTTCTGACTTTGACAGTCCACCCTTTGGCAGTCACCAATAACTGCCACTTTCTAAAACATTTCAAAAAGAGAAAAATATATGTCATGTATAATACATTTCTATGATTGGGTAGGGGAGGAGAGGAGAAGGTAGGAAAAGGGTATGACCTAGTGAGATAGCAGAAGCATGTGTGTATGAATCCATGTTTGGGGGGTCATGTATCATCGTGCCGTACGTGTTTTAAAATCAAGCTTCGAGGTATTGCGAAGTATACATTTGAATTCCTTCTTATTTCGTATTAAGGGTCTGTGGATGGGCTGTCAAACTTTACCGAGCTCTTTTCGGCTTTTGGTTGCAACAAAATGGGGGAGCACATTTTAGTTGATGATACATGAATGGGGGGATATGTGAGTGCTGATATCTGTGCCTGTAATCCCTATCGACTATCTGTGTCATTACCTGAAGGTTGTAGAGATGAAGATAAGAAACAATTATGGTAAATGCAGTGATATTCTATGTGAGGTTAATATGCATTTGTTGATTGAAGTCTTGTCTGAAGTCTTGTCTTGATGTACATGTTGACTGTTGTCTCTTTGTGCTTTTGCCAATAAACGCAAGCAAAGCTTTATCAATGTCCATAGACTTACAAAAAGTGTTGGGCTAGCGTAAAATTAAAGGTACTAGGGATATGGGGGGTCTATGGCATAGTCCATCAGTTGTCTGTGTAAAAGGTTGTCAAATTCTTCTTCCAAGCGGATGTCTTTTTACCTTGGAGAGAAACAAAGGAGAAACGGGTGAAAAAAACGGACCGTGGAATCACATTTTCATCACAACATTGTCTCTATCGTTGGGTCATAAATCAAATCCATTGGAATTATAATGTCCTCACTCCTTAAACTCATCACCTTAGTACTTCGTTTACACTTCGTTAAAGCCTGAACGCATCTGAATATCAAACCAATCGATATGACAACACCCAAGATACACAGAAGAAATTTCCCTACATCCATTATAATTCCTTGAGCCCATTCTCCTAAACCAGAGAACCAATTTCGTGGGTTCAACCATGACACCCAACCGGTCAGCTCATTACCCACAGCAGCAAGGGTGAGATTGTGTCTCCTGCGGAATTCCCACTTTAACTGGAGAATGTCGTCCATCTTTTGGTCTATGACCTCGACCGGGTCCTCGGTGCTATTCGTAATATAAGTGCAGCATTTTACGCCGTACTGCGTTGCCAGTGTGACACAATATCCGCCTGTCACTGCTGTGAGATAATTGAGAATCATCCTATGCTGAACCAGTTCTGTTTTATAAGCTTGGAGCTCCCTTCCGGTATACCTGAATGTGTCATCATACATTTCAGTGATATTGTCTAATAAATTTGCAAGCGCTGATATGTATTTATAATTCAACACTCCTCTGGCGGTGCGAGTGATGTCTAACGCGAGTAGAACCTGAATCCCGGTGGATTCATGGATCAGGTCAGAGGCCGGATGCTCTGTTCTTTCTATTAGGTGGCGTTTAACGATGTGCTCGTAATGAGTGTGAGTATAAGGAGCTTGGGCACCGCGGTGAATATCTTTCATTTTAGTATGTGATACAGTCATTACTTCAGGCAGTACTTTTCCAATATAACATAACCCTTCTGAGTTTGGGGCAAGCCACTTATACGCCTTCCTCCCGCATATGAAATATGCATCATCGGGGAGAACATATGGGACGGAGTAGGACATTACCATATTACACATTTTCCATATGAAATCTCCTAACCCTAATTCTCCCATCTGTTTAGTACACGTAACAGTTTGTACGATATGTGCACAGTATCCTGGTGATACCTCTCCAACTCTCATGGTCCTACTTCCTAGGGTATACCTATATCGGAAATATTTTCCACTACCGGCTATGTGGCGTATAAGTTCTGTATCTGTAGGCATTCTATCGGCTCTGTATGAAAAGGTCATGGTTTGGTTATTCCATGACACTTCCCAATTTCCCGGCTTTCGGGGATTGGAAATGTTAAAACATACTAGGGATCTATCCACATGATATTGGTGGAGCTTCAAACTAGGAGGGCTGGAGATATTAAACCTCCTGTCCACCGGCCTCCCACCACTTAGCTCAAGTACCTCCCCTATAGTTAAAGGGAAGGGCACTAATCCTGATTTGCTATGGCCTTGAGGTACTTGAGAGCATACCCAACAATCTGTCTGATTTAACACTCTACCCACTAAGGAGTGATAGTCACTCAATGGATGCCGGTCCATGTGGATATTAAAACTGGATTGGCATTTCTTGATACACCCATCCTCAACTACACTGTCACAGAGTCTACAGATACAGTTCTCTTCAGCTAACAATCCTTCACAATTTCATCTATTGTCAATGCTACCAGATCGTTTTCTGATACTCGCCTTTACTCTGTGATTATGTTGTTCTTGGAAATCTACGCCTCCATCTTTGTCATCAGAACCCATTCCAGAACCTCTCTCGACCTCCATGGTACTCTCGCCGGAACAGACTGCTCTGGTCAACATCATGGTCAACAGGAAAATCCGGATCACAGTCTCTTGGGGCAAGTCCATCTTATAGGAGGAAATGGAGAAGAATGAGAAGGGGGAAAGAAATAATTGAGGGAGATGGGATGGGAAGTGGAGAAAAACAATAAAAGGGAACAGGGGATCGACAACTGCCTCCAATCTTATTATTTTCAATGCTCAGGTGCCGTCTCAATCCTCCTGAAACAGACACTCCAGTGATACAACTTCCTCTACCGTCTGCTCTTTATCACGGGACCTCTCTGGATCAGCAACCTTCTTACAATGGGACGAATGAACCCAAGTCTCTCTCTCGGCAACCTTCAATGCTGTCGTGCTAATCAATAAGACTTGGTATGGTCCTTCCCATCTGTCAATAAGGCAACCTGAGCGTAGAAAATTCTGTATCATTACATAATCCCCAGGTTCAATGTCATGACAATTACTATCTGGCAAATCAGGAATCATTAACTTCAGATTGTCATTCTGATTCCTTAACTGTTTACTCATGTTAACCAGGTATTTTACAGTCACTTCATTGTTACACTTCAAATCATCCTGAGGGTTAATCATAACATGCGGTTGTCGACCAAACAGAATTTCAAAGGGGGACAGATTAAGAGGGGACCTGGGAGTGGTTCTGATGCTGTATAGTACAATGGGTAAAGCTTCTGGCCATGTTAATCCTGTTTCTGCCATAACTTTGCTCAATTTATTTTTAATAGTGCTATTCACTCTTTCTACTTTCGCACTCGCCTGGGGGCGGTACGGAGTGTGCAACTTACTATCAATTCCCATCAATTTACACATTCCTTGAAAGACATCACCTGTAAAATGGGTACCCCTATCACTTTAAATTATTCTAGGGATACCGTATCTACACACAAATTCCTGCACAATTTTCTTAGCAGTAAACATAGCGGTATTTGTGGCCGCAGGAAATGCTTCGACCCAATTTGAAAACACATCTATACAAACAAGTACATATTTCAAATTTCGACAAGGGGGTAATTGTATAAAATCAATCTGTATTACCTGAAAAGGGCCGCCTGTAGGTGGGATATGAGATGGTTCTGTTGGTATTGCCTTTCCGATGTTCTTCCTCAAGCAGGTAAGGCATGACATTGCTCTCTTACCTGCATGGGATGAGAATCCTGGGGTGCACCAATATACTCTTACCAACTTGCACATTCCTTCCTTGCCCAGATGAGTCAGCCCATGTGCTGCTTCAGCTAAACATGGAAGGTATGCTCTGGGTGCCACTGGTTTACCCTGTCCATCTGTCCAGAGTCCTGAGGACTCCTGGCCATATCCTTTTGACCTCCAAACTGCCTTTTCCTGTGTGGAACACAAATTTTGCATTTCACACAACTTCTGTGTGTTGATGGTATTGAATACCATCAATTGTGTGGTGTCTGTCTGTCTGGGGGTACCAGCTGCTAACTTAGCAGCTTCGTCTGCTCGGCTGTTACCAAGTGATACTGGGTCTTGGCTATATGTGTGAGCTTTACACTTGATAACAGCCACTCTGTCGGGTTCCTGTATCGCTGTTAGAAGCCTTTTGATGTGAGCTGCATGCGCTACCGGTGTACCAGCTGCCATCATGAAATTTCTGAGGCGCCATAGGGCTCCGAAATTATGGACTACCCCGAAGGCGTATCTAGAATCGGTGTAGATATTGGCTGACTTTCCGTTAGCCAATTCACATTCTCTGGTTAGGGCAACCAGTTCAGCAACCTGGGCTGAGTGAGGTGGGCCTAGCGGTTCTGCTTCTATGGTGCCTTGGTCATCTACGACTGCGTATCCAGTACACAAGTCTCCCGAGTCCGTCTGTCTGTGACAACTACCGTCCGTGTAGAAAGTAAAATCTACATCTTCCAGTGGGTTGTCACTGATGTCAGGCCTTGCCGTGAAATTTTGGGTCAAATATTCCATACAATCATGTGTGTCATCCCTTGTATTAAATCCTACTTCCCCATCACTCTCATCCTCCACCCTTTGTGCCTGTCCAGGCACACCTGGGAGATATGTTGCAGGATTTAATGCACTGCATCTCCTTATGGTGATGTTTACGGGGGCCATTAATGCCAATTCCCATCTTGTAAACCGCGCTGATGAGACGTGCCTGGTTTGGGCAGAATTCAGCAAGGCTGACAATGCATGTGGTGTATGAATTGTGAGGTTGTGTCCTAGCACTACATCTTCGCTTTTTGTAACTAGCAATGCTATCGCAGCGACACTTCGCAAGCATGTGGGGAGGGATCGCACTACCGTGTCTAGCTGAGCGCTGTAGTATGCTACCGGCCTGCTGGCATCACCGTGCTTTTGGGTTAGGACGCCTGCCGCGCAACCAGCACTTTCTGTTCCGTACAGCTCAAAGGGTTTCCCATAGTCTGGCATACCTAATGCTGGTGCCTGCGTTAGGCACTGTTTAAGTCTCTCAAATGCCATCTCGGATTCGTCTGTATGCGAAATCCGATCAGGTTTGTTTGATGAAACCATCTCCTGCAACGGTAATGCTAGAATGGAAAACCCTGGGATCCAGTTACGGCAATACCCACACATTCCTAAAAACGTTCTGATCTGTTGCTGGGTTTGTGGCAGAGTCATGTCTCTAATTGCTTGAATTCTATCAGCGGTCAGGTGTCTCAGTCCTTGTGTTAGACAGTGTCCCAGATATTTTACTTTAGGCTGGCATAATTGTAACTTGTCTTTGGAAACCTTGTGTCCTGTGTCTGAAAGATGAAACAGGAGCTGTTTCGTATCTTTCAGGGACGCTTCCAGTGAATCTGAACACAAGAGTAAATCGTCCACATACTGTATCAATATTGATCCACTCTCTGGTTGGAAAGACTGTAAACAATCATGCAAAGCCTGTGTAAATATACTTGGACTGTCTATGAATCCTTGCGGTAATCGAGTCCATGTGTATTGGACTCCTCTGTATGTAAATGCAAACAAATATTGGCTGTCAGGATGCAGGGGTACCGAGAAAAAGGCGGAGCAGAGGTCAATAACAGTGAAAAATTTCGCTGTGGGAGGGATCTGCATAAGGATGACAGCTGGATTTGGCACTACGGGGAACTGACTCTCAACTATTTTGTTAATCCCCCTTAGATCCTGTACTAGCCTGTAACCCCTCCCCCCACTCTTTTTCACAGGGAAGATGGGACTATTGGCAGTGCTGGATGTTCTTACCAGAATGCCCTGTTGTAGCAAGCGCTCTATTACGGGGTATACTCCTAATTCCACCTCTGGCTTCAGAGGGTATTGTGGGATTTTTGGAGCTATCCTACCATCTTTTACTTGCACAACTACTGGAGCTACGTTTGCCATTAATCCAGTGTCTTGTCCATCTTTAGTCCAAAGTGACTCTGGTATTTGGGATGTCATTTCTTCTACCTGGGATGGATTCCTATTTATCATAACAGTATGTGACATTAATTTTGATGGGGAGTCTAGCATGTCTCGCACTTCCTGAGCGTGATTCTCAGGTATGTCTAAGAATACACCCTCAGGAGTACAATAAATGACGCACCCCATTTTACACAATAAATCTCTTCCCAGGAGATTAGTCGGTGCCGATGCCGCCAGCAAAAAGGAATGCTTGGTATGCAAAGGCCCTATTGTAATCTCTGCTGGTTTGCTAACAGGGTAGTGCTGGACTACTCCCGTTACTCCCATGGCTGGAATTGTCTTTCCAGTGGTTCTCATGCCCACTGTCGAATTTATCACTGATTTGGCCGCCCCCGTATCTACAAGGAAGTTTAATGATTTACCAGCTACATCGATTGTGACCTTGGGTTCACTTCCAAGGCTTGCAATCAATTTCACTGGCTGCAGATTACAGGTGTGGCCACACCCCTATTGGGTATGGTGACCTCCCTGAATCGCGCTGGCAGCAACTACTTGAGAAGGGGGTAAATGGGAACTACCAGAGACTTGCCAGTCTCTTTTTGGGGGATACCTTTTTGTTTCCCCTGCATGTGGCTCATGACTCCGTCTCTGCGGTCCCTGATCCCAATTTCGTGTGTCATGTCGTCGTCTAGGGGGTTGATATGATTTTTGTGTGTTTTTCACTCTACAGTCTCGTGCAAAATGTCCCTCTCTATGACAGGAATAACAAGTTACCACATTTGACTTACCCACAGGGTTTGGAGATTTATACAAAGGTTGCCTTGTGGTCAGGGCCTGTATACTTACGGCCATTAACTTATCACTTTGTGACTCCCTGTGTCTGGTGATATTCCGATCGTGATCAATAGCAGCCTCTCTCAAAGTAGCCACCGACAGACCTCGCCAACATGGTTGCGTGGTCTGTACCCTTGTCCTCAATACCTCCTTTAAACCATCCATTAACACAGATACTGCTACCTCTCTATGATTTGCATTTGTCTTAATGTCTTCTATGCCTGTGTATTTAGCCATTTCCAGTAGTGCCCTATGAAAATACTCAGCAGCTGTTTCTGACTCTTTTTGTTTAATGGAGAAAATTTTGTTCCATTTAACTACAGCTGGAAAATACTCTTTTAACTGTAAATTTATCCTCTTTACATTGTCTTGGTTGTACACATCCGTAAGGGGTACATCTTCATCTAATTTACAGTCAGCTAAGAATTGCGCTGAGTCGACATTGGAGGGTAAACATGCCCTCAGCAATATCTGCCAGTCTTTGTTATTGGGCTCTACAGTATTCCCTAGATCTCTAATGTATTTCTGGCTAGCAACTAGATCCTTCCTAGGATCAGGGAATTCAGACACTATTGCTCTTAATTCCATTCGGGAAAATGGGCAGTGCATGGCAATGTTTCTGACAGGAGTAACTCCTGAAGTATCCGTTTTCCCATTTGGCACTGCTAGTACCCTAACGGGATTAAGTTTAATAACATCATTCTGAGTAGATTCTACAGCTTGTGGTGAAATGGTTTCAGCATAGTGTATGGTGCCGTACTTACCCGTTGATACGACCTCACCTGTCCCTCCGCTAGGGGCCTTTGATACTAATCTTACGGGTTGGGTCGTGCCCACTGCTGTTTCTGATATGGTGGCTGCTAGAGAGAGTGCCGATAGTGTTGTTGACTCGTCCTCTTGATCACACTCCTGGGGAAAGTTTAAAACAGGGTACAACTTGCACGGGTTAATATTTGCATTACTCATCTTATTCATATTATCCTTAACATTTATACAGTTACTAAGTGCCTGTTTATCACACATTAGTGCGTCATTCTCTGCAACCAACTTCTCTCCCGTTATGTAAGGTGGCGGTGGTGCCGTAGCTATCAGTTTCCTGATAGGGTTAGATCCAGCCGCCTGAGCCAATCCTCTCTGAATTTCACCCTCCTGTTGCCATAACTGTAAGTAGTCATAATGTTTGATCCGTCTCTTTGTTGATTTAATGAGACATATCCTTCTCCTAAGATTTTGTAACACATTTGGGCTAAAACTACCTACCCGGGGAAACTTCTCCCCGTCATGCACAGTCATCCTTTCCCATTCATCACATAAAACCTCTGTGTGTGAACCGTATTTTTCACACATTACATACCTTGCCAACCCGATTGCCCGGTTTACTGAATCAACCCGAACCGAGGTTGATCGCCCCCTACCTGAACAACTGGCCCCCATACTTGCAGGCGTTGCTTTCACTACCTCTGACCTTCAAATCAGGGTCTTCAGCGAACCCTTACAAAAACCAAGATGTCCGGGGCAGGCCGGCGGCGAAGTTTACCGAGTACTCCACTCACTCCTCGCCCACGTTGGGCAGTACTGCAATCACTGATTCAGAGCTGCTGTACCCAACCTAGGGCCCCTATGAACCTTTACTTACTGGGGCGTGTTGGACCTACCGGTCCCCAGCAAGTATCGGTTGTTGGATAGTTCCCGAGTGACCAGCGAACCTCCCTTAAAATAAAAAAAATTACACAAATCACGTTAGAGTGTACAAATAGCGTTTATGACCCCTTTCGTACGCAAATGGTACTGGTCAGGTTACTAACTAATGCACACAATTACGTGCGGTACAATCGTTCTGCACATAAGCAACTAATCTTATGTGCGGAGCGACCAGTGGAATCGAAAATTTCGGCTGCGAATTCCTTCAGCCAGAGCTTTAATGGCCTATATGGGTTCCGCACCAACCCTTCCTGGTGTTGTGCTACTTTTCTCTATAGCGGACTTCTTAGTCTGCTGTACCTAGACCTCCTGGTCTGTTCCGGACCTCCTGGTGTGTGCTACAGTAGACCTCCTGGTCTGCTATACTCTAATGCTCAAATTTATGTTTAACAAGGGATGCCTCCCCAGCCACCATGCACGTCACTTACATGTATGTACCTCACGAGAACTCAACTTCTTGTGGTTCAACCCAAAAATTGTAGAAACTTATATATACAAACACTCACCACATGTACACTTTAATTTTATTTCTGTGCAGAAATTCCTTTCATTCAGTAAACAGTCTAGACCAGATGAGTCGCAAATTGGAGAAGGATCTATTAGCTTAAAATTTTGGACACTAAAATTGACTTGCGCTATTTATCGCGTTGCCTCCTTTTCGCCTGTTAAAAATAATACTATTGTGTGATTTGAATTATGTGGGCGTACCCGGATGCTCCGTTGCGTAATATACGCTACGTGCGTCGGCCTTTGTGTTGCGTACACTAGTCTCACCCTTTTGTTAGAAACACGTGTATGCCAGCCAGATATGTCCACAGAAATACAGTTAACACGTTTATCAATGTAGATGATCTTTAATTGTAATCATCTACCGAGCACCACACAAGTCTCTCCTTGTATCTTAGGCAAAGCTGCGTGCGTGCTTTACAAATTACCCTTTAATGTATTACTTTTACTCTTTAACTACTAATAGCAACAAATCTTTCTTAGCACGTTATCAATTGTGAAATGGCAAACAGGAGAGTGATATGTGAAAATACACGGATGAAAAGAAATGCAGATGTATGCGTGCGTGCGTACGCAAGACAGAACAGAAAAAAAAACAGTTTTAAAAGACACTAGCGTATTGTTTTTACCTCCGGTTCCGGATTCCTTCAGCACCCTTTACTAAGCGAAGCAGACGCTTATCTGGTCAGCACTACGAGGAATATTACCTCCCGCCCTTTGCTGACCGATAATGTCTGCTGAAATTACCTAGTGCAGATATGTGAAGGACGGACGAGCCGCCAATTGATAAAGCCTAATATTTATCTTATTTAAAACACTCTAAAAGGTTAAAGGACACAGTACGCAATTGACGTATGGAATACCGTAAGAGTACGCACGTTGCGTATCAAACGCTTAGCCGTGGTCGAGACGCACGAGCGGCACGTTCGCTCACGGCTAAGAGCGTACAGGCAAGCACGCTCTAGGCTGCCGACTAACGTAATGATACGCTATCAGCGTAGCGGACGCTCGGGACCACGAGGAGATCACAAGCGGCGCTGACGCTCACAGTGTTAAACCTTTACAACTATACCTTGAACAATGTATTTATACAGAAAACCTTTATGCAGTGATAAGGTGTAAATGTGACACAGTGTAACCTTGTTAGTCTAAAAGCTGTATGAGCGTATGTGACGCTCAGAGAACCCCTTAGCAATATAATAAACACTCAAATACCGGTCTAAGGGTCTAACGCCTTTTAAGGAAATGAATGAACGTTCAATCGCAAAAGAATAATACAGTACAAGTTATACACTACCAAAATAACATAGAATATCTAACCAAGTAACTACACATAAAATACAATAAAGACACAAGTACTTTTAAGGGGAAGGAGAGAGAGAGAGATAGAGAGAGATAGAGAGAGTGAGAGAGAATGGCTTATAATAACAATAAAGACAATATGATTGCAGAGAAACTTACGCACAAAGGGAAACAATCGCATGCGCCTTCTGGATATCCAGCTCCCGATTATCAGTGATGAGAACCGTTGAAGAGAATAGAGAGCTGGCCCAGATCGGCTTGTCCTTTTATACACTACACACACTACAGTACAATGGCCCCTACATTCTTATTGTTCATTGGACACAGGAATTCGTCTTCGCATTATAACAAAAGGTCATAGGTTGATTCATACAGGTGGGCTGTGACTATTCCTAACTGCTCAGGTGGGTGGGAAACTGGGTTTCCCGCCGCATGGGTAATAAAGTGCAAATACAGTAAATGTTCATAAACTTCTTATGTCCATAACTATTCGCACGAGCGATTAATCCGCTTCAAACCAACACCGGAATATTGCTAATTAAATACTCTTCCGATGGATACTAAACACCACTGTATAACCCCTGTCTGACCCTTCGTATCAAACAAAGAGGGATCTCTTTGTCTATGAACATGCTACATTAACTAAACTTTCAGATTCTATCAAAGGGACCATGATCTACAAAATACATTATATGGTTAAAATATGTTACGATTGAGTCGCACGCTAGACGTATACAAACTCTACCGTAAATGCGCATACCATGCACCCGCGGGTGCACGCAACAGCGAGTATGCGCACGCACGGGAGAGCTCATGCATGCGCAGCGGGGACACGCATGAGGTGCAAATATGGCAGTGTGTAGCGTGATATTTTTCTGACTTTGACATTGTTGTGGGCTCATCCTCTTGGTCACAATCCTGGGGAAAGTTCAAAACAGGGTACAACTTGCACGGATTAGTGTTAGCATTAATTACTTTGGTTACATTATCCTTAACTTCTACACATTTAACATGACCCTGAGTGCCATTCTCTGCATCCAATTTCTCTCCAGGTATGTACGGTGGTGGGGGTGCAGTGGCTATCAGTTTCCTGATAGGGTTAGATCCAGTGGCTTGCGCCAACCCCCTTTGTATTTCACCTTCTTGTTGCCACAATGTTAAATAATCATAATGTTTAATACGCCTTTTTGAAGATTTAATCAAGCACACTCTTCTCCTTAAATTCTGTAACACTTCTGGGTTAAAACTACCTACCCGGGGAAACTTTTCCCCGTCATGCACAGTCATCCTTTCCCAATCATTGCACAACATTTCTGTGTGATGACCATATTTCTCACACATGATATACCTTGCCGACCCGATTGGTCGGTTTACCAAATCAACCTGAACCTGGGTTGATCGCCCCTTACCTGAACAACTGGCCCCCATCTCTGCAGGTGCTGCTTTCACTACCTCTGACTTCAAATCAGGGTCTTCGGCAACCCTTACAAAAACCAAGATGCTCGGGGTAAGGCTGCGGTGGGGGTTTTGCTCCGAAGTCCGCCCACTTAACTCCCGTCCACGCTGGCCAATACGGCGACCAAAGTTCCCAGAGGTTCCGTACCCAACCTAGGGCACCTAAGTACGTCTACTTGCTCGGGCGTGTGGGAGTGTCTTACCCTCCCCAGCAAGTATCAGTCGCTGGAATGTCCCTGAGTGATCAGGCTACTTCCCTTAAAATAAAAAAAATACACAAATCACGTTAACAATGTGCAAGTAGCGTTCTTCTGAATTCAAGACACGCTAATGCACACAATCACATGCGGTACAATCGTATCTGCACACAAGCAACTAATCTTATGTGCGGAACGATCAGTG
This sequence comes from Pseudophryne corroboree, assembly GCF_028390025.1. Taxonomy (NCBI): domain Eukaryota; kingdom Metazoa; phylum Chordata; class Amphibia; order Anura; family Myobatrachidae; genus Pseudophryne; species Pseudophryne corroboree. The sequence goes on from NC_086449.1 coordinate 288,940,503, forward strand.
GAATCGAAAATTTCGGCTGCGAATTCCTTCAGCAATGAGCTTCTTTGGCCTATATGGGTCTAGCACCAACCCTCTTCGGTTGTGCTTCTCTACTTCTAGTCTGCTGTACCTGAACCTCCTGTTCTATGACCTCCTGGTCTGTGACCTCCTGGTCTGTTATGTACAGCAGACTCTACTGCTCATAAATGTGTCGAGACTAACAAGGGACGCCTCCCAAGCCACCCCACGATATCACTCTCGCTGGTGTACCTCTTTCTACTGGCCTATGGTTCCCACTTCCGTAATAAAAGAGAAATCTTATATATACACACTCATACATTCAAACACTTTTATTTCTGTACAGAATTCCTTTCATTCAGTAATAGTCTAACCCAGAAGAATTACAACAGAGAAAGTCTTTTTCTTTTAACTTTAAACTTTTTGGATTTGAGATAGATTTGCGTTATTTTCGCGTTATTTCCTTATCGCCTATTAAAACATTACTATCGTGCGGTTTGTATTATGTGGGCGTATCCGTACGCTCCGTTGCGTGATATACGCTCCGTGCGTCGACCCTTGCGTTGCGTACGCCCTGCCCTTGTAAGGACACATGTACGCAGACCAAGTACGTCCACAGTTACACACTACACGTTTATCAATGTGAATGATCTTTAACAGTAATCCTTCACTGACCACCACTCAAATCTCCCTTGTATTCTAGGCGAGATTGTGTGCGTGCCGTTTACAATTATTCCCTTAAATATTACTCTTAACTATTAATAACAACAAATGTCTCAACACGTTATCACTAGTGTGTGGCAATCAGGAGAATGAGGTACAGACAAATAATGCTAGATACGAAATACAGGTGTGTATGCTTATGCGTGCGTTCGCAAAACAGAAACTAAACAGGTTTTAAAAGACAATAACGTACTGTTCCTACCTTTCGGTTCCGGATTCCTTCAGCACTCCTCACTAAGCGAAGCAGACGCTTATCTGGTCAGCACTACGAGGAATATTACCTCCCGCCTTTTGCTGACCGATAATGTCTGCTGAAATTACCTAGTGCAGATATGTGAAGAGCGGGCGAGTCCCCAATTGTAAAAGCCTATTATATATATCCTATATTAAACACTCTAAAAGGTTGATGAACACAGTACGCAATTGGCGTATGGAATACCGTAAGAGTACGCAAGTAGCGTACAAACGCGTGGCCGTGGACGAGACGCACGAGTGGCACGTTCGCTCACGGCTTAAAGCGTAAAAGCAAGCACGCTATAGGCTGCCGACTAACGTAATGATACGCTAGCAGCGTAGCGGACGCTCGAGACCACGAGGAGATCACGAGCGGCGCTGATGCTCACAGAGTTAAACCTTTGTAACAATATCATAAACAATGTACTTCAATTGTAAACCTTTGTGCAGTGATAAGGTGTACTGTAAATGCAACACAGTGTAACCTTGTTAGTTTAAAGCTGTATGAGCGATTCTTACACTCTGAGAACCCTTTAGCTATAATAAACACTCAAATACCGGTCTAAGGGTCTAACACCTTTTAAGGAAATGAATGAACGTTCAATCGCAAAAGAATACACAATACAAGTTATACACTACCAAACTAACATAAAATACCTAACCGAGTTACTACACGTTAAAATACAACAAAGACACAATTACATTTAAAAGGGGGGAAGGAGAGAGAGAATGGCTTACAACAAAATAGGAGATAAATATGGTTGCAGAGAACTTGCCAATATGCCATTTACGACACGGAGTGGCAAGGAACGGCTGAGGCCCTGGCCTATGTTCATGGCTAGTGGTTCAGCTTCAAATGAGGATGTGCTTCCATCTTCTCGCTAGAAAAAAGAAAAGACTTAAGCTGGCAAAAGCACAGCAAAGAACTGTGCGTTCTTCGAAATCACAAATCCCCAAGGAGAGTCCAATTGTGTCGGTTGCGATGCCTGACCTTCCCAACACTGGACGGGAAGAGCTTGCGCCTTCCACCATTTGCACGCCCCCTGCAAGTGCTGGAAGGAGCACCCCCAGTCCAGTTCCTGATAGTCAAATTGAAGATGTCAGTGTTGAAGTACACCAGGATGAGGATATGGGTGTTGCTGGCGCTGGGGAGGAAATTGACAAGGAGGATTCTCATGGTGAGGTGGTTTGTTTAAGTCAGGCACCCGGGGAGACACCTGTTGTCCGTGGGAGGAATATGGCCATTGACATGCCTGGTTAAAATACAAAAAAAATCAGCTCTTCGGTGTGGAATTATTTCAACACAAATGCGGACAACAGGTGTCAAGCCGTGTGTTGCCTTTGTCAAGCTGTAATAAGTAGGGGTAAGGACGTTAACCACCGCGGAACATCCTCCCTTATACGTCACCTGCAGCGCATTCATCATAAGTCAGTGACAAGTTCAAAAACTTTGGGTGACAGCGGAAGCAGTCCACTGACCACTAAATCCCTTCCTCTTGTAACCAAGCTCCTGCAAACCACACCACCAATTCCCTCAGTGTCAATTTCCTCCTTACCCAGGAAAGCCAATAGTCCTGCAGGCCAAGTCACTGTCAAGTCTGACGAGTCCTCTCCTGCCTGGGATTCCTCCGATGCATCCTTGAGTGTAACGCCTACTGCTGCTGGCGCTGCTGTTGTTGCTGCTGGGAGTCGATCGTCATCCCAGAGGGGAAGTCAGAAGACCACTTGTACTACTTCCAGTAAGCAATTGACTGTCCAACAGTCCTTTGCGAGGAAGATGAAATATCACAGCAGTCATCCTGCTGCAAAGCGGATAACTGAGGCCTTGGCAGCCTGGGCGGTGAGAAACGTGGTTCCGGTATCCATCGTTAATTCAGAGGCAACTATAGACTTGATTGAGGTACTGTGTCCCCGGTACCAAATACCATCTAGGTTCCATTTCTCTAGGCAGGCGATACCGAAAATGTACACAGATGTCAGAAAAAGACTCACCAGTGTCCTAAAAAATGCAGTTGTACCCAATGTCCACTTAACCACGGACATGTGGACAAGTGGAGCAGGGCAGACTCAGGACTATATGACTGTGACAGCCCACTGGGTAGATGTATTGCCTCCCGCAGCAAGAACAGCAGTGGCGGCACCAGTAGCAGCATCTCGCAAACGCCAACTCGTTCCTAGGCAGGCTACGCTTTGTATCACCGCTTTCCAGAATAGGCACACAGCTGAAAACCTCTTACGGCAACTGAGGAAGATCATCGCAGAATGGCTTACCCCAATTGGACTCTCCTGGGGATTTGTGACATCGGACAACGCCAGCAATATTGTGCGTGCATTACATCTGGGCAAATTCCATCACGTCCCATGTTTTGCACATACCTTGAATTTGGTGGTGCAGAATTATTTAAAAAACGACAGGGGCGTGCAAGAGATGCTGTCGGTGGCCCGAAGTATTGCGGGCCACTTTCGGCATTCATGCACCGCGTACAGAAGACTGGAGCACCACCAAACATTCCTGAACCTGCCCTGCCATCATCTGAAGCAAGAGGTGGTAACGAGGTGGAATTCAACCCTCTATATGCTTCAGAGGATGGAGGAGCAGCAAAAGGCCATTCAAGCCTATACATCTGGCCACGATATAGGCAAAGGAGGGGGAATGCACCTGACTCAAGCGCAGTGGAGAATGATTTCTGGGATGACGATCGACTCGCAGCAGCTACAACAGCAGCGCCAGCAGCAGTAGGCGTTACACTCAAGGATGCATCGGAGGAATCCCAGGCAGGAGAGGACTCGTCAGACTTGCCAGTGACATGGCCTGCAGGACTATTGGCTTTTCTGGGTAAGGAGGAAATTGACACTGAGGGAGTTGGTGATGTGGTTTGCAGGAGCTTGGTTACAAGAGGAAGGGATTTAGTGGTCAGTGGACTGCTTCCGCTGTCACCTAAAGTTTTTGAACTTGTCACTGACTTATGATGAATGCGCTACAGGTGACGTATAAGGGAGGATGTTCCGAGGTGGTTAACGTCCTTACCCCTACTTATTACAGCTTGACAAAGGCAACACACGGCTTGACACCTGTTGCCCGCATTTGTGTTGAAATAATTCCACACCGAAGAGGTGATTTTTTTTGTATTTTGACCAGGCATGTCAATGGCCATATTCGTCCCACGGACAACAGGTGTCTCCCCGGGTGCCTGACTTAAACAAACCACCTCACCATCAGAATCCTCCTTGTCAATTTCCTCCCCAGCGCCAGTAACACCCATATCCTCATCCTGGTGTACTTCAACAGTGACATCTTCAATTTGACTATCAGGAACTGGACTGCGGGTGCTCCTTCCAGCACTTGCAGGGGGCGTGCAAATTGTTGAAGGCGCAAGCTCTTCCCTTCCAGTGTTGGGAAGGTCAGGCATCGCAACCAACACAATTGGACTCTCCTTGGGTATTTGTGATTTAGAAGAACGCACAGTTCTTTGCTGTGCTTTTGCCAGCATAAGTCTTTTAATTTTTCTAGCGAGAGGATGAGTGCTTCCATCCTCATGTGGATCTGAACCACTAGCCATGAACATAGGCCAGGGCCTCAGCTGTTCCTTGCCACTCCGTGTCGTAAATGGCATATTGGCAAGTTTACGCTTCTCCTCAGACGCTTTTAATTTTGATTTTTGGGTCATTTTACTGAACTTTTGTTTTTTGGATTTTACATGCTCTCTACTATGACATTGGGCATCAGCCTTGGCAGACGACGTTGATGGCATTTCATCGTCTCGGCCATGACTAGTGGCAGCAGCTTCAGCACGAGGTGGAAGTGGATCTTGATCTTTCCCTATTTTAACCTCCACATTTTTGTTCTCCATTTTTTAATGTGTGGAATTATATGCCAGTATCAATAGCAATGGCCTACTACTATATTTACTGCGCACAACTGAAATGCACCACAGGTATGGATGGATAGTATACTTGACGACACAGAGGTAGGTACAGCAGTGGCCTTCCGTACCGTACTGCTATATATAGTATACTGGTGGTCACTGTGTCAGCAAACTGCAAAACTAAAATGCACCACAGGTATAGAATGTAGATGGATAGTATACTTAATGACGACACAGAGGTAGGTACAGCAGTGGCCTTCCGTACTGCTATATATAGTATACTGGTGGTCACTGTGTCAGCAAACTGCAAAACTAAAATGCACCACAGGTATAGAATGTAGATGGATAGTATACTTAATGAATGACGACACAGAGGTAGGTACAGCAGTGGCCTTCCGTACTGCTATATATAGTATACTGGTGGTCACTGTGTCAGCAAACTGCAAAACTAAAATGCACCACAGGTATAGAATGTAGATGAATAGTATACTTAATGACGACACAGAGGTAGGTACAGCAGTGGCCTTCCGTACTGCTATATATAGTATACTGGTGGTCACTGTGTCAGCAAACTGCAAAACTAAAATGCACCACAGGTATAGAATGTAGATGGATAGTATACTTAATGACGACTCAGATGTAGGTACAGCAGTGGCCTTCCGTACTGCTATATATAGTATACTGGTGGTCACTGTGTCAGCAAACTGCAAAACTAAAATGCACCACAGGTATAGAATGTAGATGGATAGTATACTCAATGACGACACAGAGGTAGGTACAGCAGTGGCCTTCCGTACTGCTATATATAGTATACTGGTGGTCACTGTGTCAGCAAACTGCAAAACTAAAATGCACCACAGGTATAGAATGTAGATGGATAGTATACTTAATGACGACACAGAGGTAGGTACAGCAGTGGCCTTCCGTACTGCTATTATATATAGTATACTGGTGGTCACTGTGTCAGCAAACTGCAAAACTAAAATGCACCACAGGTATAGAATGTAGATGGATAGTATACTTAATGACGACACAGAGGTAGGTACAGCAGTGGCCTTCCGTACTGCTATATATAGTATACTGGTGGTCACTGTGTCCGCAAACTGCAAAACTAAAATGCACCACAGGTATAGAATGTAGATGGATAGTATACTTAATGACGACACAGAGGTAGGTACAGCAGTGGCCTTCCGTACTGCTATATATAGTATACTGGTGGTCACTGTGTCAGCAAACTGCAAAACTAAAATGCACCACAGGTATAGAATGTAGATGGATAGTATACTCAATGACGACACAGAGGTAGGTACAGCATTGGCCTTCCGTACTGCTATATATAGTATACTGGTTGTCACTGTGTCAGCAAACTGCAAAACTAAAATGCACCACAGGTATAGAATGTAGATGGATAGTATACTTAATGAATGACGACACAGAGGTAGGTACAGCAGTGGCCTTCCGTACTGCTATTATATATAGTATACTGGTGGTCACTGTGTCAGCAAACTGCAAAACTAAAATGCACCACAGGTATAGAATGTAGATGGATAGTATACTTAATGACGACACAGAGGTAGGTACAGCAGTGGCCTTCTGTACCGTACTGCTATATATAGTATACTGGTGGTCACTGTGTCAGCAAACTGCAAAACTAAAATGCACCACAGGTATAGAATGTAGATGGATAGTATACTTAATGACGACACAGAGGTAGGTACAGCAGTGCCCTTCCGTACTGCTATATATAGTTTACTGGTGATCACTGTGTCAGCAAACTGCAAAACTAAAATGCACCACAGGTATAGAATGTAGATGGATAGTATACTTAATGACGACACAGAGGTAGGTACAGCAGTGGCCTTCCGTACTGCTATATATAGTATACTGGTGGTCACTGTGTCAGCAAACTGCAAAACTAAAATGCACCACAGGTATAGAATGTAGATGGATAGTATACTTAATGACGACACAGAGGTAGGTACAGCAGTGGCCTTCCGTACTGCTATATATAGTATACTGGTGGTCACTGTGTCAGCAAACTGCAAAACTAAAATGCACCACAGGTATAGAATGTAGATGGATAGTGTACTTAATGACGACACAGAGGTAGGTACAGCAGTGGCCTACTGTATCGTACTGCTATATATTATATACTGGTGGTCACTGGTCAGCAAAACTCTGCACTGTACTCCTCCTGTATAATATTATACTGGTGGTCCCCAGTCCCCACAATAAAGCAGCACACTGAGCACAGATATGGAGTGTTTTTCAGGCAGACAACGTATACTGGTGGTCACTGTCAGCAAAACTCTGCACTGTACTCCTGCTATATAATACAGCTGCTCCCCAGTCCCCACAATTAAGCAGTGTGAGCACAGATATATGCAGCACACTGAGCACAGATATGGAGCGTTTTTTTCAGGCAGAGAACGGATAACTGGTGGTCACTGATCAGCAAAACTCTGCACTGTACTCCTCCTATATACAGCTGCTCCCCAGCCCTCCCCACAATTAAGCAATAGTGCACAGCACAATCAAGTTCAACAATAACGGAGAGGACGCCAGCCACGTCCTCTCCCTAACATTTCCAATGCACGAATGAAAATGGCGGCGACGCGCGGCTGCTTATATAGAATCCGAATCTCGCGAGAATCCGACAGCGGGATGATGACGTTCGGGCGCGCTCGGGTTACCCGAGCCATACGGGAGAATCCGAGTATGGCTCGGACCCGTGTAAAAAGGGTGAAGTTCGGGGGGGTTCGGTTTCCGAGAAACCGAACCCGCTCATCACTATTTAAAACAATATGTTTTTTCATCCCCTTACTGTGTTGAACTTTAACATTAATACTCCTGATCTGCCGCGTCAAGCGAAAGGGACTGCAAGTGCAAGATACATAGAACACTGCCAGGGGCAAATGCAACATTTCTGGAGGGGGGTTTCCAAATGTTTGGTTGTCACCAGCCCATTAAGGATGCATTATTAGCATGTAACAAGCTTGGTCTGCCCCAAACAAAGTGCAGTTTTTGTAATACAGTACTTACCACTTACTTGCCACTAACCAGAATATCTGCCTGCACCAGAAACACTTTTTAATAAATAACCATTAAAATCACAGTTTCTTAGCTTCACATATAATAACATTCATATACAAAGGTCGTCTGAACAGCCGTGATAGATGAAATTACCAGAGGTTTGAACTGATGCATTCAGTTCAAAATTGGCCTAATCAGGATGCCGAGAAGCGGTTCACTTTAGTGCAGATTTATACAGGGGTTGAAATGCGTCGGAGGTGCTAACAAACGGGCGCCGGTAACAGCCGCGCTTTGTGAAGCCAGGTGACTGGGAACAGCACAAACAACACCGAGGGTGCCCAGGACTCATCTTTATTACGCTGATCTTGAACTGAATGCATCAGTTCAAATTCCCTGGTAATTTCATTTATCACGGCTGTTCAGATGACCTTTGTATATGAATTTTATTATATGTGGAGCTAAGATACCGTGATTTTAATGGTTATTTATTAAAAAGTGTAAAAATTGTAATTCGCTTTATCATTTTTTAAATTATCTTTTGGGTTACCTGGAATAAAATCTGTTTAAGAGAGAAACAGTCCAGGACAAGTAATAAGGGATACCATCTAGACAGCAGCGCGGGATAAGTCATACCCAATGTTTTTCTAGTGCACATTGTGGTGGCGGTTGGAGGAACCTTCTATTTGTGGTATTAGACACATTTGTCTGCATACTGTCAATTAAGTGCACTTGGGTTAGCCTCATTCTTTCTTTTCTGAGATTCTCTGTCTGGTGAAATGATTGAGCAATCTGATTCACAGACACACACACACAATAAACTCGTAGTACAATTCCATCCCTCCTTTATACTGCATGTAGTGGCTGCAGGCCAGCTGTGGGGAAGCCTGTTTCCGGGCAACTGTAAACACCCCAGGTTTGCCTATGACTGCATTGATGCAACTTTTTCACATGCAAATATACTAATGTACAAACTGAGGACCCGCCACAATACCAGCACCAGGCTGTAAGCTTGCGAGCAGGGCCTTCCTACCTCTGTCTGTCTGTTTTTACCCAGTTTTGTTCTATTACTGTTGTTCTAATTGTAAAGCGCAACGGAATATGCTGCGCTATATAAGAACTGTAAATAAATAAATAAATGGCACCATCACCACTGACAGCTACAATACACATTATTTTTCACTTTTGCTATGATCACTTTGCTAACAGTTAAAGCATTTAGGATTATAGGGTCAATTTACCAATATGTGCCAATTAGAAATATTTTGGGGGCAATTATTTCAGTATGCAAAATCTTTATTGCTGCAATTTACCAATAAAGTTTACCGGCTCAGCTGCTCAGTGATTTTTGACAGTTAGCTGGACATGGATTCTCCCGGCTACACAAGCCAGTTTTGGCACCTTTTGTGCAAATCGGCTTGGTATCTTACAGATGCTCTGTGGAACTGGACGCCCAAACTAATTGTTTGATTATTGTTACTTTAAGGAAAATAAAAATATGGAAATAATAATACATTGTTTCCTCTATAGATCCTCTGCTATAGCTATCCAAAAATGATTTCTCTAGCTGGATATGTTTCTTAAATAGGAAGAAGACCAACCTCACACTCACACCAGATTTAGTGCTTCTTATAATACTGTAAATAGACCCATATGAGACCTCACCTGAATGCAAAGTGCATGTGTCCAAAAAAAACATGTAGGATGATGGACAGTTTCACTGCTGTAAGGGCTTCAACCTTTCTCTGTGCAGTGTCCAGCAACAGTAAATGAGGTGTGCTGATTAGTGATGTGCTACTCATTCATCAGTTGCCCAGTTGTTCCAGTTCCTATTGCAATGGAAGTTAACACGTCATGCTTCTCAGTTAAACAGTAGCATGATGGGAGATTAGCCAAAGGTTAGCCAGCTGTGCACAATGATTGAAACACTGCAAAATACTCACCAAGCTACAGTATCTGGACATCTAATGAATGCTCGCCCTCAGTATCGCATACATAGAAATAAAACAGCACTGCAATCTCCTCAATGCAGAGATGTTGTTTTGCAATGTTCTCTACTTTACAGGCTATATCAGCAGTGAATGGGTAAACAGCTTTCAAATGTATCTCAGGAGCTTATAAATCAGCTTTGGTTTAAGCTATCCATCTGCTGTCTTGTATTGATGTCAGCCCTGAATACACCATTTCAATGTATTACGATATCTATTATTAAATGCAAATACAGCCAGATTTATGTTGCCCATGTCTTTGTAAATCAATATTGTACATAGACAATAGTCTTTTTTTGTTTTCAATTTGTACATTTATTTGTTGTATAATACACATTGCCAACAAATATTAAAAGATTTAACATACAAAGCCTTTCTAAGATGGTACTACACAGGGGCGGATCCAGAAAAAAATTACAGGGGGGGCACCATAAGGGACGTGGCTTCGTTGGAATGGGCGTGGCTTCGTTGGAATGGGCGTGGTATTGCAGGAAAATACTACCTTATACCCCAGTTTTGCAACCTGCACGCCCAGACGTTGGCCACCACAGAAAAGAAAAATAATCCTGATTCATGCCCCTTACATTATTTGTCATTTTTCCTCCTTATAGTAATGCCCAGTATACATTATTCCACATACTGCAATGGCCCTTAGACATTATTCCACACACAATAATGCACATGACACAATATGCACACACTGTAATGCCCCAGACACATTATGCCACACACCGTAATGCCTGTGACACATTATGACAGGAATCGCAATGCCCGTTATACATTATGCTACACACTGCAATGCCCCTGATACATTATAGCACATACAATGTCTGGGACACATTATGCCACACACTGCAATGACCTTGAGACATTATACCACAATGCCCGTGATATAGTATACCATACACCGTAATGCCTGTGACACATACCGCAATGCCCGTTATACCCTATGCCACACACCGCAATGCCCGTTATATATTATGCCACACTGTAATAACCCTGAGACATTATACCACATACCACAATGCCCGTGATATAGTATACCACACACCGTAATGCCTGACACATTATGACACACACCGCAATGTCCGTGATACATTATGCCACACACTGCAATGACCCTGAGACATTATACCACATATCACAATGCCAGCGATAGAGTATACCATACACCGTAATGCCTGCGACACATTATGACACACACCGCAATGTCCGTGATACATTATGCCACACACCGTAATGCCCATTACACATTAAGTCCTACAGTAAGGCTTCTAATTACTTTTCAAATACCTGCTCGTTGTCAGGGGTTTCATGCACTGGGTGTCATGCTCGTTGCCAGGGGTTTCATGCTCTTGGTTCCATGCACGGTGCCAGGGGTTTTCATGCTCAGGGTGTCATGCTCGTTGCCAGGGGTTTCATGCACTGGGTGTCATGCTCGTTGCCAGGGGTTTCATGCACTGGGTGTCATGCTCGTTGCCAGGGGTTTCATGCACTGGGTGTCATGCTCGTTGCTAGGAGGTAGTCCTTGTTGCTAGGGCTGTGCTCCCAGTGCCACATATGTCCCCAGTGCCAGATATTCCCCCACGGTGCCAGGTACTCACATGCCCCCAGTGCCAAATATAGCCCCCCCCATGTGCCAGGTACACATATACCCCCAGTGCCAGATATTCCCCGACAGTGCCACATATGCCCCCAGTGCTATATATGCCCCCATTGCCACATATGCCCCAGTGCCAGATATCCCCCCCCCAGTGCCACATATGCCCCCAGTGCCAGACAATGCCCCAGTGCCAGATATCCCTTCCCTGCCAGTTATTCCCCCCAGTGCCAGATATCCCCCCCCCAGTGCCACATATGCCCCCAGTGCCAGATATCCCCCCCCCCCAGTGCCAGATATGCCCCCAGTGCCAGATATTCCCCCCAGTGCCATATATGTCCCCAGTGCCAGATATTCGCCCCCCCCCCCCCTCCCTGCAAATATGCCCCCAGTGCCAGATATCCCCCCCCCTCCAGTGCCAGATATGCCCCCAGTGCCAGATATTCCCCCCAGTGCCATATATGTCCCCAGTGCCAGATATTCGCCCCCCCCCCCCCTCCCTGCAAATATGCCCCCAGTGCCAGATATTCCCCCCCAGTGCGTCCCCCGTCCCCCCCCCCTTCCTCCGCCGCCGCCGCCGCCGCCGCTGCTCCCCCCGCTCCCCTGCTGTTAGGAGGGACACGGAGGGCACAGTGCACGCCTCCCTGTGTCCCTCCTGGGTCTCCGGCGGCCGCGGGTCACTGTAATAAAGGAAGTGCTCACGAACGGCACTTCCTTTATGAGACCAGCGGCCGCCGGAGACACAGGAGGGACACAGGGAGGCGTGCACTGTGCCCTCCGTGTCCCTCCTAACAGCAGGGGACGAAACGAGACCGCAGACTGACATGCGGACACTCGTCCGCATGTCAGTCTGCACTAAAAATGACAGGGGGGGCACGTGCCTTGGTGCCCCCCCCCTAAATCCGCCACTGGTACTACATATCACTATATCAGTAATCATGAATTCGTAAGTTGTTCAGTATGAATATTGAGGATAATATGAATCAGACAACCCTGACATCCATTATTTTAGAATATGCCAGACATTAAACATGATGGTTACCAATTAAACCACACAAACCTGAAATAAATCCCAGAAGTAATTTGAGTAATTAGGTGTTTTTCCCCTTAGACATTTCAATGTGAGTCAGGAGCTATATTTGCCAGGGGGGCCCGAATGAAGGATTCTGAATGCTAGCCCTTGCCTTGGTTTAAATCCATTCTTTGAATTGCAGTCTTTCACAGACTATTTTATAGATTTGTAATAACTCAATGTACTTTACATGTTCTTAATCCGTCACCAATCAAAGGAGACTATTTAAGTACAGCAGCTTCCGGTTTTGCCTAGCCGCATTTGTGGTGTATTGTGCCTGTGATTTTGCTTTGTTATGTTTTCTATTTTTACTAGTGTATTGATCTGGCTTGTGTGCTGCTACGTGTCTGGTGATTACTCGTGTACTGATTTTGGCTTGTAACCAAACAAGCCAATGTAACTTCAAACTGCACTGACCTTGATTTGTTGCTGTTTTTTTTTGCTCTTGAAACTGGATTTATTAATACCAATTTAATGAACAATACTCAGGCCTCAAGGATGTAACTGGACCATTTCTGTACTTGCATAGCAAGTTATGGGAATGACTTCAAACCAGGGGGGAATATGTTATAGGATCTGAGTTTACCGGTGGTGTGGGATATTAACCAAAAAATGGCTGCAGTTTTAAAGCGACAATCATTTACAAGGCACAACCAGATTAATTTTGCCTATTAAGTGATTGCTGGCTTTAAAAATACAGCCTTTCCCAGCCAATATCCTGCATCTCTGGCAGACTCGGACTAGAGAAGCCAATGCCGGGCCATTTTTTTCAATCCCGGGTATCAGGATTGAAAAATGCAATCCCGGGATTGGCTTTTAACTATGTGGTCACCCCCTCGCCCCGCACACATAACTCACCATTTACTTGGGGCGTGCGGGTGAGGAACATCCTCCGCTCTCTCCTGGCGGCTCCCAGCGGCGTGCGACAACGCAGCGTGACCTCTCGCGCTGCGCTAGGGAGCCGGAAGAAGGAAGCCGGGCAGCGTCTGAGCGTCCTGTGAACGCTCAACGCTGATCCCTCAATCCCCAGGATTGGAGCCTCCAATCCTGGGATTGAATCCCTGCCGTTTTTGGCCCAAAATCCCGGGATCCCGCCCATCCCGATCCCGGGATTGGCCACCATAACTCGGACCCTAAAACATATACTGTACACGCTGCACTTTCAGGCCCAAGTTCAAAAAATTCTCACAGAATCAGATGTACACTACTTGGAATGCCTCCAAACAAAGAATTCATTTTCATACAGGCTTATCGAAACATAGAAAAGCAAGCTAGATTCTTGCAACTCTATCAGTCCTAGGTGAAGTGGCTTTTGAATTAGAAAATAAATTTACACAAAGGTTCTGGAGAAGTTTTTGCTTTTCACTTGCACCTGCGTCTAACATCCAAACTGAGTGCACCAACCACTGTTTGGAAAAGTACCTCCAATGCTTTATTAGTTATCTACAGAATGATTGGATGTACACCTTACCTACAGCTGAGTTTCCTTATATTACTTCATGCAACATAGCTGTATTACTAAAACCATTTTCTCTAACGTCCTAGAGGATGCTGGGGACTCCGTAAGGACCATGGGGATAGACGGGCTCCGCAGGAGACATGGGCACTTTAAGAAAGACTTTGGCTCTCGTGTGCACTGGCTCCTCCCTCTATGCCCCTCCTCCAGACCTCAGTTTGATACTGTGCCCAGTGGAGACTGGGTGCTTTCAGGGAGCTCTCCTGAGTTTCCTGTCAGAAAGTATTTTAGTTAGGTTTTTTATTTTCAGGGAGCCTGCTGGCAACAGACTCCCTGCATCGAGGGACTGAGGAGAGAGAAACAGACCTACTTCTCTGAGTTTCAAGGCTCTGTTTCTTAGGCTACTGGACACCTTTAGCTCCAGAGGGATTGTTACGCAGGTCTCACCCTCGCCGTCCGTCCCAGAGCCGCGCCACCGTCGTCCTCGCAGAGCTGGAAGATAGAAGCCGGAAGATAGAAGCCGGGTGAGTATGAGAAGAAAAGAAGACTTCAGAGGCGGCAGAAGACATCTTGATCTTCATAGAGGTAACGCACAGCAGTGAAGCTGTGCGCCATTGCTCCCATTCACCTCACACACATCTGTCACTGTAAGGGTGCAGGGGGGCGCCCTGGGCAGCAATATAAACCTCTCCTGTGGCAAAAGTACATATATACATGTACAGCTGGGCACTGTACATGTATATAAAGAGCCCCTGCCATGTTTTTAAGAATTTTGAGCGGGACAGAAGCCTGCCGCCGAGGGGGCGGGGCTTCTCCCTCAGCACTCACCAGCGCCATTTTCTCCACAGCACAGCGCTGAGAGGAAGCTCCCCGGACTCTCCCCTGCTTACTCACGGTGACAGAGGGTTTTCAAGAGGGGGGGGGGCACATAATTGGCGCATATACATACATAAAGGCGCTACTGGGTAAACATTCTGTGTTTTTCCTGGGTCATATAGCGCTGAGGTGTGTGCCGGCATACACTCTCTCTCTGTGTCTCCAAAGGGCCTGGTGGGGAACCTGTCTTCAGAAAAGAGCTTCCCTGTGTGTGTGTGTGGTGTGTCGGTACGCGTGTGTCGACATGTCTGAGGTTGAAGGCTCACCTAAGGAGGAGTGGGAGTGTATGAATGTAAGGTCTCCGTCGGCAGCGCCGACACCTGACTGGATAGATATGTGGAATGTCTTAAGTGCTAATGTAAATTTATTTCACAAAAGATTAGACAAAGCTGAGGCTAGGGAACAGTCAGGGAGTCAAACCATGTCTGTCCCAATGTCGCCGGGACCTTCGGGGTCTCAGAAGCGCACATTATCCCAAATAGTTGACACAGATACCGACACAGATTCAGACTCCAGTGTCGACTACGATGATGCAAAATTGCAGCCAAAAGTGGCTAAGTGTATTCGATATATGATTATTTGCAATAAAAGATGTTTTGCATATCACAGAGGAACCCCCTGTCCCTGACACGAGGGTTCACATGTATAAAGGAAAGAAGCCTGAGGTCACTTTTCCATCCTCACTTGAGCTGAACGAATTATGCGAAAAAGCTTGGGAAACTCTAGACAAAAAACTGCAGATTCCCAAAAGGATTCTTATGGTGTATCCTTTCCCGCCAAAGGACAGAATACGGTGGGAATCCTCCCCTAGGGTAGACAAAGCATTGACACGCTTATCAAAAAAGATAGCACTGCCATCCCAAGATACGGCTACCCTGAAGGATCCTGCTGACCACAAGCAGGAGGTTACCTTGAAGTCCATTTACACACATTCTGGTACGATACTCAGACCGGCAATTGCGTCGGCCTGGGTTTGTAGTGCTGTATCAGCATGGACAGATTCCTTATCAGCGGAAATTGAGACCCTAGATAAGGATACCATTTTAATGACCCTAGGGCATATAAAAGATGCTGTCTTATATTTGAGGGATGCTCAAAGAGACATTAGTTTACTGGGTTCCAGAATAAACGCTATGTCTATGTCTGCTAGGCGATTCTTATGGACCCGACAGTGAACAGGTGATGCCGACTCAAAGAGGCATATGGAGTTTTTACCTTACAAGGGTGAGGAATTATTTGGAGAAGGCCTCTCGGACCTCGTCTCCACAGCTACGGCAGGTAAATCTAATTTTTTGCCTTATGTTCCCTCACAACCTAAGAAAGCGCCTCATTATCAAATGCAGTCCTTTCATTCAAATAAAAGCAAAAGAGTACGTGGATCGTCCTTTCTTGCCGGAGGTAAGGGCAGAGGGAAAAAGCTGCGCAACACAGCTAGTTCCCAGGGACAGAAGTCCTCCCCGGCCTCTGCAAAATCCACCGCATGACGCTGGGGCTCCCCTGAGGGAGTCCGCTCCAGTGGGGGCACTTCTTAGACTTTTCAGCCACATCTGGGTTCACTCACAGGTGGATCCCTGGGCAATAGAAATTGTTTCTCAGGGATACAAGCTGGAATTCGAAGAGGTGCCCCCACGCCGGTTTTTCAAATCGGTGCTACCGACTTCTCCCCTAGAAAGGGAGATAGTGTTACATGTGATTCACAAATTGTGTCTTCAACAAGTGGTAGTCGAGTTCCCCTGCTTCAAAGAGGGAAGGGATACTACTCAACTCTGTTTGTGGTCCCGAAACCGGACGGTTCGGTCAGACCCATTTTGAATTTAAAATCCCTGAACCTTTACTTAAACCGGTTCAAGTTCAAAATGGAATCGCTCAGAGCGGTCATCGCCAGCCTGGAAGGGGGAGATTTTATGGTATCTCTGGACATAAATGATGCATACCAGCATGTTCACATATATCCTCCTCATCAGGCGTACCTGAGATTTGCGGTACAGGATTGTCATTACCAATTTTAGACATTGCCGTTTGGGCTTTCCACGGCCCCAAGGATTTTCACCAAGGTAATGGCGGAAATGATGGTGCTCCTGCGCAAGTAGGGTGTCACAATTATCCCATACTTGGACGATCTCCTCATAAAAGTGAGATCACTGGAGAAGTTGCTGAACAGCGTATCACTTTCACTGAAGGTGTTACAGCAACATGGCTGGATTCTCAATATTCCAAAGTCGCAGCTGAATCCTACGTCTCGTTTGACCTTCTTGGGCATGATTCTGGACGCAGACCAGAAAAGGGTTTTTCTTCCGACAGAAAAAGCTCAAGAACTCATGACTCTGGTCAAGAGCTTATTGAAGCCAAAACAGGTGTCAGTGCATCACTGCACTCGAGTCCTGGGAAAGATGGTGGCATCATACGAAGCCATTCCCTTCGGCAGGTTCCATGCGAGGACTTTCCAATGGAACCTACTGGACAAGTGGTCCGGGTCACATCTACAAATTCATCAGCGGATCACCCTGTCCCCCAAGGCCAGGGTATATCTCCTGTGGTGGCTGCAGAGTGCTCACCTCCTATTGGGCCGCAGGTTCGGCATTCAGGACTGGATCCTGGTGACCACGGACGCGAGCCTCCGAGGTTGGGGAGCAGTCACACAGGGAAGAAATGTCCAAGGTCTTTGGTCAAGTCAAGAGACTTGTCTCCACATCAACATCCTGGAACTGAGGGCCATATACAACGCCCTCCGTCAAGCGGAGGCATTACTTCGCGACCAACCAGTTCTGATCCAGTCAGACAACGTCACCGCAGTAGCTCATGTAAACTGCCAAGGCGGCACAAGGAGCAGAGTGGCAATGGCGGAAGCCACCAGAATTCTTTGCTGGGCGGAGAATCATGTAAGCGCACTGTCAGCAGTGTTCATTCCGGGAGTGGACAACTGGAAAGCAGACTACCTCAGCTGACACGACCTACATCCGGGAGAGTGGGGACTTCATCAGGAAGTCTTCGCGCAGATAGCAAGTCAGTGGGGACTGCCCCAAATAGACATGATGGCGTCCCGTCTCAACAAAAAGCTACAAAGGTATTGCGCCAGGTCAAGAGACCCTCAGGCGGTAGCTGTGGACGCCCTAGTGACACCGTGGGTGTTCCGGACGGTCTATGTATTTCCTCCTCTTCCTCTCATACCCAAGGTGTTGAGAATAATAAGAAAAAGAAGAGTGAGAACAATCCTCATTGTTCCAGATTGGCCACGAAGGACCTGGTATCCGGATCTGCAGGAGATGCTCACAGAAGATCCGTGGCCTCTTCCTCTAAGACAGGACCTGTTGCAACAGCGGCCCTGTCTGTTCCAAGACTTACCGCGGCTGCGTTTGATGGCATGGCGGTTGAACGCCGGATCCTAGCGGAAAAAGGTATTCCGGATGAGGTCATTCCTACACTAATAAAGGCTAGGAAGGACGTGTCATCAAAACATTATCACCGAATATGGCGAAAATATGTTTCTTGGTGTGAGGCCAGGAATGTTCCTACGGAAGAATTCCATCTGGGCCGTTTTCTTCACTTCCTACAAACTGGAGTGAAGTTGGGCCTAAAATTAGGATCTATTAAGGTTCAGAATTCGGCCTTATCCATTTTCTTTCAAAAGGAATTGGCCTCTTTCCCAGAAGTACAGACGTTTGTGAAGGGAGTACTGCATATTCAGCCTCCTTTTGTACCTCCGGTGGCGCCTTGGGACCTTAATGTGGTGTTAAGTTTCCTTAAGTCACATTGGTTTGAACCACTTAAAACGGTGGAGTTGAAATATCTCACTTGGAAGGTGGTCATGTTGTTAGCCTTGGCTTCGGCTAGGCGAGTTTCGGAATTAGCAGCTTTATCACATAAAAGCCCCTATCTGGTTTTCCATATGGATAGGGCGGAATTGCGGACACGTCCTCAATTCCTACCTAAAGTGGTGTCATCTTTTCATATGAACCAACCTATTGTTGTGCCTGTGGCTACGCGTGACTTGGAGGATTCAGAGTCCCTTGATGTGGTCAGGGCTTTGAAAATTTACGTGGTCAGAACGGCTAGAGTCAGGAAGACGGAAGCACTGTTTGTCCTGTATGCAGCCAACAAGGTTGGCGCTCCCACTTCAAAGCAGACTATTGCTCGCTGGATCTGTAACACGATTCAGCAGGCGCATTCTATGGCAGGATTGCCGTTGCCAAAATCGGTTAAGGCCCATTCCACTAGCAAGGTGGGCTCTTCTTGGGCGGCTGCCCGAGGGGTCTCGGCACTACAGCTGTGGCGAGCTGCTACTTGGTCGGGGTCAAACACCTTTGCAAAGTTCTATAAGTTTGATACCCTGGCTGAGGAGGACCTCCTGTTTGCTCAATCGGTGCTGCAGAGTCATCCGCACTCTCCCGCCCGTTTGGGAGCTTTGGTATAATCCCCATGGTCCTTACGGAGTCCCCAGCATCCTCTAGGACGTTAGAGAAAATAAGATTTTAAACCTACCGGTAAATCTTTTTCTCGTAGTCCGTTGAGGATGCTGGGCGCCCGTCCCAAGTGCGGACTATTTCTGCAAGACTTGTATATAGTTGTTGCTTACATAAGGGTTATGTTATAGTTTCATCGGTTTTGGACTGATGCTATGTTGTTTTTTTATACTGTTAACTAGATAGTATATCACAAGTTATACGGTGTGATTGGTGTGGCTGGTATGAATCTTGCCCTTGGATCAACTAAAATCCTTCCCTCGTACTGTCCGTCTCCTCTGGGCACAGTTTCTCTAATTGAGGTCTGGAGGAGGGGCATAGAGGGAGGAGCCAGTGCACACCCAGAGCCAAAGTCTTTCTTAAAGTGCCCATGTCTCCTGCGGAGCCCGTCTATCCCCATGGTCCATATGGAGTCCCCAGCATCCTCTACGGACTACGAGAAAAAGATTTACCGGTAGGTTTAAAATCTTATTTTTTCTTAAATTACAAATAACATCCAGCTTACAATCTTGGTCTTCTATTGCCACTTCTATTCCAATTGTTACTGTGAAACTTACTAAGGAACCATGAGCTGCTTCATAAAACACTTTAATCGCGATGCACTAGAGTATCAGCATGTTTTTTAACGCCACCCCTAGGCCAGAAGTTACTTAGTGAGAAATTCAGAAAAAAATATTCAATTAATTAAATTGTGCTTATCTGTCATCCTTAGGTTCAGTTATTTGGTGGTGGGTAGGGTATGTTATGTTATGATTGGCATACACCAGCACGGGTTTTGCTGCAAGTGCTCTGCAGAATCCCAGGATGTCACAATACTCAGTTTGCGAACCATTGATCTAGTAATTAAGGTTTGACTGTCCCTAGTGAATATAAATTTAAAGAGATATCTTCAAAATTAAGTCAAACATTTATTGGGCCCTTTGAGATTTCCAATCAAGAAAATATGATGAGTTTTGATTTTAGACTCCCTGATTATATAAAGTTACAATCAGTTTGTTATTCGCCTCTACAAAGACCCTTCCAGTCCTGTGTGCTCATATACTCCACTTGGGCCTGTGTGGGTTAATGGAGAAGATAAGCATGTAGTAGAAAAGACTGTTGAAATCCTCTGAAATAAGTTGCAGTACTAGTAGTATGGGTAGGTTATTAGGAACCTGATGAAAATGACCATGCTCCAAGATAGGTTTGCAAAATCCATTAATGTAACCTTAACAAACCTGAAAAAAAGATACTTACGGGGACATCTTACTACAATAGTGAATAATGATTATTCATTAATATAGCACCTGTCCCCAAGCAGAATGGGTGAACGGCAGTTGTTGACTGTTCCCTGGTATTCAAATTACTCAATGAGCTCCACCTATTCATTTACATTGAACATTCAGAGCAAGCACTGAATTATTTAAACTCAGGCTTATTATGTAAGATGGCTTGATTAAACTACTGTTGTTAGCCTTACAGAGAAATGGCTCACTCTTGACCTGTATTCCTGATTACCGAAGGACAGCATTAGGTTGTTTAACTACTGTCTACTTTTGCCTACATCAACTTGGCGGCTTCTTGATTCTTTCCACCATGGCAGATGGACTGCTCTTATGATACCTGTGGGACTGAAAACATTTTTAAAAATAAAAAAATACTTGAATTCTCAACGTTCCTGCTTGTGCCAACTGCCAACATGGCAATATGGCAAAGACTGCCTGTAACTTTATTTTCAAAAACAAGCACCCATCTCCTCCCATGTGCAACCAAAAGACTGAAATGATAAATAAGCTCCCAGATCCAGCAGGCCTGGTCATGCCTGTAATATCCAAGCAGGGAACTTCTCTCCTATTTGCATGCTTTATTTCTATTCAATCGTTTGACGAAGTCTCTCTGCTGTAAATCTTGCATTAGTGGTGCATTGACAACACCATTAGTAGGTGACAAGAAGCCAGTCATAAGCAGTAGATTCTTGCTCGGACTGTTGCAGGCTTTATGTGACCTGTGGATTGCCCATGAGTTTTTCTTTTATTTATATCACAAAACTCAACTAAAAAATATATATTTTGCTTGGGTTGGAATTATCCTGTAAGCACACTGTACAGTTTAAAAAGTCACCATCACTTGAAAAAATATATATTAACAGCATTCATATTCTGACGACAGCAAGTTAAGGAAACTTACAATTTAAATGCTTGCGCTTTGTTTGTATCATGTAACATTTTATGATGATTGTCCCAAATATATAATTATGGTTATGGATCAATGGGTCGACCTGGTCAAAGTCGACAGTCATTAGGTCGACATGGACTTGGTCGACATGGGAACATTGTCAACATAGTGAAAGTTCGATACAGGGCTGGTTGACGCATGGAATGGTTGACATGAGATTTTGAAATGTTTTTGGTATTGTTTTTTTGCGTAACATGACCAGGAACCCCAGTTAGTGCACCGTGTCCCCTGGCATGGCTCACTTTGCTCGCCATGCTACAGGCAAGGTTCTGTGCTTGGCACAGCTTACTATTCCCAATTGTGGTCTACATAGATGGGAAAGTATGAAAAAGTTAAAAAAATAAAATAAAAATGTTGACCTTTTTCCTATGTCGACATTCTCCATGACGACCTATAGTAGTCGATCTATTGACTGTCGACCTACCAACCAGATACCATAATGACATGTTATTGTGCTGAAACACTGCAAGGTGTCTACTCTCACAATGTGTATAATTGCATTTGAATGTGTTAGCTTGAAATGTGACTGGTAGAAATCCTGGGAATACAAGCAAACCACATAATCAGTATCTTCATTATCAGATTAAAATGGTGAGCATTGTACATGAAATAAACATTAATTATAATGGAACCAATGTTTTAACTGAAAAGTAGAGAGCTGACTGATGCTTTGAGGTCACCTTTATAAACATGAATCATATGGAAACTGTCCCTGCTTATAACTGACAGTATGAAAGTGCTTGTCTGCTGTAACTGTCTTACGTCTATGATACCTTGATAGCTCACATCATTGTAAATACACTGTAACACCTATTTAATACTTTCTATGTTCTATCACGCTGTGTCTGACAATGAGTGTTATTAGACTCAGTTATGGGGCATATATAATAGAGATGAGCGGGTTCGGTTTCTCTGAATCCGAACCCGCACGAACTTCAGCTTTTTTTTACACGGATCCGAGCGACTCGGATCTTCCCGCCTTGCTCGGTTAACCCGAGCGCGCCCGAACGTCATCATGACGCTGTCGGATTCTCGCGAGGCTCGGATTCTATCGCGAGACTCGGATTCTATATAAGGAGCCGCGCGTCGCCGCCATTTTCACACGTGCATTGAGATTGATAGGGAGAGGACGTGGCTGGCGTCCTCTCCATTTAGATTAGGGTTGAGAGAGAGAGAGAGAGATTGACCTGAGGCTGTGATACTGTAGAAGAGAGTGCAGAGTTTAGTGACTGACGACCACAGTGACCACCAGACAGTGCAGTTGTTTGTTTTATTTAATATATCCGTTCTCTGCCTGAAAAAAACGATACACACAGTGACTCAGTCACATACCATATCTGTGTGCACTGCTCAGCCCAGTGTGCTGCATCAATGTATATATATATCTGACTGTGCTCAGCTCACACAGCTTATAATTGTGGGGGAGACTGGGGAGCACTGCAGTGCCAGTTATAGGTTATAGCAGGAGCCAGGAGTACATAATATTATATTAAAATTAAACAGTGCACACTTTTGCTGCAGGAGTGCCACTGCCAGTGTGACTAGTGACCAGTGACCTGACCACCAGTATATATAATATTAGTAGTATACTATCTCTTTATCAACCAGTCTATATTAGCAGCAGACACAGTACAGTGCGGTAGTTCACGGCTGTGGCTACCTCTGTGTCGGCACTCGGCAGCCCGTCCATAATTGTATATACCACCTAACCGTGTTTTTTTTTTCTTTCTTTATAGTCATACTAGTTACGAGTATACTATCTCTTTATCAACCAGTCTATATTAGCAGCAGACACAGTACAGTGCAGTAGTTCACGGCTGTGGCTACCTCTGTGTCGGCACTCGGCAGCCCGTCCATAATTGTATATACCACCTAACCGTGGTTTTTTTTTCTTTCTTTATACATACATACTAGTTACGAGTATACTATCTCTTTATCAACCAGTCTATATTAGCAGCAGACACAGTACAGTGCGGTAGTTCACGGCTGTGGCTACCTCTGTGTCGGCACACGGCAGCCCGTCCATAATTGTATATACCACCTAACCGTGTTTTTTTTTTCTTTCTTTATACATACATACTAGTTACGAGTATACTATCTCTTTATCAACCAGTCTATATATTAGCAGCAGACACAGTACAGTGCGGTAGTTCACGGCTGTGGCTACCTCTGTGTCGGCACTCGGCAGCCCGTCCATAATTGTATATACCACCTAACCGTGGTTTTTTTTTCTTTCTTTATACATACATACTAGTTACGAGTATACTATCTCTTTATCAACCAGTCTATATATTAGCAGCAGACACAGTACAGTGCGGTAGTTCACGGCTGTGGCTACCTCTGTGTCGGCACTCGGCAGCCCGTCCATAATTGTATATACCACCTAACCGTGGTTTTTTTTTCTTTCTTTATACATACATACTAGTTACGAGTATACTATCTCTTTATCAACCAGTCTATATTAGCAGCAGACACAGTACAGTGCGGTAGTTCACGGCTGTGGCTACCTCTGTGTCGGCACTCGGCAGCCCGTCCATAATTGTATATACCACCTAACCGTGGTTTTTTTTTCTTTCTTTATACATACATACTAGTTACGAGTATACTATCTCTTTATCAACCAGTCTATATATTAGCAGCAGACACAGTACAGTGCGGTAGTTCACGGCTGTGGCTACCTCTGTGTCGGCACTCGGCAGCCCGTCCATAATTGTATATACCACCTAACCGTGGTTTTTTTTTCTTTCTTTATAGTCATACTAGTTACGAGTATACTATCTCTTTATCAACCAGTCTATATTAGCAGCAGACACAGTACAGTGCGGTAGTTCACGGCTGTGGCTACCTCTGTGTCGGCACTCGGCAGCCCGTCCATAATTGTATATACCACCTAACCGTGGTTTTTTTTTTCTTTCTTTATACATACATACTAGTTACGAGTATACTATCTCTTTATCAACCAGTCTATATTAGCAGCAGACACAGTACAGTGCGGTAGTTCACTGCTGTGGCTACCTCTGTGTCGGCACTCGGCAGCCCGTCCATAATTGTATATACCACCTAACCGTGGTTTTTTTTTCTTTCTTTATACATACATACTAGTTACGAGTATACTATCTCTTTATCAACCAGTCTATATATTAGCAGCAGACACAGTACAGTGCGGTAGTTCACGGCTGTGGCTACCTCTGTGTCGGCACTCGGCAGCCCATCCATAATTGTATACTAGTATCCAATCCATCCATCTCCATTGTTTACCTGAGGTGCCTTTTAGTTGTGCCTATTAAAATATGGAGAACAAAAATGTTGAGGTTCCAAAATTAGGGAAAGATCAAGATCCACTTCCACCTCGTGCTGAAGCTGCTGCCACTAGTCATGGCCGAGACGATGAAATGCCAGCAACGTCGTCTGCCAAGGCCGATGCCCAATGTCATAGTACAGAGCATGTCAAATCCAAAACCCCAAATATCAGTAAAAAAAGGACTCCAAAACCTAAAATAAAATTGTCGGAGGAGAAGCGTAAACTTGCCAATATGCCATTTACCACACGGAGTGGCAAGGAACGGCTGAGGCCCTGGCCTATGTTCATGGCTAGTGGTTCAGCTTCACATGAGGATGGAAGCACTCAGCCTCTCGCTAGAAAAATGAAAAGACTAAAGCTGGCAAAAGCAGTAGCACCGCAAAGAACTGTGCGTTCTTCGAAATCCCAAATCCACAAGGAGAGTCCGACTCCAATTGTGTCGGTTGCGATGCCTGACCTTCCCAACACTGGACGTGAAGAGCATGCGCCTTCCACCATTTGCACGCCCCCTGCAAGTGATGGAAGGAGCACCCGCAGTCCAGTTCCTGATAGTCAGATTGAAGATGTCAGTGTTGAAGTACACCAGGATGAGGAGGATATGGGTGTTGCTGGCGCTGGGGAGGAAATTGACCAGGAGGATTCTGATGGTGAGGTGGTTTGTTTAAGTCAGGCACCCGGGGAGACACCTGTTGTCCGTGGTAGGGATATGGCCGTTGACATGCCTGGTGAAAATACCAAAAAAATCAGCTCTTCGGTGTGGAAGTATTTCACCAGAAATGCGGACAACAGGTGTCAAGCCGTGTGTTCCCTTTGTCAAGCTGTAATAAGTAGGGGTAAGGACGTTAACCACCTCGGAACATCCTCCCTTATACGTCACCTGCAGCGCATTCATAATAAGTCAGTGACAAGTTCAAAAACTTTGGGTGACAGCGGAAGCAGTCCACTGACCAGTAAATCCCTTCCTCTTGTAACCAAGCTCACGCAAACCACCCCACCAACTCCCTCAGTGTCAATTTCCTCCTTCCCCAGGAATGCCAATAGTCCTGCAGGCAATGTCACTGGCAATTCTGACGAGTCCTCTCCTGCCTGGGATTCCTCCGATGCATCCTTGCGTGTAACGCCTACTGCTGCTGGCGCTGCTGTTGTTGCTGCTGGGAGTCGATGGTCATCCCAGAGGGGAAGTCGTAAGCCCACTTGTACTACTTCCAGTAAGCAATTGACTGTTCAACAGTCCTTTGCGAGGAAGATGAAATATCACAGCAGTCATCCTGCTGCAAAGCGGATAACTGAGGCCTTGACAACTATGTTGGTGTTAGACGTGCGTCCGGTATCCGCCGTTAGTTCACAGGGAACTAGACAATTTATTGAGGCAGTGTGCCCCCGTTACCAAATACCATCTAGGTTCCACTTCTCTAGGCAGGCGATACCGAGAATGTACACGGACGTCAGAAAAAGACTCACCAGTGTCCTAAAAAATGCAGTTGTACCCAATGTCCACTTAACCACGGACATGTGGACAAGTGGAGCAGGGCAGGGTCAGGACTATATGACTGTGACAGCCCACTGGGTAGATGTATGGACTCCCGCCGCAAGAACAGCAGCGGCAGCACCAGTAGCAGCATCTCGCAAACGCCAACTCTTTCCTAGGCAGGCTACGCTTTGTATCACCGCTTTCCAGAATACGCACACAGCTGAAAACCTCTTACGGCAACTGAGGAAGATCATCGCGGAATGGCTTACCCCAATTGGACTCTCCTGTGGATTTGTGGCATCGGACAACGCCAGCAATATTGTGTGTGCATTAAATATGGGCAAATTCCAGCACGTCCCATGTTTTGCACATACCTTGAATTTGGTGGTGCAGAATTTTTTAAAAAACGACAGGGGCGTGCAAGAGATGCTGTCGGTGGCCAGAAGAATTGCGGGACACTTTCGGCGTACAGGCACCACGTACAGAAGACTGGAGCACCACCAAAAACTACTGAACCTGCCCTGCCATCATCTGAAGCAAGAAGTGGTAACGAGGTGGAATTCAACCCTCTATATGCTTCAGAGGTTGGAGGAGCAGCAAAAGGCCATTCAAGCCTATACAATTGAGCACGATATAGTAGGTGGAATGCACCTGTCTCAAGCGCAGTGGAGAATGATTTCAACGTTGTGCAAGGTTCTGCAACCTTTTGAACTTGCCACACGTGAAGTCAGTTCAGACACTGCCAGCCTGAGTCAGGTCATTCCCCTCATCAGGCTTTTGCAGAAGAAGCTGGAGACATTGAAGGAGGAGCTAACACGGAGCGATTCCGCTAGGCATGTGGGACTTGTGGATGGAGCCCTTAATTCGCTTAACAAGGATTCACGGGTGGTCAATCTGTTGAAATCAGAGCACTACATTTTGGCCACCGTGCTCGATCCTAGATTTAAAGCCTACCTTGGATCTCTCTTTCGGCAGACACAAGTCTGCTGGGGTTGAAAGACCTGCTGGTGACAAAATTGTCAAGTCAAGCGGAACGCGACCTGTCAACATCTCCTCCTTCACATTCTCCCGCAACTGGGGGTG
The DNA here is from genome assembly GCF_028390025.1 of Pseudophryne corroboree. Classification (NCBI taxonomy): domain Eukaryota; kingdom Metazoa; phylum Chordata; class Amphibia; order Anura; family Myobatrachidae; genus Pseudophryne; species Pseudophryne corroboree. The sequence continues at coordinate 288,967,874 of NC_086449.1, forward strand.
CGAGGAAAAGGCTCAGAATTCCGAGCCCACCCGCTGGCGGTGATGCAGGGCAGTCTGGAGCGACTGCTGATGCTGACATCTGGTCCGGACTGAAGGACCTGACAACGATTACGGACATGTCGTCTACTGTCACTGCATATGATTCTCTCAACATTGATAGAATGGTGGAGGATTATATGAGTGACCGCATCCAAGTAGGCACGTCACACAGTCCGTACTTATACTGGCAGGAAAAAGAGGCAATTTGGAGGCCCTTGCACAAACTGGCTTTATTCTACCTAAGTTGCCCTCCCACAAGTGTGTACTCCGAAAGAGTGTTTAGTGCCGCCGCTCACCTTGTCAGCAATCGGCGTACGAGGTTACATCCAGAAAATGTGGAGAAGATGATGTTCATTAAAATGAATTATAATCAATTCCTCCGCGGAGACATTGACCAGCAGCAATTGCCTCCACAAAGTACACAGGGAGCTGAGATGGTGGATTCCAGTGGGGACGAATTGATAATCTGTGAGGAGGGGGATGTACACGGTGATATATCGGAGGGTGATGATGAGGTGGACATCTTGCCTCTGTAGAGCCAGTTTGTGCAAGGAGAGATTAATTGCTTCTTTTTTGGGGGGGGTCCAAACCAACCCGTCATATCAGTCACAGTCGTGTGGCAGACCCTGTCACTGAAATGATGGGTTGGTTAAAGTGTGCATGTCCTGTTTTGTTTATACAACATAAGGGTGGGTGGGAGGGCCCAAGGACAATTCCATTTTGCACCTCTTTTTTCTTTTCTTTTTCTTTGCGTCATGTGCTGTTTGGGGAGGGTTTTTTGGAAGGGACATCCTGCGTGACACTGCAGTGACACTCCTAGATGGGCCCGGTGTTTGTGTCGGCCACTAGGGTCGCTTATCTTACTCACACAGCTACCTCATTGCGCCTCTTTTTTTCTTTGCGTCATGTGCTGTTTGGGGAGGGTTTTTTGGAAGGGACATCCTGCGTGACACTGCAGTGCCACTCCTAGATGGGCCCGGTGTTTGTGTCGGCCACTAGGGTCGCTAATCTTACTCACACAGCTACCTCATTGCGCCTCTTTTTTTCTTTGCGTCATGTGCTGTTTGGGGAGGGTTTTTTGGAAGGGCCATCCTGCGTGACACTGCAGTGCCACTCCTAGATGGGCCCGGTGTTTGTGTCGGCCACTAGGGTCGCTTATCTTACTCACACAGCGACCTCGGTGCAAATTTTAGGACTAAAAATAATATTGTGAGGTGTGAGGTATTCAGAATAGACTGAAAATGAGTGGAAATTATGGTTTTTGAGGTTAATAATACTTTGGGATCAAAATGACCGCCAAATTCTATGATTTAAGCTGTTTTTTAGGTTTTTTGGAAAAAAACACCCGAATCCAAAACACACCCGAATCCGACAAAAAAAATTCGGTGAGGTTTTGCCAAAACGCGGTCGAACCCAAAACACGGCCGCGGAACCGAACCCAAAACCAAAACACAAAACCCGAAAAATTTCCGGCGCTCATCTCTAATATATAACAGGATCTGTACTTTCTTATTCTTCAGTGCGTATTGTCTTCTAGTAAAAGTCTGTAGGTAAGGGTGTGTAGAGTGTAGGCCATTCAGGAGCATGAAAGGACGGGTAACCGCAGTATACTGTGTATAGCATTATAGCCTGTGGAATGTTCTAAGCAGTCTGATGTCTCAGTGTTTTCCTTGTCAATACAGTTTATTTGACACAGTTTAGTAAAATCAATAACAATATCTGTAGAGCACGGTACGTATGTGTTGAAGTCTATTAGCTAGAATTATACTTTCCCAAAGATCTGCCTTCATCTTATACAGGCTATAAACGAAACCACTAACAGCAAATAACAGTTTTTACATGTGGGGCCGGATGTAAGGGCTTGCGCGATAGCCAGAGCTCCGAGACTCTGGCTGAACCCAGAATTTTTTTTAAAGCAACAAATGTTTATAAGGCAAAACCTGATTGGTTTTGCTGTGTAAACGTTTGCTGCTTTAAAGAAACGTACGAGTCCGGCCAGAGTCTCTGAGCTCCGGCCGTCTCGCAAGCCCTTACATTCGGCCCATTGTGTTGTAACATGGAAATTAGATGGGTAGGATATATTAAATGGGGTCATATTCTGCTTTCTGTATAATGGGCTTTTTAAAATTAAAATCCCAATACTGCAAACTGTTTAAAACTGCATTTATTCCTATAGCACAAGTTTATATGTCAAGTGAAAAGTATATTAATAAAAAAACATTACTTCAAATCTAAAAACTTAATATATATTTATACATATATACATATCCATCTTTTTACCCATAGTGAATGCCACAACTCCACAGACCGAATAAAAGTGAGGGTTTGGGATGAAGATGATGATATAAAGTCCAGGGTAAAACAACACTTCAAGAAAGAGTCAGATGACTTCCTCGGGCAGACGTTTGTAGATGTGAGAACGCTCAGTGGAGAAATGGATGTCTGGTATAATTTAGGTGAGTGTCAGCCTCTCTCTTAGCAAAGTGACCAGTTAGAATAAAAAATATACTGTACATTGACAAAATGATATTGACTATTGGACCCTTGTTACAAATACCATAGGATTCATGAAAGCAAGCAACCCGACAAGTACCTGAGAACCCTGTAAGAACAGTTATTTCCAATCCAATTACATTTTGCATGTACCTTACAATATATCCAGTGTTTGTATAAAAACGGACACGTCTCATCTGTGATCTAATCATTATTAGATCATATGTACAAGCATGTTTAATCCCTTTTTAATTAGAATACACCAAACATGCCCATGTCCTAGATTAAGTTATGCTTTATTCATATGCAGAGCATTTTGCCGGCTAATAAAAACCTAAACCATTTTACTGCCTGAAGACTAAGGTTCCACACATCTGCTCATTTTCACATTCTCTTGGTCTTTCAGAAGATTTAGCACTGGTCACCTTGTATTAACTTACATTTATTAACAGAGACTGTGCATCTGCAAGAAATACTGTAGCTGCAAAGCCAGGTAAGGTCATTAAATATTCATTTAACTGAGTTAAGTCTGAGGAAATATATTTAGGTCACGGATGCAGCGGCATATTTACAGATAAATTATGTAATAGGCGAGTTTGGTAAGGATATTTGTGACTATGGCCTTTGTCATAAACTTATAAAATGATTATGTTGTTTGAAGATATCATTTGATATCACTTCTATAGCAGCAATTTACAGTGCACTAAAAATGACAGTGTTAAAAGAAAAAATATATTTCTCACATAAATGCATGAGAGAGAACAGCAACTTCTCCTGCATTAAAAAAATAGAAGTCCAAGTAATTGTGTCCTGTAATAAAACAACAGTCGGCCTCTGATCCGAATAAATGTTTCAAGGGCCCTGCTGTTTCTGCCTTTGGGGGCCAGTCATCCAGGGAGCGGTAAAGTATGCAGAGAATTAGTGGGCAGAATTACTTCTGATTTTCGCCTTCTCGCTCCATAGCGCTGCCATAAGAGTAATGGTGCTGTCCAGTATGGCTTTTTGAGTTCAGACCTCTCCTCTGCAAACAGTTGGTACAGCAAATGCAACCTACAAGAGGGGTGACCATGCACACCAATAGAAAGCTAGTATTATGTGCAGTCAGTTACACCATACATAATCCATCTCAGCTGAAACCCCAATTGGACCCACCTTAATCACCACAACAGAGCTCCCAAGGCACTTTGGGGCAGATGTATTAAGCCTGGAGAAGGTATAAAGAAGTGATAAAGCGGTGATAAGTGCAAGGTGATAATGCACCAGCCAATCAGCTCATAACTGTCAATTTACATATTTGAGCTGATTGGTATGTTATCACCTTGCACTTATCACCGCTTTATCACTTCTTTATGCCTTCTCCGGGCTTAATACATCTGCACCTTTGTACCTGTCTTTGCAGCTCTGCTACCGCATACTGTACTATCATCAGAGTTGGAGATCGGCACACTGAATGCAGTAGCAGACAAGCTTATATGAATTATAATGAATGTTTTGGTGAATTGCTCTTCTTGTCACAGTTCTGAGCATGCTGTGGATCACCATGATTATACCACCTTGCACAAAATATTCTGTTATTCCTGTGCCCTGTCCCCACTGCATAATCCTAGCTGCTCCTGTCTCTAAACTGTGTTGCCCTGTGTCTCTCTCTTTCCTGCAAAATTACCTGGAGTCTGGAATCACTTAAATCCTCTCCCCTGCAAAAGCTCTAGTATCCTGTCTAGTACAATCTGTGTGCTCCTGTAAACCCAAGATTCCAGGTAATGGTGCAGGTAGTCAGAGATGGACAAAAACAGACATATTAGTAAAAGAAATGTAAGTAAATGTGGCTTGCCACATAAACTGTTAAAATGAATACATTCCAGAACTACTGCATAAAAGTAATTGTTCCCTAAATGAAAACTTTAAACGAGATGTCTGAAAATTTGAAGGGAGTGGAGGCATCTCTCTTTGTATTGCAGAGTTATACAGTAGTTATTGGATGTGCACAGTGGCAGCCAGAGGCCCCTGTGCAGGAATACTATTTGGGCATCTGTAGCAATACCTCCCTCCATGTATTATATACTGTACTGTACCTACTGTAGACATGGTAGATCTAATCTATGGTTGCTTCCCCCACACTATGTGTTGGCTTCCCTAAACTATGATAAAGGCGTGCTATAACCAGTGCCTGTTCCACCATCATTTACTGTACTATTCAATAAGGGAGAACACTAAGTGCAACATTACCTCTCTAGCTCATTAGTCTGAATTATATTTAGTAAGTTATGCCAATTCTTTCCAAATCATAATTAGGGGAAAGGCTCCCTCCCTAGCGTTTTAGCAAAGGGGAGTCTAAAGACCCCACACCCTAATGGCCTTATTTGGTAACAGAAGGGCCCTTCCTGATTTTAGGAGGGAATGAGATTTACTAAACTCCTGAGGGCCTTTTCTGTTATTTAACGTTTGGACACTTTGGTGGCATAAATAGGCCAATCCCAGACTTTTAATATATAAAAAGGAACCTTTGGCGAAGACTAAGGGGTATATTAAAGTAGCAGTGGTGCTTACTACGAGAGGATAGCCTTAAGCTTTAATGCCCAGATAAGCACGACAAACACGCGTTAACCCATAGATACCAGGTTAAGTATTCAGAACTGTAAGTTAATGCACTTGCAGTGGCCATAGTAAGGGCAAAAAGCCCTACTTACCACTGTTTTCTGTTCGCATCTTCCAGAACTTAGGTCAACGGTAATTGACGTCTGCCAACTGCAATTGAAGTAGCTCTGTTCATTATGTTGAACAGAGCTACTGTACCATTTTCCTCTGGCTAAAAGGTGCATATTGCCACTGGTTCAGCACTTATATTGCCATGCAGGGACTAGATAATTAAGCAAGCAACATTTCTCTAACGTCCTAGTGGATGCTGGGGACTCCGTCAGGACCATGGGGATTAGCGGCTCCGCAGGAGACAGGGCACAAAAATAAAGCTTTAGGATCAGGTGGTGTGCACTGGCTCTTCCCCCTATGACCCTCCTCCAAGCCTCAGTTAGGTTTTTGTGCCCGTCCGAGCAGGGTGCAATCTAGGTGGCTCTCCTAAAGAGCTGCTTAGAAAAAGTTTTTAGGTTTTTTATTTTCAGTGAGTCCTGCTGGCAACAGGCTCACTGCATCGAGGGACTTAGGGGAGAGAAGTCAACTCACCTGCGTGCAGGATGGATTGGCTTCTTAGGCTACTGGACACCATTAGCTCCAGAGGGATCGAACACAGGCCCAGCCATGGAGTCCGGTCCCGGAGCCGCGCCGCCGACCCCCCTTGCAGATGCCGAAGATGGAAGAGGTCCAGAAGCAGGCGGCAGAAGACTTTTCAGTCTTCCTGAGGTAGCGCACAGCACTGCAGCTGTGCGCCATTGTTGTCAGCACACTTCACACAGCGGTCACGGAGGGTGCAGGGCGCTGGTGGGGCGCCCTGGGCAGCAATGTATAATACCTTTTTATGGCTAAAAATACATCACATATAGCCCTTGAGGCTATATGGATGTATTTAACCCCTGCCAGATCTCACAAACTCCGGAGAAGAGCCCGCCGAAATAGGGGGCGGGGCTTATTCTCCTCAGCACACAGTGCCATTTTCCTGCTCAGCTCCGCTGTGAGGAAGGCTCCCAGGACTCTCCCCTGCACTGCACTACAGAAACAGGGTAAAACAGAGAGGGGGGGCACTTTTTTTGGCGATATTACTATATTTAAGCTGCTATAAGGATACAACACTTATATAGGGTTGTTCCCATATATATTATAGCGCTTGGGTGTGTGCTGGCAAACTCTCCCTCTGTCTCCCCAAAGGGCTAGTGGGGTCCTGTCTTCAATAGAGCATTCCCTGTGTGTCTGCTGTGTGTCGGTACATGTGTGTCGACATGTATGAGGACGATGTTGGTGTGGAGGCTGAGCAATTGCCGGTAATGGTGATGTCACCCCCCAGGGAGTCGACACCGGAATGGATGGCTTTGTTTATGGAATTACGTGATAATGTCAGCACATTACAAAAATCAGTTGACGACATGAGACGGCCGGAAAACCAGTTAGTACCTGCCCAGGCGTCTCAGACACCGTCAGGGGCTGTAAAACGCCCTTTACCTCAGTCGGTCGACACAGACCCAGACACTGAATCTAGTGTCGACGGTGAAGAAACAAACGTATTTTCCAGTAGGGCCACACGTTATATGATCACGGCAATGAAGGAGGCTTTGCATATCTCTGATACTACAAGTACCACAAAAAGGGGTATTATGTGGGGGGTGAAAAAACTACCTGTAGTTTTTCCTGAATCAGAGGAATTGAATGATATATGTGATGAAGCGTGGGTTAACCCAGATAGAAAAGTGCTAATTTCAAAAAAGTTATTGGCATTATACCCTTTCCCGCCAGAGGTTAGGGCGCGCTGGGAAACACCCCCTAAGGTGGATAAGGCGCTCACACGCTTATCAAAACAAGTGGCGTTACCGTCTCCTGATACGGCCGCCCTCAAGGATCCAGCTGATAGGAGGCTGGAAACTACCCTAAAAAGTATATACACACATACTGGTGTTATACTGCGACCAGCCATCGCATCAGCCTGGATGTGCAGTGCTGGGGTGGTCTGGTCGGATTCCCTGACTGAAAATATTGATACCCTGGATAGGGACAGTATTTTACAGACTTTAGAGCAATTAAAGGATGCTTTTCTTTATATGCGAGATGCTCAGAGGGATATTTGCACTCTGGCATCGAGAGTAAGTGCGATGTCCATATCTGCCAGAAGAAGTTTATGGACACGACAGTGGTCAGGTGATGCGGATTCCAAACGGCATATGGAAGTATTGCCGTATAAAGGGGAGGAATTATTTGGCGTCGGTCTATCGGATTTGGTGGCCACGGCAACTGCCGGGAAATCCACCTTTTTACCTCAGACCCCCTCCCAACAGAAAAAGACACCGTCTTTTCAGCCGCAGTCCTTTCGGTCCTATAAGAACAAGCGGACAAAAGGACAGTCATTTCTGCCCCGAGGCAGAGTAAAGGGTAAGAGAGGGCAGCAAACAGCTCCTTCCCAGGAACAGAAGCCCTCCGCGGGTTCTGCAAAGCCCTCAGCATGACGCTGGGGCTTTACAAGCGGACTCAGAAACGGTGGGGGGTCGACTCAAGAATTTCAGCGTGCAGTGGGCTTGCTCACAGGTGGACCCCTGGATCCTGCAGGTAGTATCTCAGGGTTACAGGTTGGAATTCGAGAAGTCTCCCCCTCGCCGGTTCCTAAAGTCTGCTTTGCCAACGTCTCCCTCAGACAGGGCGACGGTATTGGAAGCCATTCACAAGCTGTTTTTTCAGCAGGTGATAGTCAAGGTACCCCTCCTACAACAGGGAAAGGGGTATTACTCCACGCTATTTGTGGTACCGAAGCCGGACGGCTCGGTAAGATCTATTCTAAATCTGAAATCTTTGAACCTGTACATACAAAAATTCAAGTTCAAGATGGAATCACTCAGAGCAGTGATAGCGAATCTGGAAGAAGGGGACTTTATGGTGTCCCTGGACATAAAAGATGCTTACCTGCATGTCCCAATTTGCCCTTCACATCAAGGGTACCTCAGGTTCGTGGTGCAAAACTGTCATTATCAGTTTCAGACGCTGCCGTTTGGATTGTCCACGGCACCTCTGGTCTTTACCAAGGTAATGGCCGAAATGATGATTCTTCTGCGAAGAAGAGGCGTATTAATTATCCCTTACTTGGACGATCTCCTGATAAGGGCAAGGTCCAGAGAACAGCTGGAGGACGGAATAGCACTAACCCAAGTAGTGCTGCAACAACACGGGTGGATTCTGAATTTTCCAAAATCTCAGTTGACCCCGACAACACGTCTGCTGTTCCTGGGAATGATTCTGGACACGGTTCAGAAAAAGGTGTTTCTTCCGGAGGAGAAAGCCAAGGAGTTATCCGAACTTGTCAGGAACCTCCTAAAACCAGGAAAAGTGTCTGTGCATCAATGCACAAGAGTCCTGGGAAAGATGGTGGCTTCTTACGAAGCAATCCCATTCGGCAGATTCCACGCACGAACTTTTCAGTGGGATCTGCTGGACAAATGGTCCGGATCGCATCTGCAGATGCATCAGCGGATAACCTTATCGCCACGGACAAGGGTGTCTCTTCTGTGGTGGTTGCAGAGTGCTCATCTGTTAGAAGGCCGCAGATTCGGCATACAGGACTGGGTCCTGGTGACCACGGATGCCAGTCTGAGAGGCTGGGGAGCGGTCACACAGGGAAGAAACTTCCAGGGAGTATGGTCAAGCCTGGAGATGTCTCTTCACATAAATATACAGGAGCTAAGAGCGATTTACAATGCTCTAAGCCTGGCAAAACCCCTGCTTCAGGGTCAGCCGGTGTTGATCCAGTCGGACAACATCACGGCAGTCGCCCACGTAAACAGACAGGGCGGCACAAGAAGCAGGAGAGCAATGGCAGAAGCTGCAAGGATTCTTCGCTGGGCGGAAGATCATGTGATAGCACTGTCAGCAGTGTTCATTCCGGGAGTGGACAACTGGGAAGCAGACTTCCTCAGCAGACACGATCTACACCCGGGAGAGTGGGGACTTCATCCAGAAGTCTTCCACATGATTGTGAACCGTTGGGAAAAACCAAAGGTGAATATGATGGCGTCTCGCCTCAACAAAAAACTGGACAGGTATTGCGCCAGGTCAAGAGACCCTCAGGCAATAGCTGTGGACGCTCTGGTAACACCGTGGGTGTTCCAGTCAGTGTATGTGTTTCCTCCTCTGCCTCTCATACCCAAAGTACTGAGAATTATACGGCAAAGGGGAGTAAGAACGATACTCGTGGCTCCGGATTGGCCAAGAAGAACTTGGTACCCGGAACTTCAGGAGATGCTCACGGAAAATCCGTGGCCTCTACCTCTAAGACGGGACCTGATTCAGCAGGGACCGTGTCTATTCCAAGACTTACCGCGGCTGCGTTTGACGGCGTGGCGGTTGAACGCCGAATTCTAAGGGAAAAAGGCATTCCAGAAGAGGTCATTCCTACACTAGTTAAAGCCAGGAAGGAGGTGACTGCACAACATTATCACCGCATTTGGAGAAAATATGTTGTGTGGTGTGAGGCCAGGAAGGCCCCCACGGAGGAATTTCAATTGGGTCGATTCCTACATTTCCTGCAAACAGGATTGTCTATGGGCCTCAAGTTGGGGTCCATTAAGGTTCAAATTTCGGCCCTGTCGATTTTCTTCCAGAAAGAATTGGCTTCAGTTCCTGAAGTCCAGACTTTTGTAAAAGGAGTACTACATATACAGCCCCCGGTTGTGGCCCCAGTGGCTCCGTGGGACCTTAATGTAGTTTTGGATTTTCTCAAATCCCATTGGTTTGAGCCACTCAAATCGGCGGATTTGAAATATCTTACAAGAAAGTAACCATGCTACTGAAGTATCTTACATGGAAAGTATCTTAAGTATCCATGAAGTATCTTACATGGAAAGTAACCATGCTACTGGCCCTGGCTTCAGCCAGGAGAGTGTCAGAATTGGCGGCTTTATCGTATAAAAGCCCATATCTGATTTTCCATTCGGACAGGGCAGAACTGCGGACGCGTCCTCATTTTCTGCCTAAGGTGGTGTCAGCGTTTCACCTGAACCAGCCTATTGTGGTGCCTGCGGCTACTAGCAATTTGGAGGATTCCAAGTTGCTGGACGTTGTCAGGGCATTGAAAATATATATTTCAAGGACGGCTGGAGTCAGAAAATCTGACTCGCTATTTATACTGTATGCACCCAACAAGCTGGGTGCTCCTGCTTCTAAGCAGACGATTGCTCGTTGGATTTGTAGCACAATTCAACTTGCACATTCTGTGGCAGGCCTGCCACAGCCTAAATCTGTCAAGGCCCATTCCACAAGGAAGGTGGGCTCATCCTGGGCGGCTGCCCGAGGGGTCTCGGCATTACAACTCTGCCGAGCAGCTACGTGGTCGGGGGAGAACACGTTTGTAAAATTCTACAAATTTGATACCCTGGCTAAAGAGGACCTGGAGTTCTCTCATTCGGTGCTGCAGAGTCATCCGCACTCTCCCGCCCGTTTGGGAGCTTTGGTATAATCCCCATGGTCCTGACGGAGTCCCCAGCATCCACTAGGACGTTAGAGAAAATAAGATTTTACTTACCGATAAATCTATTTCTCGTAGTCCGTAGTGGATGCTGGGCGCCCATCCCAAGTGCGGATTGTCTGCAATACTTGTACATAGTTATTGTTACAAAAAAATCGGGTTGTTCTTGTTGTGAGCCGTCTGTTCAGAGGCTCCTACGTTTGTCATACTGTTAACTGGGTTCAGATCACAAGTTGTACGGTGTGATTGGTGTGGCTGGTATGAGTCTTACCCGGGATTCAAAATCCTTCCTTATTGTGTACGCTCGTCCGGGCACAGTATCCTAACTGAGGCTTGGAGGAGGGTCATAGGGGGAGGAGCCAGTGCACACCACCTGATCCTAAAGCTTTATTTTTGTGCCCTGTCTCCTGCGGAGCCGCTAATCCCCATGGTCCTGACGGAGTCCTCAGCATCCACTACGGACTACGAGAAATAGATTTATCGGTAAGTAAAATCTTATTATTTACATATGTCCAGCACTTTATTTCTTAATTTCCAGCACTCAAGATTTGTTTTATGGTGTTAGAGATGACCCTTATGGGTCACTCACTCCTCTTTTCCAACAAGACTCTCTCATCGGAAGCTTGTGGTATAGGTGGGCCCTGAAGATCCTTGCCCCCTAAGGAATCTTATGGCCCTGTGAGTCAAGGAGCAAAGGTAACCCTCCCCCTAATATCAGCAGACGTTCCTTAGTTCCTTAAGGGTCCTAATGGCTATGTATGGGCAATTCCACTGGCAACGGAATCACCTTTTGACAGTGTTAACTCTATTCATTATACAACTACTACCACTAATGTGAACAAATCAACAGCCCACAATAAACCCAATATAAAATACTATCAATATAGCTGAAGTGCTATCTTGTGTAGGTTATCCTTGATAAATCAGACTACTTTCAATGTCAGTAACAAAATCACCATTAATGAGACATGTTACTATGGGCTATATTTAATAAGAGTTGGATGCATTCCGACATGCAGTTGTCGGAATAGATCCGACAACACCTATTCAATGGACGGGCAAATCCGACTGTCGGATTTGGTCGTACACAGGGTCCTGTTCTGCCGCTGCTGTCAGCGGCTGCAGATGCACTGACAGCAGCGGCCAGGGATGCACATGATGGCAGCCAGCAGGGGGATTAACGGCGGCGGGCGTGAGCGGGGTCGGCGGCGGGGGGAGCAGAGAACGGCGGCCGGCAGGAGTAGCAGGCTGTGGGGGGACATGTCTGTGGCGACAGGGGGAGGCACTGCAGGGAGAGTTGCCTTGCCGTCCCCCGGCCGCTGATCTCAGCTCCCCCAGCTACCTGCAGCACCGCTCGTCTCCTCACCTCACCTCAATCCGACTTGTTTTCAAGTCGGATTGAGTTTGTCAGAAAGGGGGCCAAAACCTGTCGGATTTGGCCCCATTTCCGACAGAAGCACGCAGATCAGCGGCTATTCCACCGATCCACGTGTTTTCCGAAAAGTCGGGAATTCCCGACTTATTGGAAAAGATCAGCCCCTATTGAATAGGTCGGAACCCCTTTCAACCTATTTCTGTCAGAAGCTGCCGTCTTTCCGACAAGATTGCAGCTTCCGACAGTTATTGGATACGCCCCTATGTGTGTGTACACAAAATTCATAAATTGAGCTTCCAGAATGAATTAACTGTACATTTTCACAATTTAATTACAAGATGGGGACATCCTGGGGATACATCTACATACATTTGGAAAAAATATGACAGTTTGTGTAACCTGGGCATATTTCTCTAACGTCCTAGAGGATGCTGGGGACTCCGTAAGGACCATGAGGATAGACGGGCTCCGCAGACGACATGGGCACTTTAAGAAAGACTTTGGATGTGGGTGTGCACTGGTTCCTCCCTCTATGGCCCTCCTCCAGACCTCAGTTTGATACTGTGCCCAGTGGAGACTGGGTGCTTTCAGGGAGCTCTCCTGAGTTTCCTGTCAGAAAGTATTTTAGTTAGGTTTTTTATTTTCAGGGAGCCTGCTGGCAACAGACTCCCTGCATCGAGGGACTGAGGAGAGAGAAACAGACCTACTTCTCTGAGTTTCAAGGCTCTGTTTCTTAGGCTACTGGACACCATTAGCTCCAGAGGGATTGGTACGCAGGTCTCACCCTCGCCGTCCGTCCCAGAGACGCACCGCCGTCCTCCTCGCAGAGCCGAAAGATACAAGCCGGGTGAGTATGAGAAGAAAAGAAGACTTCAGAGGCGGCAGAAGACATCTTGATCTTCATAGAGGTAACGCACAGCAGTGAAGCTGTGCGCCATTGCTCCCATTCACCTCACACACATCTGTTACTGTAAGGGTGCAGGGCGCAGGGGGGAGCGCCCTGGGCAGCAATGTAAACCTCTCCTGTGGCAAAAGTACATATATACATGTACAGCTGGGCACTGTACATGTATATAAAGAGCCCCCGCCATGTTTTTAAGAATTTTGAGCGGGACAAAAGCCGCCGCCGAGGGGGCGGGGCTTCTCGCTCAGCACTCACCAGCGCCATTTTCTCCACAGCACAGCGCTGAGAGGAAGCTCCCCGGACTCTCCCCTGCTTACTCACGGTGACAGAGGGTTTTCAAGAGGGGGGGCACATAATTGGCGCATATACATAGATAAAGTAGTGATGAGCACCGGAAATTTTTCGGGTTTTGTGTTTTGGTTTTGGGTTCGGTTCCGCGGCCGTGTTTTGGGTTCGAACGCGTTTTGGCAAAACCTCACCGAATTTTTTTTGTCGGATTCGGGTGTGTTTTGGATTCGGGTGTTTTTTTCAAAAAACCCTAAAAAACAGCTTAAATCATAGAATTTGGGGGTCATTTTGATCCCAAAGTATTATTAACCTCAATAACCATAATTTCCACTCATTTTCAGTCTATTCTGAACACCTCACACCTCACAATATTATTTTTAGTCCTAAAATTTGCACCGAGGTCGCTGGATGGCTAAGCTAAGCGACCCAAGTGGCCGACACAAACACCTGGCCCATCTAGGAGTGGCACTGCAGTGTCACGCAGGATGGCCCTTCCAAAAAACCCTCCCCAAACAGCACATGACGCAAAGAAAAAAAGAGGCGCAATGAGGTAGCTGTGTGAGTAAGCTAAGCGACCCTAGTGGCCGACACAAACACCTGGCCCATCTAGGAGTGTCACTGCAGTGTCACGCAGGATGGCCCTTCCAAAAAACACTCCCCAAACAGCACATGACGCAAAGAAAAAAAGAGGCGCAATGAGGTAGCTGTGTGAGTAAGCTAAGCGACCCTAGTGGCCGACACAAACACCTGGCCCATCTAGGAGTGGCACTGCAGTGTTACGCAGGATGGCCCTTCCAAAAAACACCCCCCAAACAGCACATGACGCAAAGAAAAATGAAAGAAAAAAGAGGTGCAAGATGGAATTGTCCTTGGGCCCTCCCACCCACCCTTATGTTGTATAAACAGGACATGCACACTTTAACCAACCCATCATTTCAGTGACAGGGTCTGCCACACGACTGTGACTGAAATGACGGGTTGGTTTGGACCCACACCAAAAAAGAAGCAATTAATCTCTCCTTGCACAAACTGGCTCTACAGAGGCAAGATGTCCACCTCATCATCATCCTCCGATATATCACCGTGTACATCCCCCTCTTCACAGATTATCAATTCGTCCCCACTGGAATCCACCATCTCAGCTCCCTGTGTACTTTGTGGAGGCAATTGCTGCTGGTCAATGTCTCCACGGAGGAATTGATTATAATTCATTTTAATGAACATCATCTTCTCCACATTTTCTGGATGTAACCTCGTACGCCGATTGCTGACAAGGTGAGCGGCGGCACTAAACACTCTTTCGGAGTACACACTTGTGGGAGGGCAACTTAGGTAGAATAAAGCCAGTTTGTGCAAGGGCCTCCAAATTGCCTCTTTTTCCTGCCAGTATAAGTACGGACTGTCTGACGTGCCTACTTGGATGCGGTCACTCATATAATCCTCCACCATTCTTTCAATGGGGAGAGAATCATATGCAGTGACAGTAGACGACATGTCCGTAATCGTTGTCAGGTCCTTCAGTCCGGACCAGATGTCAGCATCAGCAGTCGCTCCAGACTGCCCTGCATCACCGCCAGCGGGTGGGCTCGGAATTCTGAGCCTTTTCCTCGCACCCCCAGTTGCGGGAGAATGTGAAGGAGGAGATGTTGACAGGTCGCGTTCCGCTTGACTTGACAGTTTTGTCACCAGCAGTTCTTTGAACCCCAGCAGACTTGTGTCTGCCGGAAAGAGAGATCCAAGGTAGGTTTTAAATCTAGGATCGAGCACGGTGGCCAAAATGTAGTGCTCTGATTTCAACAGATTGACCACCCGTGAATCCTTGTTAAGCGAATTAAGGGCTCCATCCACAAGTCCCACATGCCTAGCGGAATCGCTCTGTGTTAGCTCCTCCTTCAATGTCTCCAGCTTCTTCTGCAAAAGCCTGATGAGGGGAATGACCTGACTCAGGCTGGCAGTGTCTGAACTGACTTCACGTGTGGCAAGTTCAAAAGGTTGCAGAACCTTGCACAACGTTGAAATCATTCTCCACTGCGCTTGAGACAGGTGCATTCCACCTCCTATATCATGCTCAGTTGTATAGGCTTGAATGGCCTTTTGCTGCTCCTCCAACCTCTGAAGCATATAGAGGGTTGAATTCTACCTCGTTACCACTTCTTGCTTCAGATGATGGCAGGGCAGGTTCAGGCGTTTTTGGTGGTGCTCCAGTCTTCTGTACGTGGTGCCTGTACGCCGAAAGTGTCCCGCAATTCTTCTGGCCACCGACAGCATCTCTTGCACGCCCCTCTCGTTTTTTAAATAATTCTGCACCACCAAATTCAAGGTATGTGCAAAACATGGGACGTGCTGGAATTTGCCCAGATTTAATGCACACACAATATTGCTGGCGTTGTCCGATGCCACAAATCCACAGGAGAGTCCAATTGGGGTAAGCCATTCTGCGATGATCTTCCTCAGTTGCCGTAAGAGGTTTTTAGCTGTGTGCGTATTCTGGAAAGCGGTGATACAAAGCGTAGCCTGCCTAGGAAAGAGTTGGCGTTTGCGAGATGCTGCTACTGGTGCCGCCGCTGCTGTTCTTTCGGCGGGAGTCCATACATCTACCCAGTGGGCTGTCACAGTCATATAGTCCTGAGCCTGCCCTGCTCCACTTGTCCACATGTCCGTGGTTAAGTGGACATTGGGTACAACTGCATTTTTTAGGACACTGGTGAGTCTTTTTCTGAGGTCTGTGTACATTTTCGGTATCGCCTGCCTAGAGAAATGGAACCTAGATGGTATTTGGTACCGGGGACACAGTACCTCCAACAAGTCTCTAGTTGGCTCTGCAGTAATGATGGATACCGGAACCACGTTTCTCACCGCCCAGGATGCCAAGGCCTCAGTTATCCGCTTTGCAGCAGGATGACTGCTGTGATATTTCATCTTCCTCGCAAAGGACTGTTGGACAGTCAATTGCTTGGTGGAAGTAGTAAAAGTGGTCTTACGAGTACGACTTCCCCTCTGGGATGACCATCGACTCCCAGCAGCAACAACAGCAGCGCCAGCAGCAGTAGGCGTTACACGCAAGGATGCATCGGAGGAATCCCAGGCAGGAGAGGACTCGTCAGAATTGCCAGTGACATGGCCTGCAGGACTATTGGCATTCCTGGGGAAGGAGGAAATTGACACTGAGGGAGTTGGTGGGGTGGTTTTCGTGAGCTTGGTTACAAGAGGAAGGGATTTACTGGTCAGTGGACTGCTTCCGCTGTCGCCCAAAGTTTTTGAACTTGTCACTGACTTATGATGAATGCGCTGCAGGTGACGTATAAGGGAGGATGTTCCGAGGTGGTTAACGTCCTTACCCCTACTTATTACAGCTTGACAAAGGCAACACACGGCTTGACAAATGTTGTCCGCATTTCTGTTGAAATACTTCCACACCGAAGAGCTGATTTTTTTGGTATTTTCACCAGGCATGTCAATGGCCCTATTCCTCCCACGGACAACAGGTGTCTCCTCGGGTGCCTGACTTAAACAAACCACCTCACCATCAGAATCCTCCTGGTCAATTTCCTCCCCAGCGCCAGCAACACCCATATCCTCCTCATCCTGGTGTACTTCAACACTGACATCTTCAATCTGACTATCAGGAACTGGACTGCGGGTGCTCCTTCCAGCACTTGCAGGGGGCGTGCAAATGGTGGAAGGCGCATGCTCTTCACGTCCAGTGTTGGGAAGGTCAGGCATCGCAAACGACACAATTGGACTCTCCTTGTGGATTTGTGATTTCGAAGAACGCACAGTTCTTTGCTGTGCTTTTGCCAGCTTGAGTCTTTTCATTTTTCTAGCGAGAGACTGAGTGCTTCCATCCTCATGTGAAGCTGAACCACTAGCCATGAACATAGGCCAGGGCCTCAGCCGTTCCTTGCCACTCCGTGTGGTAAATGGCATATTGGCAAGCTTACGCTTCTCCTCTGACAATTTTATTTTAGATTTTTGAGTCCTTTTTTTACTGATATTTGGTGTTTTGGATTTTACATGCTCTGTACTATGACATTGGGCATCGGCCTTGGCAGACGACGTTGCTGGCATTTCATCGTCTCGGCCATGACTAGTGGCAGCAGCTTCAGCACGAGGTGGAAGTGGATCTTGATCTTTCCCTATTTTTGGAACCTCAACATTTTTGTTCTCCATATTTTAATAGGCACAACTAAAAGGCACCTCAGGTAAACAATGGAGATGGATGGATACTAGTATACTTATGGATGGACGAGCGACTGCCGACACAGCGGTAGCTACAGCCGTGGACTACCGTACTGCGTCTGCTGCTAATATAGACTGGATGATATATATATATTTTTTATATCATTATCACTACTGCAGCCGGACAGGTATATATTATATAATGACGGACCTGCTGGACACTGTCAGCACTGCAGACTCCTAAAGTAAGCTACTAGTATCAAGAAGATAGAAAAAAAAAACACCACGGGTAGTTGGTATACAATTATGGATGGACGAGCGACTGCCGACACAGAGGTAGCTACAGCCGTGGACTACCGTACTGCGTCTGCTGCTAATATAGACTGGATGATAATGAGATATAAAATATATATATATCACTACTGCAGCCGGACAGGTATATATTATATAATGACGGACCTGCTGGACACTGTCAGCTCAGCACTGCAGACTCCTAAAGTAAGCTACTAGTATCAAGAAGATAGAAAAAAAAAAAAACACCACGGGTAGGTGGTATACAATTATGGATGGACGAGCGACTGCCGACACAGAGGTAGCTACAGCCGTGGACTACCGCACTGCGTCTGCTGCAGTGCTAATATAGACTGGATGATAATGATATAAAAAATATATATATATATCACTACTGCAGCCGGACAGGTATATATTATATAATGACGGACCTGCTGGACACTGTCAGCTCAGCACTGCAGACTCCTAAAGTAAGCTACTAGTATCAAGAAGATAGAAAAAAAAAAAAAAACACCACGGGTAGGTGGTATACAATTATGGATGGACGAGAGACTGCCGACACAGAGGTAGCTACAGCCGTGGACTACCGTACTGCGTCTGCTGCTAATATAGACTGGATGATAATGAGATATAAAATATATATATATCACTACTGCAGCCGGACAGGTATATATTATATAATGACGGACCTGCTGGACACTGTCAGCAGAATGCGTTTATAGAATAAAAACACCACACGACGAGTGTTTAACTTTTTCAGGCAGACAATCACAATATACTGGTGGTCAGTGGTCACTGGTCAGTCACACTGGCAGTGGCACTCTGGCAGCAAAAGTGTGCACTGTTAAAATATGTACTCCTGCTATAACTGCTCCCCAGTCTCCCCCACAATTAAGCTGTGTGAGCAGTGAGCACTCAGCACAGTCAGATATACAGTATTACATAGATGATGCAGCACACTGAGGCTGAGCACAGATATGGTATGTGACTGTGTCACACTGTGTATCGTTTTTTTTCAGGCAGAGAACGGATTAATTAAACTGGTGGTCACTGGTCACACTATCAGCAAGTAGTACTCCTAATATGCTCCCCAAAATTAGTAAATCAAGTGTCTCTACTACTCTCTAGTCTACTCTAAACGGAGAGGACGCCAGCCACGTCCTCTCCCTATCAATCTCAATGCACGTGTGAAAATGGCGGCGACACACGGCTCCTTATATAGAATCCGAGTCTCGCGATAGAATCCGAGCCTCGCGAGAATCCGACAGCGGGATGATGACGTTCGGGCGCGCTCGGGTTAACCGAGCAAGGCGGGAAGATCCGAGTCTGCCTCGGACCCGTGTAAAAAGCGTGAAGTTCGGGGGGGTTCGGTTTCCGAGAAACCGAACCCGCTCATCACTAACATAAAGGCGCTACCGGGTAAGCATTCTGTGTTTTTCCTGGGTCATATAGCGCTGGGGTGTGTGCTGGCATACTCTCTCTCTGTCTCTCCAAAGGGCCTGGTGGGGAACCTGTCTTCAGAAAAGAGCTTCCCTGTGTGTGTGTGTGTGTGTGTGTGGTGTGTCGGTACGCGTGTGTCGACATGTCTGAGGTTGAAGGCTCACCTAAGGAGGAGGGTGGTGTATGAATGTAAGGTCTCCGTCGGCAGCGCCGACACCTGACTGGATGGATATGTGGAATGTTTTAAGTGCTAATGTAAATTTATTGCACAAAAGATTAGACAAAGCTGAGGCTAGGGAACAGTCAGGGAGTCAAACCATGTCTATCCCAATGTCGCCGGGACCTTCGGGGTCTCAGAAGCGCCCACTATTCCAAATAGTTGACACAGATACTGACACGGATTCAGACTCCAGTGTCGACTACGATGATGCAAAATTACAGCCAAAAGTGGCTAAATGTATTCGATATATGATTATTGCAATAAAAGATGTTTTGCATATCACAGAGGAACCCCCTGTCCCTGACACGAGGGTACACATGTATAAGGGAAAGAAACCTGAGGTCACCTTTCCATCCTCACATGAGCTGAACGAATTATGCGAAAAAGCTTGGGAATCTCCAGACAAAAAACTGCAGATTCCCAAAAGGATTCTTATGGCGTATCCTTTCCCGCCAAAGGACAGAATACGGTGGGAATCCTCCCTTAGGGTAGACAAAGCATTGACACGCTTATCAAAAAAGATAGCGCTGCTATCCCAAGATACGGCTACCCTCAAGGATCCTGCTGACCGCAAGCAGGAGGTTACCTTGAAGTCCATTTACACACATTCTGGTACGATACTCAGACCGGCAATTGCGTCGGCCTGGGTTTGTAGTGCTGTAGCAGCATGGACAGATTCCTTATCAGCGGAAATTGAGACCCTAGATAAGGATACCATTTTAATGACCCTAGGGCATATAAAAGATGATGTGTTATATATGTCACAACTGAGGGCCTGAGCTGACGGGAGGCAGCCTCAGTTGTAGGGGCTGAGATGTACCGGAACCTGGGAGGTTGTATCAGACCCCTGGACATGTAAGTAACATGAATAATAACTGCCCGAAGGCGTGACCACGACAACTTGGATAAAAGTCAATGATGTTTATTATGACAACTCCGCAACACAGCAGCAGTAAAAGAAAACGTAAAAGTCAGCAAAGAATAAATACAGTTCCTGGGTACTACAGGATGGCAGGAGCCACAGGGCACTGGTAGTGTGAGATAGTTCTTATGATCTTCTAGATGGAAAGTCCTTACCAGGCCCGACTGTAGCAATGGAGATAACCCAGGATTGTGCCAGCTGGTGTTCCAGGAAAAGCTGGGTTGCTGAAGATAAAACAGCTGCTGTGGATACAGGCTGGAACCAGACTGTTGTTAGCACGGAGTGGATACTGGCTGGAACCAGTTAAATAATAAATGAACTTGGGAGCGATGAAATATGAACTGAAATGTAGAACTTGAGAGCGGAGAAATAATAATACCGGTGGAGAGTGGTAAAGTGTAGAAAGGACACCGGCCCTTTAAGGGAAGCTGTACTCTGCTGGAAGCTGAGCTGGAAGCAGGTAATGTTGTAGCTGGAAACAGATGAATCCACAATGGATTGGAGAGTCAGGCTACACCGCAGGTGGAATGCTGGTGCGGGTCTCTATGGTGGAAGTCTTGAGACAGGAGCTGGAACCTGGAAGACAATCACAGGAGAGAGACAAACAGGAACTAGGTTTGACAACCAAAGCACTGACGCCTTCCTTGCTCAGGCACAGTGTATTTATACCTGCAGCAAGGAAGGGATTGGCTAGGCAATTATGCAGATTATCAATACTGAGAACAGATTGGTGGAAATGATCAGCTGACAGAATCCAAGATGGCTGCGCCCATGCAGACACTTGGAGGGAAGTTTGGTTTGTAATCCATGTGGTAATGAAAACAGTAATGGCGGCGCCGGCCACCGGAGACAGGAGGCGCCAGGCTGACAGATGCACATCCAACCACGCGGACACAGCGGAGGCCGCGGCTGACGTAATCGCCACTCAGACACTCTGCATGCAGAAGTTCAGGGACGGCGGCGGAGGCCGCGGGAGACGCCATGCCAGGTGTAATATGGCGTTTTACTGTGACAGCGTCCCAGAGTGACAGGAGAGGATACAGGAATGTACACATCAGGATAACAGATGGGATCCGGTCCTGGAGCGCTGAGCCAGCCTTAGGAGGCATCTGATGGGTAAGAAATGGCGTCCAGATACCCGGATCGTGACAGCACCCCCCCCTTTAGGAGTGGCCCCAGGACACTTCTTTGGCTTTTGAGGAAACTTGGAATGGAATCTCCGGACCAAGGCAGGAGCATGGACATCAGAAGCATTGGTCCATGAACGTTCCTCAGGACCATAACCCTTCCAGTCAATAAGATATTGTAGTTGACCGTAACGGTGACGTGAGTCCAGGATCTTGGCCACTTCATACTCAACGCCTCGTTGAGTTTGGACTTTCGGAGTTGGAGGAAGTGAGGAATGAAACCGATTCAAGATCAGCGGTTTCAACAGGGAAACATGGAATGTCCTGGGTATTTTTAAGAAGGGAGGCAACTGGAGTCTGTAAGCAACAGGATTGATGACTTGTTCAATCTTGAAAGGACCGATATAGCGAGGTGCAAACTTCATACTGGGAACTCTTAACCTCAAATTCTTCGTGGATAACCATACCCGATCACCCACCTTGAGAGCAGGAACTGCTCGACGCTTCTTATCCGCAAACTTCTTGTACCTGAACGATGCCTTGAGCAGAGCTGATCGTACGCTCTTCCAGATATTGGCAAACTGATGCAAGGTGATATCCACTGCGGGAACAGAAGTTGCTGGAAGCGGTTGGAACTCAGGGACTTTAGGGTGGAATCCAAAGTTAGTGAAGAATGGTGTTGAAGCAGATGAAGAATGATACTGGTTGTTATGACAGAACTCGGCCCAGGGAAGTAATTGAACCCAGTCATCTTGAGAGGAGGACACATAGATGCGGAGGAAGGCCTCCAAGTCCTGATTCACCCTCTCGGTTTGACCATTGGTCTGAGGATGGTAAGCCGTGGAAAACTTTAGCTTGACTTGGAGGACTTGACATAAACTTCGCCAGAATTTGGCTGTGAATTGAACTCCTCGATCTGAGATAATTTCTTCAGGAAGACCGTGGAGTCGGAAGATCTCTTGTATGAATACTTGAGCCAACTTGGAAGCTGACGGAAGACCGGTGAGAGGAATGAAGTGTGCCATCTTGGTGAACCGGTCAACTACCACCCAGATGGTATTGAACTTGTTGCACATGGGTAAGTCTGTAATGAAATCCATCGACAAGTGGGTCCATGGTCGACGGGGAACGGATAGTGGAACCAGTTGCCCCGCAGGCGACTGGCGGGATACTTTATGTTGGGCACACTTTGGGCAAGATGCAATAAACTCCAAGACGTCCTTTTTCAGAGTTGGCCACCAATAGGACCTAGAGATAAACTCCAGGGTTTTTTGGATACCTGTATGTCCGGCAAAACGGGAAGCATGGGCCCAATGCATGAGCTTCTTCCTTAGCATCGGCTTCACAAAACTTTTCCCTGATGGGGGCGTAGAGTCCATCCCTACCGTGGAGAATGCCAACGGATTTATAATAGGATGCTTGTCTGAAGACTCTGACTCATTTTCTTGCTCCCATGAGCGGGAAAGGGCATCGGCCTTGCGATTCTGAGAGCCCGGACAGAACTGGAGTTTAAAGTCGAACCTGGAAAAGAAAAGTGCCCATCTGGCCTGACGAGGGTTGAGACATTGTGCGCCCTTCAGGTATAAAAGGTTCTTGTGGTCTGTAAGTATGGTGATTGAATGAGAAGCTCCCTCCAACAGATACCTCCACTCTTCTAGAGCGAGCTTGATGGCTAGCAACTCCTGGTCGCCAATGGCATAGTTGCGCTCAGCTGGGGAGAACTTCCGGGAGAAGAAACTGCAAGGGTGTAAATGGCCATCTTTAGCCCTCTGAGATAACACCGCTCCTACTCCAACGGAGGAGGCATCCACCTCTAAGATGAAAGGAGAGTCGATGTCAGGCTGTTTCAGAACAGGCGCAGAGATGAACCTTTGTTTTAAAAGATGAAATGCTTGCATGGCTTCTTCAGACCACTTGGACGGGTTAGCACCCTTCTTAGTGAAAGCAGTAATAGGCGCCACAATGGTGGAAAAGTCTCGTATAAACTTTCGGTAATAGTTGGCGAACCCTAAGAACCTCTGGACCCCTTTGAGGGTTAAGGGTACCGGCCAATTTTGGATTGCTTGTAGTTTCTCAGGATCCATCTCTAGTCCGGAACCGGACACAATGTACCCTAGAAACGGAATGGACTTGACTTCAAAGACGCATTTTTCTAATTTGCAATAGAGATGATTGACACGGAGACGGGACAGAACCTCTTTAACCCAAAAACGATGTTCCTCTAAATCGTTGGCAAAAATGAGGATATCGTCTAGATAGACCACGACATGACGGTATAGAATGTCTCTGAAGATCTCATTGACAAAATGCTGGAAGACAGCTGGAGCATTGCTCAATCCGAAGGGCATGACGAGGTACTCATAATGTCCGTCACGGGTGTTAAAGGCGGTCTTCCACTCGTCACCCTCACGGATCCGGATGAGATTGTATGCACCTCGCAAGTCCAGCTTTGTAAAGATGGTAGCTCCGCTAACTCTGTCAAAGAGCTCAGTAATCAGGGGTAAAGGATAACGGTTCTTGATGGTAATGTCGTTCAAACCTCTGTAGTCGATGCACGGCCGCAGACCACCATCTTTCTTTTTTACAAAAAAGAAGCCTGCGCCGGCTGGAGAAGAAGAAGGTTGAATGAACCCCTTTGCTAGGTTCTCTTTAATATATTCCTCCATAGAATGCGTCTCAGGCAGAGACAACGGATAAGTTCGGCCTCGAGGTGGAACCTTCCCTGGAACGAGATCAATCGGACAGTCCCATTCTCTATGAGGAGGAAGGATATCAGCAGAAGCTTTACTGAACACATCCGTGAAATCTTGATATGGAGGAGGTGGAACATCAGACGACCTGGGGGAGGAAGAACAGACAGGCAATACTTTAAACAAACATGTCTCAGCACAGGAGGAACCCCATGCCAGGATTTGCGTAGTCGTCCAATCAATTGTAGGATTGTGAAGACGGAGCCATGGAAGGCCCAGGACCACAGGATGTGTGGCTCTTGGAATCACTAAAAAAGAAATAAGTTCGGAATGAAGAACTCCCACTCTCAGACGAACTGGTAGAGTCCTTAAAGAAATAACTGCATCAAAAATTTTGCTGCCATCCACGGCAGTTAAAGAAATGGACGAAGGAAGTCTCTCGGTGGGTAGGGACCACCGTTTAACATAGGCTTCGGTAATAAAGTTCCCAGCTGCTCCGGAATCAAGGAGGGCAATGACGTTCCGATAACGTTGAGCAACTTGAAGCGAGACTGGGAGATTACAATCTTGAGGAGATGGAGAGGAGATCATTACTCCTAGCCGGCCCTCTCCTTGGCGAGCTAGGATTTGGAGTTTCCCGGACGTTTGGGACAGGCATTAATGGTGTGAGACGGAGCTGCACAATAGAGACAGAGAAACTCGGAGAGACGTCTTCGGCGCTCAGCAGGAGTTAAACGGGAACGGCCAAGTTGCATGGGCTCATCTTTAGATGGTGACAGTTGACGAGGAGGAGGAGCAGAAGATTTTGGAGCAGATGATCTTCCACGCTCAGTTGCTCTCTCTCTGAAACGTAAATCCACTTTCGTGCAGAGTGAGATTAGCTCATCTAACTTAGAAGGTAAGTCTCTGGTAGCTAACTCATCTTTAATACGCTCAGATAAGCCATGCCAGAATGCAGCATACAGGGCCTCGTCGTTCCATGCCAGTTCGGATGCCAGGATCTGGAACTGTATCAGATATTGTCCTACAGTACGTGACCCCTGGCGTAAACGGAGAATCTCGGATGAAGCTGAGGTTACCCGGCCTGGCTCGTCGAAGATGCGCCTGAATGTTGACACGAAGGCAGTGTAGGAAGATAGCAGGGTGTCGGACCTCTCCCATAACGGTGATGCCCAATCAAGGGCTGAGCCACTGAGAAGAGAAATAATGTAGGCAATTTTTGTACGGTCACTGGGAAAATTGCCAGGTTGTAGCTCAAACTGAATCTCACACTGGTTGAGAAATCCCCTGCAGAATCTTGGAGATCCGTCAAATTTTGCTGGCGTTGGAAGATGAAGACGTGGAGCAGAAATGGGTAAGGTGGGTGGGGTTATAGCTGGAGTCACTGTGGTTGACGCACCAGACGCGCCTGATCCACGGAGAGTTGTCTGAATCCCATCCAGCCGAGTAGAGAGATCCTGGAGACAGCGGATGATGTGGCCCTGTGCAGCCTCCTGATGTTCTAGTCGGGCTGCCAGTTCTTGCATCGGCCTGGCCGCTTGATCCTGGTCTCCGGCTGGATTCATTAGGTCAGTGCTTACTGTCACAACTGAGGGCCTGAGCTGACGGGAGGCAGCCTCAGTTGTAGGGGCTGAGATGTACCGGAACCTGGGAGGTTGTATCAGACCCCTGGACATGTAAGTAACATGAATAATAACTGCCCGAAGGCGTGACCACGACAACTTGGATAAAAGTCAATGATGTTTATTATGACAACTCCGCAACACAGCAGCAGTAAAAGAAAACGTAAAAGTCAGCAAAGAATAAATACAGTTCCTGGGTACTACAGGATGGCAGGAGCCACAGGGCACTGGTAGTGTGAGATAGTTCTTATGATCTTCTAGATGGAAAGTCCTTACCAGGCCCGACTGTAGCAATGGAGATAACCCAGGATTGTGCCAGCTGGTGTTCCAGGAAAAGCTGGGTTGCTGAAGATAAAACAGCTGCTGTGGATACTGGCTGGAACCAGACTGTTGTTAGCACGGAGTGGATACTGGCTGGAACCAGTTAAATAATAAATGAACTTGGGAGCGATGAAATATGAACTGAAATGTAGAACTTGAGAGCGGAGAAATAATAATACCGGTGGAGAGTGGTAAAGTGTAGAAAGGACACCGGCCCTTTAAGGGAAGCTGTACTCTGCTGGAAGCTGAGCTGGAAGCAGGTAATGTTGTAGCTGGAAACAGATGAATCCACAATGGATTGGAGAGTCAGGCTACACCGCAGGTGGAATGCTGGTGCGGGTCTCTATGGTGGAAGTCTTGAGACAGGAGCTGGAACCTGGAAGACAATCACAGGAGAGAGACAAACAGGAACTAGGTTTGACAACCAAAGCACTGACGCCTTCCTTGCTCAGGCACAGTGTATTTATACCTGCAGCAAGGAAGGGATTGGCTAGGCAATTATGCAGATTATCAATACTGAGAACAGATTGGTGGAAATGATCAGCTGACAGAATCCAAGATGGCTGCGCCCATGCAGACACTTGGAGGGAAGTTTGGTTGTAATCCATGTGGTAATGAAAACCGTAATGGCGGCGCCGGCCACCGGAGACAGGAGGCGCCAGGCTGACAGATGCACATCCAACCACGCGGACACAGCGGAGGCCGCGGCTGACGTAATCGCCACTCAGACACTCTGCATGCAGAAGTTCAGGGACGGCGGCGGAGGCCGCGGGAGACGCCATGCCAGGTGTAATATGGCGTTTTACTGTGACAGCGTCCCAGAGTGACAGGAGAGGATACAGGAATGTACACATCAGGATAACAGATGGGATCCGGTCCTGGAGCGCTGAGCCAGCCTTAGGAGGCATCTGATGGGTAAGAAATGGCGTCCAGATACCCGGATCGTGACAATATATGAGGGATGCTCAAAGATACATTAGTTTACTGGGTTCCAGAATAAACGCTATGTCTATGTCTGCTAGCCGAGTCCTTTGGACCCGACAGTGGACAGGTGATACCGACTCAAAGAGGCATATGGAGTTTTTGCCTTACAAGGGTGAGGAATTATTTGGAGAAGGCCTCTCGGACCTCGTCTCCACAGCTACGGCAGGTAAATCGAATTTTTCGCCTTATGTTCCCTCACAACCTAAAAAAGCGCCTCATTATCAAATGCAGTCCTTTCTTTCAAATAAAAGCAAAAGAGTACGTGGATAGTCCTTTCTTGCCAGAGGTAAGAGCAGAGGGAAAAAGCTGCACAACACAGCTAGTTCCCAGGAACAGAAGTCCTCCCCGGCCTCTGCAAAATCCACCGCATAACGCTGGGGCTCCCCTGAGGGAGTCCGCTCCAGTGGGGGCACGTCTTAGACTTTTCAGCCACATCTGGGTTCACTCACAGGTGGATCCCTGGGCAATAGAAATTGTTTCTCAGGGATACAAGCTGGAATTCGAAGAGGTGCCCCCTCGCCAGTTTTTCAAATCGGCGCTACCGACTTCTTCCCTAGAAAGGGAGATAGTGTTACATGCGATTCACAAATTGTGTCTTCAACAAGTGGTGGTCGAGGTTCCCCTGCTTCAAAGTGGGAAGGGATACTACTCAACTCTGTTTGTGGTCCCGAAACCGGATGGTTCGGTCAGACCCATTTTGAATTTAAAATCCCTGAACCTTTACTTAAAACGGTTCAAGTTCAAAATGGAATCGCTCAGAGCGGTCATCGCTAGCCTGGAAGGTGGAGATTTTATAGTATCTCTGGACATAGAGGATGCTTACCTGCATGTTCCCATATATCCTCCTCATCAGGCGTACCTGAGATTTGCGGTACAGGATTGTCATTACCAATTTCAGACGTTGCCGTTTGGGCTTTCCACGGCCCGAGGATTTTCACCAAGGTAATGGCGGAAGGGATGGTGATCCTGCGCAAGCAGGGTGTCACAATTATCCCATACTTGGACGATCTCCTCATAAAAGCGAGATCACGGGAGAAGTTGCTGAACAGCGTATCACTTTCACTGAAGGTGTTACAGCAACACGGCTGGATTCTCAATATTCCAAAGTCGCAGCTGAATCCTACGTCTCGGCTGACCTTCTTGGGCATGATTCTGGACACAGACCAGAAAAGGGTTTTTCTTCCGATAGAAAAAGCGCAGGAACTCATGACTCTAGTCAAGAACCTGTTGAAGCCGAAACAAGTGTCAGTACATCTTTGCACTCAAGTCCTGGGAAAGATGGTGGCAACATACGAAGCCATCTTCTTCGGCAGGTTCCATGCAAGAACTTTCCAATGGGACCTACTGGACAAGTGGTCCGGGTCACATCTACAAATTCATCAGCGGATCACCCTGTCCCACAGAGCCAGGGTATCTCTCCTGTGGTGGCTGCAGAGTGCTCACCTCCTAGAGGGCCGCAGGTTCGGCATTCAGGACTGGATCCTGGTGACCACGGACGCGAGCCTCCGAGGTTGGGGAGCAGTCACACAGGGAAGAAATTTCCAACGTCTTTGGTCGAGTCAAAAGACTTGTCTCCACATCAACATCCTGGAACTGAGGGCCATATACAATGTCCTACGTCAAGCGGAGGCATTACTTCGCGACCAAACAGTTCTGATCCAGTCAGACAACGTCACCGCAGTAGCTCATGTAAACCGCCAAGGCGGCAAAAGGAGCAGAGTGGCGATGGCGGAAG
This sequence comes from Pseudophryne corroboree, assembly GCF_028390025.1. Lineage (NCBI taxonomy): Eukaryota > Metazoa > Chordata > Amphibia > Anura > Myobatrachidae > Pseudophryne > Pseudophryne corroboree. The sequence goes on from NC_086449.1 coordinate 288,996,611, forward strand.
CCACCAGAATTCTTCGCTGGGCGGGAATTCATGTAAGCGCACTGTCAGCAGTGTTCATTCCGGGAGTGGACAACTGGGAAGCAAACTTCCTCAGCAGACACAACCTACATCCGGGAGAGTGGGGACTTCATCAGGAAGTCTTCGCGCAGATTGCAAGTCAGTGGGGACTGCCCCAAGTAGACATGATGGCGTCCCATCTCAACAAAAAGCTACAAAGGTATTGCGCCAGGTCAAGAGACCCTCAGGCGGTAGCTGTGGATGCCCTAGTGACACCGTGGGTGTTCCGGTCGGTCTATGTATTTCCTCCTCTTCCTCTCATACCCAAGGTGTTAAGAATAATAAGAAAAAGAGGAGTGAGAACAATCCTCATTGTTCCAGATTGGCCACGAAGGACCTGGTATCCGTATCTGCAGGAGATGCTCACAGAAGATCCGTGGCCTCTTCCTCTAAGACGGGACCTGTTGCAACATGGACCCTGTCTGTTCCAAGACTTACCGCGGCTGCGTTTGACGGCATGGTGGTTGAACGCCGGATCCTAGCGGAAAAAGGTATTCCGGATGAGGTCATTCCTACAATAATAAAGGCTAGGAAGGACGTGACGGCTAAACATTATCACCGAATATGGGGGAAATATGTTTCTTGGTGTGAGGCCAGGAATGCTCCTATGGAAGAATTCCATCTAGGCCGTTTTCTTCACCTCCTACAAACTGGAGTGAATTTGGGCCTAAAATTGGGATCTATTAAGGTTCAGATTTCGGCCTTATCCATTTTCTTTCAAAAGGAATTGGCCTCTCTCCCAGAAGTACAGACTTTTGTGAAGGGAGTACTGCATATTCAGCCTCCTTTTGTACCTCCGGTGGCGCCTTGGGACCTTAACGTGGTGTTAAGTTTCCTTAAGTCACATTGGTTTGAACCACTTAAAACGGTGAAGTTGAAATATCTCACTTGGAAGGGGGTCATGTTGTTAGCCTTGGCTTCGGCTAGGCGAGTTTCTGAATTAGCGGCTTTATCACATAAAAGCCCATATCTGGTTTTCCATATGGATAGGGCGGAATTGCGGACCCGTCCTCAATTCCTACCTAAAGTGGTCTCATCTTTTCATATGAACCAACTTATTGTCGTGCCTGTGGCTACGCGTGACTTGGAGGATTCCTGTCAGGGCCGGGTGTTTTTGTGAATCCGTTAACCCTGGACCAACCAAAGGTGTAGGTGCTGGGGTATGATGAAAGTAGGGAGGACGAAGAAAGTTCCGTTTCATATATTTATTGTAAGCAACAATTCCAGTAAGGAGTTAAATGACAAATTATAATCACCATATACTGACGTATTGCATAAAGTGGTAGAAATGATAAGCAGGAACAATCTTAAAGATACATTTAGGAAATGTTCATAGAACTGAGTTTTAAGCAGACTTGTGAATGAATGATGAATTGTCCAAAAGAAACAAGATTTGATGCTGAACTGTAAAGTGTGTTAACTGGATAATGCAGACATAAATAAGTAACTGTAGAGATTTGTAATGAAGTTTAGAGATTTAACTGAAAGGCTGTGAAGAATTGTCCTTGATTGTAGCAACACAGAAAATACAGTACTGAAATGGGTTACTTGCGAGTTCTGAAGATCACTGTGAAACTGCAGCAGACGACAATGGTGATGAATGGGTTAAGTTTAGAGCAGAGCAAACGAACAGCTGATGTTAGTAGAATCCTCCAAAGTCTGTGTGGTTTGAAGCAGGCAGACAGGGTAACCTCTTGCAAGACTCTGGGAATCCACTTGTTTGCCACAGGGAGAGTGATTGACTGACAGCACAGCAGGGAGCTGGAGTATCTTTAGCAGTGAAGGCTGCAGACGGACCTCTGGGAGCGGAAGCAATATCTGGACCACGGGAATCACACAGGAATGCACGGAGAGAGCACAGAGCTAGGGCATAGAGTTGATACAACAAAGCACTGGCCCAGAGTAGCATAATCCCAGCCTACTTAAAGGCAGCACAAGCACGGGATTGGCTTACACTTACCCACAGGTGTTTTCACAAGTTCTCTGTATTGCTTATTTGGTCTCCAACATGGCCGCCTCCTATACTGCAGACACACAGCGGTGCCTTTGGCCATTTGGTCCCCGCACTCCCAGCTCATGCATCACCTGTGCCACCGATCACACCGCGTCCCCACACGGCCGCACAGCACCGCAAGCAACCGCACCGGCAACGTATGAACCCCAGAACCCGCAGAGGTGAGAGATCGGTTCGTGACAGTACCCCCTCCTTTAAGGGTGGTCTCCGGACACCTTTGAGCTTTATCAGGATTCTTGGAATAGAATTTCTGTACCAGTCTTGGAGCATGAACATCTTCGGCAAAAACCCAGGACCTCTCCTCTGGACCATAACCCTTCCAGTCGACCAAAAACTGCAGACGTTCATATCGGCGACGTAAGTCCACAATCTCCTTAACCTCAAATTCCTCATCCTGCAAAGAGTGAACTTTAGGAGGTTTGGACAGGGTAGTACGAAACTTATTGAGAATCAAAGGTTTCAATAACGATGTATGAAAGGTGTTAGGAATTTTCAAAGACGGTGGCAATTTGACTTTGTATGACACAGGATTGAGTACCTTTACAATGGGAAATGGACCAATAAACTTGGGAGCAAATTTCTTAGAAGGAACTTTGAACTTAAGATTGCGAGTAGAAATCCAAACTTGGTCTCCTACCTTGTAGTTTGGTACAGCCTTACATTTTCTATCTGCGAAAGATTTATAACGAGCAGAAGATTTGACCAACGACTTGCGCACACAACTCCAGATTCTAGATAAACGTTGAAGCTCTTGATCTGCTGCTGGAACCTCTAGGGCTGGCAACGGATGGAACTCTGGCACACGAGGATGAAAACCAAAGTTAGTATAAAATGGCGTAGATTCTGAAGACGAATGAAAGAGATTATTATGAGCGAATTCTGCCAATGGAAGGTACTCAACCCAATCATCCTGTGAGGACGATATGTATAGCCGGAGAAAGGTTTCAAGATCTTGATTTACTCTCTCAGTTTGTCCATCTGTCTGAGGATGATATGCCGAAGAAGAATTCAACTTAATGTTTAAAGATGAACAAAGCGACCTCCAAAACTTGGATACAAACTGTGTTCCCCGATCAGAGATGATCTCTCGAGGAAGGCCATGCAACTTGAAGATCTCAGAAATGAACAATCTGGCTAGTGAAGGGGCTGATGGTAATCCAGTTAATGGAATGAAATGCGCCATTTTCGAAAATCGATCCACTATCACCCAAATGGTATTCCGCCCTTTTGATGGAGGTAAATCGGTCACGAAATCCATTGAGATATGAGTCCACGGTTGTTTGGGTATAGATAATGGATGTAACAAACCTGGCGGAGAACCCCTTGAACTCTTATGTTGGGCACATTTAGGACATGCTGCTATAAACTCCTGAACATCGGCTTTAAGACGTGGCCACCAGTAAGACTGTTGAATAAATTTGAGAGTCTTTAGAACCCCAGGATGACCCATGAAGGATGAAGAGTGAGCCCAAGTAAGCAGTCGTTTTCGAAGATTTGTGGCGACAAAGGTTTTGCCAGGCGGAGGAACCGGAGAGGTTCGAGTCATTAAAAAGGACGTAGGACTCACAATGGCTTGATTCGTGGTAGCATCATTTAATTCAGAAGAAGTGAAGGACCGAGAAAGGGCATCTGCCTTTTTGTTCTGAGACCCTGGTCAATAGGTGAGCTTGAAATTAAATTGTGTGAAGAAAAGCGCCCATCGAGCTTGTCGTGGATTCAAACACTGAGCAGGCTGCAGATATAGAAGATTCTTATGATCGGTATATACTGTAATGCGATGTTGTGCTCCCTCTAGAAGGTATCTCCACTCCTCAAATGCCAACTTGATGGCAAGTAATTCCTGCTCCCCAATTGCATAATTACGTTCAGCCGGTAGGAACTTACGGGAGAAATATCCGCAGGGATGGACTTTTTTATCTTCAAAGACTTGTGACAACACAGCTCCTACTGCTTCCGTAGATGCATCCACCTCCAGTAGAAAGGGACGGTTCAAATCTGGCTGTCGAAGAATGGGGGCTGACACAAAGGCTTGTTTTAAATCAGAGAAGGCTTTGATTGCTTCAGAAGACCAGTTCATAGGATTTGCTCCCTTACGAGTCAAGGCTGTGATGGGAGCGGCCAACGTAGAGTAATTCTTAATGAATCTCCTATAGAAATTAGCAAAGCCAAGGAATCGCTGAATCCCCTTGAGAGTCGTAGGAGTGGACCAGTCTCGGATAGCTTGTACCTTTACAGGATCCATACATAGCTCTGATCCGGAAATGATGTAACCAAGGAACGGTATGGAGGATACTTCAAAAGTGCACTTCTCCAACTTACAATATAATCGTTTTTTCCTCAGACGTGTCAGTACCTCTTTAACTTGGTGAAGGTGAGACTTTAGATCCTTGGAGAATAGTAAGATATCATCCAAGTACACTACTAGACACTTGTAGAGAAGATCACGAAAAAGTTCATTCACGTAGCTTTGGAAAACTGCAGGCGCATTACAAAGACCAAAAGGCATTACAAGGTATTCGTAATGCCCATCCCGGGTATTAAAGGCAGTCTTCCATTCGTCCCCTGAACGGATGCGGATTAAATTGTAGGCCCCTCGAAGATCTAATTTTGTAAACACAGTAGCTCCCTTTACCCGGTCAAATAATTCTGGAATTAATGGTAATGGGTACTTGTTTTTCACAGTGATCTCATTAAGTCCACAGTAATCTATGCATGGTCGTAACCCACCATCCATCTTCTTAACGAAGAAGAATCCGGCTCCTGCAGGTGAAGAAGATGGTCTGATAAATCCTTTGGTTAAATTCTCTTGTATATAATCAGACATAGCTTGAGATGCAGGCTGCAGACGGACCTCTGGGAGCGGAGGCGATATCTGGACCACGGGAATCACACAGGAATGCACGGAGAGAGCACAGAGCTAGGGCATAGAGTTGATACAACAAAGCACTGGCCCAGAGTAGCATAATCCCAGCCTACTTAAAGGCAGCACAAGCACGGGATTGGCTTACACTTACCCACAGGTGTTTTCACAAGTGCTCTGTATTGCTTATTTGGTCTCCAACATGGCCGCCTCCTATACTGCAGACACACAGCGGTGCCTTTGGCCATTTGGTCCCCGCACTCCCAGCTCCCAGATCCTGCATCACCTGTGCCACCGATCACACCGCGTCCCCACACGGCCGCACAGCACCGCGAGCAACCGCACCGGCAACGGATGAACCCCAGAACCCGCAGAGGTGAGAGATCGGTTCGTGACAATTCCAAGTCCCTTGATATGGTCAGGGTTTTGAAAATTTACGTGGCCAGAACGACTAGAGTCAGGAAGACAGAAGCACTGTTTGTCCTGTATGCAGCCAACAAGGTTGGCGCTCCCGCTTCAAAGCAGACTATTGCTCGCTGGATCTGTAACACGATTCAGCAGGCTCATTCTACGGCAGGATTGCCGTTACCAAAATCGGTTAAGGCCCATTTCACTAGGAAGATGGGCTCTTCTTGGAAGGCTGCCCGAGGGGTCTCGGCACTACAGCTGTGCCGAGCTGCTACTTGGTCGGGGTCAAACACCTTTGCAAAGTTCTATACGTTTGATACCCTGGCTGAGGAGGACCTCCTGTTTGCTCAATCGGTGCTGCAGAGTCATCCGCACTCTCCCGCCCGTTTGGGAGCTTTGGTATAATCCCCATGGTCCTTACGGAGTCCCCAGCATCCTCTAGGACGTTAGAGAAAATAAGATTTTAAACCTACCGGTAAATCTTTTTCTCGTAGTCCGTAGAGGATGCTGGGCGCCCGTCCCAAGTGCGGACTACTTCTGCAAGACTTGTATATAGTTATTGCTTACATATGGGTTATGTTATAGTTTCATCGGTTTTGGACCGATGCTATGTTGTTTTTTCATACTGTTAACTAAATAGTATATCACAAGTTATACGGTGTGATTGGTGTGGCTGGTATGAATCTTGCCCTTGGATTAACTAAAATCCTTTCCTCGTACTGTCCGTCTCCTCTGGGCACAGTTTCTCTAACTGAGGTCTGGTGGAGGGGCATAGAGGGAGGAGCCAGTGCACACCCAGATCCAAAGTCTTTCTTAAAGTGCCCATGTCTCCTGCGGAGCCCATCTATCCCCATGGTCCTTACGGAGTCCCCAGCATCCTCTACGGACTATGAGAAAAAGATTTACCGGTAGGTTTAAAATCTTATTTTTTTAATCGAGTAACGGAAGCACCTTGCTGTGGTAACAGAATCATCAAGTGGTAATGAGCACAGTAAACTTTTAATACAAAACTGAATTTGAATATAATATCTTAATAAATAATCAATCTTTTTCCGGTAACGGAATCAACTTTACTGTTTTACGTGTTGATTTAAACATGTCATGGAGAGAGAAATATTTATGGCTGTTACATTGTCTTATTTCCATTATATTAATCCTGATATTGAGATACTGTGTGATAATTTAATTAAACACATATTTCCATTGCTTTATATGCAAATGAATGAAAGCCTGCCCATAATATTGTTTTCATCCAGTGAACACTGAAAATGTATAGCGAGTTTTAGAAGTGATAGATCACAAATCACAATAATTTTCCTCTTAGTAAAATAGAGTAATTCAATCGATTAGTAATGGCAACAGCTTGTACCTGTGTTGACTTTTATGTTTTAGGCTCTGTGTCCATATTTATTTGTGTGATAAGGTTTACTAAACAATCTTTTCTAAGTTCCCATATTTAATGACTACTTATATATTTATTTATGTTGTGAAATACATTTTACTGCTCCTAAAAAAATAAAGAAAAGGATCAAAGTCACTATGAAAAAAGAATTTTTGTTCTGAAGAGCTATCAGCCTAAGGCACTGGTTCCCAAACATTTTTGAATCACTGAGTGCTAGAGTACCGAAATTTTTTTCTCAACATTCTTAGCTTCTATAGTATGGCGTGGGGACAAGATTTGCTTCTGTTTGTCCACATATTTTATGATTGCCAATGCCATCCACCAGCACTGGTTTTGCCTGTTACATTGACCATAAATAATTTGAATTAGTCCTGGACCATCAATCCAAGGCACTGAAAATGTCCTGAGGCACCCCGGGTGCCTAGGAACACAACATGAGAACCACTGGCCTAAAGGGGAGATTTAGCAATGAGTGATATTTTCTTGTTATCACTCTTTACAAATGATAAATGGTACTGCAACCAATCAGCTCCTAACTGGCATTTGTTTGAAAAATTACAGTTAGGGGCTGATTGGTTGAAGCACAATTTAACATTCGTAACAAGTGATAACAAGAATATCACTCCTTGTTAAATCTGCCCCTAAATGCATAGAAAATACTGTAGGTTCTGTAATGAATGATAGTATTACAGCATGTATCAATGTACTTTAGTTCTTTTATACTGCAGGCTAGTTACCAGCCTAGCAAAATGACAGAACATCATAACAGTAATGTCAGCATCGGAGGCTATACACGCCTAAATGAAGCAACATTTCAATAGCTTCGTCGGGCGCCCATCTAGTGGCTACCAGCATGCAAAACACTTGAATTCCCCCCCCCTAGAGGTGAGGAGCAGCGTTAACCTTTTTTTTAACATAGGATAGGTCTTTAATACATTTTGGAATTTCTTGGTGTACAGTAAGAAATGTAAATTCTGAACATTTCCAAATGACTAGTTTAATACGAGAAAATAGTTGAAAGTAAAAGTGAGTTGGTCCATGAATGTGGATTCAGCACAGAGGTGGGTTGTGATTCGCAATATTCTGTATCACATAATCTTATAACTGTCATAAAAAAACATTTATTCAGAGCTAATTGCTTGCCTCCCTTTGGTGAGAAAGCAGACGTTTATTCCCCACTCAAAACTTTTCTCTACCTTTTTTCTGCTTTCTCAATGACTCAGCCTAGGCTGTTGGAGCTATTTGCCTTAATAGCAAACAAGTTATATAATAAAGCATATGAGTGTTTAGTGTTACATCCGTTTACTTATCAGTTGCATTTACTGTGGGAGTGCTGTTTAATTTATTCTTTTTACATAGTTATTTCTAATATATTTGGGAAGTAACATAAACTTAAATTTTTAAAGTTGTCGCATTTCTCAGTTGTGTTTTGTTTTATACTTTTTTTTATCCCATCATTATTCAGAGCGAATTGTTTATCCCTTGTCATGCACTATACCTGACATCCCACGCTTGCACTCTTTTACTCTGCTGCACAGACTTTGAACAGTCCATGATTCAAGGCAAAGCTGCTTCATCTACATAACTTTATGCTTCACCAGACAAATACATTCAAACTTAGTTATTTTTATTTGATCTGATACTGTACATTAGCTAGTGTACATTGCAATGAGACTGTAAGCTTAATGTTATTCTGATATAGAGCATTTCAGATCACCTCACAGATTTTCAGTGATGTGACATCTAATAGACAGCAAGTTTGGCCTCCAAATGAACAGTATTTTCTAGAGCAGTGCTTCTCAGATGGTTGCTAAGGTACCCTAAGGGCTGTAACACACACTCCGGTTTTTCCCGGATGGCAAAAAGCCGGACAAACTTTGTCCGGCTTTTTGCCATCCGGGAGAAACCGGCAGTGTCTATCACACAGGACGGCTTTGAGCCGTGTGTAATGCTGTGCACATGCGCAGCATCAGACACGGCTTCAGAAAAAAACCGTTGTGTGTGAAAGCTCCCCTTCACACACATGGTTTACTGGCTCCAAAGACGGCCCGGCGGCCGCCCGGCCGCCGGACCTTCCAGTGGTGAAACCCGGCTGCAACCCGGCAGCCGGGCCGGGGCCGTGCAGTGTGAAGGGACCCTAGCCCTCACACTGTTAACTACAATGCCGGCACGGGAAAAAGCCGTCCGGCTTTTTCCCGGCCGGCAAAAGCCGGGTAGTGTGTTTCAGCCCTAACAGTTCAAGCTTTACAGCTATCCATACTTTAGCACAGATGATTTAATTAGTACCACAGTCAGCTTGATTATAGCATCTGTGCAAAAACATGGATACTATATCCCAAAAGCCTTGACCGGTATCTTATGGGCAGTGTTTGAGAACCACTGATCTGGAGATTAAGGGTGAAAATCCAAATTGCTATTGTGTTGTGAGTTTAATGCTGGAGGTTTGGGCTAACTCGATCCGTAAAATGAAGACAAAAAAAAGGGGGATAGTAACCTCATTCTACAAAAAGCCACTTTGCTCCTCAGCATTTCTGGGTCTTATGTTCAAGATAAGACATACATCAGGACAGCTCACTGGAATGCTCTCTGTATTTTCTGTTGGCCAGTAGGATGATCTCTCTATTGTATATTGGTCATTAGAATGTTACCTGTATAGTGTTGTATATCAGTCATTAGAATGTTGTCTTTATTGTAAATCCATCACTAGGATTCTACCTATATTTTATATTGGTTACTAGAATGGTCACTGCATTGTCCAGTATATTGGTCACTAAAATGGTATGTCCCCCAACTAAAAATGTTCTTTGTATTGTTTAGCTGTCACTGTAATGTCTTCTGTTTTAAATGGAGGTACTAGAATGAGCTCTCTATTTTAAATATATGACAAACTAGAATGTGTTCTGTATTGTATATCAATCACTGGAATGGTCCCTATATTGTTAATTGGTCACTCACATGGACCTTGTATTGTATATTATTAACCCTTTTAAAATGTTCCCTGTATTATTTATTGGTCACTAAAATAGCTTTGCCAGATGGGATGGCTAGGTGTTGTATTTGATTATAGGAATTTGACACGGCACTTTTTCATATATTCATATATTTCACTGACTTGTTAAACCACACCTGCAATGTTTTAATAATGCCAGTTTCTATGTTGCAAATTGCCAGTGGAAAATGTTGTAATATGTTGTAAATGTTTATTACTTTATTACTAGAGATAAGCGGGTTTGGTTCTCCGAGATCCGAACCCCCCCGAACTTCACCTATTTTACACGTTTCCGAGGCAGCCTCGGATCTTCCTGCCTTGCTCGGTTAACCCGAACGCGCCTGAACGTCATCATCCCGCTGTCGGATTCTCGCGAGAGTCGTATTCTATATACAGAGCCGCTCGTCGCCACCATTTTCACTCGTGCATTGGAGATTGAATGGAGAGGACGTGGCTGCATTCTCTCCCTGAAAAGTTCCGTAATCTATGCTCAGTGTGCTGCAAATATCTCTGCTCAGTGTGCTGAAAATATCTACGTTCTCTGCCTGAAAACGTTCCATATCTGTGCTCAGTGTGCTGCAAATATCTGTGCTCAGTGTGCTGCATTGTGGGGACTATGGACCAACAGTATATAATTATAGTAGTACAGTACAGTAGGCCATTGCTGTATCTTGCAGCTCTGTGTCAAGTATACCATTCATATCTGTGCTGCATTATTGTGAGCAGTATATAGTAGGACAGTGCAGCATTTTGGTGACCAGCAGTATACATATAGTACAGTACAGTAGGCCATTGCTGTATCTTGCAGCTCTGTGTCAAGTATACTATCTCTGTGCTGCATTATTGTGAGCAGTATATAGTAGGACAGTGCAGCATTTTGGTGACCAGCACTATACATATAGTACAGTACAGTAGGCCATTGCTGTATCTTGCAGCTCTGTGTCAAGTATACTAGCTCTGTGCTGCATTATTGTGAGCAGTATATAGTAGGACAGTGCAGCATTTTGGTGACCAGCAGTATACATATAGTACAGTACAGTAGGCCATTGCTGTATCTTGCAGCTCTGTGTCAAGTATACTATCTCTGTGCTACATCATTGTGAGCAGTATATAGTAGGACAGTGCAGCATTTTGGTGACCAGCAGTATACATATAGTACAGTACAGTAGGCCATTGCTGTATCTTGCAGCTCTGTGTCAAGTATACTATCTCTGTGCTGCATTATTGTGAGCAGTATATAGTAGGACAGTGCAGCATTTTGGTGACCAGCAGTATACATATTGGGGGTAATTCCAAGTTGATCGCAGCAGGAAATTTTTTAGCAGTTGGGCAAAACCATGTGCACTGCAGGGGAGGTAGATTTAACATGTGCAGAGAGAGTTAGATTTGGGCGTGGTGTGTTCAATCTGCAATCTAATTTGCAGTGTAAAAATAAAGCAGCCAGTATTTACCCTGCACAGAAATAAAATAACTCACCCAAATCTAACTCTTTCTGCACGTTATATCTTCCCCCCCCCCCCTGCACTGCACATGGTTTTGCCCAACTGCTAAAAAAATTCCTGCTGCGATCAACTTGGAATTACCCCCATAGTACAGTACAGTAGGCCTTTGCTGTATCTTGCAGCTCTGTGTCAAGTACACTATCTCTGTGCTGCATTATTGTGAGCAGTATATATTAGGACAGTGCAGCATTTTGGTGACCAGCAGTATACATATAGTACAGTACAGTAGGCCATTGCTGTATTTTGCAGCTCTGTGCTTAATATCTGTGCTCAGTGTCAGTGCTGCATTGTGGTGACCAGTATACTACAGTACAATAGTCCAGTGCTGTTCTCACTGCTCAGTGTCAGTTCTCCGTAGTATCATCAGTGATCAGTATAATCAGTTCTTCGTTTAATCAGTGCGCTGTTAGATATGTGCCCGTTTTCCGCCATTAGTGCAGTGGGATTTAGACAATTGATGAAGTTATTGTGTCCCCAACACAAAATGCCATCTAGATTCCACTTCACTAGGCAAGCGATAGCGAGATTTTACCAATTAATATCAGTGATTTATAATTATTAATTACAGTGATCTTGCCGAATAATTCCAGTGATTTTGTCATTTTCTTCCAGTGATTTGGATCAATAATACCATTGATTAGAATGAATAATTCCAGTGATTTTGTCATTTTCTTCCAGTGATTTGGACCAATAATACCATTGATTAGAACGAATAATTCCTGTGATATTGAGGTGTTTGTGTCGCTTAGCTTAGCCGTCCAGCGACCACAGTGCACCTCTTTTTCTCTTTTCTTTGCATCATGTGCTGTTTGGGGCCAATTTTTTTTAAGTGCCATCCTGTCTGACACTGCAGTGCCACTCCTAGATGGACCAGGTGTTTGTGCCGCCCTCTTGGGTCGCTTAGCTTAGTCATCCAGCGACCTTGGTGCAAATTTTATGAATAAAAATAGTAGTGTGAGGTGTTCAGAATAGACTGGAAATGAGTGGAAATTGTGGTTATTGAGGTTAATAATACTATAGGATCAAAATTACCCCCAAATTCTATGATTTAAGCTGTTTTTGAGCGGTCTTTCAAAAAAAAACACCCGAATCCAAAACACACCCGAATCCGACAAAAAAAATTCAGGGAGGTTTTGCCAAAACGCATCCGAATCCAAAACACGGCCGCGGAACCAAATCCAAAACCAAAACACAAAACCCGAAAAATTTCCGAGCACATCTCTACTTATTACACAAATATTGGAAGGTCACTTAACGATTACACTGATTAATGCCTAGTTTGGTGCTAGGAAGGATAGTGCAATCTAAAACATGCAGTGTAACTAGTGCTAGCATCTGGAGACCATCTGTCTTGAGCAATTCTTCAAACTGCGTTACATAGTGCTAACGCAGGGTAATTAGTGCACTGCTTGTAATGTGCAATTAGTCATAGTTTGTGTGCTTTTACAATATTTCTGTTTGCTGAAAAATCTAAAAAAATCTAAAAACATTAGCAGAACATTAATATAAAGTAAAGATATCAAGACTAGTCAACAAGATTAACAAAGTGGCTAAACATAGCAAACCATCCTCTGGTACATAGAATAGTGTGTGTGTGTGTGTGTGTGTGTGTGTGTGTGTGTGTGTGTGTGTGTGTGTGTGTGTATGTATGTGTATATATATATATATATATACACACAGAGTAAAAACCACAGCACTCACCGCACCAGAAGCGGGGCACAGCTATGCACTTACCACTCACAGGGTGGGGTGCATGTAACACTGCACTCTCCACCACAGAAGCGGGGTACACAGCTGTACTTACCACTCACAGGGCGGGGTGCATGTAGCCCATGACCACATCGCTCTAATAAATACAAACAGAGAACCCAGCACTCACCAAAGTAAACTCACTTATCCTCAACAATTCAATAAATAAATGATGGGGATTTAGTTGGTGGATTGGCCAATGCACGGAAGCCTGTATACCGATTCAAGGTACCCCACCTTCATACAGGTCCTACACTATCACAGAGTCTTAAAACCTGACTACCACACTGCTGCATCATCTGCCTGCTAGATGTAATGTGTACCTGCCACAGACTTTATGGCTTTTAAAGGCACACTAGTCACCTATTGCACTGGCTCAAAGATGATTGCTAAAAAAACAGCTGAGACAGGTTCAGGATAATGAAGTCCACACAGGGGTGCATGAGAAAGCTAGTGACCACGGTTAATAAGAGCTAACCATAGATTAACCCCTTCATATACACACAGAGTAAAAACCACAGCACTCACCGCACCAGAAGCGGGGCACAGCTATGCACTTACCACTCACAGGGTGGGGTGCATGTAACACTGCACTCTCCACCACAGAAGCGGGGTACACAGCTGTACTTACCACTCACAGGGCGGGGTGCATGTAGCCCATGACCACATCGCTCTAATAAATACAAACAGAGAACCCAGCACTCACCAAAGTAAACTCACTTATCCTCAACAATTCAATAAATAAATGATGGGGATTTAGTTGGTGGATTGGCCAATGCACGGAAGCCTGTATACCGATTCAAGGTACCCCACCTTCATACAGGTCCTACACTATCACAGAGTCTTAAAACCTGACTACCACACTGCTGCATCATCTGCCTGCTAGATGTAATGTGTACCTGCCACAGACTTTATGGCTTTTAAAGGCACACTAGTCACCTATTGCACTGGCTCAAAGATGATTGCTAAAAAAACAGCTGAGACAGGTTCAGGATAATGAAGTCCACACAGGGGTGCATGAGAAAGCTAGTGACCACGGTTAATAAGAGCTAACCATAGATTAACCCCTTCATATACACACAGAGTAAAAACCACAGCACTCACCGCACCAGAAGCGGGGCACAGCTATGCACTTACCACTCACAGGGTGGGGTGCATGTAACACTGCACTCTCCACCACAGAAGCGGGGTACACAGTGAGAGAGCGTTCTTGGGTAGTAGAGACCACTGACTTCAAAGTATGCAAGCCCTCCATACTCCAAGCAATGAAAGGGTGAGCAGCCATGCCATCGAGGAAGTTGGGATTCCGGAGTAGGGGTAAATGGAGGGAATGGTATGAGTTTAGGCCCTTTTTATGGCGCAAGATATGCCATAGCCGTCTAGTGGACCATAATAACGGGTTGGATCATATCGGTTCTGGGATTTCCTGGTCATGAAGGTGGAGGAAACAGGTTAGGTCATAATCAGCCAAGAAATTTTGTTCTAGGGACGTATCAGTATATATTGACGTTTTAGAGATCCAGTCACGTAAATGACGGAGGAGGGCTGCTTGATTGTGGGTTACAATGTCTGGAAGATTTATACCTCCGTTATTTTTTGGCTGTTGTAGTTATGAGTGCCCTCTTCTAACTTTATTGGTTAGCAAATATTCTACAATTGGTATTACCTTTGTGGAGCACCCCATTGATGGACCAAACAGGATGTGAGTGCGGATGTCCGATTGAGTATAATATATATATATATATATATATATATGTGTATATGTGTATATATATATATATATATATATATATATATACAAACAGAGAACCCAGCACTCACCAAAGTAAACTCACTTATCCTCAACAATTCAATAAATAAATGATGGGGATTTAGTTGGTGGATTGGCCAATGCACGGAAGCCTGTATACCGATTCAAGGTACCCCACCTTCATACAGGTCCTACACTATCACAGAGTCTTAAAACCTGACTACCACACTGCTGCATCATCTGGGCACTCACCAAGCATAAAAATAAAAAAAGTTCACTTTATTAATTAATCAAATGCACAGCAGGAATTTGGTGTCTCCATGCTGTGAGGTTGTCAGCGATATCTGTCTTGACAAAGGCACCTGCCAAGGGCCGAAACGTTGTCTCTACTACATTGTAAGATGAATTTGATTAATTAATAAAGTGGACTTTTTTTTCTTTATGCTTGGTGAGTGCCCTCTCCTAACGTTATTGGTTAGCAAATATTATCTATCTCTCTCTCTCTCTCTCTCTCTCTCTCTCTCTCTATATATATATATGTATATATATATATATATATATATGGCAATCAGGATAGGGGTGCCCCCTCCTGGCATAGAGGGACACATCCAAATACACAGCAGTTAGCAGGGGCGGATCCAGAAGAAAATGATGGGGGTGCACCATGGAAGGGGAAGTACATTTGCGTGCGACTTCGATGCATGTGAGGTGGCGCTTCTTATACAATGCCCACAGTTGTAGCGCTCATTATGCAATGTCCACTGTACTGGTAGTGCCCCTTATATAGACCCCATAGTAGTGGTGCCCCTTATGCAATGCCCCTATTGCCCCAGCAATAATGTTGCCTGTAGTAATGCCCGCAGTCATATAGTGAGTGTGGCCAATTAAAATGAGACGTGATACACAGACATATGCCCCCAATAGTGCAGTGCCAAATCCACAATTGCCCCCACAGTGCCAGATCCACAATTGCCCCCACAGTGCCAGATTCACAATTGTCCCCACAGTGGCAGATCCACAAATGCCCCCACAGTGCCAGATCCACCCACAGTGCCAGATCCACAAATGCCCCCACAGTGCCAGATCCAAAAATGCCCCTACAGTGCCAGATCCAAAAATGCCCCTACAGTGCCAGATCCAAAAATGCCCCCACAGTGTCAGGTATACAAATGTCCTCACAGTGCCAGGTAAACAATTGCCCCCACAGTGCCAGGTATACAATTGACCTCACAGTGCCAGGTATACAAATGCCCCCACAGCAGGTATACAAATGCCCCCACAGCAGGTATACAAATGCCCCCACAGCAGTTCTGCAGTTGCTTACCGCTGCTGCTGCTTCTCTGCCCGGCTGGCTCTGAGGGTGTCAGGAGGAGAGCGCGGCTATGTCTGGCGGGATGTAGGACTTCAAACTAGCCGCCAGTTCGTGAGCCAATCAGAGCTCGTGGACCGGCGGCTCCTGATTGGCTGCCGGTCTGCGAGCTCTGATTGGCTCACGAACCGACGGCTGGTTTGAAGTCCGCAACACGCCGCCAGATAGCCGCGCTCTCCTCCTGACAGCTGAGACACGCTGCCGCTGGACTGAGCGGCAGCGTGTCTCAGTGACACAAGCGGGGGGGGGATGGGGCCACAAATGACAGGGGGGGCACGGGCCCGAGTGCCCCCCCCCCCTGGATCCGCCACTGGCAGTTAGGAATAAAGAAAACAGCACACCAGTCCATGATTTTTGTGCAATCTAGCCGTGGCTAGTTTTTTGTGCTGTACAAAAACAAAGCATACAAATAGATGCTATCTTGTGTGGGCACTAAGTAAACATCACATATTCCCTCTCTCACAGTGGTAGGACCTGATACCCCTACCACAAACACAGGCATATGCACAGTACTTACAGTCAGTAAATCACAGTGTCTCATAACAAGCCTGCTGATTGTCTTCCCAGGTAGTGAGACCCTGATCCAAGCCTGGCCTGATGGAACTTATATCAGCCTCTTACAGGTACAGGCACTCATTAGCCTGCTCTTAGACTGAAGGCCTAAAAACCAAAAACGTGCTTTATGGGTGGAGCCCTGCTTTCTCTCTCACACCCATACCACTAGGACCCCTTACCCAGCTATTAGTCCATGTAGCAGAAGCAGACATTTCCCGAGGGTTGAAAATACACTGCTCAAAAAAATAAAGGGAACACTTAAACAACACAATGTAACTCCAAGTCAATCACACTTCTGTGAAATCAAACTGTCCACTTAGGAAGCAACACTGATTGACAATCAATTTCACATACTGTTGTGCAAATGGAATAGACTACAGGTGAAAATTATAGGCAATTAGCAAGACACCCCCAATAAAGGAGTTGTTCTGCTGGTGGTGACCACAGACCACTTCTCAGCTCCTATGCTTTCTGGCTGATGTTTTGGTCACTTTTGAAAGCTGGCGGTGCTTTCACTCTAGTGGTAGCATGAGACGGAGTCTACAACCCACACAAGTGGCTCAGGTAGTGCAGCTCATCCAGGATGGCACATCAATGCGAGCTGTGGCAAGAAGGTTTGCTGTGTCTGTCAGCGTAGTGTCCAGAGCATGGAGGCGCTACCAGGAGACAGGCCAGTACATCAGGAGACGTGGAGGAGGCCGTAGGAGGGCAACAACCCAGCAGCAGGACTGCTTACTCCGCCTTTGTGCAAGGAGGAACAGGAGGAACACTGCCAGAGCCCTGCAAAATGACCTCTAGCAAGCCACAAATGTGCATGTGTCTACTCAAACGATCAGACTCCATGAGGGTGGTATGAGGGCCCGACGTCCACAGGTGGGGGTTGTGCTTACAGCCCAATACCATGCAGGACGTTTGGCATTTGCCAGAAAACACAAAGATTGGCAAATTCGCCACTGGTGCCCTGTGCTCTTCACAGATGAAAGCAGGTTCTCACTGAGCACATGTGACAGACGTGACAGAGTCTGGAGACGCCAAGGAGAACGTTCTGCTGCCTGCAACATCCTCCAGCATGACCGGTTTGGCAGTGGGTCAGTAATGGTGTGGGGTGGCATTTCTCTGGGGGGCCGCACAGCCCTCCATGTGCTCGCCAGAGGTAGCCTGACTGCCATTAGGTACCGGGATGAGATCCTCAGACCCCTTGTGAGACCATATGCTGGTGCGGTTGGCCCTGGGTTCCTCCTAATGCAAGACAATGCTAGACCTCATGTGGCTGGAGTGTGTCAGCAGTTCCTGCAAGACGAAGGCATTGATGCTATGGACTGGCCCACCCGTTCCCCAGACCTGAATCCAATTGAGCACATCTGGGACATCATGTCTCGCTCCGTCCACCAACGCCACGTTGCACCACAGACTGTCCAGGAGTTGGCGGATGCTTTAGTCCAGGTCTGGGAGTAGATCCCTCAGGAGACCATCCACTACCTCATCAGGAGCATGCCCAGGCATTGTAGGGAGGTCTTACAGGCACGTGGAGGCCACACACACTACTGAGCCTCATTTTGACTTGTTTTAAGGACATTACATCAAAGTTGGATCAGCCTGTAGTGTGTTTTTCCACTTTAATTTTGAGTGTGACTCCAAAACCAGACCTCCATGGGTTAATACATTTGATTTACATTGATAATTTTTGTGTGATTTTGTTGTCAGCACATTCAACTATGTAAAGAACAAAGTATTTAATAAGAATATTTCATTAATTCAGATCTAGGATGTGTTATTTTAGTGTTCCCTTTATTTTTTTGAGCAGTGTACATGGGTTCACTACGGGTGGCCGGCGGTCGGGCTCCCGGCGACCAGCATCCCGGCGCCGGGAGCCCGACCGCCGGCTTACCGACAGCTTGGCGAGCGCAAATGAGCCCCTTGCGGGCTCGCTGCGCTCGCCACGCTACGGGCACGGTGGCGCGCTACGCGCGCCACACTATTTTATTCTCCCTCTATGGGGGTCGTGGACCCCCACGAGGGAAAATAAGTGTCGGTAAGCCGGCGGTCGGGCTCCCGGCGCCGGTATACTGAGCGCCGGGAGCCCGACCGCCGGCAAACAGAAGACCACCCGTGTACATAGGCCAGAAATTTGTGGCAAAAATATCTCTCATATATCACTTTATCAGTGCAATATATAATAAAAACATAAATTATATATATATATATATAGTTACATAGTTGGTGAGGTTGAAAAGAGATGAGATGTTTATCGAGTTCAACCTGTATTTTAAATTATAAATCACTTAGATGCTGTAGCCTTGGATATTTCTATCAGTTTGGAATTTATCTAATCCATTTTTGAACTTATTTAGTGAGTCCACCATTACTACCTTCTCCGGTAGGGAATTCCATATCTGTATTGTTCTTACTGTGAAGAACCCTTTCCTCTGTTGTGTAAGAATTTTTTTTTCTTCTAACCTCAGGGGGTGTCCTGTGTGTTTTTTTTTATAAATATATATATATATATATATATATATATATATATACTGTATATAGATATATGTACATGGCCGGATTAACAATGGGGCGGATGGAGCTGCAGCTCCAAGCCCCCCATTGAAAATAGGCCCACAGACCTCCCTGCAGTGCAGGCAGTAGCCAGTGCTGCCAGGAAAAAAAAACATTTCCTGTCAGCACATACATCAGCTCACTCACCTCCGGCTGCCCATTCACCCCCACCCCAAACTGGTCAGCCTGTGTCCTGACCGCTTTGTGTTGCAAGGGGCGGGGCTTCAGACGGCCAATGGGGCGGAGCCACGTAAATAGTTACGAGACAGCAGCCTCCTGTCAAGACCCTGCCCCTCTTTCATGAGGCATGTTATTGTTGGAAAGCTGCAGCAGGAAAGGTATGCTGCAGCAAAAGCAATTATGTTTTGATGGGCGAGGGGGCGGGGCTTCGGACGGGCAAGAGGGCGGGACTTCGGACGGGCAAGGGGGCGGAGCCACGTAAATAGTTACGAGACAGCAGCCTCCTGTCAAGACCCTGCCCCTCTTTCATGAGGCATGTTATTGATGGAAAGCTGCAGCAGGAAAGGTATGCTGCAGCAAAAGCAATTATGTTTTGATGGGCGAGGGGGCGGGGCTTCGGATGGACATGGGGGTGGAGCCTCAGATATATCTCCGCTGCTCCGCCCCCGAACCCACCAGAAGCCCCCGCCCCCTTGTTCATCAAAACGTAAATGTTTTTACTGCAGCATACCTTTCCTGCTGCAGCTTCCCAACAATAACATTGAAAGAGGGGAAGGGTCTTGACAGGAGGCTGCTGTCTTTTAGGAGAGCTGGGTCCCTGGATGTCAGAGCTGAGGGGGCATGCACACCATGTGAGTAGCAGCCCACACCAGGCCCCGAGGTCTGCTATGTAAGTGGTGTCTATGTCAGTAAGTTTTGAAGGGGGAGGGGGGGGGTGTGTGTGTGTGTTTCGCTAAGTAAGTAGTGTCTGTCAGTAAGTAGTGTCAGTATCAGTATGTTTTGCGTGTGTGTGTCAGTAAGTAGTGTCAGTGAGTTTTGCATTGTGTCTGTGTCAGTAAGTTTTGCATTTTGTGTGTGTCTGTGTAAGTTTTGTGTTGTGTCGTGTGTGTCAATATGTTTTGCGTTTTGTGTGTGTGTGTTAGTCAGTCCTGCAAGTGTGGCAGTACGCTCCGGTATGGCGTACCATTAAGAATGTGTCCGCCAGTACGCCATACCCCCGCCACACTGTAAAACACCACCACCAAGCTCCTAGATCTTGCTCGGAGGCGCCGCCAGCACCTTCTTCCTTTTCCAGGAAAAGGACTGCTGGGAGCATGAAGGTGATGTCATCACCATCCCGCACCTGGCAGACTGGCAGAGAAAAAGTGACGATGGGGTGCCGGGCCACCGGTGTGTGGGTGGTATTCAGTATACCAGTTGTTGGGATCCCAGCGCACAGTATACCGGCGCCGGAATCCCGACAACCGGCATACCGACACCTTTTCTCCCTTTTGGGGGTCCACGAACCCCCTGGAGGGAGGATAGCGTGGCGCTTATGCGCGCCACTGAGCCCGCAAGTGGCTCATTTGCGCTCACTTAGCTATCGGGAAGCCGGCAGTCTGGATCCCGGCGCCGGTATGCTGGCCGCCGGGGACCCGGCCGCCGGCAACTCATACTACACTCCGGTGAGTAACTCTAATGGTCGGGACCCCTCCCCACAAGTACAATGAGGCGGCACTACCAAGTTTTGCTGGTGCAGTAAGATTTATTGATCCGGAATCTTACTAAATAAATCTTACTGCACCAGCAAGACTCGGGAGTGCTGCCTCATTGTACTCTGTCCACAGCTTGAAAAACCGGAGGAGGGCACTGGAGCAAATATTCACATCATAACAGGATGAGTGCTGGGTACACAGCTTATATATCATATTTTTTTATTCTATAACAAGTGTCACATCCTGCTGTCCTTGTCTCTGTAGTCCGCAGGGGCAGGGGGTGTCTGTGCCATGGATTCACATAATATATAACCACTTCACCTAGTGTCACATGGTTACATCCCTTAATGACATGTGACCACGCCCACGGCACGCAGGCACAGTACCACTGAGAAAAAAATGCTGTGTGCACCACAGGTGTCAGTAAGAAGTGTCTGTCAGTAAGTAGTGTTTGTGTCAGTACATTTTGCATGGTGTCTGTGTCAGTAAGTTTTGTGTGTGTCAGTAATTAGCGTTTGTCAGTAGGTTTTGTACTGTGTGTGTGTGTCAGTAAGTAGTGTCTGTCAGTAAGTGGTGGGTGTCTGTGTCAGTAATACCCCTTTCACACCGCAAAAATAACCTGGTTTAGACTGGGTATATTGCTGGGTCGACACGTTCCGATGTGTGTTGTGAAAGGGGTCATGGGCGAATTCTGGATTGCCTGACCCAGTAATTCAACCCGGGAATAAAGAAGGGTTATTCTCGGGTTAAATACCAGGTCCGGTGCAGTGTGAACGGGTCACCCAGGTCGATGCAACCCGGGACCCGTTCACTGCATAGGGATGATCTCATCTCCCAGCAGCGCCTCTGCACCTGATGCCGACTCCATCTCCGCCCACAGATGGCAACCCGAATTGCCGGGTTGGGTTGGCGGTGTGGAGGGTCAAATGCTGGGTCCCACCCTGGAATGGACCCATTTCCAATTCCCAGGTGGGACCCGGCATTGTGATGGGAGAGCGGTATAAGTATTGTGTTGTGTGTGTGTCTGTAAGTAATGTCTGTGTCAATAAGTTTATCTGTGTTGTGCGTGTGTGTCAGTCAGTAATATCTATCAGTAAGTGTCTGTGTCGGTAAGTTTTGTGTTGTGAGTGTGTGTGTTAGTAAATAGTGTCTGTCAGTAAGTGGTGATTGTGTCAGTAAGCTTTGTGTTGTGTGTGTGTGTGTGTGTGTCAGTAAGTAGTGTCTGTCAGTAAGTGGTGACTGTCACTCACATGGCATAGGCCACACCCCTATTTAGACCACACCCACACCACACTGATCACACCCCCACATCACTAGTCACACCACCGCAGCGCTTGTCACACCTCCTGCCGAGGCACACAATAGGCCCTTCCTAAATTTCAGCTCCAGGCCCATATGGACCTTAATCTGGCACTGTATATGTATGTTATGTGCATATTTTCTCAGCTAAAAACACTATGCTAATCATGGGGCAGAGATTGCAGCAGTGTGCGTCTGAGTATGTGTATTACTTTAGCAAAAATTTGCTACAGGCTGGTAAAACACTGGCAGGTGTTGTTAATGGTACACACCATCTCATGCCACTCTATTGAATGTGTGTTACGCTGAGAGCTAATGCAGGACACACCTATGCAAGTGTCAACTTGTTGGCAGGGTTCTGCAGGTTATCCAACATACTCAGTTCTTTCAAGTTCAGTCTCTATGTATATGCTTGAATTAGTGAATATCGAACTTGGACCTTTTTTTTGTTCATGTCATTAGGATACATAACTCTCCCAAGTCAGCTTAAGTAGTAAATGTAATTTGTATAACATCGCAACATTTGCTGGAACTGAATTTGTTTGCAAAATAAATAGACACAGTTAAAAACAAAATAATATGTGCAGAGCTTTAGTTATGACTGCTTAACTGCTAAATCGAACTCTTGCATCTTAATGAGTACAAATGGGATCCGGTCTGAAGATCGACAGTGTCTAGGTCGACAATGTTTAGGTCGACCACTATAGGTCGACAGTCACTAGGTCGACATGGATGGAAGGTCGACAGGGTTTCTAGGTCGACATGTGCTAGGTCGACAGGTCTAAAGGTCGACATGAGTTTTTCACATTTTTTTTCTTTTTTTGATTTTTTTCATACTTAACGATCCACGTGGACTACGATTGGAACGGTAAAGTGTGCCGAGCGAAGGCACCATGCCCGAAGCATGGCGAGCGAATGCGGTGCACTAATTTGGGATCCCGGTCACTCTACGAAGAAAACGACACCAAAAAAAAAAAATCCTCATGTCGACCTTTAGACCTGTCGACCTAGCACATGTCGACCTAGAAGCCCTGTCGACCTTCCATCCATGTCGACCTAGTGACTGTCGACCTATAGTGGTCGACCTAAACATTGTCGACCTAGACACTGTCGATTTGATGAACCACACCCGTACAAATATGCTCTGTGTCTGGTGTATTAAAAAATGTCTACATGAGGCTTAACTAATGAAATGTATTCAAACATTGGGAAATTGCATCTGTTTTAAACTCTTGAATATTTGAGACCATGAAAATGTGTATACTCCTGATAGATAATATATAATATTGTTCCATACTGACTGACTTTTTTTTTTTTTACTTTCACAGAGAAAAGGACAGATAAATCTGCTGTCTCAGGTGCAATCAGGATGAAAATCAATGTTGAAATCAAGGGAGAAGAGAATGTGCCGCCTTACCACATACAGTACACTTGTTTGCATGAGGTAAGGTAGATTGGAAAATAACTCAAACAATCCGAGTTAATTTGTGCCTTTTGGCTGAGTACTAAGTAATGCAGTTAATTAAAGTAAGTTAAAAGGCAAAGAAAGCAGTACCATAGCAGCATGGGGAAAGCGGTGGCAACCATATCAGGGATCTGAAGCTACAGGGACTCACAGGTTTCCCTAAAATGCTACATGGTCTGAGGTTACTTGGTTCTTCCCATTTCTTTACAAAAGTGCAAGTACTGTACCAGCAGATCTTTTTTATACAGTAGCAGCTGTAGGAGGCTTTCAAAGTTAGGATCACTCTAATGATATCTTACAAGCAGGGGTTGAGAGGGATGGGGAACCATCCCGGGAAATTTCAGGAAGCAGCCCTAATGGGGGCGGGGTTTGTGGAATGGGTGGGGTTTGTAGAGGGGGGCAGAATACTACCTCCTCATAGAGCCTGATTCTGAGTCAGACAGACCTTTTTGCTGCAGACATTGATACACAGACAAATGCTGACACACAGACAGATGTTGACACGCAGATGCTAATACAATGACGCACTGACATTGACACAAACAGACACTGACACACTATGCTGAGACATGGGCAGACGCTAGAACACAGATGCTGACACACAGATGTTGGCCTTCCCATGACATATGTCCCTTACCTTCCCGCATGCTGTACACACATGCTGCTGTTTATGTGACACCTCCGGTTCTCTGTCCAGCATACCTGGGTACTGCGTCTTGTCTGGTAGGGAGACACAGTGCATCCACCAAGTGGGAGAGCGGGAGTCACAGTGCATGACACAGATGCAGTGTACGAGAGCTGGATGGGGGGGAACACAGTGCAAGACACAGCTGCCAGACGGGAGAGTGGTGGGGCTCTGGAGGGAGACAGTGCAAGCCACAGCCTCCAGACAGAAGGGGGATGTGTGCTCCGGAA